>NC_051210.1:59551518-60174292 GCF_015220075.1 Falco rusticolus
CATTTGTAGCAAAGCTTTCAAGATTGATTTGCTGCTAGTTGTAGAAGGAGGTTCCTCCAGGCTTTAGCTGATTTATGCCTCCACCTCCTGGAGCTCCCAGATATGTACCTGAGTACAAGTGCAAGTGGCAGACTGTCTGCAACACCTTTAAAAATCAGCTGGATCTTTTGAGGCAGTCATGGAACACTTCCAGCTCAGAGAAACCTATGTAGATTCTAAGTAGTCCATGTGCTGCAGAGAAACCTGCTCTAATCAGTACTTCTTAGCTATCCCAAATAATGATTCTTTTTCCAAAATCTTTTTTTCCCAGCTTAACTTCTTTTTCACAAACTGTTCAGGTCATCCTCATTTAGGTATAGAAGGAATGTGTCTTTCAGTCTAGGTGATTAATTAGTCATGTTTCCCTTTACTATTCTTAAATTGGTAACTTTAATATCAGATAATTAATTATATCTTATTTAAAATGCCTTAAATAACTGTACTAATATTTTATCCTAAATTTTGAAAATTATCAAAATAGTAAAAGAACATTTAAAAAATCAACTGAAATTACTACGTATTTTGTTTTCTACCCACAAAATGTCAAAATAAAAGCGTACACTTAAGTGTAACTCCTTTGCCAAGAGGCAAAGATAATTCCACTTCACACGAAATATTTGCTTTTCATAGATTATTTGTGTAAGATGTATTAAAGGTGACATAGTTTTGTAGTATTTGATAATACAATAACTTAGAGGTGGCAAGAATTTGTTTCCTAATGTTTTTTATTTTTTTGACAGATGCTGATCTTCCTAATCAATATTATTAAAAAATAAATGTAAATCATAAAAAGACTATGAAGACATTGTGGCTTTTGGCTCTTTTTGTTGTTTTTGTGCTCTGAAACTGACATAATCCATATTTGTACAGTGCCAGAAAGTGAATGAAGCTGCTTGTGACATTGCAAGAGAAGTGGCTAACGAAGGTGATGCTTTAGTGGCTGGAGGAGTCAGTCAAACACCGTCATACCTGAGCTGCAAAGATAAAGCAGAGGTTAAAGCAGCCTTTCGAAAGCAACTGGATGTCTTTATGAAGAAGAATGTAGACTTCTTAATTGCAGAGGTAAATCTGTAAAAAAAAAAAAAAAAAAGTACATTACTTCAACTGGCTCAGTGTTAACTTTAAGATGTCTAGTCTGCTTGAGGGGGTACAAGTATATATTGCAGCCTCCTTTAACATTTTCTGTTACACTTTTATTCCAGTAGTATCAGGCATTTTTCTAAATGCACAGCAGCATCTGCAGGCGTCCTAGAATAGGACCTTGAAACCTAAATTTCTACCTCAGTCAAGTCAGATTTGGTACTGGTACAAAAAGGATAGATTAATATGATCTTGACTAGTTCCTATTTCCTCCCATACACCACAAGCAATCAGCCTAAGGTGACTTTTCTAGGTGAAAACAATTCACTGGGGAAAATCCCTAATTAACCTCTTTACGGACATTCTTATTCTGAAACAAGAGTATTATTATTTATTTGTAACTGACTTTTTAAAATCCTTTTTTAGCCGTGTAGGCAGTGAACTCAAATTCTTTTTGTGTAATTCAGAAAAGAATCAAGTCATACTGCTGGTGAATTTGGGGTCTGGGTTAAGGTGTTTATGCTTAATCTTCGAGAAAGAAAAGTAGCCCAGTTTTAATTTCTTTCAGTATTTTGAACATGTTGAAGAGGCTGTCTGGGCAGTTGAAGTTCTAAAAGAATCTGGAAAGCCAGTTGCAGCTACAATGTGCATTGGTCCAGAAGGAGACATGCATGGCGTGCCCCCTGGGCAGTGTGCTGTCCAACTGGTAAAGGCTGGTAAGAATCTGGTTTAATATGCCCTTGAAAAGCATGGAACAAAGTACAGTCCTGAAGTATTGAGATAAATGGATGTGTATTTCAAGTAGGTAGCTTCCCAGTTATATCTGGTAGAAGTTTTGACCCTGTAGAAAAGTTCTTATGTGTACTTTACTAGAACAGCCTTGTAAAAAAAAAACATAGGAAAATGCAGCTATAAATCCTGGTTAGCCAGGATGGTATTGGCAGCAATAGCCACAGGCAGATGATTCTAAAAGAGCAAAATCCTAAACCTACTCATATTTGGTTACAGAGCCAACCCCAGATTCTGGAAATGTATGCAGAATTCCAAGCCACCTTTGATTCTCTGCTCATGTTTTTAGAAATGTGAAGAGCGCAGCTCAAACCCAGGATAAGAGAATAAGATGATGAAAAATCAGCCTTTTTGCCCATCAAAGGCTGTGTTTTCTGCAGGACAAGGGGAAGCACAGAAGAAATTAATCAGGGGCGTGATGAATGATGCTATAGGGGTTTATTATATCTGTTCTGAACTACTCTTTTCCGTTGGAGTTGAAATCCAAAGGCAGAACCTGTGTTAGGAACCTGCTAGCTACTTGCAGATGTGGCTGTACGTAATCAGTCTTCACTGATTAAGCACTGACAAAAGAAGCAGCTGAGGATGGGAGATGTGATTCATCATAAGGAAGGTAAAGAGGAGTGTAACTGAGATGTAAATGGACAGCGTCAGGAGAGTTGAGGCTGGCTGTAACCCAACTGCCTTGTTTTCAGAATGCTGGTGTAAAGATGGGCTGCTCTGCTTCTAGAGAGCTGTGGCTAAGAACTTTCACTTTTCAGTTCTTGGGGAGATATGATTTTAGTTATTTTTTTCCTCCTAGGTGCTTCTATTGTTGGAGTCAACTGCCATTTTGATCCAGATACCTCCCTGGAAACAGTTAAACTGATGAAAGAGGGCTTGCAGGCTGCTAAACTGAAAGCCCACCTCATGTCCCAGCCACTTGCTTTCCATACACCGGATTGTGGAAAGCAAGGGTTTATTGATCTTCCAGAATTTCCCTTTGGTAAGACAAGGGTATCTCTTTTTAATTTTTTTTTATTGTCTGTTCTTTTTTTTCCTCAGCTTTTAGGAAGCTTAATACTGCAAGGTGTCCTTCCATACAACAGGATGAGTCCCAGTTACCCTGTCTAGCATTTTCCATAGAGAGATTGCAGTGAAATATTGCATTAAAGATCATCCACATAGTGAGAGTACTTCAGTAGTATCACAGCATGTGACTGAAAGTGCCATTGTGAAGAAAATGGTTGAAGTGCCACAACCTAAACCCAGTTAAAAAATGTAGGTTTTCCTCATGCTACAGAACCTTGTTCAGGACAGCTATGAAAAGTCCAAAGAAATGAACAAGAGCAAATACACTAAGGAACCCCCAGCATTCTGGCTTGTGACGTCTGTTCCACAAGACCTATAATGTTTACCTGTGTAGGGATTTAATGTACAATGCATACACACAACTGTATATAGGTGTACGATTATGGCATTCATAATGGTTCAGTCTTGCAAGTGTAACTGTCTACTGTAAGTGAGATCAGAGAGAAACCAGAAGAGGGAGCATGTTCTTTGGTGTTACTAATAAATGGATGAGCAGTTTGGAGATGGATTCATCACAGGTAAGCTCAGGAGAAATTCTATGAAGACTGAAAGATTCAGCCACTTCATGTGTATGTAAGGCTTGTGTATTTAGGGCTTATTTCCACCTGGGATTTAGAAGATCACATCTCTTTATGACAAGAGGACAAAATCAGCCTAAACATTTTGAAATCTATTAGAAAAATGCTTTAATTTTCAGGTATCATACACTCTTCATGATCAAACTATAAAATAAGGTATTAAAATACATGAAACTTGAATTTGTAGCAAAAAAATTGAGAGACATATGTGATGAGGGTTGTTTTTTAAATTGTTGTCTTTACATAAACAAAGGAGAAAGAACAAAGCATGAGCCTGAGGCTCGTTAAATGATAATGACATGTCTGAGTTGTGAAGATATTTTGGGATGTTTAAAAGTGTTAGGAACTCATTTATCCTATTCAGTCCTTCATATAACTGCTCTGATTGCAAGCAAAAAAAAAGATAGAACAGATGCAGTAAGTAATCAAGTGAATTGAAGAATTCAGTTTTTGGTTTGTTATTGCTCTTGACTTCTATGTTATAAACAATCTGTATGAAGTCTCAACTTTCAGAAATGTCATGAGGCAATTGGAGAAGGCTGGTTCTGTGAATGTTTTGCATACCCAGAAGGAGCAACTGATCACTTAACGGCAGATAAGCAGTTTGGTAAATCATTGTTAAACTGACCCTGCTGACTGTTTTATGTGGAAGGCAATATGCACAAAGAGATACCTAGATATTTGAAGTGTACATAACCTCTGCACAGGCCAACAAGCTGTCAGTTTCTAGGAAAGCATTGGCTATGTTGTATTGGCAAACACCAGCACCTAGATGCTAACAGTATTTATTTATCTGTAGAACTTTTTCCAGTTTTGTGTTTTCCCTTCTGTGTTACTGCAATTGCCCTGAAATGCCACCAATTAAGCAAGGGCAATGTTTTAGAAAGAAATCAAATCATACCCAATTATCTCAGGAGTAGATATATAGAGGGGCTAGATCTAGGAGCAGGTTACCATCTTCTCATCAAAAACTAATGAAAATTTAAATATCTTTTTGCTATAATTGTTAACGTAAACTGTTAAGCTATAGATGTTTAATTCTGAAGAAAGCTAAGAAAAGTGCATTGACAGGCATGCAAAATAGAATGTTACTCAGTTTTGGAAAGGGAAAAATCCCCGAAACCATGATCTATGTGGCAACTTCTTTTCAAAGAATACTGCTTGGTTTCAATCATGTTTCACCACATGTGTGGCCAGTTCTTATGGCAGGGTATATCCCTGTTTCTTCAGAGAGGTTAGGTTGTTGCTGTCCTTACACTCCTGGAGCACAAGGACTGATTGATAGAATCACAGAAGAGTTTGTGTTGGAAAGGACCTTAAAGACCATCTAGTTCCAATCCCCCTGCCATGGGCAGGGACACCTTCCACTAGACCTGGTTGCTCAAAGACCCATCCAAACTGGCCTTGAACACTTCCAGTCATGGGGCATCCACAGCTTCTCTGGGCAACCTGCTCCAGTATGTCACCACTCTCACAGTAAAGAATTTATTCCTAATCGCTAATTTAAGTCTACCATCTTTCAGTTTGAAACTGTTACCCTTCATCCTGTCAGTACATTCCCTGATAAAGGGTTCCTCTTCATCTTTCCTGTAGGCCCCCCTGAAGTACTGGAAGGTCTTTATAAGGTCTCTTCCCTGGAGCGTTATCTTCTCTAGGCTAAACAACCCCAACATTTTCAGCCTTTCCTCACAGGGGAAGCGCTCCAGCCCTGTGATCATCTTCTTGGCCCTCCTGTGGATCCACTTGAGCAGGTCCATGTATTTTTTATTTTGGGGGCTCCAGAGCTGAATACTGTTCCAGGTGGCTTCTCACCAGAGCAGAGTAGAGGGAGAGAATCACCTCCATCAACCTGCTGCCCACATTTAATTGCAGGATTTGGTTGGCTTTCTGTGCTGTGAGTGTACATTTGGGCTTGTACTCAGTTTTTCATCCACTAATACTTGCAAGTCCTCTGCAGGGCTGCTCTCAATCCACTCATGCAGCCTGTATCCATGTTTGGGACTGCCCTGACCCAGGTGCAGGACCTTACACTTGGCCTTGTTAACTTCATGGGTTTCACACAGGCCCACCTCTCAAGCCTGTCAAGGTCCCTCTGGATGGCATCCCTTCCCTCTGGATTATCAACTGCATTACTGAGCTTGCTGTCATCTGCAAACTTGCTGAGGGTGCACTCAATCCCAACGTCGATGTTGCTGAAAAAGGTATTAAATAATACTGGTCTCAGTATGGACCCATGAGGAATGCCACCCAGACAGCAAGCCATTGACCACAACTCTTTGGGTGCCACCATTCAGCCAATTCCTTATCCACCAAGTGCTCCACCCATCAAATCCAGGTCTCTGCAGCTTAAAGACAAGTATGTTGTGTGGGATGGTATCTAATGCTTTGCACAAGTCCAAGTAGGTGACGTGAGTTGCTCTTCCCTTACTCACCAATGCTGTAACCCTGTCATAGAAGACCACCAAATTTGTCAGACACTATTGTCCCTTAGTGAAGCCATGTTAGCTGTCACCTCTCTTTAGCTCGCTCTTCCATGTTAGCTCTCTCTTCCATGTGCCTTAGAGTTTCCAGAGGATCTTCACTTTGATCTTGCTGGGCACAGAGGTGAGACTGACCAGCCTGTATCTCTCCAGGTCTTCCTTTTTTGAAAAGGTGGGAGGTATATTTCCCATTTTCCAGTCGCTGGGAACTTCATCAGTCTGCCACTTTTCAAACAGGATGGATAATGGCTTAACAACTTCATCTGGGAGTTCCCTGAGGACCTGCTGATGCATTTCATCAGGTCCTATGGATTGAGACAGGGTGGGTAATGGAGAAGACAGGGCAACACTCTGTACTGTTCTTCTGGAGTTCAGTTGCTTATACAGGTATAAATTGAGGGCGAGATGCTGCATTCTTGCTGTTGATCATTTTGTATCAATGTTACATTAGCTTTTTAATGGTACATGAGTGACAGGCAAATAATGAATTTGTGCTTCTGATACACTCCTGCAGATGTGAGAGAAAGTACAGAAGCTTACTTTCATTTAAACAGCTTTCTAAGGTATCTGGTTTTCCTTCTGATACCAGACCATCTACTTTTCCTTTATTTAGTCTTTCCCTCTGAGACCAGTAATTTTCTGTTTAAGAACATTTCCTCCTTCTGCTTTTTATTTGCTGAACCTGTCTGTTAACAACCCATTGACTTAGAGTAGCTCTGCTTTGCGTCACCTTCTTGCATGTTAGGCATTTTTGGGAAAAGATGTAGGGAGGAGAATCCTCTCTCTCTGCTGTGTTGCTGGAACGTTACTACCTCACCACAGCTTCATTACCCAGCAGAGTGTTCAGTGCACAGACATCATGCTGCACTCACCTGATAACCGTGCTGGTTCATTGCCTGCAGGTGTGCATAAAGAACTGGGAGGATTTTTATTTCTTTATTCCCATATTTTTATTCCTCTAAGTTTCTTCTTCAGTCCCTGGTCTTTTCTTTCCAGTTCTGCCACTCTTGTGCCTCCTTCCCTTTGATGTATGCTTTTTCTTGTTCTTTTCACTTTCTCTTCCTTTCCTTCCACAAGTCCTTTTTCTCAGCTCTGTTATCCCTTCACTGTGCTCACCACAACCTGCAACAGGAAGAAAGGTTCAAAATAAAGATTGGAGCCAACTTACCAACTCACAGAACTTTCCACAAGGAATGGAGTGGTTTGAGGCAGCAAGCTGCTTATGGCTGGGATTTTAACTACGTAATGGATGGCTGACAAATAGCTACAGATCCCAGCTGTCACTGAAACAACTGGCTGACACTAGCTGATCATGGAAAAAAGTGTAGTAAGCATTCCTGAGGAATAATGAGCTGGCTTTGTCCTGTTGCTGGTGTGCTGAAGCCTTTTCCTTTCAGAAACTGGAGTACTGTAATCAGATTTCCCAGATCTTGATTGTTCATTAGGAACTCTGGAAATATGGGCATAACAGTGAAAGTACTCCAGCTAAGAACTCTGGCAGAATGGCAAGCATGTGATTTAGGGCTTGATCAGTCTCAGAAGGTATTAGGTGCTGTTTTGCAAGGCCAAAAAAGTTTACAAGCATAGCTCAGCAGAGCACAGAAAAATCTGAAAGCTAGACTTCTGAAAGTTCGCATCATTAATTCTAGCTCAGGCAGTTCAAACATGTACATCTACATCTACAACCAGTTTTGCAAACAGTGTGCAAGTGTTTAAACAATGTGATTTCTTACTAAAAAATGTGCTGAAATGAAGCATGTTATAAACTTAATCTATGAACCTCTTTGCAGGTCTGGAGCCAAGAATTGTAACCAGATGGGATATTCAAAAATATGCAAGAAAGGCCTATGACTTAGGAGTTCGTTACATTGGAGGTTGCTGTGGATTTGAGCCATATCATGTCCGAGCAATAGCTGAGGAGCTGGGTCCTGAAAGAGGATTTTTGCCAGAAGCTTCTGAGAAACATGGTAGCTGGGGCGATAGCCTGAGCATGCATACCAAACCCTGGGTCAGAGCAAGGTATCTATACCTGACCTGGAAAGCAGACCAACACACCCCTTGCAGAGGCTTGTATTGGTCCATGCAGCAGACTGGCTTAACTGATATGGAGGTCTACATATCACTGTAAACATTCTGTGTGTTAATAATTTTGAAGAACTAAATCTGATCTGGGATTGGGGAAAGGGGTGAAGGGACAGTAGGAGAGCTCCAGAAATTATCATCCTTCTTTAAAATGAAGATTTGATCTGAATTAATGTGAAAGTTATTCATGACAGTTGAGATCAAAAACTGGTAAGACTCCTGTAAAACAGCTTCTAGCAGTGCGTGGCTTACAGTGTTCCTTTCAAGGATGAAAGGATACTTGCTAAACATGTAGCATTTCATTTCATGTTTTCATTCATACTTCCATATCTAAATACGAAGTCAGTCTGTGCAAGTTAGATAACCCTTTGCAAGGGTTGTTTAAGCCGCTTTTCCTTTAGTATTGTGAAGTGCTGGAAAAAACCCCACCAATTTCCTTTTAATTCTTTAGGGCAAGAAAAGAATACTGGGAGAATCTGAAGCCTGCTTCAGGCAGGCCATATTGTCCTTCAATGTCAAGGCCAGATGGCTGGGGAGTGACCAAAGGAGCCAGGGAGCTGATGCAACAGAAAGAAGCAACAAGTGAACAACAGCTGAAGGAGCTCTTCCAGAAACAGAAGTTCTAATCCACTGCAGTTGTGTAAATGCTACAATGATTTATCTAGAGACCATTTCATGCTTCATGAGAAAATCTGTGAAGATGAGTACCTTCTTGATTTATCAGTTAACACGTAATGAAAGAGACAAAATGCAGGAAAATTACAGATTAAGTATGTCAAACTTTGATAATAAAATATTTCTCTGGGCAAATAGTTTAAAGAATACACAGTCAGACACAGGTTTGGATTCTCATAATAAATGAACTTCTGTTAGCTAGGTGCCATTAACTGGGTAGGCACAAAAATAAATGGAAAATAGTAAATGGCTCAACTTATCTGTGGAAAGAGTAAAAGCCATCTATAGATAGGGTATCAATGGACTTCCACTCCTGAATTTGTTTTCAGTTTGGGATTATGTAGGAGCTTCCTCAGACCTCAAGATTTGTGGAGGACAACTTCAGGGACACACAAGCTGCCAGTGCTTCAGACACATGGTTATCTGTAGTTGCTTTCTTGACTTCCAGAGAATAAAAGTAAACTGGAAAATACTGTAATTGGAATCAAAAGATAAGAAGAATGAGATCTTGCAGGAATTTCTTATATGCAGTAGATAGGTTCAGATAACTTCTAGGGAAGAAAAATGACAGGTAAATAACTCACTGTTTTTATCTCAAGGTACCATGTACACAGGATTTACTCCCCTGGAGACTAAAAGGCTTATGAGATCATTCTGAACTTTGAAAAAAAAATCTAATAAATTAAAATTGATATGATGGAATAGTATTGTATTATCTTCACACCTTAAATCCTAAGAACTCAAACAGAGCAACATAGCTCCAGGAAACAAATAGTTTTCAAATGATCCAGTTGATTTCCAGATCTCTTATTGGAAACACTTGGTTATCTCAAAATCACACTTGAATACTGAAGCTTCCTAAAATACAACTCATGTTTATAACAGTAGTAGAACGTTCCATGATTTTTTGTAAGCTGGCTGATTCACTCTAGAATCTTATCTATCTTAGAAGACATGAAAACCCCTGTTAGGAAACTGGTCAGTCCACTTACGTTAATAAAACCCGTGGACATTTGTGCACTGAATTTCTTGAGACGGGTTTTCTTAGGAGGGTTATCACTATACTTGGAACCTATAAAGGACACATTTCCATAGTTTATTTCTGTGAAATATGTCACAACTTGGGTTTCTCTCTAGAATCTCATTCCCACCTATTCTATGTTAAAGCCACTATCTTTACGAAAAAGTCATTCTCAAAGTTAAGTGTTGAAAGCTTTTGCTGAACTACTTTTTATGTATAAGCTTATTTCATTATTTCTATCCATGTTGATATTCTGCTGTTCAGGAAACATTTAAATACGTTACACTTTAATAGGAAACTTGAGGTATCCCTTTCAGAATGTTACTGGCAGACATATTTTAGAAAAAGCTTTCCCCAAAATTTAAACAGATTGAAATAGTTAGTAGCTGGAAATTTTGCATGAAAGCCAAAAGTAGACAAATCAAGTAAGCAGGTATTTTAAAATGTCGATTATTTGGAAAGCATCCATGTAGGTATATATGGACTACATTAAACTTTTCTTCCTAAGCCCTTCTGGATGTTCCCGCTGCAGACCGTGAAATAATGCCAAATCTTCAAAGCAAAAAGGCCAGATCTTTGATCAACACCAAAATGCACACAGCATTAAAGACGTATGCATGATAAAGTGGCTTAAAATAGAAGCTACAATTGATAGAAGTGTTTTGAACAAGCTTTACCAGTTTAGGGACTTTGTGTGGTAAAGAATACAGATTAACCATCATATTCTATATAAGCAGATGGACTGATTTTTTTTAAACTGTCCACAAACATGCAAAAATCTGTGTTGAAGTGAGTGAGTTCACTATACAGAATACTGAAGAACCATGGTATTTAAGAAGATGATCAGATAGGATTTTAAACATTTACTTTTAGAAACTCAGTTTAAAAAGTATTTATTTTAACAGCCACAAAAAATGACGAGAAATATTTGAAAGACTATTTGAAGCCATTCAAAATGAGAGCTGACCCAAGGGGGAAGCTATACAACCTCTATTTGATTCATGTCATAGGCTGGGCTTAGGAAGGAATTGATAGTGGGAGGAAAAGAAGTTGACAGGGTGCTTATGGATCACTACTGACCACCAAACTATCACCCACCCACCCCAAAAAAAAAGCAAAAAACCCCAAACCCCCCAAAAACCCACAAACAAACAACAAACAAACCCAAACAACCCACAAGCCTAAGCAGCAAAGCCAACAAAGCTTTATTTCCCATTTCATTCTGTGTAACATCTTAGTAGGGGGTTAGGGAACTGTTAGATGTGTTGAAGCTTTCTAATAGTTCACTACAAGACTTGCTAAGGAAATAAAACAGGCTGACAGCATAATCTAGGAAATTTGTTTCCTTAGAAAACCTGTCCGAAAACTTAGACAGACAGGAAGTGAAAGGGGCTTTAGAGGGTCAACTGCTGTATTTAGTACCCTAAGGTAGGATCAGCTGTTCACAGGGGAAGACATTTGTATTTTGGAAACACATCTAATGACAGAGCTTCCATGCCAACCCCAGGCAGTCTGGTTATTTTACTCTTCTTATCGAATTTTTCTTAACTGGAATATTCCTTGATGGAATTTAAATCCATTTTTTCTTTCCAGCTCATTACAGACATGAAGAATTTATTCCCTTTATCATTGCTGAAGTCTTTTGTACATTTGAAGATTCCTTGTTTCTCTCTTAGTTGAACAGACCCCTGTTCGTTCATTCCTTCCCTGTGGCGTCTGAGTCTGTGATTCATCATAAATCCAGAGAAAACCTCCAACAGATCTTTTCCCAGAGTTTCATACCTCTATGGGGTTTTTTTTCCCATTTTACCCCACAATAGTCAAAGTCATTAAAGCTGAGGTTAGAGTATCCAGCTCCCATTTATTACCTTTTCCCAGATAATTTGTATTTGATGACAGTCTTTAAATTCTGACATTGCTAGCCTAACACAATAATTTGCCATCACCACCTTCTAGCATCACACATGGCATCTCTTCTGCATAAATCCCCAGCAGCCATACCAGAGATACCAGTGAATTGTCATTTACTGGCATGACAAAGAAGCATTTGGCTGAGTCATAACTCCCAGTTCACAAACCAGGCATGCATTTTTCACGTCCTGATTCCTCTCCAGAGGTGGAACTGACTGTGATCAACGGCAAACAAGCAAAAGCATCCATACTGGTAATGGCTTATAACTGCTCTGATGGATGGGTAGTTTTGTGATAAATTGAAAATTGTGTGGTGGTGGTGTTTATTATTAATTTTGCTTCTTCATTTTTTAACCAAAGTCTTTGGTATCTGAAGAATAAACCTTCACATACAAGGTTGAATATCAGGACAAGAGGGATCTGAACAAAGGATAAACTTCAGAAACTATGAGCTCTCAGTGCTGCACTTGAGAAGATGGCTATATTTTTAGCCAGCTCTGATGTTTTTCAGAACCCCATGAAAAAAAAATAATGCCTAAACCCCTGTTGTTTAATGGTTAGGTGTTGGCTTGATTTATCTGTAAACTGCAGGAAAGCAAGGAGAGGGTTTTTTTTGTCAAGAAGGAAATTTTGGAGTAAGGTACAAAATCACAGAAAACCCAGGGTTTTTTCCCCTGTTCTTTGAAAAGAGAGTTTTCTAGGAATCCTAGCAAATCTGAAATCTCCATGTACCACAAATTTCTTCCTAAAGCAGTTTGTAGCTCATGCCTTCTTTTTCAACTCTACACAAACACAGTGGCAGGTTCAGTGACATTTTTTAACCTAAGCATTAAAAGAAGTGGATTCATACATCTGTCATGTTCTACTCCATTGACTTTATAAAATATTGAACATAAACTAATCTCATTTAATCCTGCAATGTGTTAAATTATTTTACATATAGACACCACTAAAATAAGATGGGTGGACTATTATCATAGAAGATATTATTTCAGCATTTATAAAAATTCATTTCTTCATGTTCCACTTTGAGAGGCATAGTATCTGGCATAAGTTTTATATGAGATACCAACCTCCACTACATACAATTTTATGGAATTACGATACTAAATTTGGTCAATCACGTACACCTCTGTATATAGACAACTCCTGAGACAGAACAGCAGGCAGTTACATGCAACTTCAGGAATCTGAAGATGGACTTTCCAAATATTTTGGCCCACTTCACTCAGAGCTTCTGTGTCCAGTAAAGTTGTAAATGTGAAAAGAAAAGCAAATTTGGGTAACAAGACTTGATGCAATCATAGTGGAGAGTAGTTGGTAAGAGATTAACTTCAAACCAGGGAGAAGAAGCATGATTCTATTTCACAACTATCAAAGCAACAGCAAATGTGCATCTATCAAAAAAAGCTTTTCAAGCATTACATTATTGGTGGGTCATTCAAGAGCATTTTGTAGCATTCATGTGTGAACATTTGCATGTTGCTTCAGTGGAACTGAAAGAGATCAAGTGACAACTGAAACATGAAAGAGAAATAGTCAAAAGCAAATGAACCCTGCTTTGCAATTTACCTGTTTGAAAATCAAAAGAGTGCTAGAAAGAATCATTGAATCATTTAGGTTGGAAATGACCTCTGAGATCATCAAGTCCAACTATTAACCTGGCACTGCCAAGTCCATCACTAAACCATGTCCCAAAGCACTGCATCTACATGGTTTTTTAATATCTCCGGGGATGCTGATTCCACCACCTCCCTGGGCAGCCTGTTCCAATGCTTTAGTGCCCTTTCAGTGAACATTTTTCCTAACACCCAAACTAAACCTCCCCTGGCACAACTTGAGGGTGTTTCCTTTTGTGCTGTTGCTTGTTATCTGGGAGAAGAGACCCACCCCCACCTGCCTACAGCCTCCTCTCAGGCAGTTGCAGGGAGCAATGAGGCCCCCCCTGAGGTTCCTCCTCTCCAGGCTGAACAGCCCCAGTTCCCTCAGCTGCTCCTCACAAGCCTTGTGCTCCAGACCCTTCCCCAGCCCCGTGGCCCTTCCCTGGACACGCTGCAGCCCCTCTACGTCCCTCCTGCAGTGA
Source organism: Falco rusticolus (assembly GCF_015220075.1). Lineage (NCBI taxonomy): Eukaryota > Metazoa > Chordata > Aves > Falconiformes > Falconidae > Falco > Falco rusticolus. The sequence continues at coordinate 59,565,328 of NC_051210.1, forward strand.
GGGGCCCAAACCTGAACACAGGGTTCGAGGTGCAGCCTCACCAGTGCCCAGTGCAGGGGGACAGTCCCTTCCCTTGCCCTGCTGGCCACACTGCTCCTGACACAAGCCAGGGTGCTGCTGGCCTCCTTGGCCACCTGGGCACACTGCTGGCTCATGCCCAGCCAGCTGCCGACCAGCACCCCCAGGCCCTTTCCCACCAGGCCCTTTCCAGCCGCTCTGCCCCAGCCTGTAGCGCTGTGTGGGGCTGGTGTGACCCAGGTGCAGGACCCGGCACGGAGCCTTCTTGAACCTCATCCAGCTGGCCTCGGCCCATCGGTCCGGCATGTCCAGACCCCTCTGCAGAGCCTCCTGCCCTCCCGCAGATCAACGCTGCTGCCCAGCTTGGTGTCATCTGCAAACTTACTGAGGGTGCACTCGATCCCCTCGTCCAGAGTGTCAATAAAGACACCCCAATACTGAGCCCTGGGGAACACCACTGGTGACCGGCTGCCAGCTGGATATAACTGCATTCACCACCACTCTTTGGGCTTGGCCATTCAGCCAGCTTGGCCATCCATCCAGAGCAGAGTACATCCATCCAAGCCATGAGCAGCCATTTTCCTCAGGAGAATGCCGTGGGAGATGGTGTCAAAGGCTTTACTAAGATCCAGGTAGACAACATCCATAGCCTTTTCCCTGTCCACTGAGTTGGTCATCTTGTCAAAGAAGTAGATCAGGTTGGTCAAAAAGGACCTGCCTTTCATAACCCCCTGCTGGCTGGGCCTGATCCCCTGGCTGTCCTGCACATGCCACATGATGGCACTCAGGATTATCTACTCCATAACCTTCCCCTGCACCGAGGTCAGGCTGACAGGGCTGTAGTTCTCCAGATCCTCCTTCCTGCCCTTTTTGTCAATGGGCATCACACTGGCTAACCTTGATCTTCCCGGACCTCTCAAGTTTGCCAGGACTGTTGGTAAATGATGGAGAGCGGCTTGGCGAGCTCCTCTGCCAGCTCCCTCAGTACCCTGGGGTGGGTCCCATCTGGCCCCATAGACTTGTGAATGTGTAAGTGGAGCATCAGGTCACTAACTTTCCTCCTGGACTGTGGGGACTTCGTTCTGCTCCTCCTCACCCCTGTCTTCCAGCTCAGGGGGCTGGGTACCCTGAGGGCAGCTGGTCTTGCTGTTAAAGACTGAGGCAAAGGCAGCATGAAGCACCTCAGCCTTTTCCCCATCCTTTGTGGCAGTGTTACCCCCAACATCCAATAAAGGGTGGAGATTATCCTGGGCCCTCCTTTTGTTTCTGATGTATCTGTAAAAATGTTTTTTGCTATCTTTTACAGCAGTGGACAGCCTGAGTTCTAGCTGGGCTTTCATGTCTCTAATCTTCGCCCTACATAACCTCACGACATCCTTACAGTCCTGCAGTTGCCTGTTGCTTCTTCCAGAGGTGCTAAAGCCCCGCCGAGTTCCAGCCAAAGCTCTGTTCAGCCAGGCTGGTCTTCTCCCCCACCAGCTCATCTTTCAGCACACGGGAACAGCCTGCTCCTGCACCTTTAAGAGTTCCTTCCTGAAGAACGCCCAGCCTTCCTGGACCCCTTGGCCCTTCAGAACGATCCTCCAAGGGACTCTGTCAACCAGGCTCTCAAAGAGGCAAAGCTGGGCCCTCTGGAAGTCCAGTGTAGCCATTCTGCTGACCACCCATCCTGACTTCTCTGAGAACTGAAAACTCTATCCATGCTCGCTAAGCCCAAGATGTCCTGTGACCACCACATCCCCCACCAGCGCTTCCCTGTGTGCAAACAGCAGGCCCAGCGGGACATCTCCCCTGGCTGGCTCACTGACAGCTGTCAGGCAGGCATCTGCCGCACACTCAGGAGCCTCCTGGACTGTTTCCTATCCACTGTGCTGTATTTCCAGCAGACAGTGGTAGGTTTAAGTCCCCCACGAGGACAGGGGCTAGTGACCTTGAGACTTCTCCCAGTTGCTTGTAGAACGTTTCATCTGCCTCTTCGTCCTGGTTGGGTGGTCTGTAATAGACTCCCACCATGATGTCCACCTTGTTGGCCCTCTGCCTGGTCCTCACCCACAAACACTCAACCCTACTGTCCCATCATTCAGCTCCAGGCAGTGGAAACACTCCCTGACATACAGAGCTACCCCACCGCCTCTCCTTGCCTATATCCTTTCTGAAGAGCTTATAGCCATCCAAATCCATATCTGTAAAGATACCAGACCTGCTCAGCCCAGTAGGCTAGTCTTTGCCTTTTGGCAGACAAGCCAGCAAGCTTTATAGTAGGTGTTATGGAAAATCCCTTGATCAATTTTTATTTCTACTCATATAAAAAAATGTCAGGCAGTTCCACCCAAGAAAAAACAAGAATAAAAAGACTGTACTATTCTTTGGGTTGAGCAGCATTTTTCTTCCACATTTGGAAAGGAAGCCTATTCCTGTAAAAGGAAAGGCTTGTATGCAAGACAGTTTGCATGTTCTCTTCAATTATGTCAGCTGACCTGCTGGAAGATTCTGCTGGCTCTTCCTACAAACCTTTCTGTGAAAAAGTACTTCCCAGTAGTATCACAGTACTACTGTAGCTTCATGGAAAATCAAAGGTGTGTCGTCTTAAGGCAAAAGCTTTTTTAAAATCTTGTTTCTCACTGCATAATTTCTGCTCAAGCTTTTTTCTGTGTGACAAAATCTCACTAAATTGTAGCTTAAAAACACAGGCTTGTGGCAATCTGTGCAAATACTGCCTCCTGGCGACGCTCTGCACGGCTACAGGACGGGGGAACGTAGAAACTCAAACGGCTTCTCAAGTTTGCATATACAGGCAGAAATCAGAAAAGCAATTAATTTCTATTTAATTTCAGAATAGACTTAATTACACCTGTATTTGTTACTTAACAAGGAAGTTTTTCTTTACAAGAACTGTCAACGCTAATTAAGTCTTCAATTATGCAACGTTTCAGTCTTACTTTACTGCCAGAATAAAAGGTCTGGACTGAAATTTTTCTTTGAATATGGCCAGGTCAGCTTTTATTTTAAAAAACTCATACAGCATACAATGTGGGAAAGCATTTTAAATTATAAGGAACAGGACAGTGGAGAAAAAAGTTAGAAGGTAGTTAAACGTGAACTTAAAATATATCAAAATACCACCTTCGCCTTGCTTCCCTCTAACACTACTCCAAAGTCCCAACACTATTAGAATGCAGAATTTCCAAAGTTTAATACTTGGTAATGAAGAAATTTAACCAGACGTCCTTAAATCTGCCTATTTGTGTGTTTGTCCTACACAGTGAGTATTACAGAGAGACACTGTGTGTAATATTAAATGCCATGCAGTGTTGCATCTACCACACAGTAGGGCAGAATTCAGCTTATCTGAGAGGCATGAAGTGCTGCATCCACTATAGCCACTGCTTTTTGCAGGGTTAGACCTTGCCAGGTTTCTGTCTGCTATCCTGGCAACACTGCTCCATAACTGAACAGCAAATTGAGGCTATATTCTTTAAACTTTCTACTGCCTTTGCTGATGCTTTTATTCATATGAGAATTCTTAGACAAATCATTGTTATTCCACCCTACTTTCATACTGCTACACCTATGTTTAATGTGACTGGTTCTGCTGGTTCTGCTGGGCAGGCAGGACTCTTAATTAGTATTTGCACCATTGACCTGTGAGACAATTTGCTTTTTTTTTTTTTTTACCTGGGGCTGTATGAGCTTATGAGCTCTGTACAATTCATGCTGATACAGCAGCGCAAAGGGACAGAAACTGGATTAGGTGTGTTGGCCTAGAAATGAAGCAATCCTTCGGTGGCATAAAGACGATATACCTGACTCTTTCTAACCCACCAATTTCTTCCCACATGTGGGAATGTGGAACATTGCAAAGGTATGACAGCAGAGCCAGGACAGCTTGTATTCCAGTTGGCTTTGGCTAGAAAATTAGAATAGTTCAACAATTTTGCCATGTAAACCTGTGGAAGGAAGGCTGCATAGGAGCACAAAAGTAATGAATTACGGTCTGTTCATGCTTTATATTTATGCCTGACAGAATTGTTACAAATGCCCAAGGTGTAACAGTGTGGCAACTCAGACTTTTGATTTTCACTTGTAATTTTTACCAGAATATTTAGCTTAGAGTTAAGTGTTACTGAAAAGTTGTGTCAGGAAGCTGTCCTCAGCTGAGGATAGAAAGGAGGCTGGAGTATGTCCAAACAGTAATTGCTAGCACCTTTGAAACCATATGCATAAAATTGTTTGGCCGAACAAGGGCTTGGCCCTTGGTTCAAAGCTTCATGCATAAATCATGCAGAAGTCCTCTGGAACCCAATTAGCTATTGTGTTCTCACTAATATACACAGAAAATCATGGATCTAAATCAGAATTCCCTTGGGTTATTAACAGTTGGACAAACCACACAGGTGAGTGCTCACTCCAGACCTCTGGGCTGGTGTGCTTCCCCGTGGCATAGCTGAGTAGCCAGGGTCAAGGCAACAGACAGTCACAGAGGGTAGCGAACTACAGCAGAGACACTAGAATTATGTCCTTACTGTTCATGGCTCAGTTTAACATTCTGGCTAGAACAGCAGCTGTTTTAATAGGCTGTCTGATTAACAAACAGTTATTTACGTGAAGCATAAAGAGATCTCTGAGTAACATAGCCTATTCCGTTACTCAGCTAGCAAGTTGTAGCTAATAAATCAAAGTTCTTCTCATTCTTTTGTCCTAATATCCTGGCCTCATTTCCAAAAGTAGTACCTAAATGCCTGTTGTGCATGTGATAGATATATTTACGAATCCAATCCTACAGGCACCCTACAGCTGTAAAAGGTGCTTTTGAGACACATCTGGTAGGACATTCTTCAGTTTTTTTCTGCTCACAGAGAACATATACATTAAATTTCCATAAACCAGAAAAAAATCACATGCATTTACAGGAGCACACAGTGACATTTTTGCTATAATCTTCAGTGACCTCATGCATGGAACTAATGAAAATAATAAAATGTGTGATACTCACAGTTCATTCCTTACACATGACAGTAATATTTTCCACGTGAAAACTCGCTGCCCCTCAGCGGTTTATAAAAGAACAGAACAATGCCATTGATCACTCAGAACAATAAGGACCTGCTTAGAATCCAGTGCTTCTGGTTAGTTACTACATTAACAGTTAATTATTACAGTTAATTATTTGTTTAATAACTAAAGAACAGCATGTTGTAAAGGAATATTTTGTAAACAGTGAAATGACGATTATGATGCCAAGTTGGTCTGCTTATTTCTGGAGCTTACTATACATACCACCTTCCATGCAAACGGTGTTTGTTGTTACTTCCCATAGGGTGACAACAAATTTTGAATTAGATAGTAGCTATAGGTCACAATGGATCCTGGAAATGTCAAGGAGGGAGATGCTACAATAAAGAAATTTATGAAATTCTTCAGAAAATGGGCCCCACGATTGGAAGCATTCAGTGTTTACAACTACAGATGGAGCCAATGTGACCTGCAAGCAGTCTGCATGACCAAAACAAAATTCTTCACTGAGTAAAGAAAGTAAGACTGGGATTCATCACCTGGAATAACATCTAGTCTCTGCAACCACTAATAGCATGAATAAACAACAAGGACGTAGCAGAAGGTTATGGTAATGCAAGTGCAATTCATCTGAAGAAGCTTATATAATCGGATTACATTTATACAACCTCCCTTCTTGCAAAATCTCAGGGCTTCATAGTCTTTTAAAGTGTTAAACTTTACAGGAACTCAGTGAGGTAAATAACTACTGACCATCTATTTTACCGCTGGGAAGCCAAAGTAAGAGAATGAACAGGGGTTACATTCAGACTGGTTCATGTAAGTTAACTTCACTATCATTAACACCTCTTCCGCGGGTGTCATTGGAAGCTGGGTCTTCCAGTCTTGCATAAACAGTGCTTTGAATTGCTGAGCAGCACACTCTTAAATCTAGATGCCACAGCAGTTGCGAAACCAAAGGTTTGTACTGACTGAATATGGCCCTAAAGAGCTTGTTCGTGGTCATGCTGAGTTTGAAGTAGAACAGAAAGCTGACATTGGATGCTTTCAAAGTCCACAGATCAGGCAGGAAAATTTTGGGGAAAGCAGGATTTCTGAAAGTAATCCTTTAATGTAATGGCTGTTTTAGGTAAGTCAGAGGAAAGCACAGTCCCCTTACCTAGTTTCATAAGGTCCTGTAGGAGCTTCTGACAGATGTTCACAAACGCACTTTGCCCTGGGATTCCTTTCTTCCCAACAGCCAGTTAGCTTCCTCTGCTCTCCGTGACATTTTTTTCCATTTAAGAGACCAAGAGCCTCATTTTCAATTCAAGTGAAGATGATTATAATTGATGTGAATTATGCAAAGCTTTTGTCGCATTTTCCATTTTGGCTCATTCAAAGCCCTGGATCTGAAACGCCACTGCTGTTCCAGGTCTGAATCTGTAGAGCAATCCCATTTCTAGTTTCAGAAATTTTTGTCTGGTTGCTCACATCAGTAATTATGATTTGTATGAATATAAGTCACTACATTTAAATTTGAGTCAGTGGATGAATACCATCAGATGAAACTGTCCTTTAGTAAGTCCTTTGCAATCCATAAATAACTCAGTTAGGAGTATAACAAAGGCCCTTTGTGTTATTGCACAGTGGAGCCAAAAATGTTCTTGAAGCAAAGTTTGTTTTCAATATAATTACATACAGCTCATACATAGAATAACTTATCTTGCTGAAGCCAAAAATGTGGTACTTTCAATTCTATGAATATCTTCATCTATCTGTATTAACAACAGAAACAAATGTATAGTAAGACCATTTATATTTCACTGGTTCCTTTCTTTTATTCTATTTGATGTATCACTTCTTGTCTAAGGACACAGTCCTGCAAGAATTTTACTGCTGGCACCAATGTCTGCCTGCACAAACGGCCTTGCGGCATTGGGAGTTCAGTCAGTGAATTCAGGACTGTTTTGATATATTTTGGCATAGTGCCTGGTCCTGACTGCAGACTTAAAAATCTGCAGAAAACAGCAAATATATTTTCAAATACTGCAGAAAAGGCTGAAAATAAAGACTTAGGTTGTGGGGTTCTGGGGTTTTTTTTGTTTGTCTGGTTGGTTGGTTAGTTGTTTTTGTTATACTGAGTGTGCTAAGAACAGGAGGATGTTATTCAAACTTTCCAGTGAAAGCTTAGATGCCTAAGATTTTATTTTGGGAAACTGAGTATGTCCTCAGCCATCTCTATCAGCTGAAGCATCATGTCAGGATGGTCTGTTTGGAGACTTCTCAACAATTAAATAATCATTCTGCACTTGAAATGGTAGAAACAATTTTGGATCCCCCAGTGTTGGTGGGAGAACCAGACAATACAGCCTACAAGAAAGTACCATAAGTCAGATAGGAAATTTTGTTCCTTAGGCATTTCTCCTCGTATCCACAAGTCCTTCCATTCCACACCATAATGATGGTAAAGCCAGATAACAAAAATTTCCTAAATCTACATTGTATTCTCTTTTGTATTCCAGCATTTAATTTCTTTCTTTTTGAGCGTACTAGTAGGAAAGCAAATAATGATAATCCACAGTCCCATCTCATTCCTCTGTAGCTTATGTTCCTCTGCCACTACAACATCTGGGTTTGTATGGTTCCAGGAGGAATCACTTTTTGCAGAAATAATTTTCCCTGTATAGAAATCTATAGTCATTAAAGAGCTGCTATAGTGACGCATCTCATCCTCATCATTACTCCTAGTGAAAGGATAAGATGGGATGTGATGGCTATGCTATAGTGCAAGGTGGAACACACTGAAGGGTAGTGGTAACTGAAATACTTCAGAAACATATAAACGCTGCCCTTCTCCACTGGGAATGGGTCAAATACCTGGAGGCCTCAGATCAAAGTAGCCTGGATTTGTGCAGAGCACAGTTCGCTTTGCTAAGGAAGCATGAACCGGATGCCACCATTGGAAATTTTCTCCTACTGTTGGGAAAAATCTCTTTCCATCTCAGTTTCTAACTGGTTTTTTTTTTTTTCCCCAAGAAGAAAAGGACAGTTTTGACCCTGTCAAAAAAAGTTAAAGCAGTATGAAGCTATTATTCCCACCAACAGACTGAGAACCACATTATCAGAGAGCCATAGTCCTCTGATTCTTCCTTTTCACTTCCATGCACTACTCTAAGAAAGGAAAAGTATTCTTGCAAGTTTGCCACTTCACTGCTTACATAGTCTGGCACCTAACCAGGGTAGAGCTAACGCTCAAGCACCACCTGGCCTACCTCTGTCAAGAGAAGAGCAGCTTTTAATAGGAAGCAGTGACTATACAGGAGCTCTGCAGTACATTACAGTAGTAACTTTATCCCCTCTGCTACTATCACCTGCACCTGCTTACGCTCCTTGCTCTACTCATTCTACTGGTAGCAACAACTAGGAGCAAGGAAAGTATCCATAACCCTTTTGCATTTCCCACGCATGCAATTGCCAGACCAATCTTGTCCCAAATTGCAATTTTTATGAACACGGCCTGGAAATCATAGAATCATTTAGGTTAGAAAAGACCCTCAGGATCATCAAGTCCAGCTGTAAACCTAGAACTGCCAAGTCCCTAAACACTAAACAATGTCCCTAAGCACCACATCTACACATCTTAATACCTCCAGGGATGGCAGCTCAACCACTTCCCTGGCCAGTCTGTTCAAGTCCTTGACAACCCTTTTGGTGAAGTTTTTCATAATATCCAATCTAAACCTTGTATCATCATGTTGTCATATTAACAATGACAAAATAAAATTGTGACACAGGGCATGAAACAAATTCCTCATTGACTGAGAGCCTTCTGCCTTTGATAGCAATAAGCAAAACTCTGGAATACTTTTTTCATTGGCACGCAAAGACAGAAGCTAGAAAGAAACAAGATAAAAGAACATTTATTACAAAAGCACATCCAACCTAAAATTTAAAAATTGCCCATTTGTTACTTTACAGAAAGCTAAAATGTAAATTCTCTAAAAAAAATAAGTGAGTAAGTACATAAAATTCAAGGTCTGTAACCATGATAGATAATATCATTGCATGGATCGTATAACTTTTCCTGTTTCATAGTAAGAAAGTTCACAAGTGAACAGATCATTAGGTATAAAGTAAACAGAGCTCTTCATCAAAAAGAAGTCAGACTTACTCCAAGGATCAATATGTGTTTTATATTTATTGCTAAATATCTGGAAATCAAATAGTTTAAATGACAACTTATCTAGAGCAGTTTCAAGCCAGCTGATAAGTTGCACTGACAAAAACAATTCTTCACCTGACAGCCAGAGGAAAACATAAACCTAGCCATGACGAGTGTTCTGCGCTAGGGAAGGAAAACTTCTCATGTATGTTCCAATGTGTCACAAATAAAGGCTGACAGATACGGGATTCAGCAGAGAACCACCGACAAGATATTCCTTTCAAATTTAAAATTGTAGCAGAAAATAAAATTAAAAAAAATAACAAAGGCATATTGTACTCTTGAAATTTTAAACAATGGGAAAAGTGTGCCAAAACAGGACTACCTGCAGAAAACTTCAAGAGCCATGCTACACTTCAGTTTCAACACATCATAACAATCAGTATATCTCTGGAAACTAATGGTACACTGGCAGTCCAGGCCTTAAATTCTCTCTTTAGGCACCATCTGCATGCACTTCAATAAAAACTTCAGACTTAAATAATGAAAAATTATGATCAAATTCACTAGACACCCAATGGGAAAAGAAAAACTAGAAAAGTTGACCTGAAATTTTTACTTTAAAAATGTCATTAAAATATGTGGCATTTAGACAACTGAGTGCTCACTGAAGAGCAATCCCAGAAGTAGAACTAAACCCCTGTGTTTTACTCAGTTTCCTACAATAGAGCCATAAAGAACATTCTGTAGTTCTCCATCAGCTAAGTTCCCAGTGAATGAGTCTTTGGTCTGTGGGCAATTACAGCACTTCACTGAAGTTGCCGGCATGATAATTATCTTCCACTCAGCCTGTTTCAGGAAACAATTTAGAGGGACCCCTTTGTTCAGAGATGGCTAAAATTGCAGCAAATCAGTCACACAAGGGCTAAGCCATGCTGAGAGTGGGAGAGCAGCTGAGCTGTAGGGTCCCATGGGTTCCCCCCGAGTGTGGGAAATACACAGAGGTATGGGCCTGACTTGGATGCAGAACAGTGTGTGTGTAGGCACTCATATGTCTACATGTTTTGAACAGAGCAGTGAAGAGAAGCTTTGCAGATGCAAACAAACAAGTTGGCAAAAAAAGCAAGACACAATGAGCAAAGCAGCAGCAGGAACATGACCATGAACAAAATTAAAGCAGCTTTTGGGCTGTCTGCTGAAAAAGGCTTGGAACTGAGAACAGAGAAACTTCGTCCTGTTACTTGAGTTCAAATATACTCAAAGAAATATCTCGGCCTCTCTAAAAGCCCTGGATTGCACCATAAAATACCTAGCCGCATCTTCATTTTCTTCTTTTACTGGAAATACCCTGTGATTCCTTCCAAACGGATGAATTATTCATGCCAAAGTGGAGAAACAAATTTAGGTAGAAAATCTGGGAAGCTGTACAGGAACTGAAACTAAAATCAAAAGATTAGCTGGAATGTATCTGCAACTTGTTTAATTTCTGGAGTTTGGGTGTATGCTCTTGAAACTGAAATAAGGAATGTCTTCAACTACTTGATTTATTAAAGTTGCATAATGCTATGTCTGTACTTTATGTCCATATAAAACTTGAATAAAATAAAAAAAATCCCCTAGATTGGAATTCAGTTTTGATGCAAATGGACCTCGTTAGTGCCTTCTCTAGCCGCCAAACTGCTACCTCCAGAATGCAGACAGTCGTCTTAGTCTCGCCTGCTCCTTCCTTGTCTGGTCTGTCTATTAGGAAGCAAGCTCAATGTATGTATTTACTGCTAGTGAGAACAGTAGAAATTGTTACTGACTGAAAATCACTATATTGAAAAAGAAAATATACCACATATATATTACAAATTAATTACACAATTTGCTTGATTTCACTTAATAATAATAATAAAAAAGTTGAAAAGAAGAAAACATGCAGTGATTTAGCCAGACCCATATATTACATTGTATTTCATGGTATCTGTGCTGCTCCAGACACTACTTTGAGGTACAAACCTACGGCGTTGCTGAACACTGGAATATATTCAGAATCATAGAATCAAATTACTTCCCCCGTGTTGTTAATGCAAGAGCTTACAAGAGGTTGTAAATGATGCCTTTCCTAGAGATGACTCCAAAAGGCTAAAAAATGCCTCACAGGAACTGGGAGCTGTAGCTAGAAATCAGAAATAACCTCAATTGGCAGTGCCAATTGCAAAATGAAAGAAAATGGAAGTAAAAAGTATACAGAGAAGAGCTGATCAAAGATGAAGGCACACAGACTATTGCTTTGATTTAGATTCTAGTGCTTTTTGAAGGAAGAAGAGAAGAAAATAAATATCTTTAGGAAAATAAATATCTTTATCTCTATAATGTATATACTCATAAGTATGGGAGAAAAAACTCTGAACTTTAAAAAATATTTTAGGGTCAAAATTTCAATTCAATTTTGCCATACACCAAAAACATTTTAAGTCAAATTACATTGTCTAAGGAAAATTTAGTAGAGAAAATCCCTTGTTTAATCCAAAAGTGTAGTTTGATTTTAACTGGGGTACTCCAAGAAGGCCAAGCAATAAGAATATAAGTGATGGAATTAGAGAGGAAAAGGGAAAACAATAACTGAGTTATGGCAAAAACAAAAGCAGGGAAAGTACAGGAGGAAAGAGTGAAACAAACAGCTCACCTCTTGCTGCAGTGCTCTGAAAGCTTTCCTGTTTCGTTTCTCTTTCACATTCACCGTGTCTTCCCCAAGGATCTCAGTGTTTCACAACTGTAGAGATGCATCATAACAAAAATGCATTTACATCACAGCATATCCTACATTTTTTTCAGCTTGCCTTTTTCTTGACTTGCTTCACACCTCCATCACTGACTACAGTCCTTAAAGTTGTTTAGAGTGTATTTGTGAGCCATCAGTCTGTCTCCAACAAACTCATCACTGCAGATTCCCACCCAGCAATTTCCTGTCCCCCTGTAGCCACACAGTCCCTTTCCCCCCAGACTGCAGCTGCTCTCATTGACAGAGTTCATAGGTGATAAAATGTATTCATGTGGCTAAATGGGAGAAATGGCTTCTTTCAGGGCAGTGGAAGACCTAATTACAAAACAGTCCTTAGCCCTTATTCAGGCACCAATTAATTCCTCCTGGGCCCCAAAACCCTTTTGTCTTGTAGGTTGAAGGCACAATAGCTCCCATTGCTTCTTTGGCCTTTACAAGCCACAGTATTCCAGCAAAAGAAATTTAATAAATTTAAATTATTATAAAGATTTCCCAAATTTCATTTTCATAATGGAATAAAAATGTTTTCCTCTGACCTTTGAGAAAGAAAACAAAAAATAAAACAATTTTCTTTGCATTTCTACTTAATGTCACTGAAACAGTTTTTATTTCCAGTCAAAGTGAAGAAGAAATTTGAACAAAATTGAAAAAAATATTTGGTTTTCTTCAAATCTTTTCATACAAAATCAGCTGGTTTTGCCTACAAACCCAAGGGAGGGAAGGGGCTTTGCCTCCCACCAAGGCCCTGGTCTGAGGGGCAGAAACACATGCCCCAAGTTGTCCAAAGTACAAAAGTCCAGCTCAGTTGGTATGAAGAATATATGCAGTTAATCCAAAATTGTGCTGTAAAGATGGGAACTACTAAGCAGACTGTAGCATGTGAAATACCACTAAATGTACGTTAAGAGAACATTTGCTGCTGATTGAAGAGAAACACAGGGCTTGGGCTCCTATGTGCTAGCCCAGCCAGAACAACTGTTTTCAACACCAGGGAAGAAAGAAAAGTGAAGAGGTCATTTTGTTCTAAAAGAAATGCAGCAAAATAAACAGCAAATAAACTTTCATGATTTTTTTTTTACAATGAGGATGGTCAGACACTGAAACAGGTTGCCCAAAGAAGTTGTGGATGCTCTGTGATTGGAAGTGGTCAAAGTCAGCTTGGATGGGGCTTTGGACAACCTGATCTAGTGGAAGATGTCCCTGCCACGGCAGACGGTTTGAACAAGGTGATCTTTACAGGTCTCCTCTAACCCAAACCATTCTATAACTGTCTTACAAAATTAGGCTTTCCTCCCAAAGTAAGGAAGAAAATGGCTAACGAGGGCTAGTTGACGTTTACCCTGTATCCACTCCAGCTCAAATAACAGTGTAATGGTTCTTTAAAGAAAACATAGTCAGTGGCATGGCAAATCATGGTATTTGAAGAGTTATGCACAGCTTTCAAACTGTAATAGGAACAGCAGCTCAGATTATCTGATTATCTGATATTCAATGGCACGTGCCCTGAGAGGAGCTCGGACAGGGAAAAGGCAGCCAGAAAACATCAGTGCTGAGCAGAGGTAGCAGGCGGTAAAGCAGCATTATCTATACAAGTCAGAGAAGAGTAAAGCTAGAAAGGTCTCCCGGTACCCATCCAAGGATCATGAAAAGACTGTGTAGCAAACAAGTAGAGCCACTGTGACCCCTCTGGGTCTTCTTTTCTCAGTCCTAAGAAACATCCTGACTAAAGCAGTGCATAGAAGCATGTATGCAAGACTGACTCTTTCTCCAGCTTCAGAAAATGCAGCTTTTGGAAGACAACCTGTATTCCTTCTGTCACATCGTTACACCTGTGCCCTTTTTCTTCCCCAACATCTCCTTTCTGCTCTTGTTTCTATGCTTTCTGTTTATGTCTTAGCTGGTTAGATCACTCTTTTTGGCAGCACTGATGCAAGTCTAAAACAGGAAGGCAGAGTAAAGCAATGCCTTTAAACAGCTCATAAAAGCCAAATCTTGGAGTCACTATGTGCTATGCTTAGTCTCCTCTAACAACAACACTGTAAATTAAAGTCAGGAGCAGAAACAGAAGGTGTATTTTCCAACAGGTTTTCTTTTTCCTCTCCCCTTTTGTGTGTGCTTCTCTTAATTTATCATCAGGCTTTTACCATAACAGCAATAACAGCAGCTCTGGCTCACCACCTTAACTTCTTAATCCAAAAAGGACAGTTATTGTTATAGTTTACCTGTCCAATTAAATGACAGAGACTGGCCAACTAGAAAATTTGATTTATTAAAGCAAGCGACAAGTAAGCAAAACAGCGCTGGGCGGCCGGGGAGTCTCCTGCTCCACCAATGGCACGCAAATTCAAGCAAGCTGAGCAGCCCTTTTTATCTTCACCGAGGTCACTTCTGACATCTTCAGTACGCCCCTCTGCTTCTTCTGTTATCGTGGTTTCTTGTCAGACAGGACTTCCCATGTTTGGTGTAGCAAGATAACATTGTGGACATGTCTCTTCTTGTTAAATAGGAAGTTCTTAAGACCACCACAATGGGTTTGTACCTCTTGCTTAACTTGGTTGATCAGCAAATTACCTTTAGTTACTTATTACAGTTATCACCATCTTTAACACCACCTAAAAGGCTGCCAAATACAACAGGTTCCTTTATTACACAAACAAAACAAAGCCAATAGCCACTACTGCAGTGATGAAGAAAGGAAAGGAAGAGATGTGATTAAAATCTTCCTCAATCACTTTCTGTGTTTTTTTTCTTTTCTTTGTAGATAATAAAGGTTTAAACTTATGGGGTTTTGGGTTTTTTTTAGATGTGTGTGTTTGTTGAAGGACATTTGGCTGTCTCTGAATAGCCAGACTTTAATTATTCAGTATTTTACAGTGGGTCATATAATATAATACCTATGACTATCCTGACTCATTTGTTCCAGTAAAACAGGCTTAAAACTTCTAATTAATACAGGATGCCACTGTCATCTCTCCATCCCCCACAGATGACTCTATAAACACTGTGCCATTGTCATTTTATTACTTCCTTCTTCCTACTGCTCTTCCTTTCACTGCTTAGCTGCCATTCCTTGGGCTACCTCCCCACCCTTACTGACTTAGGAGCCCAAATCATCTCTGTTCTTGTCAGTGAAAACCTGCTTTTACCCTGATACCTTCTACTGAAGTGAAAGGCAGTCCTTTATGCTAAAGCTCAGAGTCTTTACTTTCTGTTACATAAACCTGAGAAAACACAGTTCTTCCAATAATGGCGAGATGAGGCCCGAGGGGGGTTTTATAGTTCAGATCATCCATATTCTTGCCTTCCAGATGTTGTCCTGCAACTATGGTACAATTTGTCACCCACTGCAGTTTACCCCTCCCCCTTCTGGCCTTGGCAGCCACTGCGGCACCTCAATTTTCTCCCACAGCACAGCTCCGCAGTGTCTTCTGCGTAGCCACTTTCCTTAGAAAGACTTTTTATGCATGCCAAGTTCCCAGGCATCCATTCTCTCCCAATTTATTGTTCCCTGCTAATATCACAGATTCTACTCAATACAGAGCCAAAGGACTTCACCCAGCATTGAAATGGCAGAGTGCGAGTAAGTTAGACACAAGGAAACATCTTCCCATCACAAAGAAAACCTGTTGGTGTAACAGCTTGTCTAACACACTGTGGAATCTGTTGTTGGACACATCAGAAAAAAGATGGCAAGAACATGTGGCAGGAGCGGGTTACCAGCAGTGGATTATGTTCTGGGAGAATGTTCTTCCTGATCTGTTGAGGTCCTTCCCAGATAGTTTCTGATTCTGTAATAAAAGTAGCAATATCCAACTCCACCTAAGCCAGATAAACCTACGCTGAGTTCTGTTCAAGTGGCCACTAAAAAGCTGTGGTCAAACCACACTGAAGCCAGGCTCTTGGTAATCATTTAACAAAAGAAGTATGTTGCCACCACCTATGGCCCCATTGCAGATTGCAGTTTTTATACCAGCCTTTTCCCAGATCCCTTCCCCTGCTTCTCAGTGCCTGCTCTGACTACAAACATCTCAAGAGAAATAGCTTATGTGGAATATTTGCTATATTACTTGGACTGGAAGGTACTCCTTTCAAGTTAGTGAGACAACTTGAGGAAGTAAAGTTAAGCACATTCATAAAACATAGGGTAATAACAATGCACATTTGAGGGACTGCGGAGACTCACATTCAGGCAGCTGTAATAAGGAATTACAAATCAACCACATTGAAGTTAAAGTTTTGATAACTGAAATGGCATTGAAGCTTTTGCAGTTCCAAAAATTAAAAATAGGATCCTACAGTAAAAAAATTATTTTCATTGTCATATAAAATACATTGGGTACCACTCAGAATCCACAGGAAAACTCCAATGCAATTTGTGAAATTAAAATGAAGGGATGCTAAACAAAGGCACCAGATGGGGTTATTAATGTTATTAATGAGGTCACCAGCACAACACCCATTCCCAGAAGGAAATGATCAGTATCTCACTGGAGCAAAGGTAAACAAGAGATAAGGCGACAGAAAGTTTTGACTCCAGACATTGAACTCCTCTGACATGTCTAATAACATCAGAATACACTACAGCTGACTTCAGTTAGTTGCAATAGGTGAAGATCTTCAGTAGATCTGTTTCTGTCAGCAGACATATTCAAAACTTTGGCTGAAAATTATCAAAAGACAGAATAGGTTAAAGTCTGTCAAGTTTTACAGAAAACAGGAAGCCACCAAAAAGAATGCAGTTGTTAATTCCAGAAGAACCAGTGAAATTTTAAATAAGTAGAAATAGAGTGATTGATGTATAAATGAGTTTTCTGTGTTAGTAAACAAACAAGGAATTACCAAGCAAAAGAAACAGGGCCATCTTTCAGTGTTCAACAAATAGAAAATAACACAATCCTTAGGAAAACAAAACTCATATCGCCAAACAGGATCCTGCAAACAGTGTAAAGGAAAAAGAATAGAATTTAACAGCTACTGATAGTATCAATTTACAACATTTAAAGAAGAGGACATTTTCCCCTCAACTGTGTTTGCTTAATAAAAGACATCTTTCTGTTATTTTATATATTGTTAGTCTTACATTTTTTTATAGCTGTGTTCCTGACAATCTGAATATCTCCAAAAGGAGTAAGCATATAGAATAAAGCTTTGACACAATTAAACAGAAAGGATTTGTCACAAGAATTACCAACAGGAACTTGAATATCCACTCAGAATTCTTTAGATCTTGCATCAACAGCAAAGGATGTTAAGATGTGTTTGTCATATGATGCAATTCTAGGAATAAAGACTGGCTGGAAAAGGTGTCAGCTGGTAATTAATGATGAGCACATGAGAAATCATTAATTAAAACTATTCCTATGGATGACCAGCTTCTCTGCAAAAGAAAAGATGACCACAGCCTTAAAGCAAATCTACAGTACCATAATAAAACCTGGTTTGTCTTACATATGCTATACAATGTTAAAACCAGACAGGTGATTGTTAAAATACATGATAATAGCTTATAGTGCCATTAGGTTTCATTTTAGTAATGTCAGATATGAAGCAAATTTGTTGAACACATGCTGATAAGCCTTGGTAATGTGAGAAGCTGAGCCTGAGCTAGCAACATGGAAATGCCAGTCTCAGAGCCCACTGCTGGGTACGCTGTGCTAGCCTGATCTTCTGAGAAAACAAGGTTTACACAACCACCACCCATCAAGTATGTCTCCCTGCCACTCCACACCTAATAATATTTGAACATGCTGGCCAATTTTTTGCATTGAATTGCAAAATAATTCAGGTTGGAGGAGTCCAACTGCTTTACAATCCAAAGGTAAATTAATTTTAACAATGTTGAATCACAAAATGATTCAGACTGGATGAGATCTCAAGAGGTCATCTGGTTCAACTGGTGAAGTGTCAATGGGTAAATGCATTTTTTACAAGTTTCAAAAAAATGTTCCATTAACATACAAATATACAGACAGCTTATGCTTTGTATCAGCTGACCAACCAACTAAGATGCATGTACCTGTATTAACATAGCTTTAGGTGAGTCATAGCACATTCTGATGCTTACTCAGGTCAGGTGGTGTCTTGGGGGGGTGGGTATGCAGCATGAGTTAGGACATTGAATTGAGGATATAGAACATAGATCTGTAAGAAAATAGTTTTTATTATTCTATTGCTCATAGAAAAAATTTTTTGCCTGAGGCGTAAATGTGAGAACTGAAAGCAGTAAGACTCATTAAATGGTTTAGAGAACAATAGCATAAAATCTGACACAGGTAACCTAATTTCAGTTAAAAAGGCCATGTTTCATTTCTGCCTACAAACAACTTTATAAGTAATGATATGGATGTTGTTTCTATTCTGAAGGGTCCACAATCAAAAGGTGAATTTTTTGTGCAGTGTTTGAGGTACTGTTTGAGAGCAAAAATATTTATTTCTAAAAATAAAAGCTGTTTTGCTTTTTTTAGAAGCCTGATTTTCTTTCAGCCCAGCTATTTATCAGCAATCACGTGACAGTAATAAAGAACCAGAGAAACAACCACTTTCTACAAATGCTGAACATTATTTGGATACAGAAATGTGCATTATTTTTAACACTACGCTTTCTTCTATCCTACATTGTTGAACTTTGCTGGCTCACTGCAGAATACCTACTTAGAGGCTTGCTGAATATTGTGGCGTTATAAAAAGAAACAAAAACTCGTCTCCCCTTCATCACTCTCATTTAAACAACAAATTTTAGCTCTGTATCATCTCTCTCAGACTTTGCTACTCTTCAAAGAATCTGATCATTTTGATTTAAGGAGGGATTTTTACCCATCCCTGGGAAGCATGGAGGCCCCTCAAGAGAGGATTTGGACTTCCTTTTACCAGGACTGTTTCCCTTCCTCAGTGCCGGCAGTGAGACCACACAGCAATTTAGGTGAAGATGGAACCAGATGCAGATACCATCTGTTTCTCCTGTACTGAGTAACTGGATCAGACTCAAGTATGTAGCAGCTTTGGTTGTAGCTGTGCCTACAGACAGCAGCTGATGCTATCCAGCATTTCTCCAGAACAGTTTAATCAGGATGACAACTTCTTTCATAAGTGAAGCTAAATGTCAGGCCTTCTAACGATGTCTAGAGGAGAACACCTCAGATCTCCTAGATGTAGCGGTCTCATGCTGACATGCTTGGATATGAACACTCAGGATGAGGGCTTGCCCATACCAGCAGCAGTATTATTGTGACCTTTCACTCCGTAAGCTGAGTTTGTGCCATTGTGTGGCATGTTCCCATAGCACTCTGGAGAATTCTGTTGCAAGACTTTCTGAGCAGTGTGCATTTCTTTACCCAGCAGGCTGTCCTCTGTCTTGAATTGTTTCCAATCTCATCAGATCCCCAAATGCTGCAACACATATCTGTCAAACTATTGCTGCTACCAGTAGTTACTTCTGCTCAAAAGCTGCTAAGGCTTTAAACTTTGCTCTAGCCTGCTGACTTGCACTTTACTAAGACACAGAATTTCAAAATGCCTAGGAAAATACTATGTGTTCAGTAAACATCATGCAAGTCTAATATTTTTTATGTTCCAAAGTCTGTTAATATTGGTGTTAGTCTGCCTTGTCTTTTAGCTTCTGCCCTGAGTCTGCCTCTAAATTAGTGCAGTCTGTTGCTGTTGTGCCAACCAACAATTAATTTTCCACAATATTGCTCTTCAAAGGCTTTAAGTAAGTCTACACTGCAGCCAGAGCTGTGACTGAATCTTGCACAAATGTATACATGGCAGCTTTAACATAAGCTGGTTGAGTATTTAGAAGAGTTTAGCTGAAAAGCAAGAAGATTGTATTCAGGCTTGAGATAAAATAGTTTCTGTGGTGAGGCTAGCAAGTGACTCAAAATGCACTGGGCATCCTTGACATAGTGAGTGGATAATAAAGAAAACCCGTAAGTACTCATGGGCTTCTCTGACCTGTATGAAAGACAAGCAGAATGATAAACATCTGAATACTTTGACATTTGACAAAAAATATGACAGTGTTCTTGTACTTATAAATCACAGATACTTAACTTGGTAATTGATAATTCTTGGAATCTTAAGCAATAAAGAGAAAGCAATGAGGACTGATTGGACAGGAAAAGACAGATTTCCTGTCATTCTCTGAAAGTGCTTGATTGGAGATTGAATTCCTTGTCTGGTAAGACAGCTTCGAAAATCACAAAAAATGCAAACTAACCCTGAAGCTTTCTTGGCTGAGTGCAGGTTTTTGTCACTTCAAAAGATTAAATTTATAAAATTCGAGCTAAGACCTCTTAAGTGCTGGCTAGAAATGGTACACTTACCTCTTAATCATGTAATTGAGTAATTCAGGTCCATTACTCAATCTATTCTTAGCCTTTTAGAGAATGTACTTAGAAATTTTGCCAGCCAAACTGTGACCCAAGGACAACATTGACTGTGCTTACAATATTCTGTTAGGCTCATGTCAGCCAGCATATAATGGAATGACATAAGCCCTGCAAAATCTTGCAGGGGTCAGATGGCCTGGAAACATACTTGAAATATGAGTGACTCATTTGGAGTTCAAAGTTTTCCTCCACCAGATCAAAGGAACAGCTTACATGTTTATGGGAAATGCATATTGGGTCACACATTGAAAAGATACATGGTTGTGGTGGGTTGACCTTGGCTGCCAGCTGCCCACCAAGCCACTCCATCACTCTCCCTCCTCAGCTGGACAAGGTGGTAAGAAAATACAATGAAATGCTTGTGGGTGACATAAGGGCAAGGACAGCGATTACTGTCACAGGCAAAATAGATTTGACTTGAAAAATTAATTAAATAAATAATAAATAATAAATAAAAAAGAGAAATAATAATAACCATCATCATCATCAAAGTAGGACAATAAGACACGAGAACAAAACTAAAGGCACCTTCCCCTCACCCCTCCCTTCTTCCCAGGCTCAACTTCACATCCAATTTCTCTACCTCCTCCCACTGAGCAGTACAGGGGGATGAGGAATGGGGTTTGTGGTTTAGTTCGTCACATGTTGTCTTTGCTGCTCCTTCCTTTTCATGCTTCTCCTCTGCCTCAGCATGGATCCCATGCACAGAAGACAGTTCTCCATTAACTTTGGCAGTGTGGGTCCTTCCCACAGGCTGCTGTCCATTAATTGCTCCAGCACCAATCCCTTCCATGGGGTGCATTCCTTCAGGAACAGACTGCTCCAGCCTGGGTCCCCCACAGGGCCACAGGTCCTGCCAGTAAATCTGCTCCAGCCAGGGCTGCTTTCCCCGTGGGGACACAAGTCCTGCCAGGAGCCTACTCCTGCACAGGATCTCCATGGGGTGACAGCTTCCTTCCAGGCACATCCACCTGCTCTAGCATGGGGTCCCCCACAGGCTTTAGAGCAGATATTTGCTCCACCGTGGACCTCCATGGGCTTCGGGGGCAAAGCCTCCCTCACCATGATCTTCACCACAGGCTGCAGGGGAATCTCTGCTCCGGTGCCTGGAGCACATCCTCCTTCTCCTTCTTCAATGACCTTGGGGTCTGCAGAGTTGTTGCTCTCACATAGTCTCACTCCTCTCTCTGGCTGCAGCTGTGCAGCAGGTTTTATCCTTTCTTAAATATGTTATCCCAGAGGTGCTACCACCATCACTGATGGGCTCAGCCTTGGCCAGTGGTGGGTCCATCTTGGAGCTGGCTGGCACTGGCTCTGTCAGACATGGGGCAAGCTTCTGGCATCTTCTCACAAATGTCACCCCCACAGCCCCCTTGCTACCAAAGCCCACCCAATACAGTGGTCAAAAGCTAAATGGTCTTTAACCCACTCTTTTCACCCAAAAGGAAATCCAGATTTCTTCAGATCAATTTTTTTTTCAAGCATTCTAGTTATTTTAGTATATATGTATATATACTAGTGTGAAGCAGACAGATCAGGATTTTCAGGCTATCAATCTCTCCATCAGTATATAAGGGACAGAGAGTATGGAACCCCTAAGACTGCTTAAAAACATCTGAACTGTTTTCTTGTCATATGTTCCAGTGATTACTCAGAAGGCTGACTGTATTAACTGCCACAGGAACAATTATTTCCATTTTTCAGATTCATGTAGGTATTTCATCTGTCATAACTCAATGCTTGTTCTGTGGTTTGTGGCTTCCCTGCCTAGTTACAAATGTTCTTGACTGAATTGTAGATGTGGCTAATCATGTTGCTTCCTCTTTCCTCGAAGAATACCTTCCCATGCTCCACTGCAGTCTTGATATTGCTGCACAGCTCAGTACAGTGTATTCAGAGCCAAGTAGGCATCTTCTTTAGAGATCAATAATTTGAAGAATCTCAAAATATTACAACTGGAGTTTTTTACTCCTGTCCCCAAAGAAAATACGACTTATGGGGAACTGTTTCATAAAATCATCTTTGTTTAATTAATTTGAGATATTAAGCACGACAAAAAGTATTTTTTTAATGTTAGAAAGATTTCTCGCATTTTCGCACCTAAGACAAAAATCAGGTACTTTTAAAAAACTTTTTATTTCTTAAAGCTACAAATTGTTCTTTCTGTCATCAGGATTATTTCCCCTATCCCCATGTACTGGGGTGAGGCATGTAAGTATATGGTTTCTGTAAACAAGCAAGTTGAGAATTGCTTTGTAAACCACTAAAGAGAGCTGCAAGCACCACCACTCCCAAATCATCCCACCTGCAACACAGGACTGCTCCAATTGCCTCTCCTGTTGCAAACTGGTTTCTATCTACCGCAGATACTACTGATAAATTTCATGCAATTTAGTAAAATTCTGATTACTGAAACTTAGAATCTTCCCACTACAATGGCAAGTTTAAATTGGAAACTTAGGCTGTTGTATCATCTGAGCTTTCAAAGTGGGATTCTTGAGTATTACCAACATAATACTTACTCCATTAACTTAATTCTACCTTTCACTTCAACAGACAAACTAACTTTGCCAGTGTACTTGTTTGGCTAAAAGGGAGAAGGTTAACTTTTATGAATAGTTCCTTTCAAGGGAAGATTGATTTGTATTTAAACTACTGGGTCCTCTCAGCAGTAGGTGAATGATTACGTTACAACTTAAGTTATCACACCTTTGTAAAGTTTACCACACAGTAATAACCCCACATGTTCTACAACTGCAATAATATTTGGTTGCAGAAAATTCTTCAGTTTAGACCCAGCATAAATATTCAAATTATACAGTTTTCCTCCATAAAATGCATGGGCTATCACATGCACTGCAGCTGTACTGGTTCTGCTGTACAATGCAATTTCGTCTACTTGGAAACTACCCCTAATCTCTTATATTAAAGCTATTAAGGGTCAGCACTTGCAGAATTTCAACTGCAGATACAACTATTACTAGAAAATATGCTTTTGGGTGGGTGTTTCATTGCTACCAAGCTGTCACAAAGTCAACAGTGCTTCTGTGCAGCCAGCTTCCTCTCTTACTTCACACAAATAGACTCTCAAAAACACTATTAAAACTTTTACCAGAAAAAAAGACTCTTAACAACAAACAGACATTGCTATTTGGCTTGCCCACATTAAAATGTAAATCATACTATCAACAGAAACCTATTAAAAATGCTTGTCCTGCATAGCTGTGGTAAGCACAATATTTCATAGCAATTTCACGACACCTAAAAATACTACCAATGCTATGGCACTTTGAAGCATACTATTGAGCATCCTCCACCCTTCATCTCGACTACCACAAAGAATTGTGCAGCTGGTTAACTGAGAATACTATAGTCTTGTATTTGGACAGAAATCATCTTGCCAACAGTTGTTCGGAATTGATTAAAGTTTAGATCAGGCTTCCCAGATGAAACCTGGTTTTCTCAAAAATGCTTTGTATTAAACCTAGTTTATCCAAGGTGTTCAAAGGTTCAGATCCAGAAGGGTATAATTTCAGTTCAGCCTGCAGTATGCTGTAGGGTCACACAGTAGGTGCTGCAATGTTTGTACAGACTTAAAGGAGTATTTCTGTTTTCATTCACAACACCAGCATGCAGAAGGCAATTTAGGCAGCATTGGGTGAGATCGCCTGGCAATTGCTAATCAACCTCACACATGTCCATGTGTATGTGCAGTTCCATAGGGTTTTGTCCTATTACCAGCCCAGTTCTGCATTTATTATGGACAGATCTTCCTAGGCAGACTACCTTATGTGCCGAATTTGGATTCTATAGTTTCCTTGTTCTCCCAAACTGGCCTGAACTGAGATCATGTCTGAGAACCAGCAGATACAGGCTCAGGGAAATGATACTGCAAGGCAGAAAAGTGCACAGCCTAAGTCTTGGAAGTTGGCAAACATATTCTTCACTGCCTTACTAATTCAAGATATTCAAAATATCACTGCTTGGAGACTGCCCAGGGATAGCAAAAACTGAAAGTACTCCCTGCCTTAAAAGTTCTGGCACTTGACCCAATTCTTACAAAACAAATATAAAAAAATAGGGCATCAGTTACAACCTTACATTTCAGCTCACTAGTTGCAGAACTCTTGTGGCTCTCAAAAAGCTTTGGCTCTATGAAACATAATAATCCAACCTGTCAGCTGAATAACTGCTACTTCCAACAGGCCTGTTGGTAAGTTGACGCGGAAGGCTCAGACACAACTTATATGACCAATGTGATCAAGTTAGTACCACTTTATTAATAGACTCACAGCAATTTATACTCTACAGGTGCTATTAAGAGACCCACACCAATTTATACCCCCATCTGAAAATGCACACACTATGCACGCTTTGTTATGTAAAAGGTGACAGGTTAAAACTACTCGTTCACACGCTTCCACCTCCCTTATGACTGGTCCCGGTGTGGTGCCCACACGCTGCTCCCCCCTTGTGCAGGCATCCTGTATTATCTCATCTTTCTGTCCAATTCTCCTACCTCTCTGAATACACAGTTTCCTTGTCTCCCTTGGCCTTGCATATGTCCTTCACAACACCTGCAGCTTGTTACAGCTTCCCCCTGCTCAGACTGCTATTACAAACAAATTATTTGGTCTGGATTGCTGATAATATGCCCATTTTCTTCCAGCCACTCCACATTGGTAAGGCTAACTAGGCCCCTCACAGGTGAAGTTTTCATGATAGCAATGGGATCCTCATGTGCTGAAGTGCCCTGTCCTCAGCAGCAGCATGGCAGCAGTTCCCTACTCTCCAGACAGCTCAGGTTTTCTTCATAGACAGTCCCCAGTTGTTTTTCAGTTGCTGCAAACTTGTCTGGGAATCCCATACTGGTGAAGAAAGGTTGCAGTTTCATCACAAAGAAAGTATTTGCAAAAGTGAAATACCTTCTCTGGCAAGTCATTTAGCTACTAATTTCTAGCCATAGAAGATAAATCCAGGGTATTCCTTTAAAAATAATATTGAATTTAAAAATAATACTGAAATGCTTGAGAAGCTAATTTATCAAGGTATGACTTGAAGATTAAGACAGAAAGAATGACAATTCATACCAAATACCAGATATAACTGTTTATGAAGGCACTGTTGGTGATCAGCAGGTTGTCTATGGATTTTTGAACATTTAGCCTTGGACAAGAAAAATGTCCCTAAAACCAGTGGTACATCCTTTGGAAGGAGAAAAGATGTTTCTTTCGCTGTCTGAAATTTTTCGAATTGCCCAGGATATTAATAGTAGGCGATTGTCTTAAGCTCTTTTTTTTTAATATATCCTGCAATATCATGTCCTGACTATGATCAATTCCTCCTACTTAACTAGTTGGAGAAGTTTTGTTCCACAAGTTGCTAGGTGTAAGTGAGAGCCTGTCTTTTATCAGTGGTCAGTATGCTCCGTGTTTCTCTTAAAATAAATTAGAAATCCTCTGATATCGTTTTCTGTTGGTTTTGAGATGAGCTTTTGTATTCACACTTAGACCTGAGCGTTTTTCTCAATTTTACTCCCTTCTGAGATTTCTCAGACAGCAATAGCAATGAATTAAAATGAGTACTTGAACTAGAGAACAGTCAGGATAAGGAGGTGATTGGTGGCCGTTAACATGGCTTCCCTAAGGGAAAATCATGCCTGACAAAT
This sequence comes from Falco rusticolus, assembly GCF_015220075.1. NCBI lineage: Eukaryota > Metazoa > Chordata > Aves > Falconiformes > Falconidae > Falco > Falco rusticolus. The sequence continues at coordinate 59,591,325 of NC_051210.1, forward strand.
TTGGTGGCCCTCTGTGATGGGGTTACAGCACTGATGGGTGACAGAAGTGTTACAGATGTCATCTACCTGGACTTGTGCAAAGCTTTTGACACCGACCCGCACGACATCCTTGTTTCTAAACTGGAGAGACATGGATTTGAGAGGTGGAGCGCTTGGTGGGTAAGGAATTGGCTGGATGGTCGCACTCAAAGAGCTGCTGTCAGCAGCTCGATGTCCAAGTGGAGGCCGGTCACGAGTGGTATTCCTCAGTGGGAACAAGTGGGACCGGTGCTGTTGGGCCTCTTTGTCAACGATGTGGACAGCTGGATAGAATGCACCCTCAGCAAGACTGCTGAGGACACCAAGCTGAGTGGTGTGGTTGACATGCTGGAGGGAAGGGATGTCGTCCAGAGAGACCTTGACAAGCCTGAGAGGTGGGCCCCAGCCAACCTCATGAGGTTCAACAAGGCCAAGTGCAAGGTCCTGCATGTGGGTTGGGGCAGCCCCCAGGATCAATACAGGCTGGGTGGAGAATGGATCGAGAGCCGGCCTGAGGAGAAGGACTTGGGGGTGTTGGTGGATGAGAAGCTCAACGTGGCCTGACAATGTGAGCTTGCAGCCCACAAAGCCAGCCGAATCCTGGGCTGCACCAAAAGTAGCATGGCCAGCAGGTCAAGGGAGGTGATTCTCCTGTCTACTGTGCTCTGGTGAGACCCCACCTGGAGTGCTGCATTCAGCTCTGGAGCCCCCAAAACACGATGTACATGGGCTTGTTGAAGTGAGTCCAGAGGAGGGCCATGAAGATGACCAGAGGGCTGGAGCAGCTCTCGTATGAAGACAGGCCGGAGAGCTGGGGTTGTTCAGCCTGGAGAAGAGAAGGCTCTGGGAAGACCTTATAGCAACCTTTCAGTATCTGTGTATAAGAAAGATGTGGACGGACTTTTTAGTACGACCTGTAGTGACAGGACAAGTGGTAATGGTTTTAAACTAAAGGAAGGTAGATTTGGGTTAGATGCCAGGAAGAAATTCTTTACTGTGAGGGTGGTGAGACACTGGAACAGGCTGCCCAGAGCAGCTGTGGGTGCCCCGTCCCTGGAAGTGTGCAGGGCCAGGCTGGATGGGCCTTTGAGCAACCTGGTCTAGTGAAAGGTGTCCCTACCCATGGCAGGGGGCTGGAACCTGATGATCTTTAAGATCCTTCCCAACAGAAACTCTTCTATGATTCTGTGATTCTCAGACTAATTTTCAGCCAGCTCTCGAATGTTGTATTTACCAAACGTCTGCTTTAGATCATATCCACTTGCCCCTCTGCTATTTAAGAACAACCAGGCTAATACTTGCTTTGAAGAACTCAGCTTCTACAGTAATGTACCTGAAATACTAAGAATCTGATCTTTTGGCTTATGAGAAATTTTAATCCATGTTTAATTCTTTGAAGGCTGGATATACATAGATATATTGCTGCATCTTCATTGTTTTAAGTTTTCTTTCATGCATTATTAAAGCAAAATTTGGATTGCTGCTTACATTGATCTCCTGAAAATCTGTTTCTGAATTTTTAACAGAAGGAGACAATTTTCTCCACCAATGTATTATTTGCTTGCTTGCTTGGCCACTTCTACATGGGGTATAATCAAATCTTCCAGATTATTTCACAGGTGCTTTGATCTGGTGCCTGGAGTTACGGTAAGAGAAAAGAAAGCTGCTCTCAGAGATGTACAGCACACATCACCCTCAGCTTTAGAACACAGATACGGTCTTTCCTCTGGCTGCGGAGCCGTAATTTCCCCCTTTTTTCTAACAGCTCTGACTGGGTATTTGAGATGTAACCTTGACTCTCCTGCATATATGAAGTTGCTTTGGTGATGACCAGAGAATGCCTGGAGTGTCAGGAGCTCTCCTCAAGTATTTCAGCCTCTAAGGATAGCATGCTAATCAATACAGTAACTTTAGAAAAAAGCTGTGTCTCACTCTTTCTTCTCTGGCAAATGCAAATTAAAATGTCTTATTTCCCCAGTACTTCCTCTAATTTGCAGCAGGACAACAATATCACAGATGGCCAATGCATATTGTATATGGCTCTCGTTTTTAATGCAACTAGTTTGGGCTCATTATAGTAAGATATTTTTTTTTTTCATTTATACAACAGGAGAAATGGAATATCCCAAAGGGCACCAGGAAACTGGCCCTTGGCCTTGGAATCACAAGTGATTAGTCATTCCTTCCAGACGTGCTTATGAGAGTTGTCTATCCTGGCATACTGTAACCTATGTGCTCTGCAATACACTTCAAAACCTCAGAGAGCATTGCAAGCGCTACCAATTCTGAAGTAGGACTGGCCAACACGAGCATAAAAGCAGTGTCTCAGCGCAGTTAACTTCAGTTACAGAAGTACACAGTTGCCCAAGGCAGCTGTTTCAGAGTATGCCCTTTTTCTCCAGGTTTCATCACATATGCTTTTGCAGCCTAACTGCAAACTGCTGCTACACGGCACACCATTAGGCGTTCTTAATAGTGGATCTTAGAAGCATTTTAGTTCCATCCTCAGTCAGAATTAAGTCACACAACTAAAACAAGCTCTTGAATCACCACATCCTGTTCTGTAATTATGCAGAACACCACTTCACAGGAAAAGCAGTAACAACCCCCCACAGATATCATTTCCCTGTGAGAGGATCTGTTGCTTGGATGGCCCTCCATACTTAAAACCCTTCTGCCAGCATGGGGGCAGGGCCCTTGTAAAGCAGCAGGACCTGCAGGCCGCTGCAGCGCGGACCGCCGAGGCCGGCGTGCCCCACGGGGCTGACTGGGAGCTAACGACAAGGCAAGAGCTGCGGCGGGCAAAGCCAGCGCTGCCTGAGAAGCTGCCCTCTGAGGAGCAGAGCCCCTCACTCCCCAGCGCGTCGCCGGGCGCTACGGTGCAGTCACGGCACTACTGACAGGTGCCAGATTGCAGCCGGGCCGCCCCGCCCCGCCCCCTCCCGCGCAACCGCCCCGGCCCCACCCCCTAACGGCCGCGGCGCGGCTCGTGCCCTTCCCCAGCATGCAGCGCGGGCCGCGTCGCACGTCCGAGGGAAGGGGCGGGGCACCACCTTCCCCCGCCCGCCACTGGGGCGCGAGGAGGGAGGGCAGGAGACGGCGAGCTTGAGGCTCCGCCCCTCCTCCTCCGCCGGAGGAGACCCAGCGGCAGCCAATGGGGAAGGGGCTCCTCGGGGCGGGGGCGGGGTTTCGGGAGGCCGCGGGGCGGGGCGGGCGCTGAGTTGCCGCAGCGCCACCGCCGCTTGTAAACAGATCGTGCCCCACGTGACGGGCGCCAAGTACCTGTGCGGGGGCACCGGGCATTGTCTGCCGCGGCGGCGCGGCGGTGACCGCCGGCGAGGCTCCTCGGCAGCGGGCTCCGAGCAGAGAGGCGGCGACTTCTCTCCGTCTTCCCTCGCCGCTCCGGTGGGGATCCGGCGCGTCTTTCCCCCCCCGCCCGCAGCGCCTGCCCCGTCCCCCCGCCGCTAAGATGGCTGATGGTGGGCAGTGAGGCGGCGCGCGGGGCTGTGGGGAGCCGTTGCCGGCCGGCGCGCAGCGGGGCAGGCGGGAGCGGTGGACGGGAGCGGGGAGGGTGGGGGGTGTGTGGGAAGCCGCGCAGCGCCATGTCCGCCTTTGCCCTGGAGGAAACGCTGGAGGCCGACTGGGTGGCTGTCAGGCCTCACGCCTTCCAGGAGCGGGAGAAGCACAAGTTCGTCTTCATCGTGGCCTGGAACGAGATCGAGGGCAAGTTCGCCATCACCTGCCACAACCGCACGGCGCAGCGCCAGCGCAGCGGCTCCCGCGAGCTCTGCCGCGGCGGCCCCGAGGCCAGAGCCGCCCCCAAGGCCGGCAGCCCCGCGGCGCGCAGGGACGCGGGCCTGCCCAGGGGCTTCTCCCAGCCCCGCGCCGAGGCGGCGCCGCGGGGCGCCGAGCGGGGCGCGGTGGCCGAGGCGCTGCCGAAGGGCTCGGTGCGCGCCAAGAGCAGCCCGGCCCGGAGGCCGCGGCGGGGCCCGGAGGCGGCAGGTGCCGCCGAGGAGATAGAAGTGCTGGAGCTGGGGAAGGAGGAGGCGGCCGCCGCGCTGTCGCTGCCGCCTTCGCTGCTGCAGGCGGCCGTTCCGGCGGCTCCCGACGCGGAGCCCGCGGGGGAGGAGTGCAGCTGGGCCGGCCTCTTCTCCTTCCAAGACTTGCGGGCTGTGCACCAGCAGCTGTGCTCGGTGAACTCGGAGCTGGAGCCCTACCTGCCTGCCTTCCCCGAGGAGCCTTCGGGCATGTGGACGGTGCTGTTCGGGGCCCCGGAGCTATCCGAGCAGGAGATGGACGCGCTCTGCTACAAACTCCAAGTTTACTTGGTCCACAGCTTGGATACCTGCGGCTGGAAGATACTTTCGCAAGTGCTCTTCACCGAGACTGACGACCCCGAAGAGTATTACGAGAGCCTGAGCGAGCTGCGACAGAAGGGGTACGAGGAGGTGCTGCAGCGAGCCCGCAGGCGGATCCAGGAGGTGAGGCTACCGCATGGTCCGGATACCTCCACCTTACTGTTGCCTTTTCTTTACCCCACGATACTTTCTTTACTTGTTCTTTCTAGTTGCTCCCCTGCTCCCCTCTACCTTTGCAGAATTGATCAAATCATGGGCCAAAAAAACCCCAAACAACCCCAGGAAAACTGTCTAGTTAAAAAAAAAACCAAAAACAAACCAACAGAAAGGCTTTGAGAAATTTAGTAAGAAAATGAGGCTTAATCTTTCCAAGGTCTCTAGGGCTAGGATTTAGGAAGGTGCAAATTTTCCTCGTCATCCTAGTGCGGCTCAGTACTTCATTCTGTGTGGTCAAATTTAGATGGTTGTGAAAAAGCATCTGGTGAATCTGGCAAGATCTCACTCCCAGATTTTTGTTCTTGTGTTGCCTTGCATCAACATGTGTTGGAGTCTGAATTTTTCTCTTTAATTAGAGCAGCAACGTGTGGTGGTTATTTTGACCTTAGGCACTTGGGGCCAAAGAAATTCGAGGTTCCTACAGGCTTTGGATGCTGAATCAGGTATTTCAAGTAAGATGATGTTTTCTGGTGGAATTGGAGTAATTACAACTTTTGTTCAGCTGGCAAGTTCTGGAAGTTGGGATTTTAAAAAGCAAGCTGTCCGGTCCTAGCGAGTATTTACAGCATTGCTGTTGGTAGTGTCTGGCAAGAGTTGGGTGTTTCAGGGTGTGCCATTTCTTGTTCTTGTATGATGTGCTATTTAGACTAAAGTAGCTGAGGAGGTTCTGCTAACTAACTTCTAGCATCAGTGTGTGAGAATTTTTTCACTTCTTTGTGGACTGAGGTATGAGTGCCCACATTTCCCCAATGTAAAAGGACTATTTTACACTTGTTATTGTGTCTCAGTGGCTTTGATCCAGATTGTACCAGGATCTAGGTAGGTATGACTGTGTCTGAGTCAGGTTACAGAATTTCTGATTTTTGCAAACACAATCTAAATTGTGTTGAATGTATATAGGTCAAATCTGGCTGTTTCAGCTGCCTGCTTACATCACACCAATGTTGCATGTTCAAAAATGTGTGGTGGTGAACGTTTTTTCCTTGGATGGACTGTGAGCATATCTGCTTGCTGTCTGTTCTGATGGTGTAGTTTTGAGTCTTTGTAGGGTGCAGGCAGAGCTTTTCCTTAGTGACTGGAGTTCAGAGAGTGTGAGAAAATTGTCTTATTAGTGATGAAATCATAAGAACATCCAAGTGTTGCATTGTCAGGTGAAAGTTTATTCCCAAACTATTGTGATAGGGTATATCATTGTCCTTTTTTTTTTTCCATGGCTATTTAAAGGGCTGAATTAATCCTTGCTGATTTTGGTACAACTAGTAATTAGACTTAATAATTGTCTTCTGCAGTAGTTTTAGTCCACAGAATATGAAAGCATATTGTCTTCTGCTTTTTTGTTTGACTGCATGAATGCTTGGGAGCATCTGTTTAGATTGACTTTGCCGGGCAGGACAAGAGAAATGCCTGTTAAACATGTGGAGTTTGGGAACTGGATACCTAACTCAAAGCATGTGGTGTTTTTGAGTAAACACTAATTTGGAATTGCTGAGCAAGAACTATTTGTTTCTTGGAGAATCTTGGCTTCTATTTTGTTTCTGTTACCAAGATGCAGTGCAAGCTTTATTGATCAGGATCTCTAAACTACAGCATTTTATTCTCGGTTAATGTTCAGAACTTGGTGCAGATGAATGGCAGAGCCTTTTGTTTGTATTTGACTATAGCACAATCTTCCTTTCCCATGGTAACCAATCCAGTAGTGTACCTGAAGTCAGTACAGCTGTACTTCTGTCACTGTCAGTTGTGTAAATTGATCCTTCTTTAGTAGAGGTAGTTCATGTTTAAGAAAAGAAAACAGTAGAATGACCTACCTGCTCTTTCCCTCTTGATACTCGGAATTCTCTTTTCCTTACCTGTCAGTGGTTTACTTGGTCCGCAGGAAATGTCTTTCTTTTAGGCAAATACTGATATTATTTGTCATTGTAATTCTAAGTGAATGAAGCAATGGATGATGGTTACTGCTTAGTATTTCTGAAGTAAGGTTTTTCGTACTTTAAAGAAAACCTACTGAATCCATGTTGCATCTCTCATTTTAATTACTTTGAAGTTTGCCTGTTAGCTGATTTTGCCTCTTTGCCAATTGCAGGAGGGTTGGAATCCTGCAATTTTAAATGCTCTTACCTATTAAAAGAACTTCTGGGGAAGCGGGGAGGTGATTGAGCTGCATTGGTAACCAAAATGCTGTCTGGGAGCATAACGAATGTGGAGGGTCTTCCTTAATACAAAATTGTGCAAAATCCCAAGTTTAGAACTCCAAGACATTGCCTTAACATCTTAAAATATGCCTCTGCAGTTTATGACTATTTCATATGTCTTGTTTCAAGGACAAATTCTTCTGTGCAGTTAGAATATTACTTGAGAAATACTTACAGTTTCTGTTGATTATATTCTTTGGGTTGCGGAAGCGAAGTGAGCAAAAAACCCTCTCGTGTTCGTTGTTTCAGCATTGCCTACTTGGCCATCTGTTGCTTTCCATAAGTTACATGCAAGCCAGATTGTTTTCACAGCAGTTAATAATTTTTGATTTTTGTAATAGTCTTTTTTTAAAAATCTGTCTCAATTGTAAACCTTTAATAAGCCAGAAGAATGTTTCAAATAGAAACAGATCTAAGATAGGAGAAAAAATAGTTGTAGAGGAACTTTGTGACCTGGAATTAATTTCTTCTGAATAATTTGCAGTTTTGAAATAGCATTTTTTCAAATAAAACTATTAATTCTGGAATAGTTTAGGAATTTAGTTTATGTTGAAGTATAAACTTGTATCTAAAGGAAAAAATACTCTTATACCTCGTTTTCAAAAACAATAAACACTTGTTTGGAGTCCTTGCTCATTAAGTTTATGCCTGTTAAAAAAATTCCTTGGATGCTCAACTCGAGGTCTAAGACCCCAAATGGAGACCTGATACAGAATCAGTTAATGACTGGATAAAAAGATGTTATTATTTCAACAGAAAGGATGACACTGAATCCTTATTTGGGATTCCAGCTTCTTGGCCAGTATTTCCAATATTTTTAAACTTTGCATCTAGAAGGCAGAAAAAGTTTGCCTCTGTACTCTTGCTCCTGCTAAGTTTCCTGTCTATGTTCCTCCTATAACATGGGAGAAATTTTTCTAGGTTGAGTGTATGTGCTTGTAAATTTTTGTGAGTATACTAATATCAAAGATGGTGTCGTATCTCTTTGTCACTGCTGTGTTGGCAAAAGGTTTAAATGCTGTGGTTTAACCCCAGCCAGTAATTAAGTACCATGCAGCAGCTTGTTCACTGCCCCCTCACCCAGGGGAATGGGGAGAAGAATTGGAAAGGAATGTAGAACTTGAGGGTAGAGATAAGAACAATTTAATAACTGAAATAAACCCAGAAGAACAACAACAGTAACAGTTATAATGAAAAGGAGGGAGAAAGGGACTTGAATTAAATCCAGAGGGAAGGGAGGAAAGAAAACAAGTGATGCACAATACAATTGCTAGCTACCCGCTGACCAATGCCCAGCCAGTCCCTGAGCAATGACTGGCCAGCCCTGCCCGGGTTATACACTGAGCATGATGCCCCATGTTATGGAACATCCCTTTGGCTAGTTCAGGTCAGCTGTCCTGGCTGTGTCCGCTCCCGGTGACTGATGCCCCTCCAGCTTTCTTGCTGGCAAGGCCCGAGAAACTGTAAGTCCTATGACTTGGTGTAAATATTACCTAGCAACAACTGAAAACATCAGTATGTTATCAGCATTGTTCACTAAGAAGAAAATTAACTATATCCCAGCTGAAACCAGGACATGCAATAAAAAGTGGTGTTAGTATGAGCTGTGATTAAAGAGTTTGGCGGCTTAGTCATGCCAACAAACATATTCCATTGCATGCTTAGCCTTTTACTTGCTCTTGCATAGTGAGGTGTGAGTTTGGGAAGCCTGTCTTTACATTACATGCCTACTTCAACATCTTTGAATTAATGGCACCTGTGAATCTCCCTGTTTCTTACAGCTCTTGATTGCCATGGCAGTCTGAAATTCGGTGGATGATAGCCTATAGGGTCTTGGAAGCCAGCTATGAAACTAGCCAGACTTGCATTTGCTTTCTTGTTGCTCTGTAAAATCTTTTGAAGTGTCTTGAAGACCGTTTTGCATCTGTGTTCTGTGTATGTTCTTTTGAATTGCTTTAATACAAAGGTTCAGAAACACTTCTTAATGCATGATGAAATTCTGAGAGTATCTCATTTTCTGTGCCTAACTGAAGAGTGCCTTGAGAGTGAGGGTCTACAGCTATCCTTCCCCTATAGAGTAGAATATTTTACTAAGCACAAGAATAGCTCTGAAAACTTTTGGCTTGTGTTGTTTGGCTTATTTTTTTTCTTTTGGTTCAAAGGGCTAGAAAGACTAAGGAAAAATAAAAAAAAATCTGTTTTGTTACAGTAAAAACTGGTATGAGAAGAAAATGTAGGGTTTTTTTGGTAGAAAGCTGTATGGTCGCTTTATCTTCTTAAATCAATATAGATACAACTTTTAAAATTAGTTTTGCATAACTTTAGTAAGCATTTTTTTTTTGTTTTGAATGAAATAGGATTGTCAAATCACATAGATTGGTAAGCAATTGGTTCAGTTATAAATAATGGAATTTCACATTTGTTGCTTTCCAAGGGTGTTGTCACATATTTCTTTTCTTCAAAAAAGCTACATAATATCCATAGGTTATTCTTTTTTTGTTGTTGTTGAATCTGTTCTAGTATCTTAGTGAAAAATAATAGTAAGGATCATCTCAGTAACTAGGAGAATTTTATTTCCTTGCTTTTGGCCATATGCCTTCAGTTCTAAAATAGATGTATATATGGTAAGTAGTTCGGCACTGTACCAAAAATGAAAGTTTTGCAAAGGTAAGGTGACCTGTTGCTGTTCAGTGATCTGCTGCTAGGCACAATGGAATTTAAAGAGATTCAACATCAAACTTAAAAATAACATATAAGTAAATAATATGAAACGGTACAAAAAAGTATTCCAGTAACATAAAAAAAATGCTAGCAGTAGTGTTTCCATCAAAACCGATATAACACCTTTCTGGGCAAGAAGCATAGAAAGCTGAATTCTGTATATTAACTGCAATAGCTAGATTTAGAAGGTGCATAAGGTGTCTTTAGGAGAGAACACTAGGTCAGATTTGAGTTTGAGAGCAAAGAGGATTAAAATAAGATACAATGTGGATTTTTTTTCCTATTGACATGAATAGAGCAGAATTAAGACTAATGCTGAGCATTTTGGAAATCCAAGCTATTTTTGTTCAAATGCTTCTTTTTACATACTCATTATTTGTAATGTTAATGCTTGTTTCCAGTAAAACTATTTTGATTCACCTCTAAATACTTTGTAAGTAGGCTATTTAAGTACTGAACCAGTACTATAAGTTCATGTTAGCCAAGATATAATACTTCAGCAGCTGTAGGGCATGCTCCGTAAAACAGGCAAGTAGGCCTCCAAGTTCTTGGGAAGATACCTGTATGATATTAGTACTCTGGCTAGTAATTCTGTTACTGTGCAACCAAAGATACTTTCTCAGTCTTTATCCTTGTCAGCCATCATCTTTTTATTTATTGTATTTGTAGCTGGAGTTATTAGCAATTATTTCAGGTTGTTACAAACCAGTCTTAAATTAATACATATTTTAAAGTCTCATTATTTTAGGCATTGGAAGTTGACACCTGACTAATTCTGCAAGCATCAAACCCAATAGTAAGGACCATATGAATCGTTTTCAGATAAACAGAATCAAATGTGGAATAGTACCCTCCCCATCCCCTTTTCTGCAAATAATAAAAATCTAAGTCACATGGGTATTTTTTTCCAGTGTTTCAGTGAGTTTCTGAATTGTGTCTGTATTGGTAATTCCATGTTACAAGTTAAACACTTATTGATAACATGTCATAGTACTGGAAGATTTAAAAGTAGTATAGAGGGCTGCATCATTTGAGATTCTTGGACCCTTATAGCAGCAGGATAATATGCAACAACTTAATCATATGGTGGGCTCACAGTTGCTGGAAGTCCAAGATGTGATTACATACCATTTTAAAATAACATGCTTTAAAATGGCTTCTAGGAATCCAGTATTTAAAGGATATTAGACTGCATTACCACTTTGTTCTTTCTTTAGTCTATGTATTAAAACTTTCTAAGTCCTAAGCAAAATAAAATTAGAAAGGATAAAAGATAAAGTATTTCCAATTAAAAGATAAATAGTTAAGTGTTTAATTTTTTTTCGACTGACCTTCCCTTTTACTTCTGTTTTATAGGTAGTAGCAAATGGTTTATAGACTTGTGATTGTAGGGTTTTTGTCATCCTTTCTGTGTTTTCTCTTTTTCCAGTCCTAGTATGATACTTGTTTCAGACTTGAAGTAATTTTTTGCTTTTTTTCCCCCTTTCTACAGTGCACTTGTGGCATATATATGTAGATAGACAATGCATTGCTTTATTAATGCCTTGTTAATTTGACAAGAGCTAGCTGAAGGTGATGAATACTGTGGCTAAATCTGAAAACAGTTGAATGTAATTAGGTATTCCTTCACAGAACTTAAGTTCTACATGAAAAGCAAGAGTGTGTTCCATAGAATGCAGCAGTACTGTTCAGTATACTCTTAGTAAGATTAGACTTAATTTTTAGAAACTGAAAACAGCAGCTTGCTGGTCTTACTACTCATTTCCTTGTCCAAATACCTGGGAGAAGAAAAGAAAAAAAGGAAATGAAATGCAATATATGCTCTGTTTAACTGCCTGAACTGGGATTGGGGAATTATTTATGTCTGTAGTTGGGGGAGTATTCTGCTGATTATTTTATTTGGTATTCCTGTTCAAAATTTGAATTGTTTTGTTTCCCTAGATGTAGAGGTAGACTTTCCTCTATTTTTCATTTAAAGTTGTTATGGTTAATACACAGCTGCAGCATTTTCATACGACAGAATATTTTGAAGAGATGTGAACAAGCTATGTAATAAACGCTCTGTAACACATTGGCCTCCTTGGGATTCAGAGCTCACTTGATTTCTTAATTTTTAGATAAGGCATTGAGTTGTCATTTCTTCATGTTTACCTTTGTCGTCTTGCACATTTTTGCCAGCATTATTTTCTTTCTCTTCGACTGGATATCCTACCTTCAAGTCAGTGTCTTTTAAAACTGCTTTCTTAATCCAGTAACTTTTTTTTCCTCTCCATTTCTGTCTGAGATAGTATTACCCAGGCAGGTTTTGAATTTGAAAGCAGATTCAGTCTAGTAATTCCATCTTTTTACATTTTTTGCTATAATATGACAAGCACTGCTTACAGATGGTCAGGGAGGTTTTAAGTTCCTTATATACAAAAGTATTGCTACTGCAGAGATTTAAAAAAATGGCGGCACCTACATTTTCTTCCTCTTTGAGAAGGTGCTTTTAACATTCCTTTTTTAATATCGATAGAAATACTGTTGCAGTCCACCATGATTTTGCTGCTACTGAAGACAACTTCAGTGCTGTTACTGAAGAGACTCAGCCTGACTAAAGATACACCTGCAAAACTTCTGTCTTTTCAAGAAATGAAAACTTGAAAACTTAAGGAATATGGTAGAGAGAAGGAAGATAGGGTAGGAAGAGAGGTCATGTGTATTGACTAACTCGTTGATGTTATGTATCTATATCAGAGCCATTGCTCAAGACTGCTCCCTGCTAAATAGGCTGTAGAATAAGGTGGGACTGTGGAATGTTAAGCCTGTTGCTGTAGCAGTTCAGAGTATCTTCTTAATGGTCTCAGTGTTCTTCCTCCTTTATTTTCTCCTGATAATGAACTGTTAACATTTGGTGATACTACAATATTACTCAGGGTGATTAATACTATGCAATATGTATGAGTAACATCACCATAACCATTCAGAACAAAGATCTTGGATAGTTCACTGAAAGTCCCTGCTTTAAGTATAGAGCTGCTTAATAGCAAACATGCAGGAATGTCTTAAGAATGATGAAGAGTTGTTGTGCCCTTACAGGAAGTAGTAGTATGACCTCATCAGAAATCTGGTGGTGTGGTGATAGTTGCTAGAATATGGGTTAGTCTTTAAGAACTGTTGAAACCCTTGCATAACTTGTAACAGGATTATAAAAGTAAAGTAAGTAGCCCAAATTTGTTGGGCAGGAGCTTGGATAATCTCACATATCTTCCAGTCACAAACTGTATAAATGAGAGAAATATGGTTTTGTTTTAATTAGTTTGTTGTTGAAACTTGCCCAGTTTCCATTTTCTGAAGAATTTGGGCCTGAAATGTAAACCACACCATTGCTAGCTTGTCTGAAAATTTCATGAAGAATTTTAACACACAGTAGTAATGTTAACTTGAAATACCTTCACAAATGTCTCCTTGCTTACTAGGTCTTGCTTGTCAGCTGTGTCCATTATTATTGGTAGCCTCTTATTTGAGGCTCATCTATGCAGGCTGGATTTTACTTCTGGATTAACTCTTCTAGTTGAGGGCAGAAAGGTGTTTTGATGTGAAGACAGCTTCCCTGGCAAGCTAAGTTTTGAACAATGTCATCTGGAGCTGTTCAGAGTAAATGCAAATAGAACGGTGGTGGTATATCTGCCTATGACTGCACTCACCAGTTGCGACCATTTTGGCAGATGTTGTTTTCAGTTAAAACGCCTTTACTGGTAAGATCTCATCTCTGGGTTCCCTTTCTATCTATTCTTCTCTGTTTGTGGTATTTATATATTAAAAGTTATCAAATGTATGGATATTTTTTTTTATTACATATGGGGCAAACAGACATTATCCATCCAGACAAATCTGGACACTTACGACTTTTGTCAACAAGTTGCTCCTTGTTGGAAAAGTGTTATAAAATGCTTCCAGTCATGCACCAACCTTTTTTTTTAAGTAAATACCTCAGCTTTCTTAAATGCATAAAATAAAAATTTCCATTATCTACTATTATAGTACTTCTCAAAATATGTTTGTAGGCAATGTTTGTATGGCCTTCTTTTGGAAAAAATGCTATGATATTGGTGTGAGGGAACTGGAGGAGGTTTTTTTTTTCCTTTTGGAAAACGCTGTTTAAATAATCAATTAGTATTTGTGATGACTTGCTGGCAATTTATGTGGGTCATCGAAAATTAGTAGCTCAACTTCTCATATAACAGCATTGCATCATGACTTGTTTTGAGCTACTTTAGGGAGAGAGTATTATAAAAGAGTTTTCAATAACTTAGAATCATATATTTTTATTTTAGAAGGAGCCTCTCTGGGTTTTCTAGTTGAACCCCATGCATAAAATAGAACTAAATTTGATTAGGGCTTTTTTAAAAAAAATACCAAATAACGAAACAAACCCAATCTTTAAATAAGACTGTGTGCTTTATTTTTGTTTTAAAGAAATAAAAAAAACCAAACAAATGTATTCCATTGTGAAATTTTTCATGGAGAAAACATGTAGATCAGTTAGAAGTTTCTGAAAGTTTGTAATTTTCTACAAATAGCACTGTGGCTTCAGAACCCAAGTTTTTCAGCCTTCAGTAATGTAATAACTGTTTTTAAAATTTTGACATTAGTGATTATACTGTACCAATTTGTCACTTAAGAATATTATGATTTAGCAAAAAATCCATATGTGGGGGGAGTTTAAAAAAATCTCAGGCTACCTGCAATTTTGGAGCTGCTGTGAAGAGTTGAATTTATAGTGAAATAGCATGTATACGCTGTTTCATTACACATGGATTTTGTTTCCTCATAACGTTTAAACTGTGTATCTTTTCCCCTTTGTTTCTCCATGAAAACAGAAACAAAACTAACCCAAACAGGTAACACTACAGAATAGATGTCTGTGTTTGCCTGATACTAATATAAATTGCTTTTGTCTGAAATGTTGTGCTGTTGTGAAAGTGATTTAATAGCTTGTTGTGGTATTTGCTGTTAGAGGAAAGTGCACACGATACAGACATTTCAGCGGTTTCTTGATACCATGTTTAGCTTTTTGGTAGTAATAGTGAGCTTTAAATGTGTTCTTTCTTTTGGGCTTTTTTTGATGTTTTATTCAGCTTCGAAATTAGAACCCCCACATTATTTTAGCTTAGAAATGTTAAAAATTGCATTTAGTTATGCAAAATGCTGTTTCCTTCTTAGCCCTGCCTTTCCATGAGATGCACGTTTTAGGAAGTGCTCTGGAGGTTGATGGTGTTGAGCTTAACCAGCCTTGAGAAATCAGGCAGGGGGCCATGAGTTACCAGTAAGGTATTGTCCAGGATTTGAAGGCAGTTAATCAGCCACATTGTTGAAGGGAGCTTAAGAACTGGATCGTCAGCTTCCTAGTGCTGAAAGAGGGGGAATCCTATTGCTTTCTGTCCTCTCCTCGTTCTGTGGAGTGGCTGGAAGAAAATGGGCATATTATCAGCAATCCAGACCAAATAATTTGTTTGTAATAGCAGTCTGAGCAGGGGGAAGCTGTAACAAGCTGCAGGTATTGTGAAGGACATATGCAAGGCCAAGGGAGACAAGGAAACTGTATTCAGAGAGGTAGGAGAGTTGGACAGAAAGATGAGATAATACAGGATGCCTGCACAAGGGGGGAGCAGCGTGTGGGCACCACACCGGGACCAGTCATAAGGGAGGTGGAAGCGTGTGAACGAGTAGTTTTAACCTGTCACCTTTTACATAACAAAGCGTGCATAGTGTGTGTATTTTCAGATGGGGGTATAAATTGGTGTGGGTCTCTTAATAGCACCTGTAGAGTATAAATTGCTGTGAGTCTATTAATAAAGTGGTACTAACTTGATCACATTGGTCATATAAGTTGTGTCTGAGCCTTACGTGCCAACATCGTTCTCCCCTCTTCAGCGTTGTGTTCCTTCCTGTTGTGCTTCTCTGTCCTTGTGGTGTGCTGATTCAACTCTGTAAACCTCATTAAATTAATCCAAGAGAAACTGCAGAAACAGCTTTCTGCCAGATGCTCAGTTAGTTTGTTGAGGGGTCTGAGAAATACCAAAGCTAGTGCCGTGGAGGAAGAGGGCACCTGAGAGCAGAAGGAGCAATGAACTGGGGTGAAGTTGAAAGGAGAAGGAAGAGGGGGTGGGAAGTGGGTTCTGCTTTCAATAGGAGCAAGCCATTAGCTCAGCTTTGAAAAGTAAATTAATCTGTACTAGTGCCTTGATTCTAGTATTGCCACAATACTTTACCCACTTTCATTTAATTTTAAGTTTGACATTAGATTTCTTAGACATTTGAGATTATCTGCTACTATGCCAAATGAATTGTAAAACTGGTAAGAGTACCAATTCAGTGCTGCTGATACGATTCCCATGAGCTGACTTCAGAATGAAATTGAGTATAAGTCTTACATATCTCTTCCTCCCATCAAATCTTAGCCTTTTGTGCTCATAGAAGAGCATTCTCTCTTTAGCAGTGTGGGTATTTGGCTAGGCCTGGGTCCTGACACTGCAAACCTCACACAAAGAAGGGGTTTAAGAGTAGCATTGCCATACCTGCTGAGTGAATGTATTCATTGTATGCAAATATAGTTTTAAACAGCTGTCAGTTTTGAATATCTTGAATATATTTTCCTGATTAATAGCATAGTTGAGAAGCACAGAAGAAATGAGTCTGTGGGCCAAAAGTTAATGTATTTTATGGCACAGCATGAACACTTATGCAATGTATGTTCCTAGCTGCTGGCTTTGGGATTTTTTTGATCAGACTCCTGCAGAAAGAAATTACTTAAAACTCATTAGGACATGTGTAAAATAAGCTGTTTGCCAAGCCTTCAGGGTGAGGTGTTGCCTAGAAGTCTTTTTGTTCAGTGTTACTTTGTTCCAACTGATCAGTGATTCATTAGTGACTTTATCTTTTAGTTATTTTGCTCCTTTCCAAAGGGAAGTAGTCTGAGTGCTGTAATAACTTTGAAGTACAGTAAACAGATCTGTTTTATTCATTGAACTACTTTACAGTGTAAATATTTATTTCTGTGTTACTAACATCGGGCAGAAAGCCTAATTTACCTGTACAGTGAGCACTCCTATGCAATTAGTCCTTGTTTGCTGTGATTTCTGTAGCTTACTTGTGGCTATGCTATTATAAGTAATATACTAAATTCAAACAAATATCTGGTTTTCATAGGCACTCACTTGGCATGATGGTGTAATTCAGGAGTGGCACAGCCACATCACACATTAAGGGAAGGCAATCAGACAAGTACCATCGTAAAATAAAAGCAACTTTACCGTAATGTTACACATTTGTCTTGCTTACAGAAGGGGAGATACATAGGTTTTAATTGTTGACATCTCTATCATGCATTTTCAGAAGAGATCTGGTGTGCCAACTGTTGTCAGAGTTGGCAGCTTTAAGCCTGAGTCTTGTGATACTCCGACAAGTTACAGATGTACATACAGTTCTGCTGAGGCTTCTATTTAGAATTTTGGTGGGAGGAGAGAAGTTGCATTGCTTAGTAATGATGCATGCATGGAAATCATGTTTTGGCTCACTTGGCTACATTAAAATACTACTTCAGGTTTTCTTACGCAGTTCAGTTCTTTTGCTTTTCTGTGGACTTATATTACAGATAGTGTATTGAAATAAGGTGCATTTTGGTAGGCAGTATAAATAAACTTGACAAAAGTAGTTACTGTTCTATGAGCTGTTAACCTAAGTATAAACAAAGGTAACTGATATGAATGAAAAGAGGCCAGGAAATATGCAGTTTGCTGTTCTTAGCCTTCCGGCGTGCTGTCTTGTGGTGGGAATGACCTTGGCCACCAGGTACCCACCAGGCTGCTCTCTCACTTACTCTCCTCAGCTGGATGTAGTGAGAAAACACAAAGAAAGGCTCATGGGCTGAGATGAGGACACAGAGAGAGAACTTACCAATTCCTGTCACAGGCAAAACAGACTCAATTTGGGGAAATTAAATTAATTTATTGCCAATCAAAGCAGAGTAGGATAATGAGAAATAAGAACATATCTTCCCCCTGCCCCTCCCTTCTTACCAGACTCAACTGTACTTCCAATTTCTCTATCTCCTTCTGCTGAGTGGTGCATGGAGATGAGGAATGGGGTTTTGGTCAGCTTATCATGCATTGTCTCTGCGGCTTCTTCCTCATGCTCTTTTTCTGCTTCAGCATGGAGTCCCACCCAAGGTAAGCAGACCTCCACAAACTTCTCCAATGTGGGTCCTTTCCATGGGATGAAGTCCATCAGGAATGGTCTGCTCCAGTGTGAGTCCCCCACAGGACCACAGATCCTGCCAGGAGCCGCTTCTGCATGGGCTTTCTAAGGGGTGACAGCTTCCTTCTGGGCACATACATGTACTCCAGTGTGGAGTCCTCCACAGGCTGCAGGTGGATGGGTATCTGCTCTACCATGGACCTCCATGGGCTGCAGGGGCACAGCCTGCCTCACCATGGTCTTCATCACGAGCTGCAGGGGAATCTCTGCTCCAATGTCTAGAGCACATCCTGCCCCTCCTGCTTCACTGACTGGCCTTGTTGTTTGTGAAGTTGTTTCTTTTGCATATTTTCACTCCTCTTCCCTGCTGCTATCACCCACTACAATAATGTGGATGGGGTTTTTTTATACTGCAAATGTAAGGATTGTTGATGGCAATGCAGTCATGCAAACAGAAAGCTAAACGACCTGGTAAGGCTTGATGTTTTAACCACAACAGGTGACATTTACATACAGAACCATGTGAGTAAGGGAGAGAAAAGCAGTTTGCCTATAGTACAGATTTCATGTAGTTGAGACTCCTGCTCATGTGTTCTCCTCAGGACATGTGGAAGTGTGTTTGCTTTTAGCAAGATTTTTTTTTTTTGTTGTTTAAAGATAGCTTAAAAAGAGAGAGAACAGAAACAATTAAGCCTGTTCTGATACAAGAAATTGCAGTCTAAGTTCAGTTGCTAAAACTTTGCATGCGAATTTTACGTACTCCGAAGCTATTCCTCTTTGGAACTCATTCTCTGCAGCTCATTGCAGACTATTGCAAGTGTATCAGCAGGAGGTTTTGTTATTTTATTCTTAGGACTGCTATTTGGTGGAAAGGATGTAGTATCTAAAAACTACTCTGTAGTTCTCTCTGATCCCTAGTTTTACCTGTGCTATTAAATAACCTGCTTAAATTGAAAAGCTTTAGAATTCTTTCTGGAAATGGCAAGTAATACTATCAAGCTTCTGAGAATCTTTCATAGGCAAATAGGGTATTTCGTAATTACTATTATTCTAAAATATGAAGAAGCTTAGAAAGACTGAAAAATACCCATTTTTACCTAAAACAGGCTACAAAGATATGTGTCATATTGCAATGTTTCTATAACATATGCAAAATATAATAGGAATAACAGGGAAAGTTTTGGGAGTAATAGCAAAGGAAATGTAAGACTGCAATGATTAAATCAAGCTTTGGATTACACTCCCAGCTGAGGTCAACCTGGACATAATTACACTGTCTGCTATAATGCTTTTAAAGCTTTATGGAAAAAATATTTTTTGAAAAAATGAAGGCAGAAATAATCTTTGTAATGTAGTTCAAATATGTGCACTGATAAGTTAAAAAAAGTTTCCTGCTGCTTAGAGTTTGTCTGCATAATAGTTGCCTAAAATATATGGATTCATTTAGTTGTGAACAATGTAACATCTGTGAAACATGATTCTTAAAATAAACGTAGTATTCAATGGGTATAGCACTAGTCAGGCCTGTACAGGATGTTACTCTACCCTCCTCCAACCACTTCTTTAAATAATATA
Organism: Falco rusticolus; assembly: GCF_015220075.1. Taxonomy (NCBI): domain Eukaryota; kingdom Metazoa; phylum Chordata; class Aves; order Falconiformes; family Falconidae; genus Falco; species Falco rusticolus. The sequence continues at coordinate 59,610,643 of NC_051210.1, forward strand.
ATTAAAAAATTATGGAAGTCAAAACTTCATACTGAGACTGTTGAAGTGAATGAACAACAACACTGAATGTCTGTGCTGAGAATGTCTCATGGTTTTTTTCAAGGTGTTTGGTGCTAACACCTTGAAAACTGCATGGTTTTAAGGTACCAGGTTGGTTTGGGCATTTGGCCAGCTTAACCAATGTCGCCATCTTACTAAAAGGTGGTAACTGAATTTTCATGTGTCTAATAGTGTATTGTCTAGGTGCTGCCTGTGTGAAAATTGGAACATACACAGTTAAACTACCTGTGAGTCTGTAGAGGGCCTGGTTTGCTTTATGACATTATTAATTCAGTGGGTTCTGTGCTAGGCCCAGTGTTACTGTTACCTGGTAGTCTGAATGCTGTCTGGATGGCAGCCAGTTACAAAAGTGCTTCAGCTGACTTTGATCCAGAACAAAAACTTTTATCAGATTGCTTCGTAGAGCAAAGTGGCACAGGTCCTCTGTGCAGCCAGCTTAGCACCACCTGTGCCCTGCATCAGTGCCCCTTTAGGATTGGTGGTAATAAAGCAGCCTGGACTCTTCATCAGGGTTACAAGGCTCTATCTGTAAGCAGAATCAAAGCTGTCACTCTTCTGTTCATACCACAAAATATTGGTGGAGACATGGTAGTAGTTAATCACACCAGTTCCGAAAAGTAAGAGAAAGTAGTCTGACCCTTCTGTATTCCTTTAAACCATGTATATGGAACCATAGAATCACATAGGTTGGAAAAGGCCCTTAACATTGTTGAGTCCAACTGTTAACCTAACATTAAGTCCACCACTAAACCATGTCCCTAAGTGCCACGTCTTTTAAATGCCTCCAGGGATGGTGACTCAACCACTTCCCCAGGGCAGCCTGTTCCAATGCTTCAGCACCCTTTCAGTGAATAATTTTTTCCTAATATCCAGTCTGAACCTCCCCGGTGTAACTTGAGGCTGTTTCCTCTTGTCCTGGTGCTTGTTATCTTGGAGAAGAGACAGACACCCACCTCGCTACAGCCTCCTTTCAGGCAGTTACAGAAAGTGGTAAGGTCTCCCCTGAGCCTCCTTTTCCCCAGACCTGTTGGAGCAAGTCCAGAGGAGGTCCACAAAGATGACCAGAGGGCTGGAGCACCTCTCCTGTGAAGAGAGTTGGCTGAGAAAGTTGGGGGTGCTCAACCTGCTGAAGAGAAGACGGAGATCTTATAGCACCCTTCCAGTAGCTAAAGGGCACTTTACAGGACAGATGGAAAGGGATTTTTTTACAAGGACGTGTAGTGATAGTACAAGGGGGAATGGCTTTAAACTAAAAGAGGATAGATTTAGAGTAGATACTGGGAAGAAATCCTTTATTGGGAGGGTAGTGAGACACCGGATGGAACAGTTGCCCAGAGCAGCTGTGGATGCTCCTTCCCTGGAAGTGTTTAAGGCCAGGCTGGATGGGGCTTTGAGCAACCTGGTCTAGTGAAAGATGTCGCTGCCCGTGGGAGGGGGGTTGGAACTAGATGATCTTTAGAGAGCCCTTCCAACCCAAACCATTCTATGATGCTAAATAACTCCAGTTCCCTCAGCTACTCCTCGTGAGACTTAGGGTCTTGATCTCTAGACCAGTTCACCAGCTTTGTTGCCCTTTGGTCATGCTCCAGAACTTCAGTGTCTTCTCCTAGTGAGGGGCTGAAAACTGAATGCAGTTATTTGCAGTGTGGCCTCACCAGAGGAGAGTATAGGGGGACAGTCACTTCTCTAGTCCTGCTGGCCCCGCTGTTTCTGTAGAAGCCAGGATGCTCTTGGCCCTCTTGACCACCTGTACACATAGTGTAAGTATAATTTTGAACATGTACCATAATTTATCAGTGGTGTTTTTTAAACTGGATTTTTTCATGTGTCTTCAGTTTCTTCTTTGTCACGTAACTTAACCCAGTTGGAATTTGAGGCAGCAATTTTACAGTGTTGGTCTGAGAGGACAAAATAATTTCAATGCACTTTTGAGTGGGTTTGCAACCTTTGTAGAAAAGGTTAACATTCAGCTGTTTTTCACCAAAATGTTGTCTCAATGAGCCTATAGAAGAACATGTTAATAGATGGATAGGTGTAATGAGGCTGTATGTAACCAGTGCTCACAGGTTGGTAACCTTCCAACCTGTTTTGAAGAATGTCCTTATTCAGGAGCTCTTTGGTTTGAAACAAATAGTGTGATACTCTTTGGTTTCCAAAGCGGTTCTCAGTTCTGCTGTCTTTTCTGGGGACTGTAGTTTAAATGAAATTTCATCACTCTTTTGATTCAGAAAGGTCTTCATTAGGCATAGGAAATGGGTCCTATGTGCATCATTGCCTTAGGAAGGAAGAATCATTGCTAACCTTTGGTTTATAATTTAAGAATGTATATATTCTGTATGGATAAGTTGCCCTCACTTTTATCTTTTACTTGGGGGTTTTATTGAAGCAGGTGAGGATTAGGTTTAGGATTGGGATAACCCCAGCAGTAGACCAAATGAAATGACACAGACAAGACCTTGAAACAATGCCTGCTTGCTTGGCTTCTGTATGCGCAGGATTGTATTGATAATTCATTGCTTTATCCATACCATTTCCAGTGATGGACGTAACTTTCACTGGACAGCCAACTAATTACAAGCAGATACTTGCTTTTAGTGTTCTTAAGATGTCTTTGTACTATACTGATGGTCATATAATTGAAGTGGCCCTTCATTTCACAGAATGGTTTGGAGTTGAAAGGGACCTCAGGAGATCATCTAGTTCAACCCCCCTGCTAGAGCAGGTTGTACATACCGGATTGTATCCATAGGGACTTCGGACTCAAACCCAAGAGCATCTGGGATGGCTTCTGTCCCTGTAATTGAAGGTTGAATTACGTGTGTGTTTAGCCCTGAAAGTTCATGGAATGTCAGTATTACAGACTGCAGGCCAGAAACCACTACCCAGTAGTCTTGGTGAGAAGTCAAATGCCACAAAATATTACATGCTGCTGGAAAAGAGCAAGAAGGGTGTAGCAAATCACCTTGCAATAGGAACAATTTCCTGGGTGAAACTTTTTAGATCATATAATAAATAGCCTCATTCTGCTGAGGAATGTCTTATCTGTTCTGCACCATCTCGCCCAGATCTTTAATCTCTGCTGAGCCTTGCTGAGAGAGGGCTGTCCTGGCTTGTCAGCTGACCATTATTTTAATGGTGAACATGAATATAAAGCTACTGCGTGCCTCTCTGCGTTCTGCTCTGCATCCTCTTTGTAACCTTGGTCAGTCTTTAGTGCTTCAAAGGAAGCCCAGGTGGGGCTTTTCAGAAGCAAACTTTACATAGGAAAAAAGAAGTTTTCTTACCTGGTCAGGTAACTGAGACACAGCATAGCAATGTAAGCGTAGTGGAGCAAACTGGGTAGACAGTATGGTAATATCAAGACTTCTTTTGTCTGTACTGGGATATCAGTGAATCAGAGACACCAAAGATCTGTTGAGACCAAAGCTTCAATTTCTAATCTGCAATTCCCTCTAATTTGTCTTCCAGGTGTACTACTTGATGTAGTTCAGTACGCTGAGAATATTTCATGTAGTCTTGGCATCCAACTTGAATGAACAGATGGAAGATACAATGTGCTTATTCCATAGTGTTTCTAATCTTTTAGTTTAAATAAACTTGGACTGTGGATATATGCTTTTGAGATGATAATATAAAGGACAAGAGACTTTGACTTTGAAAATTACATAAGAGAGGAATTAATTTCAGATAATCTTGTCTTTGTAAATGCATCAAATACTCCACTGTCTGTCTGAGATTAGTTTTTGTTTAACAGTTTAATATTTTTTTTTAGGAATATAAAAGATTTCCAGCAGCATGTGAGGTCTACCCAGGCAAATGCCCAAAATAGATGGAAAACAAGCATAGAAATTGAAAACATACATTGTAGCAAATTTGTACAAACAGATGTCTTTCTGGCTTCGTAAGAGCTAAAGGAAGGAATGGACAGACTTTGCTGTTGTGTTCTTACATAATTTAAAACATAAATTATTTTAAGTATTTTTTAAAGCTTATAATACTTGGATAATTTCCTTTTAAAAAATATCTAATGGAAACTTCATGTATTTGAAATTTCATGCCTAAACTGTCTAGGCTAAAATCATAAGTGAAAGGCAAAATTACTAGGAATGCATCACAGTTTCATATAGATTCTTCTGTGTCTGGAGCTGCACTGATACAGTGATGCTGTGTGGGTCCAAAGTACAGGCAGGCCAAAAAAAGAAAACCCAAACACCAAAAAAATCTAGAAAGATCAAAATGTGACTTCTGGTTTGTCTCCTTTCCTATGACTCCTCCCCCCCCCCCCCACCTGCAAGTGGGAAGCATGTGAAGTAGCATATCTGATTACTATGTTGTAGATTCTTGTGCTAAGTTGCTTTTTGTGCTGGCTCTGTGCTCATATTCACTTCCTTCCAGAGATTTTTGGAAAGGAAAAATCAATAGGAGTGCTGCACATTTTGAATTAAGGTTATCAGAGATGTGCTTGTAATTGACTGGATAAATTCAAGATGTGAGTGGGAATTAAAATTTGACTGATGATTTTGTGGAAGAGGGAAGATAATACAAGAGGACAGGCTAAAAAATGTTTTTCAAATGACTGTCATTTTAGCAGGAATGTTTGCATACGTTCACTAAAATTGGCACTTCTTCCACAGCTTCTGGAAAAACATAAGAACACGGAAAGCATGGTAGAGTTGCTTGAACTATATCAAATGGAAGATGAAGCCTACAGTAGTCTGGCAGAAGCTACCACGGAGCTCTACCAGTACTTGCTACAGCCATTCCGAGATATGAGGGAACTTGCGATGCTTAGAAGACAGCAGATAAAGGTATGGTAAAGGTAACTGAATTTCTTATTAATGGGGGAATAATGCTTTTAGTCACTATTTACTAGTTAGCACTTCTATTATGCAGTATGTGCAGTGATGGTTTCTCCAGTAGATGTTGACCCTATTTTTCAGGTTGCTTTATTTGGAGTAGTGCTGAGTGTTGCGAACATCTCATGACATATGTAGCTAACGATCACCTGTTTATCTTACTGTGTGTGTTCACCTATTAAATTCAGCAATTTATTTGAAACTTACAATTTTATGATATCTAGGAATACTGGCTAATACATGAAATAGACACATGAACAGTATATATATTATTATAAATTCTTATAAAAGATTACATAGGAAGTTACTTTTCATTTTAGTTTTCTGAGATAATCTGATAAACCATGAGAAGTTAGTAGCTTCTCATCTATAAATCTGTAAAACACTTAAACATGGAAGCATATTAGAAGTATATAATTTGTTGTAACACTTTAACAGTACTTTTTCCTAAGTGCTGAAAAAGTATAGGTAGCTGAAAAGTACTACATTTTGATAAAACTGTTCTATAATGTGTGTTTTAAATAAAAAGTAATTCTAATTTTAAATACTTAACCAGAAATAACAAATGTCATCTTTATTGCATCTCAGAGATACTTTTGATAAAATCTTTAGTCTCTATGCAGGTTATGATTCTTCTAATATATGTGTTATAGAAGCTGAAAATAGGTTTGTTTATGCTTTATTGCAAATGTGAATTCATCTCAGCTTGACATCTTGTTCAGTTAGCCAATGTTGTTTTTACTGGTTTCAGTTTAAAAAGATAATATTTTCTTCTGGTTTTGAATGTAGAGAAGGGGATGCAAGAGGATTTATGATTCCTAAACTAGTTTTACTTTGAACTGTTGCTCTGGCCCTGAAGTAATTTCTCAGGCAGTTCAGCAATCTGAAACTAACTTGGTGAGATAATGTGATGATATTTGAAACAAAAGTGAAAATGCTCTCCCTGCCCCATGATAAATGTTGCTAAATAGAGAATTGGGATGAATATTTTTTCAGATGTATTATACGGTTGAAGGTTATGAACACTGTGTTTCATAAAAAGCCTTCTTCAAAGCATGATGAAATAGTTCCATTTTATTTGAATTTGTAGCAGAGGAAAAGTTGATTTTTCTTTTTTGTCGTTGTTCTTTTGTCAAGAAAAGGTAAATATATTAAGTAGGTAATATGAATGAAGAGTAATGTTTTGTTTTGGGGGGCTTTTTAACCTCAATGATCTCTTGAATTACAGTTTAAAAATACCTCATTTTCTATTGTTCCTGAAAGAATAAGCTTGGTGAGCTACAGAGGTATGTTCTGTGGTTGATTGTTTTAGTTATGTGTAGTTGCATCTAATGTACATTAAGTTCTCTTCCTAACTTGGCGATTTTTGGGGTTCTAAAACTTTGTCCATCTGTATTGTGTGGTAGAAGAAGATGCCATCTATTGTTTTTCATCTCATTGTTTGAGAGAAAGCAGTACTTGTATCTATGATGACAAAATATATATTATATTGGGTAGCTAGGGTAGAATAATTGCTTTATAAATAGAACTTGTGCATTAAATGGTTTGTGTTAACTTGCTGCATATGTTTTTCTGGCAGGCTTAATAATTGAACAAAGATCCTTACATTTAACCCATATGGCTGGGGTTAGCTCAATTTTCATGCATAGTAGAAGTATTTCTCATGCTTACTACCTTAGTGAAATGGGAGCTGTGAATATATAATACTGTTTACATATAAAGAATGACAAGGAGAAAGATACAATTTGGATGTAGAGCAGGGTAAGCAAAGAATAATTGCAGAATATGATACTAAAATGAAAAAACGAGTTAAACTTGAATACAAATATTAGTATTTGGTCAAGATTGCGTATGTATTCTGTAATTACTTTTTTCCTGGTTTCAGCTGGCATAGAGTTAATTTTCTTCTTAATAGCTGGTGCAGTGCTGTGTTTTGGATTTGGTGTGAGAATAATGTTCATAACATACTGATGTTTTTTAGTCATTGCTAGGTAATATTTATACTAAGTCAAGGGCTTTTCAGCTTCTCATGCCCTACCACTGAGAAGACTGGAGTGGCACAAGAAACTGGGAGGGGCCACAGCAAGGACAGCAGACCTGAACTACCCAAAGGGATGTTCTGTACCATAGAACATCATGGTCAATATATAAACTGGGGGCAGCTGGCTGGAGCTGACAGTTGCTGCTCAGGGACTGGCTGGGAATCAGTCAGTGGGGTGGTGAGCATTTGTATTGTGTATCTCTTGGGGTTGTTTTCCCTTCCCTTTGCATTTTCTTTCTCTTGCCTTCTCCCTCCTTTTTATGACAGCTATTGTGGAAGGAGGGGGGAGTGAGTAACTGTGTGGTACTTAGTTGTCGTCGAGGGTTAAACTGTGACGATTTTACATTTTTAGACCTTTTCTGTATTTGGTATCTGTTTATGATTTGCAGGGAAGTTGTTTCAGTTTGTTTTTTAAGAATCTGAGATTTTTAATAAGTATTTTAATCAATTTCATTTTGTCAGTTTCAAGAATGAGGTTAGAAAAAAATTAATGGCTTTGTTTATAAACTGTGAGAAGAGTATTTAGTGTCTTCTCCTTTTGGAGCAAGACACAAAAATTGAAAGATGTATAATTTGGGTATTAAATGTCTGCTGCTGTTGTGGTACTTCTAGGAAGAGACAAACCTATAGGAAAGAAGGTAGAAGTAAACACTAAATTCTGTCCGCTCAGTGGAGGCTTATTATGGTGGGACAGCAGCTGCATTCTCAGCAGATTCCTTCTTTGGTGAAAAAAACAACCAGCCAACAAAAAAACCCAGCACGAAAGTTCATAACAAAGTTAAAACATTTAGAAGCTTGAAAATACAGATTAGTATGGTCCATGGTAGACATGATAAAGTAGTTTGTTTGGGTTTTTGTATACATTTTACCTTGATTTATGCTAGTTTTTCAGGTGTGTTTTGACTCGTTTAGTGTAAAGGATGGATCATTTAGTATGGTTCAGAAGTCAAAGCTATATTGTGAAGCACTTAAATATTGCTGAATTTGGAATACATTATGAAAAAGGTAGAAGATTATGGAAGGAGATGATGATGGCTTATTATGAAATGAAATGTCACTCTAGAAAACTGACTTCTGACAAAATTTCTACTTAATTACGAACTAGTCATCTGACCCTAGAATAATGCATTCAGTAGTGAGAAGTTTCTCATTTTTTGGGCTTCCAGCTTCAGAAACCAGCTTTTGTTCGTTCATATAAATGCATAATATTTCTAAGCGCTGCTCAAACGTATGGGGACCTCCCTGTAAACCTGGCAAAATGCTTATCAGATACCATGTATTCTTGAAAAAAACAGGACAGTGCAAGCACAGCAGTGTTTGAGACTTTTAGACTTTTTTTGTATATTTGATATGGGAATAATCCTGCTCACCCCAAGGCCCTTATGGGGGACACAAAAAGAAAAGCCAATTATTAATTAAAGATGTTATCAAATTGAGAAATTCTCATCAAAGAAGCAAGTCTGTATTCATTTCAAAATTACAATGTAAGATAATGCATACTAGACATGTTCTGTGTTGTTTAGGATGACCATGTTTTCTAAGGTAAGTGAAAAGTTATATTGATAAACCAGCCAAACAGAGCTATAATGTTGTTCACTGAATGCTTGAGAAGGTATAATAAAGGAATTTAAGACAGTCTTATAATTTATATACACATAAAAACTGCTGAATTTTTGTAGGTAATTTTAAATTTCATTATTTCTGGACTATTTCTGGACTGGTTTAGATGTAATGATATTTAAAGACTTTCAACCAGTGAGATTTAGCATGTTAATTTCACTCTTTGGTTTACTGATCTTTTTCTTCTGATTTCAAGCTCTTGGATGTAGCATAGGCATCAGGCAAGTGAAGCTTTTCAAATGATGTGTTACATGGGTTGGGCTATCTGTATATTTTTCCAAAAATAGGGAAGACAAGTATGAACTTAAAACTACAGAGGAAACAATATAGATTATTTTATCTAGCATTAATTTTGAATTTGAAATGGATTGTAAGATGCTTTTTTTGCTGGAAATCAGACTTCTAATGAACTAAAAATAGCAGTAATATTTTTGATTCACATTTATACCCTCAAACTTTAATTTATCGAAACTGATCATTTCCCTGTGAAAATTTAGCCGGGGGTTTTGTATGTTACAAATACACATTGCCATAGCAGAAAAGTAGGAAGTAGTGGGCATCAGTAGCTGAAAACCTGAAGGTGAAATACTCCTGAAGTTTGGAAGAACAGTAGATAACTCTGCTCTGGTGCTTTTGATTTCAGGTAGTTAAATCTTAATTTTGTCTTATCCGCCACGTACAGTGCAGTCTTCTTCTGAAAGTGTGGAAGGGAGGGACCAGTTAGTGGTTGATACTTGGCTATAGAACTTAGTGACAGGGTAGTATGATCAAGCTGTAAGCACTTTAAGGCTAAGATATAAAGTGTTCTTTATCACAGGATACCAAATCTGGTTATTTAAAAAAGAAAAACTTTCAAAAGAATAACTTCATGAGCAAAACCCCAAAGCCTTTTTTGTATGTACAGTTGTGTTCACTGGTTTTCACAGAGATAAAGAAACTACCTTGCTACTTTAAATTTTTATGGTCTTATAATTGTGGAAAGTACTTCAGTCATATTGATTAGGCACTGTTGGATCAAATGCCAGGTGAAACCAGTGGGAGGCTGCCTTTTGTTACGCTTTTTTGTTTGTTTATTTTTAAATGTGCTTGGGATTAGACTGAAGATAAAATGTAAGGTAAGTTGTTCATGGCTTAAGTGTTGAATGCCAGCAACCTTTGACACAAGCATTCTTGAAGGTCTGGATTGGACTGGATTTGCTTAACTAAAGACTGATAATATCTAGATACAGGTGAGAGACTACAGTCATCATTACCTTTCAATTAATCTCCAGGAAATGAGAACACTAAAATGTTGTTATATATTAAAAGCACTCTTAACTTCATTGCATATGTATTCGTTATTTTCACTGGCATGTTAATTCATTTGAACATGAGGGCTTTTTAAGGACTTTAAATACGCTAATGTTGAGGTCTAGCACTGGAAATAAGAGATCGGAGCAGCGTATAGCTTGATAATTCATAAAATTCAGTTTTTCTCCAACTTGTAGAATACCTTATTAGTCTGTTGTGCTTCCTTTTCCAGCTCCTTTAAGCAGATACTGTTATAGTTGAAAATATAACTGGCTCAGCCATATGTAGGTTTATTTGTTGGTTTAATACTTGCTGGTGCATTGCAGTTAGTGAATCTTGTAACTAATTTTACTTTGATTTGTGTAAAATTAAATGCTTAGAAATAAATTATACTGCATTGAACATTTTAACTTGTGGTTAAAAAATTTTCACAAAGGCTGAAACAAGTTCAAAGGAGAAGCTAAATATAGTGATGAGGATAGCTAGAAAGAATTACTTGGAAAAAAGAACACTTTAAAAAAAAGTCTCATGATCTATAGAAGATTCTTTAGGGAATGGAGTGGATGTCAGTGCTTCATCTGTAGTGTTGCTCCCATAAATCAAATGGAGGAGTTCTGTATTACTAAAACCATGTGTTTATTGTTGGCTCTTGAATAGCTGATGTCTTAGTGAGGTGGTTTTTAACCATGAATTTCTATTTTTTAATCCTCATATAATATTTTGGAGTACATGATGGTCTTGCAGTGAAAAACATGAAAACAAAGCTACACCAGGCACATTGGGAGGACACTAAAGCAGCACTGAATAAAATGTGTAGATTACTTGTATGGCAATCAGCTCGGTTTCATTCCTCTTACTTTTGCGAATCACACCCTCCAGTAGTTACAGGCTAGTGACTTGCTGATAAGCAGCTGACGAAAAGCATCTGGTAAAAAAAAAAAGCTAGCACTCAGTGCAGAGACTGAAACAGTTCAAAGAATTCTTAAGTCTCCTTTTGTGTATCTGTAGTTGAAGATGACATCTTTGCATCATCAGAAATTATAGCTAAGTAAACCTGGCTTTTGAAAAACCTGTAGAGTAGGGAAGAAATGGTAATTAAATTTATGCAAAATGACTGGATTTGCAAATTAAGTTCATAGCAGTAATTTCAACAAAGCTTTTCTGGTTTAAGAAATGGTTTAAAGCTGAATTATGCTGTGATAGTCTTTCTAGTCTTAAAGCTTGTTTCAGAAGGTTTGTATGCCAGTCTGTTTACATTCTGAAATATAAATCCTCTAGACTATTGTATGAACTTACAGCAAATGTTTTGCTGACTTGAAATCAGGGTTTTCTAGGCTTTTTGAAAAAAATGCTACAGACAGACAATCTGATGGAAGGCAGGCTGGTAGTCTGAAGCAGTGAGGAAAGTGAACTCTTGATATGAAGTTGCTGACTACAAAACTGTAATATGTATCTGATCACTGAAATATGCCTGTCTGCAAAGTAAGAGCACAGAACTGCTCTGGAGGTTCAGCTGTAAAACTGATTAAAAAAATTTGTAGAAAAATCTATTTTTGAATGCCAGAAGGTTGGTTGGTTGGTTTGTTTTTTATTTCAAAAGCTCCCTTACAAAAGGCTGGGCTGGATGATAATATGGTAGGTTAAACTTTCAGCAAGTAACAAGTAATGCTTGTGCAGAAGGGTGTTGACAACCTCTGAAAGTACACATGCACATTTATATGCACTTTATTACTCCTGAGGAAAAAGGTGTAAGAATTACTGTGAGGAGTTCTCTGAAAACAGCTCACTGTTCAGCATTTTGAAAGAGGAAAGAACGGTTTTGTGGTGGTGGTGTTGGGGGAGGGGAACCCAACCCAAAACAAAACAGAAAGCAACATCACACCTTTTTCTGTATCCATGGTGTACTTGCATCTTGAATGCTGCAGTTTGAGTTTCTATCTCTGAGAAACATAGTATCAGAATATGATCGGAAAAGGATCAGAATAGTTACAAGATGGCCATGAGGATAGTAAGGGTCAGCGCAAGGACAGAGTAAGTGGATCAGGTTGTCTTCAGTTTGGAAAGTGAGTGATTCATCTTGCATAAGAAAGAGATTTATAATTCAAGAATGATAGAACAAAATACTGGATGATTTCTTTTCAGTCTTTCTCATACTAAAAGAAAAAAATAAGGTTCTCTCAATGAACTTGTAGCACTTTTAAAACAGTGCAAATAAAGGAAAAACAATTAAACTCTCATTAAACACACCTTACATACTCTGTAGCGGTAATTTCCACAGTTTAACTATGGAGACTTAAGTATGTAGATGTACAGAAAGAGACACTCATCAGTAGCTATTAACGATTCAAATAAGCCATCAGCTCAGGAAGCCTCTAAGCTGGTTAGTAATGGATGTTGGGAGTCATCAATGTATCTATACCTCACATCTTAATTTTTTTTTTTAAGTGCTAGTAATCATTGCAGTTGGAAGCAAGGGCCATGATAGCCTTGGATCTGACCTACGATTAGGAAATGGGGCAAAAGATGGCAGAATCAGAGTATCCATTCAAAAAGGCATTTTGATGAAACTCTGAAATGATCTTAAACATGCAGAAAATACTAAATTCTGTGTCCCTACAAGGATTAGAGTAAAGGAAAGTGAAAACTGGAGGTGTGTGAATTTTTCTTTTGCAGTGTTTGATATGGAGAAATTAAAAAGGAAGAGACTGATGTAATATTATGCAGGCTTGGGAGAAGAAGAAAAGAGGTTTAAGGTCTTCAAAGACAGAAAAACTTTATCATGACTGTAAAATTTGTGAGTCCATGTTTACTTAAATCTGTAAATAGTTTGAAGTCTACTTTTTGTTTTCAGTAGTGCTCTGAAAAAACTGTTGGTAAGCTTTCTTGATATTTGCTGACTTTATACTGGATCTTAGAGGGCTTTATTTGCAGTTACAGTTATTTTCAGTATCCCTGTTCTTGGGTATTTATATATGTTTAATTTCTTCTTGTCTAATACTTGTGTCCTTATTTTCCTTTTTTCAGTATTATAAAAATTCAGTCGTATTTTTGATGGACATGGTTAACATTTTGTCTGTTGTATATATTAAGGGTTTTTTTACCTGAAGATGGAAAAAATCCATCCAGTCCTTTTCATCCCCAAACAGAATCTAGAACATCCAGAAACACTCAAGCCTACCTGCTTTAACACTCAAGCTCACTTGCTTAAATGAAGTTTTCAAACAGTGTCTTATAAAAATTCTCTTGTTTGTGATTCCCTTGGACTGAATTAAGGTGGAACAACAGCAACCAACCAGTTGTACGATTTATTAATACAAAATATAAAATGTAGTTAGATATGATAGCTTGATGGTGATTACTTTAATTGGATAAGCAAGTTCTGTGCCACATGTTATTACTTAGATCTGATCACTATTCAACAAAAAGAAGGGGGGTGGGGAGTGGGGAGAGAGACCACCACCTGTGGGTCCAGTGGTGTCCTTTGGCTCGCTTCACCCTAGGTGTCTTGGTGGTGGGGCTCCCACCTGAGCTTCTGTGGTGGGGGTCCTACCTGAGCGTTCGTTGATTCAAGTGTTATGCTCTCAAGAGAATGCCTCATTTACATACAAAGCAGTTGTGGGTGTGCTCTGTGTGTGCACAAGTCCAATGTGTGAGCAGTGGTCGCAGGGGGTCCTCATCAGCAATCGTGATGGGGGTTAGGCAGCCTCTGCTCTGCACATGAGCAGTTGCCTTATGTTACCACAGAAGTTTGTTTCAGGAAGCGCTAGCTAGACTTTGCCCTCACAAGTCCTAAAACCATTCCATCGTGTACCACCCTGTGGTCTTCTCCAAGCTGAGTGGAACAGCTTTGCACCAGCTCCGTGCTGAGCAGTGTTTAAGGCAATTATCAATGTTTCGGTTCCTTACAGCAGCTCGGTGTTTGAGCTGAAACACTCCTTCATGTATGAAGCGGTTTCTTTTTTGCCTACTGCCTTTGCCATTACCACTGCAGTGGTCCCTTAACTTACTTTGTTTTGTTCTTATAATTAACTGATCTGCAGTTGTTACATTTCATGTTTTTCTCCTTTTCTGCCTCTTACAAGTCCGCTAGAAGAAAGATAACACAGAGAGCTGGAAAGATGTGACAGATACCTGCCTGAGCTATCATGAGATCTCGTCTAAGTCTGTTTCTGTCAGTGTTGTCCATCATTGTCCCAGCTGTCTTCAGAAAAAAACCCCTGGAAAGTATTAAAGACCCTTGAGGATTGTTTCTTTATTTAGGAGATGTATACTATAGAAAACTTAACATAATCCTACAGTTACAGGCCTGTTTCTCATATCTTCTCACAATAAACTTACATTCTTCAACAATCTCTGACCCTAGTGTACTGGGTCTGGCAGAGCCCCACAGCAGCCCTCTTAGTGCTGTGCTTTGTATTGGTGGCTAGAAAAGTGGTGATAACACACCAGGGTTCTGGCCGCTGCTGAGCAGCGCTCACCCAGCATCAAGGCTGTCTCTCCAATCTAGCCGCCTGGTAGGCTGGGGATGGGCAAGATCGTGGGAGGGGACATAGCCAGGACTGCTTCCCCAAAGTGACCAGGGGGATATTCCATACCATATGATGTCTGCTCAGATATAAAAGCTAAGAAAAGGGAGGAGGAAGCGGCGTGGGGGGAGGGGCAGTGTTCATTATTTACTGTGTTTGCCTTCTGGAGCAACCACTACAGGTACTAAAGCCCTGCTTCCTGGGAAGTGGCTAACCATGGCCTGCTGTTGGGAAGTAGAGAATAGAATCTTTTGTTTTCCTTTGCTTCCGTGTGCGTGATTTTTGCAGTTGCTTCATTAAACTGCCATTATCTTGACCCACAAGTTTGGGTTTTTCCATCTTACTTTCTCCACCCTCTGTTCTGCTGGGGAGGGAATTGATACAGTGGTTTGATGGGCACATGGTGTCCAGCCAAGGTCAACCCACCACATCCAGAGAAGAAGAGTCTTGCTGCCACAATTGAGAGACGGGACACGGCTTGATGCAAGCAAATGCCACTTTTAATTAGCCTAATAGCATGATTATATACACACAAGCAATTGTTTCATGTTATTCTGATTGGTCCAAAAACTTGCTTATTCTATAACTGTGTGGCAACTCGCTGAAGATCTCGTGCTAGCTATTTAGCAATTCAGCAACAGTTCAAGACAACAATGTCTGCAGTTCTTGAACCATGTCCTTGAGCAAGCTGACAAACTGACCACCTTATTCCTTGTATAGTCTCAACTTGATACTTAGTCCTTGTTTCTGTACCCTCCAGTAATTTCTCATGTCCCGTATCACCAGGGGTTGTGACCCACAAGCTCGAGCACATTCCTTTCAGCTAACGGATTGTTACTTGTGGTCCTGCTTCCCAGGCCCCCCCCTCCTGCATCTTGCCTCTTGTGTTTCGTTCTCACTTGTTCACAGGCTGGATTAGGGACCTTCTTTCAATTTGTTTCCTCTGAGGAACTAATTTGTTTTCCTTCAGAAACATATCTGTATGCTGTAGAAGCATGTTCTGTAATGTTCCATTACTCTGAAGCAATAGCTGATGGAAATAGGTGTTTACGTGATGTATTGAAGTTAATGGCTTCTGCTGTTTCTTCCTATTCTTGAGTGCTTTCTGACAAACACTTCTGTGAAAGCTGTCAAAATGTTCTTAGCTTTTATCTGAAGAAAAGCTTGCTTTAAGGTCTTCAAAAGCGAGTTTCATTGTCAGGCAAGATATCTGCTTCCCCCTCTCCCCCGCGCCCCCCCCCCCCCCTCCCAATTTTATTATGAGTCTTGGATTCTTCTCAAAGAGAATATAGGGGTTTTAGGAAGAATAGCTGCAATAGTTTATTAAAAAAAACTTCAGATTTGGTTATGTGATCTAGTTGTGAGGTGGGAGAGTTTTCTGTTAGACTATGCTTCTGCCAGAACTTTTAGTCCAAATGAGGAACTTTCACACAAAAAAATGAGTTTGAGAAAATGTTAGGGAACTGAAAAGCCTTTTAGGTTAGAAAAACCTTCAATTATATCAGAGTTTCTTAATTTTAAACTAAAATATTTGCTGAATCAAACCTGGGTGTGCAGGTTTAAAGAATGTCAATTAGATGATGACACTGCTTAGTTTTTCTTTCCTCCCTATTTCATTTCTTTGGTGCCTTCTCTTAGTCATAGCTAGCATGGACAATAGTAATTTAAAGAATATGTTTCAATCTAGTTTATAAAATGACCTGTGCTGTTTTATGCGCTATAAAAACAAAAGATGCCGGCATTATAAAGGTGTGCAGTGAGTAAAATGAAGCATAAACATGTTATGCATGCATTGCAAACAGTAATGGAATACAGATGCACATAAGAGCTTTAATTTCATAATGAGAGTTATTGTCTTACATCAGGGTGATTAATTATTGAAGAGAATGTAGAAAACAGTCTTCAGAACTCATGACCCTGTTCGTGTTGCTGTTTGATGGTCTGTATGTGTTTCCCTTTTCCTTTTTAAATTCTTAGTTAGGATGAATGCAGAGAGTGGTAACTTCCACCATGAAGGGGTTGTAGGTGGGGAAGAAAGCTGCTGTTTGTTCTTCGTAAGCTGCAACCTCTAGAGGCAGGTTCCTTGTCTTTCCTTCCCAGCTTTTTTCCCCCTTACAGCTGTGGTCTTCCCCTAGCTAAACTACCCTTTTTTTTTTTTTTTTTTTTTTTCTCCCCATGGGCTTACTTTCTGGTTCCTGTGATAACATAGAGCTCTAAATAATTTCTATCTTCTGTGTAAAGGTACCCAAATTATATTATTTAAATTGAATATTATGATTGAATATATATTTGTATATATTTGCTGTAGTGGTACTTCACTTGACTGGGATATAATGCTCAGCCAGCCATTTAGCAAGGGGGACCATGTATATTTGACCACTACGTCTCAGTTGCTAATCTCTGCTTTTCTCTGGTGATTGTCTGTCCTGCCTGGAAAGGATTACAAGCATAAATTTAATTAATATCTGGGAGGTTATAATTTTCTAAGTAGGTTGCACTTGAAAACTGGTAATTCTTCTCTCGGGTGATTGGTGATTATCAGTATTTACACTGACAATACGAGTATTTTTTTTCCCCATGTTTTCCCAAAGCGTGCCAAGTACCATGGCCAAAAATAGCTATTTACTTGCCATCTGTCTTTTACTTTGTCACAGTTACTTGGCTTAGATTTTAAAGAATGACAGTAACTACCTTTGGAAAGGTTGTTAGCAGTATTTTCTTCTACATTGTTTTTTTTTTTTTAATAACTGTATTTTTCTTTGTTGTGCTTCTTCAAGGAGAAGCTGAATCAGGTGGAGTACTCTGGCTGGCTGGGAAGAGATTGCTTTTCCCATGGGGAGCACTGGAGCTTGTTCGGGTCAATAGAGAGGCTGTTGGAGGCCACAGGGTGTGTATGCCAGGCAAGCTCAGAAAAGTAAGCTTGAGCAGGAGCACAGCCTGTCTGCTGGGAGAGGCAGAGAGCAGCAGACAGATTGCAGAGACCCAGAGATTGCAGCTTCCAAGGTACCAAAGGGGACTCAAAGTTTGCTGCCACTCAGGAAGTTATTGACCTAAAAGAAACAAAGCTGGGAAGCAAGGACCTGTCTTGAGGGACATAGTGCAGACTGTGTTCATTGAATACCTTTCTGGAGTCTCCTTCTGACGAGTCTGTTTTTACCAAAACTAGATCATCTCATGAGGTGTAATATTAAAGCAGCTTGATCTCTTTTCCTTCCTGGTTGCATGGGAATCTCTGTGGCTGCCTTAGATAAAAGGCTACCTGTCTTTGTAATACACAATGCCAAGCTCCCTGCATGCTGATAGATAGTTCCCTGAATTTTTTACTCATTTGACTCTTACTACACCATGAATGGTCTCAGATGTCTTCTGCTGGCAGTAGGTGGCCGCAGTGTGTTGTCCTAAACTGAACTGGACTACCCAGAGAGTAACAAAGATCTTTGTGGCTGAAGACTGTTACTCCAGGAATCAGCCTGGGAGCCTGGATCTTCTAAGTATATGCAGCTCTTGCTTTTTCTTGAACTTTATAATTCTGAATTTGTCAACTTTAACCTTAGTGGCTTCTGGCTGGCATAGCTGTCCAGCAGCTTCAGATGTGAAGGGAACAAGCTTTTCAGTTTAAGGCTCATCCTCCTAGCTAGCCACCTTTCTTAAGGAAGCAGCTGGGGCTTTTCACCTGTCAAAGACTGTTCCCCACTGAAAACCTGATGCTGTCTTCCCCTGTTGAATGGATGTTCCTTTTGAAACAGTGAGACCCTCCTCCTTGTCATGGTTTAACGCCAGCTGGCAACTAAGCACCACACAGCTGCTCGCTTACTTTGCCCCAGTGGGATGAGAGAAAGAATTGGGAGAGTAAAAGTGGGAAAACTCCTGAGTTAAGATAAAGACAGTTTAATAAGTAAAGCAAAAGCTGTGCTTGCAAGCAAAGCAAAACAAGGAATTAATTTGCTGCTTCCCATCACAGGCAGGTGTTCTGCAATCTCCAGGAAAGCAGGGCTTCATCATGTGTATGTAAGGGTTACTTGGAAAGATAAATGCCATCGCTCTGTTATAAATTGAGACCACAATAGATCATAATCCAATTAAAATTTTTATTAATTATAGCAAGTAGAATATGAGCAAAACCAGCGCTGGACGACAGGGGAGTCTGCGCTCCGCCAACTGCCGTCCTGAGCAGTTCAAACAGTCCCTTTTTATACCTTTTTTTTTACTTTCCTGTTCATGAAGTAGTGGAGGTGTTGACCCTTCATTCATATGCACAAGCGGCATCCTGGACACCTGGCGGTTATCTTATCTTTTGTTGCCTAATCTTTACATTGGGCTTAACATAAATCTTAATAAACAATACCCTAGTCCATAGTTTCTTACAGCTCCAAACGTCATCCCTTCCTCCTTCTTCCCCCATTCTTTTTCTTTTATTGCTTATTTTATTCCCCCTCCTTCTTCTTTTATTGCTGAGCATGTCATATGGTGTGGACTATCCCCCTGATCAGTTGAGGTCAGCTGTCATGGCTATGTCCCCTCCCAACTTCGGGTACACCCCCTGCCTACTCACTGGTGTGGTGGTGGGAGAAGCAGAAAAGGCCTTGACTGTATTAGCTCTGCTCAGCAATAACTGAAACATCCCTGTATTATCAACACTGCACAAATCCAAAACATAGCCCCACCCATCCCAGCTACTTGAAGAAAATTAACTCTATCCCAGCCAAAACCAGCACATCCCTCCTCCATCATTTCACGGCTTTAGGGCAACAAAGTTGATACTGTGTGTCTGTCCCTTAGCCAAGCTGCAGAATGCAAAGTCCAAACGTGAGTATTGGCTGTACCTCGGTGTTCTGATGGTACTACAAGACATTTCAAGTAGCATATTAATCTATTCATGTTCATGGTCAATAATTGTAAGAGTTTGACTGTCTTGCTAGATAACAAGCTGTGTAGGCTCTAAGCATCAGGGCAGGTCAGCTCAAGCAGTATTAGGGAAGCGCTTCTGTCCTGTGTATCTTTGTGGGGCTCCTTTCAGGCTTTTATTAAGTATGCTGCTGTTGCTGTGGTTTTAAGGCATGTTGTTGGTCTGTTCCTGTTTGTGCAACTACTTGGGGACCTCCTTCTAAACAGTAGTTGTTTGTGGAGTATGCTGCTTCCTGTCTTTTACATATGAATGTGTTTATGAGCGAAGTGCTTAAAGGGAAATGGAAGGTATGCATCAGTAACTGTACCAGGTTGAACTGGTCCATCCTCATAAATGTTTACGACCCCATCTTCTTCCTTGTTCCCCCAGTTCCTAAAGCTTTGCAGAGCTTTGACTGTCTGCTTATGGTTGCATATAAATATGCATACTTTTATGAGTATTGCTAAAGCAAAGGCTTCTTGGGTTTTGTATGCCTTTCTGTATGAATATCCTCAATGTGAACGATGGCATGGATGACATACTTGGGATTGCAGTTAATTAAAAGGTACTTTCCTGTTTTGTTATTTGCAAATACTTACTCTAGGGAACAAAGATACAATTGTATTATGGGGTCAGAAATCTCTTTACCTTGCACTATATGTGAGTAATGTTTCGGCAGCCAAAACTTTGTGAAGAAATCTTACTTTGAGGCTTCTTACTCTCTTGGAAATGATGCCTAACAAGAGCATTATTCACATGACTCAGTGATCCGGTGTCAATTCCAGTATCAAATGACCTCATCTTTACGAAGGAATAGAAGAGGAAAACTTAACTGTATTGGTTTTTATCCTGCTTCTCAAAGGAACTTACCATTTTGGAGTTCTGTGTAAATGAAAAGTAGTAATTTCACCAGTCTTCATTCACTGGTATGGAATGTGGGAATCACAGTACATATGTGCTCCATTGAACTGCATGTTACAACCTATCTAGTAAAATTATTATTCACTTACCGTTTGTCCATATTTTTATTTTACCTGTTGCCATTCTAAGGATTTTGGAAGTATATAAGAAGTAGATTGAAATACCTTATTAAACTAAATAGTCTTTTGTTTCTTGGAAAATGTTTAAAATGCATCTATGTATTTCTTACTTTAAAAATGATGCCTCTAGGAGATGGGATAAGTGGATATGCGGAGGTGCATCTTGAACAGTCACTTAAAAAGCTATTGTTTGCAGTTCAGCTATACAGTGGAATGGCTTTCTGAGACCAGATTGAAGCTTTGTGAAATCAAGATTATTACTGGAGGCATTAGAATTTCAGGTTAAAATATCTGGGGACTTGTAAGATTATGAACACTTCTGAGTTTGGGGGCTTTTGTCTATACTACTGAGGTGTTTTCTTGACTGATGTAAAAGAAAAATATTCAAGATTAAGGCTTTGGGAGCAGGCTTAAATATTTAATTATTTAGCTCTGTTGTCTGTAGTGGTACTGCTTAACTTTTTAAAAGTGTGTAAAAATTTTCAGTTTGGGGAGAGAAAGCTATATTTTTATTAATTTTTTAAAAGAAACTCCAAAGCTTTTACTGGTTTCAGATCATTAATCACTTCAAAATAAAGTCGCCTTGATCTTGGCAATGAAAAGATACTTGAGCTCCCATTTCCAGAGGAAAATACATTTATAAAAATAATTTAGAACAAAGAAAAACTACTAATGCGTTGATGATTACATACCCCTGCCCCAACATATCCCCTGTTTCCAGCTTCATTCTGGCTGAAGGGCGTTCACTTTCTTTAGAATGTATTCTAGGCTGGAAGAAAGCCTGGATGAAGTATGCTTGTTATCTGAAGGTAACATGATATTTAACAAAAAAGATACCAACAAATCTGTATTTGAGGGTTTTATGCTTCCAGTAAGAATAGTAATGAAACCATGGATGTACTTTTTCACCAGAAAGAACTTCAAAAGAGGTGTTTTTTCTGTTGAATAGAAGCTATGGTGATTTGCTTGTAGTTTTCTCTCCTTTTTATTTTGCTTTTTTGGCCACCCTGAAACACATGGCTGTTGGAAGAATAGCAACATTTAATTATGTTGTTAATTATGGACTGATTTATTTTCAGATCTCGATAGAGAATGACTACCTAGGCCCCAGAAGAATTGAGAGTCTGCAAAAAGAAGATGCTGACTGGCAGAGAAAAGCCCACATGGCTGTGCTTTCTATTCAAGATCTTACAGTTAAATACTTTGAAATAACAGCTAAAACACAGAAAGGTAGTTAATTTCTCCTATTCTATCTGTCAAATAAGATCTCTAAATATTTATTTAATGTTTACCATGTTCTGCAGTGAACTGTAATTTTTTTATCAATGAGGACAATGCAGTTGTTGTTTCAGTTTGGGTTTTATTCTGTGTCTAAGTCTTTCACCAATAAGCCTTTTCAGAACATCACCAGAAGTCAGCAGCATAGAAATTTCAGATAAAAGTTTTGCAACCACTTTCTCAACGTGTTTGTATCAGCTGCACTGTACATTTGCAAAGGATTTAGGGAGCATAGAGTCCCTGATGGATTCTGCCTTCTGTACTAGATATGGCAGACCACCATAGTATGTGTTTATTACCTTTGAATTAATTTCCTTTTCCTGTCTCCCCTGCCTTTCAGTATTTTTTTTCATAGTTCTAAATGTTAAGCAACAGCTCAGTTTAACTACTTGGTGAAAGCTGCTCTGTTCTGAAATCTTCATGGATAGAACCTTGCCATTTCTATGCTTGAAGAACGCAGCAGTTATAGTGAAGAGTTGGTGCAGTAAAACCAGGTCATATGACTTGCTGTGTACATCTATGCTCTCATCGTTGTACCATTTCAACTTAAATAATCAGTTTATAAGGGCAAACACACCTGAGGATGTGGTTTCATTTCTGTTCTTTTAGTTTGACTGTGGGCTACCACTGACAGACTTTGTCCAGCTGTTCTTCCTGCCTGACTGTGGGTCCCTGTTTCTTTCTTTGCCTTGATGATAGTGATTGTGCAACCAGATAAATAAGCAGTACCCCTGGGAGAAAATATTTTTTTGATGGGTAGGTTTCCTGTCATCTCCCTGCATGACTGCTAGATTTGCCTCAAGAGAAGCAGTCACTGTGAAATGATTTCTTTTGGTGATGACCCAAGTTAAGGATAACGTGAAACTCCGCCTTATTTTGAAAAAGTGACTAAACCATTTCAAGCATGTTGGAATGTATTTGATTAGAGCAAATTCTTAGCTGTCTTTAATCATTTTGGTTCCTTTTCTAGTTTGACAAAGACAGCATATAAAATACTGCATTATTTGATAAAGAACATGTATTTAGTTATTTACTTTTTGTTTTGTTCACATGCTTTTTTTACATACAGCAGTCATGATTGTGGGCAAAAACACTTGGAAATGAAATGCCTGGAAACTATTTACAACCATTGACCTTTGGTGTACAGGTTGCTTGCCTGTTTTGTTATGTTTTGGGGTATTTTTGGCCTCCCCTGACCGCTGGGTGGTCTTATATATGAAAATACGAACAGATGGCAGAGGAAAAACACATGAGAACATAAAGGTATTTTTTTATTGCCTAATGACAGCATGTAATACCTTCTAGCACCTGGGGACTGAACACTACCCCTTTGATTGTGTGACTTTGCTTTTGCTTCACAAAGCTAAGTGTACACTATCATATGATGATATTAAAAATGGTGAAAATCTCATGTGTGTCAGCCTAGATGTTGTCTGGGGCTCAAGAACAGAAAATCCGTATCAGGCAAGGAAAGAGACTCATGCTGCTCTGAAGTCTCCCTGAAAAGATTCTCATCAGTCTCTCCATATTAAGATCAAATTATGATTTGCTTAGTTACTTTGAAGTAATTTTCTGAAGCAACCTGCATCTGGAGTTAAAAGATAGATGTTATTTAAATTTAATTTGGTTTTCTACAGAATTGCACTTGAAGTCAAGCTGAAATTTTTGTTTTAAGTTGTAGAGTTTTTTTTCACTCTGCAGATTCATTTAAACTTATGACTGCACTGTGGAGGTTATTAAGGGAAACTACAGACTATTAGCTGATAATTGGCGCTTTCAGAAGCAGGGAAAATTTGGGATGCAGTTTAAGACCACATGGTAGCATTAATAAAGTATTTTTATTAAGTCAAGAATTCTGAACCAGTGTTTCAAGTACTCAGGTACTCTATATTCAGAATGATCCCTCCGTGGATAACTAAAAATGGAATTATAATGATAAAATTATCAACAATTAGGTGATTGCATATTTACATGAATCTTAAGAGTATTTACATCCTGGATTTGACCATTAGTACTCTGTAGAGTGACTACTCCCTGCTAAGAGAAATTTGTGCACTTTTGGATACAAATGTGTTCATCATCTCTGCAGTAGAATCACTAGTGAAGACTGGTAAGCTGTCTGACTCTTCTTCCCTTCTGTAGCTGTGTACGATCGAATGCGAGCAGATCAGAAAAAATTTGGTAAGGCAGCATGGGCAGCAGCAGTGGAACGTATGGAAAAGCTTCAGTATGCAGTTTCTAAGGAGACTTTGCAGTTGATGCGTGCTAAAGAAATCTGTTTGGAGCAGAAGAAACATGCGCTGAAAGAGGAGGTAATTTTTCATTCCAATAAGTAGAAAAAGAAAACATGCAGGAAAAAACCAAACCTTAAAGAGTACTGATGTATTTAAAAAAAAAACAACAAAACAACAAAAAAAAAAACCAACAAAAAATCCCCAAACTTGAAAGTCACCGTTTTTCAGCTTTTAATAGTAAAAGTGTATATTTAAACTTTATTACACTCTACCATGGTAAAATGGAGTTGCAATGTAGGTGTGGTGGGCTTTGTGGCACTTAGTTTTCTCTTCACCTTTTCATGATAGTTGTCCAGGAAGACAGTTTTTTACTGTTTACGTTTACAGCTATCCACTGAGATGAATAAAATAAAGAGAAGGGGCAGGACAGAGATCTGTTGCTATATAATCTTCAGCTGCTATGTAATCTTTAGTTCTGAGGCATGACCACCTTTTTGGAACAGTTCTAACATTCCAGATGGAAGGTATCTGAACGTTAGTAAATATACAGATGACTGACCTGTTGTATTGCACTGTCTGTTTCTGCTTATGCTAATGATTAGGGCAGTCTTCCACAGGGAGTTGTGCTAGTTACAGCTTTCCTGGGGAGTAAATGCATGTATTAAAGTGTGTTTAAATGTCTTAGGAGAAGAAACCTGCATTTACTGGGTTTTACAACACCTCCTCAAAAGCAAAAATGCTACACATCCTCTTTTAAAATTTGCTTTCGTATGGATACTTGGTGCTATGAACACTTTCTGTCATACTAATGTTAATTTACATTCTATCCAATCAGTTGCTTGTTTTTATAGAGCACTTTTCAAATGTTTTAGCAAAATTTGATTAAGCTGGTGGCTCTGTTACGAAAAAGTTAGCTAGAGAACTCATGACTTTAGCACTATATAGACTGGTAGGATTGTAAGCCTGATAAATTATGTGCCTATTTTAGAAGTTCTGTAGAAGAAAGCTTCATCAGCAAGGAAGAGAGAGTACATACAAGAGCCAGAGCATGAAAACAAAGTTTACTCCATTTCAACACCCTTTAGATTTAGAAAGCCAAAGTTGTCTGGAAACCTGAGTTTATCAGGCTGTTGCCATCCTTAGCCAAGAGTTGATGAGAGAAGCCAGCAAAACTAATTGGAAATACTATCTGAAATAAATTCACATCTTTAGAGCAGCTATGCATTGCCTTTTCAGTAGTACATTTTATTTTTCTCCCAGTGGAGATCTTCCATGATTTTTGCTGAATGAAATCTGTCCAGTAAATGAGACTTGATTATTTGTTTTGATATGCAAAAGCATTAGGAGCTGTGTAAGAAAAGGAGAGGTTTGTTGCAGTATGGTGAAAAGCTCTGAACTGAGAGTTTGATGCTTTTTGGGATGGAGAAATGAGGAATGCTTGATGGGCATGCATGGGCACGATGCTTTGGGATGGTGTATTACAAAGTATAGAGAGCTCTGGGTTAAAACATGGTGATGGGGAGTTACGAGGACCAGCTTCTGTTCTGAAACATCCTTTTTTGCTTTGAGAACGTAAAAGCCCCGAGTATGCAAGGTCAAATGTGACAAATGTGACTGGGAATCCCATACTGGTGAAGAAAGGTTGCAGTTTCATCACAAAGAAAGTATTTGCAAAAGTGAAATACCTTCTCTGGCAAGTCATTTAGCTACTAATTTCTAGCCATAGAAGATAAATCCAGGGTATTCCTTTAAAAATAATACTGAAATGCTTGAGAAGCTAATTTATCAAGGTATGACTTGAAGATTAAGACAGAAAGAATGACAATTCATACCAAATACCAGATATAACTGTTTATGAAGGCACTGTTGGTGATCAGCAGGTTGTCTATGGATTTTTGAACATTTAGCCTTGGACAAGAAAAATGTCCCTAAAACCAGTGGTACATCCTTTGGAAGGAGAAAAGATGTTTCTTTCGCTGTCTGAAATTTTTCGAATTGCCCAGGATATTAATAGTAGGCGATTGTCTTAAGCTCTTTTTTTTTTAATATATCCTGCAATATCATGTCCTGACTATGATCAATTCCTCCTACTTAACTAGTTGGAGAAGTTTTGTTCCACAAGTTGCTAGGTGTAAGTGAGAGCCTGTCTTTTATCAGTGGTCAGTATGCTCCGTGTTTCTCTTAAAATAAATTAGAAATCCTCTAATATCGTTTTCTGTTGGTTTTGAGATGAGCTTTTGTATTCACACTTAGACCTGAGCGTTTTTCTCAATTTTACTCCCTTCTGAGATTTCTCAGACAGCAATAGCAATGAATTAAAATGAGTACTTGAACTAGAGAACAGTCAGGATAAGGAGGTGATTGGTGGCCGTTAACATGGCTTCCCTAAGGGAAAATCATGCCTGACAAATTTGGTGGCCCTCTGTGATGGGGTTACAGCACTGATGGGTGACAGAAGTGTTACAGATGTCATCTACCTGGACTTGTGCAAAGCTTTTGACACCGACCCGCACGACATCCTTGTTTCTAAACTGGAGGGACATGGATTTGAGAGGTGGAGCGCTTGGTGGGTAAGGAATTGGCTGGATGGTCGCACTCAAAGAGCTGCTGTCAGCAGCTCGATGTCCAAGTGGAGGCCGGTCACGAGTGGTATTCCTCAGTGGGAACAAGTGGGACCGGTGCTGTTGGGCCTCTTTGTCAACGATGTGGACAGCTGGATAGAATGCACCCTCAGCAAGACTGCTGAGGACACCAAGCTGAGTGGTGTGGTTGACATGCTGGAGGGAAGGGATGTCGTCCAGAGAGACCTTGACAAGCCTGAGAGGTGGGCCCCAGCCAACCTCATGAGGTTCAACAAGGCCAAGTGCAAGGTCCTGCATGTGGGTTGGGGCAGCCCCCAGGATCAATACAGGCTGGGTGGAGAATGGATCGAGAGCCGGCCTGAGGAGAAGGACTTGGGAGTGTTGGTGGATGAGAAGCTCAACGTGGCCTGACAATGTGAGCTTGCAGCCCACAAAGCCAGCCGAATCCTGGGCTGCACCAAAAGTAGCATGGCCAGCAGGTCAAGGGAGGTGATTCTCCTGTCTACTGTGCTCTGGTGAGACCCCACCTGGAGTGCTGCATTCAGCTCTGGAGCCCCCAAAACACGATGTACATGGGCTTGTTGAAGTGAGTCCAGAGGAGGGCCATGAAGATGACCAGAGGGCTGGAGCAGCTCTCGTATGAAGACAGGCCGGAGAGCTGGGGTTGTTCAGCCTGGAGAAGAGAAGGCTCTGGGAAGACCTTATAGCAACCTTTCAGTATCTGAAAGTGGTGTATAAGAAAGATGTGGACGGACTTTTTAGTACGACCTGTAGTGACAGGACAAGTGGTAATGGTTTTAAACTAAAGGAAGGTAGATTTGGGTTAGATGCCAGGAAGAAATTCTTTACTGTGAGGGTGGTGAGACACTGGAACAGGCTGCCCAGAGCAGCTGTGGGTGCCCCGTCCCTGGAAGTGTGCAGGGCCAGGCTGGATGGGCCTTTGAGCAACCTGGTCTAGTGAAAGGTGACCCTACCCATGGCAGGGGGCTGGAACCTGATGATCTTTAAGATCCTTTCCAACAGAAACTCTTCTATGATTTTATGGTTGATGTGGGGTAGACTGAAACATGGCTTTGTTTTCTGTTTGAACAGTAGCAGATTACGTAAAAGGCTGGATAATCGAAAATCTAATAATGGCTATTTATATATATTGCGAGGGAAAAGTAATACAAATTTTTACAGTGAACTGCAGGTTAATTACTTTGTAATGACAGCAGATGAGAATGACCATGGTCTTACAACCTGGTAGCAACATGATTCAGTCATCAATGCAACAGGGTGATGCAGCAGCAGATGCTCTGTGGTCTGTCAAATCAGTTATTTCCAGTATCAAGAGAAGTGTTAGTGTCACTGAACATGGACTTCGGAGATTTCTTCTGTACCCTTCTTCTACATGTTTCTGATTGGCCAAGAAAGATTAGTTCTAACAGCAGCAGTTACAGGGAGGGCTACCACAATGATGCCAGAACAGTGAGTCTGTTTTACAAAAGGAGGTGAAGTTGTTTTGACAAATGAAGTGATGTCTGAGATGGTACGAAATTGCTCTCCACAAAAGTACTAAATGGGAGTAAATATTACTCAAGAGTAATGTATGTTGCTGTTCAGTATTGGCATAAGAACAAATGGTATCACCTGATTTTGAATACATTAGAACTACGGAAGTAGCTTCCTAGCAGCAAGGAGGGACTATCTGGAACAGACTTCCAGTGTGAGTAATAAACAGAGTTTTGTGGAAGCTTTGTGTTTTGTTTTTATTTTTAGAAAAGCAAAATAAGAACAATAACAACATGGACATTTTTTTAAGAACTCCATTTATGAAAAAGGTTCACTTTAGATTTGTCTGTAAGCATTCCATGGTGATAGAAAGCTAGATTTGATGGCACTCGCTTCTGTATTCCACGTTTGGCTATTTTTCAGTTAATTCCGTCATCTATCCCTTTAGTATGTGTGTTCAAGTTCTTGTCAGAGGCTTTCTCTTCTAACTCATATCTTATTAACAACATAGGGGTTTACAGATGATATGTTTCTGTCTTAGAACTATTAAGAAACTTAAGTTTCTGCTTAAGTTTCTTCACTTGGTATGAATGACATAACAAAGCCTGTAAGGCCCAGAGAGAATAAATTATTTGCTTTAGTTAATGCAGGAAATTGTGGTATAGCAGGAAATTGAACTTGGATCTCCGCAGTTCTACTTCTTTGTCCAACTGCATAATATTTCTTTCCTGTAACGTTCTCTCATGTTGAAGATCTTCATGTTTATTTTGCTGTGTTGATCAGCATGAGAACTACCGAGGGTGCAGCAAATTACTTGCAGATAGCAACTTGTGAGATTAAGAACTGAACCACTTTAAATTTTTTAAGAAAAAATGCTGAAATTTTCCCGAGTGGTGATACTGTTTTGAATTATCACACATAATATAGTATCTCACATAAAATTTCAACATAAATGGTTGAAATTAGAGGTCCTAATTTTTCTTTTTCATGAGGGGCTATTATGTAGCTAGGGTATCTGCCTGAGAACCATACAGTGATACTAATTTTCCCTTGCTGTTGCACCTGAAAACAAATACAGTGGTGCTGTGCCCCTAAAACAGACTAGGTTGTCTGGTCTGCAGCATCTGTGATGTGTGTTTGTAGGGCTAAGATTCAGTTGTCGCACAGGTCCTTTATCAGGCAGACAGCAGTGTAGTTGAGTGAAATACTGAGCTGCTATAACTTCGTAAGCCGATATGTTTGAAGATGACCTATTTATGTCTATTCAGTCTTTATACAAAGTCTATGGGGTTAAGTTAGGGAATATATATTTTTTTAAAGAAAAAATAAGTATAACTGTGTGAATTTCAGTTCACTGACAAATCAGAAGTTCTTAGTTGTGGTAGAAGTTCAAATTACATTGCCTTAATTTTAAACAAAATTCAAAAAACCAAATGAGCAATGAACATTATCCCTCTCATGTGGAAAAACTGCAACGTTCAAGAGAATCAGTCCTTTTGTCTTGAAAATAGCCTCTAATTCACTCCAAATATTCCATCCTTATATCATTTACTGTTCTGGTCACAATTAGTAACTTAACATGAATGCAGAGTGAAAAATTGGCATACAAGATATTTTGGTGTCACACTGGACTGAAACGTAGATGTTACTGATTTTAAGATTTATGAAATTGCTTAAGGACTTACTGAGTCTTTCAGGCTAAGAGTTGATACACAAAAAATGCGTTCAGTAAATATACAGTATAGTAGAAGAAATTTTTAAAATAAATGTTACAAGAATTGATTCACAGGTCTTTTGTCAATCTTAGATAGAAATAAGTGTAATATACAGAACTGTTTCCTTAGTGTTTAACTGAGCTGTGAAATCGCTGTCAATGGATAATGATGCAGGTGTAAAAGCATACATGCTATAAAAAAGGGGGTAGAACATATTTATGAAGTATAATCCAGTAGTCGGTTTTGTATAAAAGGCAGCACTGTGGCTGAAGCTCTGCTGCACAGGGTGCTGGAAGCTGGTGAGATATTTTAGGGAAGTATCACTGCTCTGTCTACTGTTTCATCTTCCTGGATATTTGCAGTTAACCTTTGTCTGAAACAGGTTATTGGGTAAGATGGACCTTAGGTTTAATTCAGTACAGATAATTTTCTGTTTTAGTACAGTTACATTTAAACATGTGTGAGAAACAACTGAGGAAACCTGTTTCTGGGTATTCATTAGAGATACAGTTTTACACCGTGAAGAAACCACCATAGTGTAAAAACATACTAGCAAATCTTTTTTTTTTTTGAAATACATAGTTTCCTTGGTAGCTATCCCCTTTTAATGATTGAATGCCTGTAATACAGAAACTGGATGACATTTCATCAGAATGGTAAAGTAGATAGATCACAAATCTCAAGTAAAATTTACAATTACTTTCATCCACTATCTGAGAGAAACTATCAGAGAGACATTTTTTTGAGCAGTTTGAGAACTTGGAAGTAGCCCAAACTTTTCTGCGTGCAGGTTGTAGAGCTGCATGGCTTTTAATTCCCTCCAAAGTGAGACAGCACACAAGATCCCCTTACATGTTGTTATTTCTTAAATGTGGCCTGAGTGGCTAGATTTTTTGGCTGAATGAAAGGATGATTTGAGTTCCCTTTGGTTATGTCTTGCTTCACTTTTCTATGCCAAATGTATGACACAAGTGCTTATATATATGTGTGTGTGTATATATATATATAACTCCTCAGTTGTCACTGCAAGAGGGATCAGTGCATGTTTCTACCACCTTTCTTATTTTTTCCTCAGTTCAGCTTTAATGACAGTTTTAACTAGGTTTCTAGAGGCTCGTTGTGAAAAACTTTTTAGACTATCTGGACTGAAGGCAAGAAAATTCTAATTTCATTATGTATCTTCAAGTGAATCAAGTAGCAGAGTAAAAGAGTGGTAGGGATGTTTCACACTGTGCTACATGACTTGTCACTGTGATAGTCACAAAGTGTAATACAATGCTATGGATTTCTTTCATTGCCATATAGGAAAAAATGTCAGATATTAAAGACATTAGAAAGCATGTGGCTGATCAAAACCTATCTTCGATGTGTTCAATTTTAGCATGTCACGTTTAGTGTACTGGACTTTATTTAGCTGTAATCATAAAGTCTGTGGTTTTTGTTCTTCTCATTACCCTGGAGTCATGTATGTTTTGTTTTGTTTTCTCTTTGCATTTAGATGCAGAGCCTGAAAGGTGGTACTGAAGCCATAGCCCATTTGGACCAGTTAGAAGCTGATTATTATGATCTACAGCTTCAATTATATGAAGTGCAGTTTGAGATCTTGAAATGTGAAGAGCTGCTGCTGACAGCACAACTTGAAAGTATCAGAAGACTGATGTCAGGTGCTTTATGCGTTTTAATTAAGTCATAATCTGTAAAAGCTAATTCTGTTCCTAAGAGTTTAGTGAAGCCTGTGGGAATTAAATGAGAACAGATTCTTTATTATGTGACTAGCTGGATTTTCTAATAAAAGTACTGTTAACTTAAAATTTGCACCTGATCATAAGCCATATACTTACATATACGGAAGGTTTTGTCTGGTTCTTATTGCCTGTGTTTGGAAATAAGTGTGTAAGATACTATGTAAGTTTTGGAAATTCAGGGAGGAGGAAATGCCTTAATGACTGGACTTGTGTCACTAAAAATTTGCATTGGTATTAATTTATTTGAAGTTATTTGTTTTCAAAAGGCATTCTTGCAAATTGCAGTCCTTCAGTTAAACTTTTGAAGCTTACTGTATTGCCATTTCACTGATCTAAAGCAGCAATGTAAACCTCCTGTTTCTAGAATGTATAGTATACCTTGTGTGCCTACAGACTATGAAATGGTACAGGTACATCATACAGCATTTTTGAATATGTCCTTTGGACCTTTCTGTAGTTTTTATTCATACAAGCTCTGTTTTACTGCTCAGTGCATAGAGCTTGCACAGCAAATTTTGTTATGGATAGAAAAGTCACTTAAGAGATTTAAATCTGGATCGTATTGTGAGTTCTCTCTGGAAAAAGAGAGAACATAGGTATCATGGATTCTTCTCAGTGCTACATGAATGTCCTTTTTAGGTTTGTGATGGCAACAACTGTAACAGCATGTATGGAACATGAGGATTGAAAACGCTATAAGTGACTTAAAAGAAATGTGCAGCTTTGACTGGATGCCCTCAGTGGAGAGCTAGTTAGTGCTTTGGAGATAATTAGTCTTTGTATTTGGGAAATCAGACATTTAATTTTGGTACAGAAGTCACAGTATGATGTGCTTACCTGCAGACCAAAGGAAATCCCTTGAACAGGAGGCTGAGGACTGTGTAGCAAAATCCTTCCTCTTTGATGTAGTGACAGTAAAACCTAAGGGTCCTTGGAAATTGTTTGCTGTAAAAACAGTTTAGGCCATTAAAACTTATCACTGATGTCTTCTCTAGAAATCTCAAAAAACCCACAACCCAGCCCTACAACCTGACCCAAAATAAAGACCATTAAAGGCAGCTGTTATGTTAGAAGGAATTACTGTTTTCCAGCAGCTCTCAGTTAGTATCTTTAGGACAGAAAATGAAAAATACAGTTCTTAAATGTGTGGGAATTTTGTTCAAAGGATGAAATTAACTCTTCACGCTTCACTTAGGTGGAGGGGATAGATCAATTAACATGAAGAATGTGACACTGAAGTGGCTGCATCTCTTCAATACTGTTCAGCAGTGAATCTGAATGAAAGCATCTAAAACATACAGTGTTCTTTTAGCATGTGTTGTTTCCTGTGCTGGTAAAGAGAAAGGCATGGTCTATTGCATCTTCTGTTTTGTTTCCTTTTCAAAGTGTACTTAACAGTCAGTAAATTAATAGCCTTTTAGTTGTGCATATCTGTATGACTTGAAATACGTGTGTCTTAGTGACTTGTAGAGGTTGTTGCTATTCTTTACTCTTTGACTGTATAGGCTCTGCAGAGATACGTAAGAGTTTTGCATCCTGTTTGGATTTGAAGGACATCAGCAGTACTGCTAATGAAGTCCTAACAGAAGTTTTTGAGAGCATGATTTGATTTGGCTGCCTGTGGGCTGTAAGCTAGAATAAAAACATTTTCTCTTGTAAATTCAGCACTGAATTTTTAAAAAAAAAATAGGATCTGAAAAGTATGAGGTGATAATAAATTGTCAAATTATGAACAACAGTAGTAGTTTTTTGATCTCATTAAGAAAATACCTCCACTGAAATTCACAAAAGGTGAATTTATTAGGTTAGAGTACTAAAGGGTCTTATCCTATCCACACAAACTATTTATACATCCTTGTAAGATGGTTTTGTGGGGGATGCACTTGTAAATTCCTGTCTTTTGCTGTTTGAAAGTGTTCTAAAAATTTGTGTGTAAATTCTCCCATTTTGTAAGTGCTGGCAAAATGTAATTGTTGTTAGCCATAAGTCTTATTTTTACTCACTGATGTCTCGCGGTGGATTTTAGTGACTTGGCAGTTTTACGTATGGATGAAACTTCATGGGTTTTTTGGGAGTTTGGGTTGTTTGGTTTTTTTAAGTGAGCACTGAGGTAAAGACTAGTAGATCCGGTTTTATTAGTTTTTATTTTGAATTTAATATAGTGCTGTGCTTTCTTTTCTGATTCTGCTATGTCTTTTGCTGAATTGGAATTAGCATGACAATTTTGGTTGCAGCAGAGACTGTACACACAAATAACATGAAGTGACAGCAGCTTTTAAAATAGACAGTGTACTGAAGAAGACCTTGCCCCTCTCGCCAAGTAATCTAGTAGCAGAGGTAGGAGGAAGTTACAGTCTTGCTGAGAGTAAGTTGAAGTTAAAATGGGAAGGTTTGATGTTACTGCAGAGTAGACATTCAACAGTGATGCCAGCTGTATTTGCCGGGTTCACACAGCAGTAATGCATATTCCTCTTGGTGTATTACAAAAATATCCTACCTGGTATGCCAATGAAATAAGGAACAAGAGGCCTTTGCTGCTGCAAATTCTGCAAGGATTATAATCATCACTCTTTCCTTCTTGGCAAGAGATGAGAAGGCAGCATTCAGAGATGAGCTCAGCGTTACACTGAACGCTTCAATCAGGAGGCTAAAAATCACGAGTGTTGATAAAACTATTAGTAATGACCTCACATCCAGACCTGTAATGCTCTGAAGGATTGCCTTGAAGTTACCCTCCCTCTGTTGCCTCTGAGCGGAAGCAGTGACTGGGAGGTCAAAAATCCAATAAGATAGGATTTTTGGTGTTTTGTTGGCTGATTTCCTTTCCATTAGATTAATAGTCAGTTAGTAGTAGTCGGTTCTTTGGTGGCAGAAGTCTCTCATGCCAAAGACTTAAAGAGTCTGTATATCCTGAACTTTGTAGTGAAGACTGGAAGGTATTACTGCACATCACGGGTCCTTTGTGTTACTTAAGAGACCCAAAGGCATGCATGAACATTGTGATCAAGTTAGGCTACAGACGCAAGTGTACATTTACAGTTATATTTGTTTTTTAATGCTCTGAACTTACCTGAATACCAGGCTGTGCTTCATTGGTGTTGATTTATGTTCTTCATAGGAACTTTAAAACCCTACAGTGCTCTGCTGTTTAGTGCTTTTCCTCTGACCTTTTGATTTTTGTTAGTCCTCTGAAAGGACTACAGCATTCTTCTACATTAAATCTTGCAACTCAGTGGGAGGGTGGTTGTTGAACAAAACAAAATGTTAATCAAATACAAACTATTGATTTGACTTTTTCATTGCTGACATTTTGAAAACAGAGAAGAGAGATGAAGTGGTATATTATGACACTTACGAAAGTATGGAAGCCATGCTTGAAAAAGAGGATATGGCAACATCTATACACTTGCAAAAAGAGGAGCTGCAAAAGTTACAACAAAAAATCCGCCAGCTGGAAGCAAGGCGTGGACGTATTTCAGCCAAGAAAGCCTACCTCAGAAATAAGAAGGTAGTATTAAATTGCAAATTTTTAGCATAATTAGCAATTTAATAAAATTTCAAAAGGTTTCATTTCAGGTACAACTTCCAGATATCCCAGAATTTTCATGGATTGTATTTGCTACTTATTAAAAGTTGTTATACAGAGTACCAAATACAATAGCTCGTTTTATTAAATAGATATATTTAAGATTATTTCCCTTTACATAAACCTTTAATTACTTTGAAGTCAACAAATAAGCTTGTTTCTGTTAACTAATCAGAATACTTTCATGTGGAAAGTGCATGCTAGAGTGTGTGTTTTTACAAAGAGTAGTTTTGTTTGCAGAAGAGAATTTTTAAGGGTGTTTTCTCAAAGTTCTGTTTTCATTCCCTTACCTCATCCTTTTAAACTTACGTCATGTGTCATGGATACTCTGTATTCAGCAGATAGATATAAAATCCAGTATATATTCTGATTCGTAAATCTAGGCGTGCTATTTAGGACCACTTTCCTTCTTCATGCGTTACATGGTTGGGATGTTGTGCAGAAAATTCTTTTAATATAGCTAATATTTTGAAATTGTGTATTGTGTGTATGTAAATATGCTCATTCCTTTTTTCCAGAATTACTTGTTTATTGTTCCGTAGCAGTTTGTGGTTACATCGATATGCATTATTAGTTAGTGAGATAGCATAATGAGTAGAATAGATCAAATTTTGAGAGTGCATTGTGATACTTGTTATAAAATAGGTTTCTGACACATACTATAAGGCTATGCAGAAGTCTCGGATGAGACCTTGTTCTAGACTGGGATCAAGGGTTGGTTTTTTGTTGCCAGTCATTTCCCTTGATGTGGGGGATGACCCTTTTGTAGAAACAGTTGTAGTAGATTAAGGGTACAGCCCTCAGGTTTTGCCTCCCCTTCATAACTAATAATCTATTCCTGTACCTGAATCTGAAGCATGACAGAGCAAACAAAACGGTTGATAACATTTTATATTTTGGATTTTTTATATTTCTTCAGTCACTGTCCTGTCTCTGATTGACACAATATGGAGAAGACTGCAAATAAATTATTATAAAAGAAATGTCTCTTATTATCCAGTTATGGGAACTAGTTTGCTCAGTTACTGAGTTTGTTTTCCATGAGCTTGTAAAAAGAAAAAGTATCAAGAAGCTGGGCATCCTAGTGCCTAGTTGCTTCAAGGGATAGATCCTATCTCTCATGCTGTGCTAATTACCATAGGCTACATTATAATAGTTATACACTGTTTTCTCCTGAATATGAAAAGGCACTGCTGGTATCTTGGGGGAGACAAACCTGTTTAAAAGCAACAGCCTGGTTGCTGTTCCCTACTTAACTTGTGGGAGTTACCAAGTCTGAGAAGCAACCATGAAGCAGGAGTAGAGTTCTCTGTATAATTAAGTAGTCACCTTCAATTGGCTCATTTGTTTCAAGGTTATGCTATGATAAAATACCTTGTTGAAGCTGAAGGAATTGGTTCTAGGCTGTAACACACTAGTTGCAGCATGCCTACTTGTGCACTGAGACATGATGGAGAGTTGTATAGGGTAGTATTGCTTGTCTGGATCTGTGTGTGGGAATTATATAGTCACGTATGCTCAACATTTTGCTGGAAGAATGTGGCTGTACTGCTTTTAGGACTTGAGGTAGTGTCTCAATGTGGAACCTCACTGCTGGATGTCACAGCATGGACATCACAGCACACTCAGAACTAGTTCCAGCTCTACTAATTTCATTGCCTAGCGTAACACTATTTGCAGTTGAGTGCTGCAGTGAGATACTTAGCTTTCAGCTTCTAAAGAAATCACAGATTGAAATAACTTGTATTTAAACTTGCAGGGGGAAATCAAAGATTTTTATTTGAGCAAAAAGAATAGGCAGAATCTGTTGTGTGCCATTGTGCGGCACTCGCTGGGCAGAAAAGAACATAGCTATTTTGATGGCTGTTTATGTTAGAGGCATTTACTGTAGCTGCCCTTAGTACTGCTAAATAACATAGAGCCCCACTAAGCTTACCAGTAATTACCTGAAAATCAAGATTCTTGTGGCTTTGATTCAAACATAAACAAGCTTTGTATCTTGAGAGACCATTCTAGTGATGTTGCAAAACATTGTTAATGAACACTATTTATAGTGCCTGATGTGGGTAGCTGTACTTCACAAAACTGGGAGGAAAAAGTCTTGCTCTGAGGAGTTTGCAGTTTTAAGTTAAGTGTGCAGAGCAAACATACAGATGGGATGCAAGAACAGTCTCTAGATGATGGGAATGAGCACAGTGATGACCGAATGCTAAGGGAGGAAGAGAATGTGTTTTTCAGGGTGCATTTGAAAGTATGTGCTGTGTGGTAAATCTTTCTCAAAGTTTGTCTCTGTCAATTAAGAAACATTTACTGTTGAACTGAGATGGGAGTCTGTTTAATGCTTTTTAGATGGTGTTTCTGACCATGCTTGTTTCAGCAAAGTATCTTAAAACAGACCTGTAAACAAGTGGGTGTGTTTTGGACTGGGTTGGGTGAGGTTTTGGTGAGGGGTTTTTTTGTTTTCCTATTTTTTTTTACTTTGTAATTCTGTAGCTGAAAACAAAATGCAAGCTGTGCATTAAGTAATGTATATCACAGTCCTGTGATATATTTAGAAATTACAGTCCTTGCTTGTTATTAGGATTTTGGCAACTGAAGATTCCCTTAGGAGAATGCCTCCTTTCCTGGCAGCAGATATAATGATTAAAAAACCAATAGGCAATAATTCTCTATCATTGGTTTTTATTTTTTGGAGGAGCTAATTTCATCATCTGGGTGTTTGAAAATCTTTTCTGTTGAGAAGATAATGCAGTGAAGAGGAATCGGTTTATATATAGTAAGAGTATACATAATATAAATACAAGCTTCTGTGACTATAGTCTGTTTTGTTTTTCAGAAATTACTTACCTGTTTTTGAAGTTGATGCTTTTATTTTTTAATGATGTCAAATAATTGTACTAAACCTTTATTACAAACGTTTGCTAAAGGTTCCTTAGAAACCTCATTCAGTTGTGATTCTGACTGAGCCAGAATTTTTTTGTGTGTGGTTTTACAGAAGTTGATGTTCTTTCACTGTACTACCATGAGCATAAACTCCATTCTCATTTTTTTTAATATAAACCTATTTGCATTTGTTAAACGGTCATTTCCTGATGTTCCTTTGTTTTTATCGTAGTGAGTGAGTTACTAAAACCCAGGATTTTTAACAGTGGTCTCACTATTTTTCTTACTTCTTGAAAGCTAGTTACAGATACTTCATGCGGGATGTCACTATTGTTATCCCAGTGTACCCCCTGCTGGCGGCACGTAGTATTAATTAGGTTACCATACGGACTAAGCAGCTGTTTCATTAGGGAGCTAGATGTATAGCAAAGAGTCAAGGTGAAAAAGTTAGTGTAGAAGGTGTCTAGAAAACATCTTTGGAAAAACAGACTTGTGAAAAAATTGAATTATTTTATATCCAGGAAGAGCGTTCCTTATGAACAGACTGGGAGAAGCAACTGGTTGGTGAAGCTGTTTGGGGTATGTTTATAATGTGTGCTTTGATCTAAGAAGCTTCCTCATATGCTGTTGTGTCCATTTATTAGGGCATCTTCACTACTTTGCAAGCCCACAGTTTGAAGCGTAGCCCGTGCCAAAACAGGCGTTATGTAGATGTACTGACAGCTGGCACAGGGTTACTCGGTATGCTTGATTATCGTTATTATTATTACTGCAACAATGTAAGGACATAACTACACTGAATGCTTATAGCAAAATACAGTTTCTGTACATACTGAGCTTACCTAATGAGAAGCTAACATTTTAATTTTGATGCTTTTCAATGTGAAAGTACTGCTTACTTGAACTAGTTAAATACAATACTAATGTAGATCTGTATTTTGTATTACTAGTCCTAAATGTGGTAGTTTATCCAGTGACAAGGGTTGAATGGTTCCTCAGCTCTCCCTTTTTGTCTTTTTAATAGAAGTACTATTTGATACTGTGAAATTGGTCAGGTAGTTAAGAGAAATTGGCGTTACCTCTCAATAATCTTGTTGAGTTCCATACAGTTGGTCAGCATCTTTCTTGAGGAGTGGCTCTCACTGGATGTAGTGCTCCTGCTTTCCCAGTGCTGAGAAGCCTCAGGGGACTACTTCACATGTTCAGCAGGCTGTATTCCTGCTCATACACCCAATTATGATGTTTTCTTTTTTTGCAGGAGTTTGTTCTTTTGTGGTCAACTTGTCATCTTTCATAATCACCCAGATCGTTTTCTTTAATGCTGCCACCTGGCTGTTTTTTTGTTCATCCTTTGTTTGTAGTCACTTAGTCTTGTCTACAAGTAAAATCCAGCATTTGTCCCTATAAAATGGCAACTTTTTTTTTCCTAATTAAATTCAAGTGTGTTGTTTATTAGTACAAAGTCAGCACCAGATATGTTTTGCTCTGATTTATCCTCTTCATGTGCTTAATTGCTCTTAAGCAGTGCTTAAAGTATCTTTCATTATTGCTCTTAATCAGAAAGATTTAAATACTGGTGCTAAAGAGAAAACATTTCATAGACATGTGCCCCCCAGTTTTTTATGAGACATGTCAAAAAAACCAAACCAAACATACATTTTCTCATTATTTTATAATACTTCTTTATATCTCATTACATATATTCCTCATTAGTTTAGAAGACTTCTAATCAAACTTAACACATAAGTAGAAAATAAAGTGTCAAGGTAAATCAGTATTACAAATAGTGTTTCAGATTCTCTAACAATATTCTGACGGTATTGTGCCTTGAAATGCAGAAATGAGGTAGTTTGTACTTTTGCAGTTACAAATTAAATGAATTAACTTTTCCATTGTTTTAATTAAACTCTTTTCACCATGGAAGAAAAACCCCACAAACGAACGTAAATCCCAGCCATGTTTAGCTATATATATATATATATATATATGCCTCTGATGAAGCTGGGCCACTGTTTCCACAGAAACTTTCATGCTTTTGCCAGTTATCTGTATACGGTAGCAGCATTGATGGTTTTACTGCCCTGTACAGGAGCACTGGCTGACTTTTTATGTGGTTTCAGTATGTCCCATAACCTGCTTGTAGGAGATAGTAGGTTTTTCTGCCATTTCCAAGTGTCCAAAACTGTGGACTTTTTTTATCCCTCCGCTCCTTGTTTTTGTATCTTTTTGCCACTACTGTAGTGGCTTGCTTGATGGCTGATAACTCCATCAGCTGCTCCAAGCATTGCTGTCAATGGCAAAGCTCCTGTCTGGCTCCATGCAGTATGATGCCTGGGAAGCCCATTGCTTCAGCGTTCTGGCTGCAGTCACACTCCAGACTGCTTCCTAACACTGCCCCTTTTACACAGCCGTGAGTTCTGTTTCTGACTACACGGCTGACTTGGTTATAGTTCTGCGTGCTGTGTGTACTGAGCCTAATTTTGTGGCCCATACTGTCTGATTTCCTGGCCCTCACTATTGTCCTATGAACTTGTCTGTCTTGTCGCTACCCTGAATTCCTACACATACCTTTTCTTTGTAACTGAGATTTAATTCAGTTCTTTTTATATTACCTGAAGTTTGAGTGTCATCCTGTTTCTTGTAATCTATTGTAATGTGGCCTATTTTGATTTGTTTTAACTTCTTATTTGCAAGCAATGTAATAAGTGCTTGTTTTTAAACCAGACATTACAGACATGAGCTTGGTATAATAAGTGAACCTGCTTGTGCATGCATAAAATTGTAACAACTTTATTAATGTTTATGCTTGCAGATTGTATGTGCAAAAGATGAACTGACAGTTGTAAATGGAAAGCTGTCT
Organism: Falco rusticolus; assembly: GCF_015220075.1. Lineage (NCBI taxonomy): Eukaryota > Metazoa > Chordata > Aves > Falconiformes > Falconidae > Falco > Falco rusticolus. The sequence goes on from NC_051210.1 coordinate 59,651,338, forward strand.
AGTTGCATAAACAGAAATACGTGGTGTATTTGAGAGTTAGTTATTATCCATGTATATAAATGCATGGAGTTATGCAAGGTTTTTATGAAGTATTTGGCAAATCGGTGTTTGTTGCCACTTTCATAACGGTATTGTAGAATACACTTATCAAACAACTGTTACTTGTGTACATTCTTTTGACAGAAGTAATGGGTTTGGGTTTGTCTGGATTGGTTTTGTTCTTATTTTGTGATTTTACTTTAACTTAAATTAGCTTGGTTAAATTAGTTTGTCTGAGATAGGCTTTGTAATTTTTATTTTTCTAATGCTTACTGCTGTTTCCTAAATATGACATTTTACTCTGTAAATCGATATTTGAAATTCATATTTTATAGATAACATTTTATGTTGCTACAGGAGATCTGTATCGCAAAGCATAATGAAAAGATCCAGCAGCGTCACCAGAGTGAGGAAGAATACAAAACGCACCACACTGTTCAGCTAGTAAGTTCCGCTGTTGAGTTTAGCCTTTAGTTAATAGCTTGCATTCCTCATCGTACATTAATTAGGAGAGTATTCAGAGTGACAGCTGTTTTAAAAAAGATGGTGTGTAGCCCTGGCCTTCGCACCATGAATTTCTGTATCATACTATGCTGGTAAGGGGAAATACGTGTTTGTGTTAGGATGAGATTGAACCCAAGCAGATAGAACAGTTCTTTAATGCTAGGTTCACAGTCGTAAGTGATGACTGCGAGGGTTAAGCTGCATGCAGTTTATCACATTCACATAGGTGATTCTGGACATCTGGGTACAGCATCAGACACACTGAAATGAGAAGGAAGACATACGTTTTTATTCTTGAATCTTAATAAGCCTGTTTGTTATTTTTCGTCTTTCTAGAAAAGTCACTAGAATTTTGTGTATAAAGTTGTAGTTCCAGCTGTATGCTCCATGATTCTCCACACAGTCTCATCACAGAGTATAGGCTAGCTAGTCTAACTCTTGTGCTGAACATAATAGACTTCATATTAAAAAATAGTCAAATTCTGAGCTAAGTCTTGGGAGCTGATACAGTATCAATATTTAACAAAGATCACTGACAAAGATGCATTGAAATCCAAGTCTTCTCTTTAATTCAGGCTTCAATTAGATTAGTGAAAGTGATTCTGTTTCATCCTTATACATTTTTAACATTGATGTATTTATCCAGGAAGTCAGCTGCATAATTTATTTTATGAAAAGGCTACTTGGGAAAGACAGGACGTATTGGCATACTCTTTCAGGAGCTTAGATAAATAGTTTGGTTTTTTTTCAGTTCTTAACAATAAGGCAAAGGAATTTGCTGTGTGGAGTGGTCCATTTGTCACTCTTAAAAATAAGACCCGATAAAGCTGAAGGACTTTCTTGTCTCTCAAAACTACGGGGCTTTTTTGTTACTTCATGGAGTAGCCCACTTGCATTATAATGAAGAACCTTATGCTGATATTTTTTTTGGTCTTTTTTTCTGTTAATATAATGTGACTGAATTTCTGCTGTTACTGTAACATAGATTTTCAGCCACTGATTTTCATTAAGAATTTTGAAAAGATAACTGCAAGGGTGTCCAAACCTAAAACCAAATAAAAATTGCAACTTCACCACTCTTATTTAAAAACAAAAAAGCCCAAACCAAAACAACAAACCCCTTGAGTTTGAGACTGCTTCAGCTAAAGTTTGATCTGTTTGCGTATGTAACATGCAGGTGTGGTGGCAGAGCTATCCTTCCTGCTATAATACTTTCTTTATGCCTCTGATTTAACTTTTGTCCCTTTGCTTTATTTTCTTTTCACCACATGCTTGTATTCCTCTTCACCTTTTCCTGTTTCCTGTCCTTACTGTGTTTCAGTTGCATTCTCCTCTTCCTCTCCCTAATGCATCTATATTCACTTCCTTCCAAATCACAGGAGTTGGCTCTTTATGAAGGACACAGGCCACTAGCTGACTTCTGAAAATGGCAGGCAGGCAGACATCGCTTTTGTGTTGACTGAATGACAATAAAAGTTCACAAAAGTGATCAGAATTTTTAATTACGATGATGAAGATGAGCTTCTAAAAGAAGTTCTAAATGCTGTGAGTCATTTAAGGATTAAAGCTGCTGTTTCTGCTCAGGGTTTTTACTTCATAGTCACCTGTTCTATCACTTTCCCTCATAACTTCTGAACCTGTGTACAATGACTTTTGCCATCTGATAACTAGTATCCACTTTCAGTAGATTTGACTGAATAGTAGTGTTTTGTTTCAAAGATGTAGTAACTGTGCTGAAGTTTTGTGAAAATTGGATGCCTAGTTAAAGGAGGTGATCCGAATTTATGTTGTCACTGAGGTAAGATCCCCAAACAAGAAAAAATACATCTGTCTTAGCTGCAGGGAAGAACTTCAAACCTTTATTGAAGTAGGATTACAGAAAATCAAGCTGGATTAAATAATGACAGTTTAAGGTAATTAAATATGAAACTTTTGTTTACTGTTGTAAATCATAATGAAAATATTTACTTAATTTGCTCATTACTGGATTCAAAATTTTGTGGCACTGAATTCAGTGGTTTCTTGTACTGTGAAAATACTGATATGACTTGTTTTAAATGGGCAGCATTGCAATTTGAGCTGTCATTTTTTTCTTGAAATGAGAGAAGATGGATACTGATTTGCTGTCTGGTTAATTTATACCATTTTTAATTTAAGGAGGCTTTTTCCATATAATTTTCTGTCATGTCTGTAGCTATTTCTCATCTTTCTAGATAACAAGTCTTTCAAGTGTTCTAATTCCAGATTGAAATCTTCCTTTACTGAGCTTTGATTTCTTTAAGATTCTAAAACATGAAATACATAGTATTTTTTAAGGGGAAGAAAAAGGTGAAGTTTGGAAGTTCAGAAGTGTATTTGAGAGGTAGGTTGTTAGGTAATTCTTAACAGTTAACGGAAGAGTTAATTTAAGTCAGTTTTTTTAATGATGCTAAACATGGCATTGTATGTAATATTCACATGTTTTTCTATGTGTTTTCTCAGAAGCGAGATCAAATACAAGATGAAGAGGAAAGAAAGAGCTCCTGGGTTAGTCAGGAGCGACAGAAAACACTGGACAGACTTCGCACATTTAAACAGGTAACAGAAGAGTTGTTCTTTTCTGCCAGTTTATTTTGCAAAACAAATTTTTACTCATTCTAGGACTATACTGTGCTATTAGCTGTACTCTTTCATTGTGCAGTTAACTGTTCTTTGGAAATCTTGCAGCAAAATATGTCATTGGTAGTAATGAATTCCTCTGGCCATTACATTCCCAGTGCTGTAATAAGCTTCTGTTCACTCTTACATCTACAACTTGTGACAAGACACTTAGCAAGTTCCCAAAGGAATTACAATCTGAGTGGTATGTCCCACAAAGCACATTACCATCTGACATACCCCAGTTGCCACTGATTGCTAGAACACCTGCCAATACCTGCTCCTTCCTATTACCATGGAAGTATCAGAAAATGAATAGAAGATGGAATGAAGGGAGGAGGGTAAGGAAAGGGGTGAAAGTATAAGAGAACAGAGACTGTATTAATTGGCAAAGACTTTTTTGTTTTGTTTTGCTGAATACATAAAAAAGTACAGGTACAAGAAGTTTCTCTGCTGGAAAGCTGTCTTGCTCAGCAGTACACTTTTTGTATCCTTATTGTTTTCAAGGCTTTTGAATTGCATAGCTTCTATAAATTAAAGCAAACTTATTTTAACCAGCAACTATTAATGAACTGACTTTGTGTGTAAGCATGGTTATATTGTTACGATCCCTATTGCTTTAGACCTACCACAATTGTGTAAAATGTATTAGATACGTCTTTCACAAGTGTTTACATTTTTGCGTTAAAATGGCTACGGATGAAACTAATATGAAAAGACGGTTACTGAGTCAGCAAGTTTAAGAACTAAATTAAAAATACTTCGGAATGTCTCAGAATGATTGGTGTTTTCATGAGATACCTTTTTAAGCAGTATGATTCACATCTAAGGCCAGTGTACTAGGTCAGAGGGGACTTTGTTGCAGAAGGAGTTTTAGAACCAGTTTTAGAAAAGGAAAGCAAGAGGGAATTTTGGATTTTAGTTTCCAGAAAAAAGTTTTGAATGTACAGTCTGGCTCCTAGTGAAATCCTAATTCTAACCCCATGTATATCCCTGACTAGACAAATGACATGTAAATTGTGGCTTAACCAAGAATAAAAATTAAGAAAACAGATCATTTTTGCATAAAGGTGAGGATATATTTGCTTTGCTTTTACATCCAGAGCAAAATGAATGAAAATAGCAGATGAATCCTGCTTGTCAGAAAGACAAACCCTAATGACAAGTACTTAGAATCTAGAATAGTGTGTTGCATGTACTTACCCAATTGTCAAAAACTTACTTATTTTAGCGGTACCCTGGGCAAGTAATACTTAAATCAACCAGACTACGTTTGGCTCATGCAAGAAGAAAATGTGCAACCAGCTCAGCACCCTGTGTTGATCAGCCTCAGTCTTTGCCAGCAACCATACAAATCCAAGAGAAGAGTGAAGAGGTGGAATTGGAAAATGCAGTCCAGCCTTTACAAGTGCAGGAATCTACAAGCTTAGAACAACTTCAAGATATCTCATTACCTCCAAATGGTGTTACCTCTGAACTGCCTCATGTTAGTGTTTCTGCCCTCACTGGTAATAAGCTTCAACCAGAGACTGTTACTGTAGTACCGCTGCCACCTCCTTTGCCTCCACCACCTCCACCTCCACCCCTGCCCTCCAAGGAAGATGCTACCAAATCCTTAGAGAAAAGTGACAGCTTTGTGAAACGTCAGAGTGAGGAGAAGGGAGTCCAGCACTCTTTTGGTGTCCCACCAGCACATCTGTTTGACAGCAGTCAGCTAGTCAGTGCCAAGAAGAAGCTTAAGAAGACGGGTGATCTAGAGGGTTTGCAGAGGAAAAGAGGTAATATTTTCACTTCTGTGTATTTAATTGTAATGCACATCAGTTCCTCTTTTGAATTGCTCTATAGAAAAGTGTATGCTTTGATTCTTTCATTAATGGGAGAGTCATTAAATCTTGTTCAGTTGACAGATACTGGCAACTCAAATGTTAGGACCTAAACACTTGTGAAACTGACTGTGTGATATACCACATTAGAGTAGCTAGAAAACAGAGCTAATTGCTGTCTGAAAGAATCTTTTCCTGTCTAGTTGACAGCCAGCACTGCAAATATTACATGCTTCTCTTGAGGGTGCAGTGATTTTTAAATAACATATGTTCAATTATAGTATATAATTTATACATTAATAACATACATAAAAGTTAATTTTACATAATCTACATCAAAGTAAAATGAATACTTGTTGAGGGACAGAGAAAACATTGAGAATGCTTTCTTCAAGGTTTCTTCAAATTTTCATGTAGAAGTCCACAAACCCTCAAGTACCCTTGAGAGCTGAGTAAATATATATGTGAACTACAATTAGAAATTAAACCTGTAATCATTCAGCAAAACATGTTAATAATTAGCTAAAAGATCAAAAATTTCTTTGGAAACTGAAGAGAATGAATAGAGCACAGGGCTGAGCTGGGAGATCTGATACGACTTGTCAGTTCTGTGTTACTTGTCTTTTAACTGTTTAGCTCATATATAAAATGGGGAGAATGGCAGCCATGTTTGAATAAAGTAATGCTGGTGTTTTGGTGAAACATGCTATACTGGAGCAAAATTTTTATTTGAAAATCAGACATGGGATTTTCAAAAGTATTCAGCTGCACTGTTTTACTGTAAGTCACTGAGAAAGAGTACCTTGATTCACAATGCTGTAATATGGCTGTAATGATATTTTATTTAAAATTCTATCTGGCTCTGTCAGTTACAGCTGCAGAAAACATGACTCCATTGACATTTTCCCTCATACAGATAAAAGCAAAATTAGAACTGTCTTCATCAATCGGACAAACAAGAATGTTTCCTCTAGAAATTGTCCTTAAATGACTGAAAAACCTTGAAGAAACTGTATAGTTGCAGAATTCTTAAGCTCTTACAAATCCTGCAGGTTGCAGGTACAATGTCTTTAAGTTCATTATCAACTTTGATGCTGCTATGCTCCCTTTTTCTTTCTCTATAGTCTATTGTTTGTTTTTCTGATACTAATTTTATCTTGCAATTTTATATAAAGCACATGTGTACAATTCAATACAGATTAAAATGACAAATACAAAATCAAATTATATTCTCCCTCTTAAGAGTATTGTTAATGTCTGTAGCTGCACTTTACCTGCTGCTCTGGTTTCCCCAAGATGTTCTCGGTCTCTTAAGTGGTTTCACAAATCTGTCTCTGTATTTTACGATCCTTCCTTCCACTTTCAAATGTGCATTCCTGTACTCTTTTCTTTTTTCCTTGTGTCTATTGTGTCTGGGCCATTAGTCTGATGGACAAAGCTCACTCATAAATGCAAAACAGGTTTTAAAGATGTATTCTACAATGTACAAAAAAGAACTGGAGATGAATACTCATCAGTTGATTGATATGTGCTCTACATTGTATGTGCTAGTGTATGCGAGCTATTTCGAACTGTTGTACTTTATTATAATGCATTCTTTGGGACAGAGTTCTTACCTACTTGTAGCTCTTTAAAAAGCCAAAGGCCAATCTGTATTTTTGCAGAGAACTAGTCAGAAATTGTTGATAAAGGCTGGATTGTTGGTAAAGTGTTAACTCTTACTTCTTTCTTTTCATTAATGATAAAGGAAGGGAATTTATGTAGGCATGCTGTGACTAGATGCCAATACTTACATGAGTCCAGAGGAGCAGAAAAATGCATGCTGTTGCAGTTGACTATACTGCTGCTTCCCTCACTGACATGCAGTCCATGCAGTAGGTAAAATCAGCCACAAAATTCAAGTGCTGAGAATGGATTGCACAGTCCAGTACTTCAGATATGTCTCACTACCTGAGTTTCAAAGTCAAGAAAGAGAATATAATAAACACTTTAATGGTGTTGGATTCATGGCAGCTAGTTTGATTTTTCCTGACTGCAATCAGGAAAGCAGTCTTGTTCAAAAAATTTTACTACCTGTCTGATAGGAGGTGAAGTTGTTTCAGAAATTTGAGTTGTTTGTATAAACCAGTTTTGACCTGGTAATAGGGAAGAGAAATTTGGGGGCTAAAACAATATTGGAGCTACCATTATACTCTGTGCTATGGGACTATCACTTTAATAGTATGGAGCTACTTTTTGGTCTGTAGGAAATATAAATTAAGACTAATAAAATTTGGTAAAAATAATACTGAAGGTCTTCTGATTTACTACAGTGAGTTCCCCGATGGATGAAGTGCTGGCTTCCTTGAAACGTGGCAGCTTTCACTTAAGAAAAGTTGAGCAGAGAAGTCTCCCTCCTTTTCCTGACGAAGATGATAGCAATAACATCTTGGCACAGATTCGGAAAGGGGTGAAGCTGAAGAAAGTGCAGAAAGATGTTCTGAGAGAATCCTTTACAATTCTGCCTGATACTGACCCTCTGACAAGGAGCATCCATGAAGCATTGCGACGGATTAAGGAAGCATCACCTGAGTCAGAGGATGAAGAGGAGAGTTTGCCTTGCACAGACTGGGAAAATTAAGCTGTAATTAACCTACATCTTTCTTTAAAAAAAAATTTCAGTGCTTTTTGTATAACAGTAGCTGCTAAGCCTCAGGTTGTGCATTCTAGGAGATTTAGTATGAATGTGACTAAACTCTCTGGCATCCAGCGTGGTAAAACATGCACATATGAATTTAGTATCAGTGACTTTCCAAAGAATGTACGGTTTATAGTAAGGGAAAAATTTTCTAGGCGACATATTAACCTTTTATTGTTTGAATACTTCTGCTGAATTGACAGGACTGCTCCTAGAAAAAGCTGTATTTCATTTAGTAAATTTGAAGGGACTGTTTGCAGCTTACCAAAAAGCTTTAAAAAGCTTTTAAGTAACAAAGCAGCACTATTACTCTTGGACATGCCTTGTACTTATTTTCTAATTACTTCTGGCCTTGTAAAAGTTTAGCATGTTTATCACTTCAGACTGAATAGGTCCAAGTGAAGGATGGTTAGGTTTGACTGCTGAAGACATTGAAATGTCATTGGCTACCCTGTATGACTGACTCGGAGAGCTTGGTTTCAATCTGTAAACTTTCATGACTTAATTAAATTTCCAGACCATAAACAGTAAATATACAAATGTAACTTTCACTTCTGCTACTCATAGAAATCTCATTAGCTTGCATTATACTAAGCTACAGTGCCTGAAAGTACAGGTACTAGACTTCAGCAGATGAAGTTAATGATTTCAGAACAAACTGGAAATTGGCAAGAGATTAGTTTTCAAAATTATGGCTGCATCAGTAGCACAAAGAGATTCTTGATAACAACAGAAGCATACAGCATTAGTTTTGTGTTGTTCTTTTCTGCTACTGGCATGTGAATGAACTTAAGCCTCAATGAAAGCTTCCACTAAACTTAAAATTTGGAGAAAAAGAGAGGTAGGTGTGACAATCTGAAAAGAATTTAAAAATCTGTTTGGAAATCAAAGGCTATTTCAAGACTATGGAAGATCAATATTTATAATCCTTGCAACACAACTAGCAGTAGCAAAAAGATAACCTTTTTGGATATTTACAGTCAGGCATTTCTACCCCAGTTAGTTGTTATAGATGGAGGGTGACTATTGATAAGTGTTAACAGCGGTTTAAAAAATTATGGTGACTTAGCACGTCATCTGCTGAATGTTGTTGTGATTATGAAATACTATGTCTCAAACTGTTTCATTGGTACGCTATTTTCAAATAATAGTACTTAAAATTTTTGAAAAGGAAAATAAATATTGCCTTTATTTACTCGTGAACTAGCCATTGGCAGGACTAATGATTTAATGCTGTTTAATTATGGCATGCTCGTTCTCTTCCATACCAAAAGAACTGCTAGTTTTGGAGCTGGAATTCTAGCACTGGAGGTGTACTTAACTCTTGCTGAAACTCAAACTGAAAATAATTTTGCTTGGATGTAACTTTTTCTATACTTGCATACTGAAAACTCCCACTACCACAGCCCTTCAGAAATGAAATGACAGCTGTAAGAAAAGATGTGCCTTGCAACTGACTTGGCTTTCTCAGTGCAATTATTCTCTTTGAATTTCCTAGATTACTGAGCAAATTGAAACTCTATTTGACTTTATGATTTTCATAAATTTAACTTATTCTTTGGGATTTTGTTTGCATTTTTAGCAAGAATACTCTTTTAATACTGTGGATCATATATATATATATATATATATATATATATAAAAAGGCATTTTCCAAGAGTGACTTTGAATATTTTTTTTTAATCTCGTTGGTGAACCTCCTAAATATTTTCCATTGGAAGTGCATCCTGTTAGAAGTCTTATATGTATGTTGCCATGCAATATAAATACACGTTTTCCTCTGCTATCCTTTGCAGCCCCGTAGAGGCAGTTCAGAGAGCAGGTCAAAAATCACTGCCATGCAGTACCTGTAGTGCACTGGTGGTTGTCTCTTTTTTACCGGCCTATAGTTATGGCATCTTCCCATTTTAAGGATGTACTCCTTTCAAATGCTGAGGTCCCATGACATCACTTGCAGGATGCTGTATCAGTTCTAAGCGCATGCTCCTTGGAGTTCTTCACACATCTGGGACCTGCTTTTTCTTACCAATGTCCTATTCTATTATGAAAACAATCTTGTTTTCATGAGATGAGACTATTTAACAGATAGTACAGGTTTGATTGAAAAATGGTTGTACAAAATAGCTAGCAGCTCAAAGCAAAAATGGGCTTCTGCTATCGAAGTGTGTGAAATAATCTGGGAGAACATATATTGAGACAGAAGTGCTCATGAAATTCAGCTGAATAAATGCTTTACACATATGAGTGCATTTGCTTTAACATATAGACTGGTTACCCAGAATTTATTACACAAGAGTAAAATCTAATGAAAATCTGTTGTAGAAATTGCAGAATAGTATTTTTTTACTATAAGATCATCTGTATAATAACATGCTTTAAGACTGACCTGCTGATTTTTAACTGTAAGTTCTGCACATATGGAAATTGGTTGCATAGGGATTTTAGATTGAAAACAGTTATACAAACGTGTATTGGCACACATTACAAACTATGCTTAATATGTGTACATCCTTATAAGCAAAATGTAATGCATTTTTTTGCCTTAGGAATGAAGGCTAAATAAGATATAATGATGTTTAGTTTATCAGGTGCCAAAAAGTGTCTTAATGTATGTGAAAGGAGTATTAACAGTGTCCACTGAATTTATTCCATTTGTTATTGAAGTTTGAAGACAAACCAGTAGTAACTAACTCACACAGGAGATCTGGTCATCCCTTGTATTAACTGCTTTAATAAGTTAACTTAAAGTTATCACTAACTTTTTTTAAGAGCAGTTCCTTCCTTATGGGAACTAAACCACATACAAAAATGTTGAGCCATTCTGTGTATTGGAAGTACAGCTGAACAAGCAGTATAAAGACGCAGTAGTTTCTGTATTAAAAATTGGAATATTACTGGTTATCAAAAGTATCCCAAGCCTGTCTGTGTGTACATAATGGTACACATAAATCACTATAGTACATTAAGAGTACTATAAGTAATGCAAAACCTAGATTCTTGGGAAAGATGGGCAAAGTAACAGAGAAGCAGCAAGTTTTTCCTCTCCGTATTCTTCTAATCCAGTATTTTGGGCCACTTCAAAGTCTAATCTGTGTTCACTGCCAATAATACCAGAAGGCAAAAAAAGACCTGGTCATATTCTGTGCAAAGAGAATTAAGGCTTTTGAAGACACTGCTTAGTATTGCATGTTGGAATTGGCTAGTATGTTGAACAGAGTGTATTTGTACAGCTGTTTAGCTTTTCAGATGTTCCTTTTTCTTTCTTCCCAAACAGGTGATTTACAGCCACTGATGTGAGAAAAGAAACCCCAGCTGAAGATTGCTTTTCCTCTTCATTTCTGAAAATTCAGAGCCAGCAGTTATGACCATCAATTCCACAGGAGGTTTTCTTTGGCAAAGAATAGTCTTTCTTTGGCAAATGATTCAGTATATATGGAAAAAAATGGCCCGAAATGTTAATTTTTGGGTCATTTTTATCTTTAATTTGTTCAAAAAAATTCTTGTTTGGACACTAAGCTAAGTTGTTTAGATGTGCATTTTATATAATCAAGAATGCCTGATTCTTAAGCACTTTTTCTATTTGCATTAGTAATGTGTGGCCAGTTAAGTGAGGGGGGCATTTTGAATTAGGAGAATACTTGGTGTTAAAGTGTCTTTGGAATTTGGCCAAGACATCAAACCAGCTGTGAAATGTCCCCTTCACTGCACTGAATATACGATCTGCTTAAAAATCCAACTAAACAGCTCCTTGCAGAGAAGCTTGCTGTGTTAGTAGTGTGATACTAGAAAGAGCAGAATTCCTAGTTGCACTACAGTAGCTGAAATTCAGTAACATGCAACTAAGACTTTTTCTTCTTAGTTTGAAGAAATGTATGTCAGTATGAAGATTAACAAGTGACCACACAGCACAATGAGAAATAAGAGTTGAATTCAGTACATATTAAAGAATGTGTGTGTTTCCAAAATGGTACATTTAGCAAGACGTAGTCCAGCACCTTTTTAGAACGTCATTTATAGTCTGACACTTTTTTGAAGTAGACATTTTCATGCTTTTTTAAAATAATATTTAGCTATGCTGAACCAAGTTAGTTATACTTTTATCATTTGTTATAAGAAGCAATATTTTGTAATTTCATACTTAAAATTATTTTTGTCTTTTGGTTTAAAGTTACTTTTGATTAGTCTAAGCAGCCTTCTTTAAAAAAGATCAAAGCACTTATACTGATAATTCAGTTGTGAAAATCATGCTTCTCTTGCTGGTTTTCTTTATTCCCTTTAATGGCTGCAAAAATGTTTGTATTTCATACCCAGAACCTTACTGGCTGAAAAAAAAGTTCCCTTTTGATCCTTTTTTGGTTTGTTTTTTTTGTTTAGGGAATGTTACAACCTCCTCTTCAGTGAATACTTAGAAGTAATCCTAAATTTCATGGCTAATGGCTGCAGGCAGCTACTCTTACGATACCACAGTCCTAAGAGGTCTGTCAGTACAGAGATACAAGTAGCTTTGTACCGTCTAGAAACTCCATGAGATATTAAAGTCAGCCCATTACAATTTAAAGAAAATAGAACTGTCACTAGCATTTTATTTTTACTGTCATGGCTTACACTGTGTTTCAGAAACGTAGTCCCTGTCCCTTGTGCAGTGTGGTCCATTCACTGTTAGTCGCGTGACAGACAAACTACTATGCAGGTATTTTTAAGTGGAGTTATGCATTGCTGCTGTCATTTCATGAAACATGTACTGCATTAACATTTATAACAGGAGATTTCAGAGAAAAATTAACATCTTGCCATTTACCTATATAGTGAGCAACAGCAGATCTTACCTTAGCAGTAAGCTATGTAACCTAAAGGAACCTCAGCTCTTGGACCCTTCTGTTGTTTTGCTGTGGCTGTCTTGAATTTAAAGCTCTGTCAAACATCTTGAAAGGATGTCATTCTACCCTTGATATCAACAGGCATTTTCTTAACCTTGTTGCCTTATGAAGTTAGTGAACGTTCATTTTCAAAGCACCTGTGAGCAGCATTACTGTAGAGTTGTATTGATTTTGCTGCATTAGTTGTCAGGTCTGTATTTTTCTGTCCTGAGATCAGCTCTATGAAACACTTGATACTGGCTTTCCAAGGACCTAAAACCATACGATGTTTTTTTCTTAAACTGCTTCTCTGAACCCTGAGTTACACGGTGTGGTTGCAGGCTGTCTTAATACTGTGTTATAACAGCAATTTCAAAGTTTATTTGACGTTGCCTATACCATAAGCTCTGGTGTATTTTTTTCTCTGTTTTTCTGTTCTTCCAGTCACACCACACATTAAAAGCTGAGGTAATCAAATAAATTTTTTTGGCTGTAGCACAAATCAGAACTATGATGCAGAATGGTGATTCAGATTATACAGTTCATCTGAAACTTAGGGCTAAACTAACAGTAGTAACTGAGCAACTTCTGTGTCCATATTTTCCTGTTTTCGAGCCTGCAGCCAAAGAGTGTGCATGTGGGACACTAGCAAAATTCCAAGCTGGGGAAAAATAGTGTAATTTTAAAGTGTAGGCGCAGTGGTTCCCTTGCACAACATTTGTGTCTACCAGTTTACTACTGTGTTGTGATTTCTCTAAATAGCTCCATGCTGTACTGTACTACAATTTTTGTTTGCCATGTGATCTGTTATCTTTGCCTTTTAAAATATGTGCATGAGTGAGAAAAAATACTGTCCTTCATCTTTTATGTTTAGCTGAAGTCTTAGATTCCTGTAGTAGCTTAGTTTATAGAAATGCAGTTCGTATTTTATGCGCACACAGAAGGCAGTTGTGCTGAGCATAGCAGTTCAAAACTGCCATCTTCATTGTGGAAAGTAAACAGTTTTTTCCACATAATGCTAAAAAAAAAAAATATCCTGGATTTTAATCCTCCATGAGTCACTAGATGTCACAATTTCACATAAATCTCCACTTTGATATATTATGTGTATGTAGTGTACAGGCTCATGGATAAAACTTCCCATCCTCTGTACTGTGTGCAGTGGGATGGATGCAGCAGCAAATGGGCGAAGTTTCAAGTATATTCACAAGAAACTTAAAGAAACTATTGGCAGTCCTGCTGAGATCGGTTCCTCCATAGCTGAGAAAAGCTGTATTAATTGTGTTGGTCCTTGAGAAATCTTAGTAAGCGTAACTTTAGAAAAAACACATACACATGCAAAGAAAGGGAGCCTCATAAAAAACGTTTCTACCCATTATTGGGCATTTTTCATTTGAGGCTAGACTTCATTTGTTGTGGCTGCATTATTCTGTTGCTAGTCATTTATCTTAGGCAGTTTGTCAGATTTCAGGCTTTTTCCAGTTTTAGAAACTTCTTTATTTGTTCAAATTAAAACTGTTTTAGTATAGTGTAACTGATCCAGTGAGGTGAAGAGTTGGAATGCATAATCTTTACTGTACAAGTGCTTATGTGAGGACTGAAAAAAATCTTCTATGAGTGGGGACAAGAAACACCTACTTCTGCTAAAATAACCAAAATGTGAAGTAAACAGTAATAGTCTTTTGCTCAGAAATGGAATTTGCATCACCATGCATTTCATGCTATCATTCACAGAGGTTCCAGATTCTTTTAAAATTACCAGTAGTTTTGTTTTATTCACTTTACTGTGTTTTTATAGTGTTAGTTGTTACCTGTCTAGGATAGATGAAGGCTTTTTTGTTTTTCTTAAACATTACTTCTAAGGTTTTAAAAAAAAATATCTGACAGTCTGCATCTTACACCAGACACCTGTAAAATAAATTAGGATGATTATGTATTATGTTCTTTTGTGGCTGCTTCAGGGATAGAATTCAACATAACTTCACTACATTATTTGTAAAGAATCATTTTGAGTATAAGCACTATATATTCTGTAATGTTTAATATTAATGACAGGTGCATTGTTAAGATGCAGCTTATTGAGGAGGCAGAAACTTCTGTTGGTCAAAATTACCCTTATTCCATTCGTTGCACTGAATTTCAAGAGTGTAATTTGTAAATCAAGTTTGCTCACTTGTGTAACAAGACTTATTTTCATTGTAATGCTTATGTAATTAAATTACCTGGATATATTTCTGGTAATGATTCCATAAGCACGGACAATATGTTATGTTTAGCACTACAGAATTAATGTTAAGAATGAGCAAAGCTTCTTGCAAAGAGAAGGAGTTAACAGAAGCACCTTACTGGGAGAGTGCGCTGCATAATTTCAGTGCTGCTGGAGCTGGCACACAGCAGGTCATTCTAAACTTGACCGCAAATTACTCTTTGGTGTAATAAGCACATTGACATACTGCTACCAATGCTGTAAGAAGTGTAGAAATGGCTATTTTTAACCTAGAAATATACTGTAACTTAAATTTTTCCTATAAAATGAATTTATATTTAATTGCTGCCTAATACATAAATACTTGGAATTTTTAGGAGTGTCAAGGGTGAGTGGGCATGCCAGTATATTTTTGGGAGGGGCTGTTGTATATACAGTTCTTTGCACTTCCCATTCAGTTTGAATATTGATACAAAACTCCCAGCTCTGACTGTGGTGAATCTCCAACCTGACATTTATGAATTTTTGTGATTCAGGTTGTCTGTATTCTGTAGCCCACAGCTTCAGATTTTGACAGAAGAGGTTGTCTTTCCATTCTCAGATGTGAATGTTCTGATGTACCTCTAATATGGAACATGACCAAGCAATGAATTTTACTCTGCTGAGTTTCTAATATTAATGTAGAGATTTATTTAAAGCTGGTATCTCTTAGCCAGTATTGTATCCGTTTGGAACAAGTGAAAAGGATGATGCCTGTGTTGCTGAGTGTCGTTCAGACTCTGCAGAGATGTCACCTATTTGCTAATTAGTTTGCCATAGGCTGCCTAGATTTTCAGATTTAGAAACATTTTTTATTTTTAGGAAATAGATGTTGGAGATTGGGGATATTTACTTAGCATCTCCCAGTGTGTTATTGTTGTTGTTCTATGTTTTTAATTCCATCTTAAATATATACAAATACATCATCATAAGATGAAAACTTAAGAAATACAGATGGCTTATATTAAGAAATATGAGTTGTCCTGCATGAATAAGTCAGTGAAGTTTCACTAAACTAACTTTTGTTAAAGCCTGGAGAATAAATACAAAATAATCAAAAGAAAACAAATTTGCCATTCACTAGCTTTGTGCAATATTATTGGTAGACTCAAACACTACTAGCACATTGTGCTTGGCTTTAAGAAAGTTTTTTAAATCCATCATATTCAAAAGGACACATTAAATGCATATTTTATTGTAAATGACTGCAAATCTACTATGCCTAAAAATGCTCAATGTTATAAAGTATTAAGCAACAAGTATGTTTAAAAAAAAAAAAAAGATCAAAAATTAAACATTTCTAGCAATACCTGAAAACTAAAGAAAGTTTTAACTGTCTGCTTTTTGGTCTTTTTTCTTTAGTACAGCTTTTTTGCAATGCAAGTTTATTGCTGTGTATTTCATGGGTTTTTATTATCATAACTCAGAAATTTAAACCTGTACACAAAGTACTGCACTCACCTTCTTGTACATGCAATGTAACGTCATACTCACAGTTTTGGTGCTTTACAATGATTCCTTTTTTTTTTTCTTTATTAAAGGATATTTATTTGACTACTGTCTGGTTTTAACTTTGAATATGTACCAATATTAAAAAAACCCAAACATTTTTAGTAGAGTTTAGTCACCTCCATGTCCCACCCCCTGCCCTGCCCCTCAAAAAATCATACCTAGCTCAGTTAGTTTTCCGCTGTTACTCTTTAACTCTTTAAGCTGCCTGTCATTGCTTAATGGCAGATGAGTGTGCCTCACTATGTTGCAGCAGGAAATAATTACATTTAGGTAATGCCTTTGTAAACCAAGTCACATAAACAATTTGAGTACTGTAGAAGAATCTTGCTCTTAAAGAATGCAGAATAGTTCTGCTTAAATACAAATCACACACATTTTTGTCTCTTATTCAAAAGACAAAAACACTATGAAAAAGGTAAAAAGTTTAAACATGGAAATACTTTAGAGCTTAGCTCCCTTATTATGCTCTTCTACCCTTTCAGAGCTAGCTAGTGGCAGTGCTGTTACGTGGAGAGAGCAAGCCTCAACCTGCAATCACTTAGAAGGTAATGATAATAGAAAAGCTCAAATCAAAAACATGTGACTTCTCTGTTACTGGATTTTTTGGTATATATGTACAATATACTATTCCAAAACCAAACTAGATTATATGAAGAACTTGGATACTTTAGATGTACAGTTATGACTGTTCAAAGAGTTTAACCATTTTTTATCCGGGGCAGGAGAAATATCCCAGAATAGATGACTGATCATGTCCCAGACTACAGTTGCCACTGTTTGGTTCTTTGGGGGTTTTTTTGGGTTTTTTTTTTCCTATAGCCATATGCTGTTAATTTTGGGTTGCGGCAGAACATGTAGAACAATTAGGAAATGTGTTTTGAAATAAGCAAGTGTTTTGGTTATCACTGCCAGTTGTTATGAAGGAGGGTTGTATCGGTACCTAATGCTCTCACTGTGCCCTTGGTGGTGTATGTGACCCGGGTACAGGTGCCTTCATAGGTTTTGCTCTGCACGACAAACTTCTGTTTTGGAGTATTTGCTACCATCACCTGGTGTCTACTTTGTCATTGGCATCAGTAGATAAGTAGCCCATTTTTTTATGACTCTTACAGGTATTCCTGCAGGTTGGAAGTATATTTAATACATGCATCGGAATTGCAAATTAGTGAACACTATCTGTAGGCACGCTTGGAAGGCAGTGGTGTGCTACTTGGAGTAAGGCCTAAATGTTTGTACAACACATAGAAGATGGGAGATGGGTAGATCCACATTTATTTTTTTCATGTTTATTACATGTCAGATGTAAGTGAAAGGTACATTGTAAATATTCACTGGGCCACAGTCCTTCTCAAGTTTGTAGAAATAAAACACCACCTCTTTCCTCACAGAAACCATTGGTATATGTAGGGTTAATTTCTGTTACACTGCTTAATACTCAGTAGAGGGGATGGGGAAGAAGGGAGAGAAGTAAAAATGGAAAGTGAGTTTTCCTGTTCATTTTTTCCAAAACCAATGAACTGTTCCTTTTCTCAGCAATTCTAACTGCTGCTTCCCAGTGTAGAGAGAAACCCATTTTACAGGCTTTATTTTCCCTGCTGTAGGAGCGAGCTTACACAAATCCTGGACTTCTGCAGTATCTCTTGAACCACCAAACCACTGCCACCACCAAAAGTGGTGGTGTCACTGCCATCACCAAAGCCCAAGCTTTATGCTCATGTCACAGATCACTTGTCTAGGTCTAGTTTTGCCACTGTGTTTCTACCTTTTAGGGAGGGAGGGAAGGATGTGATAAACCTAATGATAAATTAACCTCTTGTAAACTTCAGATGTAAACATGTTGGCCATTTAACTGTTACGAGTATCGCTTTGCTGACACAAACTGTGCAACGGTAGAAAACTATTTGAGGTTTTACCAGGAAGCTATAGCAGCATTGTCATATGGCCTGCCTCTCTGACAGAAGCGCTGCAACCTTCTGTCCACTTCTCCATCACGCAGGACTGCAGTCCTGATGTGTTCCCACAGAGATGTCTTCAGGCCCTCTCCCCTGTGCATGTGTGATTCTCAGTCTCTCTTAATTTCTCTATAAATCTTACGCACCCCGCTGTCTGTGATGACAGCATGCTGACTGTCCAGGCTCCCTTGAAATATTGCCTCAAGAGGAGGGACTGGTGGGTAAAACCAGGCAGAAATTCTTAACTGTGCTGTTACCAGCTGCTGCCTGTATGCATTAGCGCAGGGGTCCTCAAACTGTTTAACCAGGGGGCCGGTGCGCAGATGCAGTGGCAGGCAGTCATGTGCGGCTGCTTGGCTTCCCCCCCAACCCCCGGCGGGGGGGTCTGTAAATACCGGGGGCCGGATTGGAGACCCTGGGGGGCCGCATCCAGCCCGCGGGACATCGTTTGAGGACCCCTGCATTAGTGCTTGAGCTCAATCTGTCCTCGTTCATCAGCCAAAGCTCTGGGAAAAATCCAAACCAAAACAAAAGTTACATCCAAGATCACTCCCTGTATCTATTGCCTTACCCCTTTGTTCCTACTGTATTTGTGTGCATATGTGCATGTGTGCATATGTGCAACATGCGGGATGTTCGTAGGAGGTGCTTGTGCCACAGAAATAACTTGTATTACCTTCTTTTCATTCTTTCTTCTCACCATGGAAGACAGTGGACTTCTCTTGGAAACATCTCACTATGCCCCATATTGCTTGTATAAGGCCTAGCACATTCACGGTCTTTCAAACAAAATTCACTGTTTACTCCATTGTTTTATCTTAGACAACTTCCCTGAGAATTTGCATAATGTTCCCACTGTATATTACTGTTTAAAAGTCACAGGAATAAGAAAAATTGAAGAATCATGCAATTCATACATAGCATTTATATTAACTATACTTCTTCCTCAGTACTTCATTTGAGACCCATTAAATTTCAGTAGGAATGTAAATGAGCTCCTAGCATACAAAATCATCAATGCGTGCTCAAACTGTCATGCATTTAACTGCACAGTTTAAACAACACAATAGATGTTTTCTGAGTCAACTTCATATGAAGGATCATAAAATGATGGCCTTCCCCCCCGCCCCTACTTGCTGTGAGTAAAATGACTGTTGGCGTGGACAGAGTCCTGCAAAAACAGTTTGACAAAGAAGCCATTGCACACTGCTCTTGGTTTCTAATATGTTAAAAAAAAAGAAAAGTCTTGAATTGACATTAAAACATAAAAAGTTGTAATAAAAAAAAAATTACACATCCTTTCCTTTTGTGCTGCAGCACATATATACCTGTGCCATTCCCATAACAGTTTCCTGAAGGTTTATACCCATGGAAGGTCACAGCCTCTCCCAAGTGACTATACATTGCAGTGTCTGCAGGTTGGAGGCTTCTCTTGGTATCAAACTAAGCTGAAACACAAGGTCATTACTACTCCTGTCCACTGCCGCTGTAGGAATAAATTACTTCCACTCATTCTGCAACAGCGTTTTGTGTGTCCCATCATCCCTCAACCTGCCTTGCTCTGCCACTCACCTTTAAACTAAACTGCACTTGGTGGGTCAGCCTGGTGGCCCCTGCGAGGTTGCCTGTGGCCAGCAAACAGAATTAAGAAAAGCTGCACACTAGTGAGTGACACTTGGAGCATGTCCACTTAATCCATTCTGGGAAAAATGGGAGGAGTGCAGAACTCGTCCTCAGTCAAAGGTAGCATTAGTTAATGATGCTTGATTGATAGAGTGAACCTCTGTTCAGAAAATTAAAATTGTCACTTTTCTTAAAAAAAAAAAGTTTTAAAAATAAAAAAAACTCTACTGAGGGTATGTTTTCAGGGAGAACATGAGGGGCACATTACCTACCAGGACATGCTTTGCTTAATTTGCATACAAACTAACAGATACTGCATCTAAAACACATTTAGATACTCAAAAGCAGTTACAGTTCCAAGTCAATTCCATTTCACAGAAGAAAAAAACCCAATCACCTTCAAGTCTTCATCTTTTAATCTCAATTTGCAGTAAGAAACTTTAAAAAGAAACTCTGTGTCCCGACCAGCATCTGTCAAGCCTGTACTGTCAGCCACCTGGCATAAACATGGGGTCTTCTCCCAGCCATCAGATGCCCAACAGCTCTGAAGTCTTCCTGCCATTCAAGGCCCAGATACATGGAACTGCTGCAGTCCTTAGTGGATACTCAAGGTTTCAGGGATGCTTCTGAATAAGAAAGCATGTGGTACTGTCAGTACCAGTTTGGTTAAGTGACTGAATGCAAAATTTAGCTCCTGCTCCCTTTGGAGTTCACCCAGTGGTAGGAACCTAGCTGTTTCCCAAGAGGGCACCAAGATGTTTTCTGTTAGCCTGTCAACATCTCATTGCAACAGTAAGTCATGGGGTTTCCTTAAAAAAAAAAATATTCTGATACACTGAAGTAACTGTAGATTAGAATTTCTTCATTTATATCTGTGAAGACCTTTCAGCCAATGAAGGCCTGATCCCTTGACACACAGCTGTCACCAACTATTTTCCAAGTCGCTATGCCCCAGCTTTTATCCAACGCAAGACACAGAGCTATGCTTACAGGGGTGATGGAGGTCAGCTTATAACTGCCTCAAGTAGCTGCTCTCACTTCTGGTGCAGCATGTCAAAAGAGAGACTTAAAACATCATGGAAATTCCACAGCCACCTAGTAGCTGCTCCCAAGCTGTAAAACCAGCCTCAATGGCTGGTTAATGCATGTTTCTATGCTGTAAGTAAACCCTCCTCTCTGGCCAGATTGTGGGAATGAAACTGTAACAAGTACATACGTATCTAAAAATAAAAATGAAAAGGAATTAAGGCCTCACAGACTGCAGCGTAAGTGAGCCCTGTAGATGAGCAAGGAACCATACCAGGGGACTCTTGGTATGTCCAAACATGCAGGCAACTCTGTAGCCCTGGCAAAGTGCCACAATTCCCTCAAAAACCTTTGAGCCTATAGCATGGTTTGCTACCTTGCTAGTCCTGCCAGTCCTGCAGAAGATGCGTCTCCTGTCATAGCTGACAAAAGAAATCCTCTGGCTTGACAGGAATTTTTGCTGGCTGGTATATGATCCCTTTGTTTTAGCAGGAAAATCAGCTCAGTATCTTCTGAAAACAGCCTGCCAGTGCTGACACATTACTGTGTTTTGACTTGAGGAGTTACACATGCATTATAGGAATTTTCTATTTCTACAATGCAGTCATCATCAATAAAGAGCATACAAACTCCTGTCTTCTGAAAACGCTTGCATTGCTCTCTGGTTTAGCCAGCTTTCGTTCAAAAGACTTCCTTGTAGCATGCTTCAGTAACACTTGTTAGAACATTCCCAATGCTTCCTCATTGCCTCTTTTGTCATCTTCTTTGCTGAGGCTAAGAGATGTTCATGCACAACAGACAGCACCCCATCCCTACGGACATCTCTTGTGTTTTGTCGTTCGGGTTGCTGATGTGCCTGCCCAGTGAGCAGGACACTGGATGTTTATGCATCTCATTCCATAAGCAGTTTGGAACTGACTTTCTTACATTTATCACAAACATGTGCTTGGCTGCTCCATGTTATGCAGGAGAAAAGAACATAAACAGAAAAAAGGCAAAATAGAAGAAATACAGGACAAAAAAGTTTTGACTTGTAGGTTCAAATGGTAACAATTATCACCCCAAATAAAGCCTTCATAATTTCTCTTTCAAAGAGGTGGGGAAAAGATGCATATATCAAACCAGCACATTACTCTGTTTCTTTAAGATCTGCAGAATGGAATTTCCCCTCTGTTTTCTCCCCCTGGAAGCAAATCTCCAAATGTGCAGAATGCTCTGGAGCAAAAGGGCTCGACTGGTAACGACAGGCCTACAGTTCGAACCAGCACTTCTGAACAAAGGACAACAAACCCTGCACGGTTGCTTCTGGGCGCGAGTGCAGCAAGTGCAGCCATGTTTGGGCTCCCACACAGCTAGCAGGGGGTAGCAGCGGGGCTGAGCAGTAGGGACTGGGTGCGGGATGCTCACACTAGGTACTACTTGAGTCACTCAATCACACATTACTATCCTGGCCCCTCTCACTAAGTCAAGAGAGAGCTGTGCCTTTCACTGATGTATTTCTGGTTCCCATTGCTGCAGATTCCTGAGAAACAACACTACTGGAATTAGAACAACAACAGTATATTCAGATGTAGAGAAAGCAGATGTAATTTTTAAATTTCTGTCCACAGGTAAGGGCTGTGATGTCTCTCTTGCAGGGAGGTCACGACCATTTCGCTTCCCATTTCTTTTGTTTTGTTCAGAGAAAATTCCTGTCATCATTTAACAAAACACAATTCAGACTCAGAGAATTTCAAATGTTCCCTCTCTGAAAAACCTTAAGCTTTGCAAGTACCTGCATGACCTTACTTAACTCAAGAGGGAGAAATGCATAAAACCAAATAAACATACCTTGTCACTGTAGCTCTTCCTCTCCCCTTAGCACCTGGATGCACGTATTGTTTGTGAAGGTCCTGGACTCTGCCTCCTTCTTGATCTACTGGGAAAAAAGTTCTTCCTCTTCAAGAATTACCACAGTGACAGAAATGCAAGTTGTCTTCCAAGGAAACTTCTAGATTGCTATTCTCAATCTAGTGGAAGTAAAAGTGGCTGACACTGCTGCATCCATGCAGTGGGATGAGACTTGGCTGAGACCAGACGAGAATCCCCAGAGCAGGGATGGACAAGGTCTGAAACTGCTTCATAGTTAAAAGAAAAGAAACAAAACCCCCAAAACCCAGCTCAGAACTTTGTTACACAAACACCACAAGTGATAGGAATTGCTGGCAGGAAAAAATAAGGAGTGTCATCAGCTACTACCAGTGACTGATACTGATACCAAATCGCCAGCTTTGTGAAGACAGAAGACTGAAGGGATATGAGGTTTGCAGACTCTCAACTTCAGCTGTGTCCATAAAACACACGTGATTGAGCTGGCAGTCACAGTGCTGACCCTGGCAGCCCATAGCAATCAGAGCAGTGTTCTGGGGCAAGCCAGGTGTGCTCAATATTAGCATGACGTGAACACCTAAGGAAAGCGAGAGCCTTTCTAACAAACGTTTTGTCACCTGCTGTGCAGTTGAGGTGGCCTGTCCTTTGCCAGGCAAACCATTCTCACCTATTTTACAGCTACCATGTAAGCAAACCTTTTTGATGACTCTGCATTTCCCTCCTCTGTCCCAAATCTAAACTATCTTTGATGGTTACTCCTCCTTCCCACGCCTGTATCTGGAAATGACACACGCTGGCAGATGTATTGCTGCAGCTGAGGTTTGCTTTAGAAGACCAGTGAGGGAGAAAGTGGGTATAAATCCCGCTAGTGTGTCTTTGGTTCTAGGATGAGCTGCCAGCAATGCAGAGGCAGTCCTAGCAGCTACAGGTCCCTGAGAGGTTGTGGTGGGCAAGCTACAAGACTCCGTATGGTGTGAAAACCCACTTCTATCTATAGTTATCTAGAGGTATTGTGATATAAACACTTGCATCTGCTTTCTGCCTATGTTGCACGGCCAGAAGACTGGACATGAGCTGAACTGACTCCAGGATCTAACACAAAACTCTGTTCGCTGTTTTCAAACATTCACCATAATGGGAAAAATTAATCCTACTTGTCTGAAGTAAGTGGAGTAAGCCAATGAACCAATGCTACCAAGCAAAAACAGAGATTTAAAAAAAGTATCTGTTATTCTGTGATATGTTCTCTGCTTCGCACCATTCCAGAGGTAGTGCACACATGCAGCATTACTCAAAAATTGTAAACAAGACAACTTGAACATTGCTTTGCAGAGTCAGGTCCATTTCCTGAAAAACATCAGTGTATAGCTGTGTATAACTGGCATGTCCAGTTACCGAGACTGAACTACATGCATTTGGGTGAAGTTTCTTGAAGGTGCTTTTTTGTAATCCCTCTTTCGACATCCAGACCTAATCTCCAGTCAGATTTATTATTGGGCTCAAGATCCAAGATTTCTGCAACCAACCAAATTAACTGCTTTTACTGATACCCACAGTTCTACAGAGAATTGAGGTCTGCACATTCCACTCTCCATGCAGTACTTCTGAAAAAGGTTTTGATTTTGACTTTTGAATGTGGTGTTCACAGAGTGCTGTTCAGTAGTCACTTCAGTACAGAATATGAAAGATGACAGAATGAACTGAGGTTTAGCCTCTTATTGAAGGTGAACCTGAAGCCAATCCCTAACTGGTAGAAAAACGAGCAGAAATCAGAAACTTTTCACAACTGACAACTGAAAAGACACATCCCAAAATATTCATCTTTAATGGACGTATTGTTCATTCTTGCAGGGTCTTCTTTAAAGGAATTATCCTGGGAATGCCACCAACAGCATTAAATAATACTAATTTGTGTTACATCTGGTTTAGCCCTTTATTTATTTATATTTTACCTGAAAATGTATTTTTTAGAGACCTTATAACAGCATTTCTGCATTATCAGTTCATTTTCTTCTCCTCTTTCCTGGACATACTAGCCAGGAAAAGCAAATCCCAGTCTGTAACAGACAGATTAATTCACAGGTTTTACTTCGTCCACATAGAAAAATGCAATTTCTGGATCATTGAGGCATATGGATTATGAACAAGACACTCCAAAAACTAACTATCCAGACCGGGATATACTTACAAAAATCATTTATGTCAAAGTCAGGATTTCACAACATAACACACTAATGCAAAATCCAGTAGCACCTGAAAGATTAAGGTAGCTGCTGCTCTCACTTGCACATACTTGAAAACGTTTAAGGAAAGAAAGAAAAAGTACATTCTCCAGAGAACAGCAATTGTATTTCAAAATAAACACCCTGTACTTTTGATTTTCTTTTTTCCTTTTTTTTTCTTTTCTTTTCCTTTTTTTTTTTTTTTTCTTAATTTTTTGTTTTGTTTTGTTTTCTGTTTTTTGGCAGGGGTTATTTCTGTTATGTTTTTGGTAATTCTTTTTGCCTTTTTTTTACAACACTGTTGTTGCCATATAACAAGTTATACATGATGTGACTGCTTTCCCCTCCAGTGCAAGTTCACTGTCATGTTTTCAGGCTATACTACTCAACACTGTTTTCTCGTATAGATATCCCCATGGTTTCATCAAAGATAGATACAATATATAATATCTGTCTCTGGGAAAGTAATGTCTGAAAACAGCAAACTTTTATCTGAAAACACAAGTGGAGGGGCTACAGTAGGTATAGCCACCGAAGTATGAACTGTAGGTCACAATTTCAAAACACTCATCTACTGTACATAAACAGTAAAAATAGTCTTAGCAATATAATTTTATTTATATGTGCACGTATATCCACCTTATCCCATATTTATGTTTGGCAACTATTTGGGAATTCAAAGGTGCAGCCCTCAGTAATTGTATTTAAAAAAAAAGAAATGAAGCATATCTACTCTATGAGAAAAGAAATTCTCAAATATCAATTTCCAATGTTAAATTTAATTTCAATAGGAAAATATTAAAAATGTGCACATCTAAATTTTTCCATGTTCTGTATATACATATGTGTGTGTACGTATACATAGAAATACTCATGTACCACACATATTCACAAAATTTAAGTGGAAGTATTTCTGTCCACTATTTTCCCACATGTAAATGACATCATATCTTTAAAAATGTCAATAATAATAATATCATTAAAAATAATATTACATTTATTCCATCATCAGTTTTATGTGGTTTTATTCTTTCTTCATCCTTATGTCCATTGAGCATTAAGAGGGCAGATTCTCCTTGCACTTCCACAGATGTTATCCTAACTGAATGTCGCTGACATTACATCAAGGACACATCTGGTTTACAGCAGCTCAAGTGACAGGAAAATCAGGCCCAAACATCCCCAGGAAAATTAAAAACAGGTCGTATTTGCTCATCTGGACCTGATGAAGATATACACACCACCATCTAAAATCCACTGAATGGAAAACATGGAGCTCACCACAAAGTTTTCAACCAGTAGCACGCTGAACCAGGCTCCCCCCCCCCCCCCCCCCCCCCCGCCCCTTTAATAAATAAATAAAGTGAGAAAATACCTAAAAATATGAGGAAAAACTTAAACATTGTCTACATTATATACTGTATAATACATGATGGTTTAGCATTTGACCTAAACCATTCTCCTGACTAGTCAGGGGAGACCTGATGCATCACTGGTAAAGAAAAAAACCCGGTATTTTAGAAATAAAGCATGTATTTCTAAATAAAGGAGAACCTGTGTGTATTATATGGTATATACACACAGTACACACATGAAAACAAACTTATCTTTTCTAGTTTTGAATAGCAGTCTCTAAGTGGAGAAAATTGTGTTGTACAAATTTAATAAGCAGCTAGATTTCATGTTTAACATTCAAATAAATCTGGGGAGCAAACAAAGGTCCGTGCATCTTTTGACTCTGAAGTCTGACACTCATTCATACATTTTAAAAAAGCCCTCTTCAACATTACAAGCAATTTATGGCAAGAATGTACTTTGATGCAAGACACACGATGCTTGGCTTACCTTTCAAAGAGGTTGTTTTTTTTTTAAATAAATCTATTATATAAAGAAATGTGTGTTTGCCAAAAGTCTGTTAAAATTACATCAAAACAACTTTAAAACCTGCTCACTGAGGATAATTGAATTCAATTTCCTGTTTTAAACATTTAGTTAACAGTTCAGAATATTGCCTGCTGTAGTTTCAATAAAGATGTGATATGAAGACACATAAAAGAGTAAACATGTCTCCATTTCAATTTGCTATGACGACAAAACTTCTAGAAACAGCATTCTTGGCTGGACAAGTTCAGTGTATGAGTAATCCCTTGCAATAGCTCTATGCCCTTAACGCAGTCTGTAATAAAACAGTGCTCCACATAAGCCATTGTTCACAAAACCTGAAATTCATGTGACTATCTGAAAAAGTCTCCTGCAGAACAGGTTAACAGTTAATTGAACATATATATTCTATATATGTGTCAAGGCCAGGAAACAACTGGCTATTCCTTGCTGTCTGTGCATGTCAAATTTTACATTTAAAATTCTCAGGCATTTTTTGCCTTTTTTTTTTCCCTGGGGGACTCACCTTCCATCATTAGTTGGCTTTAAAATATAGTTAAGTGGAAGATAGTATCTCACTGCAATTACATGGAATTCATATGAAAAAGTAAACCTTACATTGGACAATACTGTAGAACACCAGAGTAAGCTCCATAAAGAAATACGGCATCTTCCAGTATATACATATATATAAAAACCCAAAAAACAACCAACCAACCAACCAAAAAAAAAAAAAACAACCCAAACCCAAAAGGAAGAACTTTATACAAGCAGTTATAGTAACTTTGTTTCAATTAAAGATGCAACTCTCTCTCACTCCTGGCAAGAATAAATTGGTAATGGCACTGCTTCTCCACAGTGCAAAGTATCCTGAGAAATTATTAAGAACAACAAAATACAGGGCTGTCATCACTAAGTTCTTGCACAAAACACTGCAATTAAATATCTTAAATAAACAAAACAGCAGATAACCTATGTTGTGTCTATCACAAAAAGGGGATGTGACCTGGGACACTGCTAATTCTTCCATTACTGACAATTAGGACAGGATTGCATTCAATTACTGTTAATATCTTTTAAGTTATATGTGGCCAATAATGTGCAAGGAGGTAATTTGTAATTCAAGTTTTTTTGTTTGTCATTTTTTTCTTCAACTAGCTACAAGCTGAGTTCTAAATTTTACATTGAATATGACTCAAATTTAAAACAAGCCCTCTCAGAGGAGCATTTTCTAATTTTGTGCAACTTTGATGCACAGCCCACCACAGTCCTATGAAGAGAGACAGTGCATCTTTAAGCTGATCGGCACTGAAATCCCATTTTCTTTAGCTGCATTCTATTAGCTTGGCCAAGTTATCTCGCAGCTCTGTTAGTTCAAATATTTTTCCATCAAGAATTTCTAAAAGTGTCTTCAAGTTATTGCGAAAAGCTTCTTGCTCATTCTGACTTTTCTCCAGACGTTGCTCTAGATCAGACAGCTGGCCTTCCAGGTCTTTGTTTCGAATTTCTACTTCCTTCAGAGAAAATACATAACATGTTAATGCGTTGTCTGCAAACACAAAGCAGTCTAACCTCCTGCTGGTAGTCATGTGCTATTTTTGTCTACTGCGTTTTAAAAACAACTTGTTTTCCACAGTTGTTTAAAAACAACTTCACAGATTCCACTAAGGCAAAACCAGAACCCAAATTGTTACTACAACTGAGTATGTACTGGTACTTCTCCATTTTTGCAGTCATTCATCTGAAGGACATAAACTTTTGGAGAGGGATAAAATTCAGTCAGTGAACAACAGATGTGATACACTTGCTCAGGTGAGTTATGGCTTCCATCATTCAGAAATGTGCTACCTACTGAAAACGGCTTCTCAAAGGTTTACTTAAGTTCAAGTACTCCCTGATTTAGACTACATGAGTTGCTCAAGGACACAGTCCCCATTAAATGGTCTTATACAGAAACCCATCCACAATACTGCTTAAAGGATGGAGCAGTACTACCTTACTCCTGTCCCACATTATAGGCCTTTTCACTGTGAAAATTAAGACAGAAGCATGAACTAGCAAGACTGATGTCAAGGTGACATGGGCTGTAACAAATTTAAACCAGCAAGTGAAACTGAATGTCTTGTCTAGTTGCATGGTGCCCTGGAGCACCCACCTGCAAGCCCCATGGTAGTGCAGCTGCGGGGGCAGGGAAAGCATGTGAGCCACCAGTGCCCTATGGACAAGTCATTCCCATACAGTGGGTGGAAAGACAAAGCAGTGGCACATTACACACAGCTGAGGGGGTCTGACCCTGAGCAAGCTCAGCTCTCATGCATGAGGAAGAGAAGCCCCTTGGCACCAGCCCACTGGGACCTCTCACAGCTCTGGCTTGTGCCTGACACAGGACAGAGGTCATGGCTGCTCAGGTCTGTGCAAACCAGGTGCCCTCTCTTCTATCAGATTACTAATGTTGCAGCCACGTGGGTCTGGAACGCCATATTGTTATTTGTCTCATTCATTGCACATCTCATAAATTCGTGCTAAATTTCATCATTTCAGTTACAAAAAACACTTTTGAAGCAGCACAAAGACAGTGTATTTAGTACAGCCACACACCCTGTGCAGCCACTCTCTGGAAAAGTGCATAGTGAATTCATATTTGCATATGTTAACGTTTTTTTAACATCGCTTCCCTTTACAGCAGCTTTGTGTCACAAAGCTTCAGTGGGCCTGCTCTGAGTTTCTATGGCTAGTTTCACAGAGCTTGTAGGGAGGGAGATTTGGCATAAGAAAATCCTCTGCCAGGCTGGATGTGGCTTTGAGCAACCTGTAGTGAAAGGTGTCCCTGCCCATGCAGGAGGGTTGGAACTGACTGATCTTTAAGGTCCATTCCAACCCAAACCATTCTGTGAGTCTATGATTCTGCCCCCGACTCTCCCCCTGTTTTTCTTATGATTCTTCCATCTCCCTCAAAGATAACAAATATATTCATGTTTACATTGGAGAGATCTCAGCTAACCGTAAGAAACAACTTGACCCATACAGAGTATGTATTTGGGCTGTCAAGAGTAACAGGTATAAGACAGCAGCCTTCTGTCAAAGTCTGTGGGCCAAGACACATTTCCCCCCATGAGGGTCCTGATGGCAGCAATGACCGGCCACCACAGCCCTGGCCAGAGGAGGGGTGGGGTGGTGTGGCTGGTGCTCAGTTTGGTTCCCAGTCTCTGCCATGGGGGAGAGCTCTGAGGTGCCCAGCAGTGGTGCAGGTGGGGAAAGCAGAGCCTTGGGAACCTGATCTTGTAACAAGGGTTATGTCCACAGTGAACTGTAATACCTCCCTTCTAGTTTGTAAATGGGCAGGTTAAAAATCACAGTTTTGAGCACTGGCCTTAAACTGCACAGCTGAGAGCAGGAATCTACTCCTTGCTGCCAGGATCAAGAGAAGAATTAATTTAATCTGTTTAACGCTGAACAATACAGTTGCCAAAACACTAAAGGAAGCTAACTGGAAAGAAGATTTGTAGAAACAGTATAAATTAAAATGTATACATGCTTATGTAGAGATTAGCTACCCTACCATGGGTATAAATGAACAAGCTAACTGATGACAACTCAGCCATACCCTCTGAAGGCTCTCTTTCACCGAGCCTACTCCTGCCCCCCAAACCGAGCACTGACAATTACTATTTCCATGTAGTGACTGCATGGGTTCAGGACCCTCCGAGGCCAAGTGACTGCAGTACAGGATAAAAAAGGAAATTCAATGTCCTCTCAGCTCTGCAGAAATGACACACTCTTTTCTTCAGCTCACACTAAACTGATTGCTGTTTTCCCATGTTTGCTCACACATCCTGCTTCTCCTGCCACAGCTCCTCTTCTCACCAAATGTGTGTGTTCTAGAAGTCTCCTTGACACTGCTCTTACCCTAGAGATAATTTCTGTAAGTAGGCAAGCCAGTGATGAAAGAGACCACTTTTGAACAACTTCATGGATACATATATGACTTTACTGCTTGATATCTGGGCCTGAAAAACATCCCACTGGTCTGTATCTAGCACCGAAAATCATCTTTCGGCCCTCCTCAGAGGCTCTTAAACTGCGGAATTGTTCTGCTGTGAGCTGTTGGGGTGGGAGCACCCAGGTAAAACCAAAAGCTTTACTTTAGATGTAGGAACTTCCATCCATATTCAGTAAAAGGCTAACAGTCTGTTGTTAGTCCTTGCCCTGTATCTCTTCAAATCAGAAGAGCTCCCTTCTTTCGTTTAAACTTCCAGATTGCATATTTTTATTCCATTTTTGACGTCTCTTTCCTAACCCATTTACATCTAGTTTCCCAAACGTTTCCTCAGATACACTTTCTCCCATACTTTCTCCTGTTTTGTTTTCCCCAACTTATGCTTAACGTATCTAGTGATGTGTGGGAAGCAGAACTAACTGAAAGATGCCAGGAGCTGTTGCTTTTCATTCCCAAATTTTACATTTGATCCTTACACATATTTACCCTAGATTAGTATTACTGATTTTTGCAATAGTATTGCATTACAAGTTCATGTCCAGCTCATGTGCAGTTTCCTATTACAAATCAGTCCCCCTCAAAATTGTTGCTACTTGATTGGAGGCAGTGGAGAGGTATCCATGTAATGAAATCTATTCCCCCAGTTGTGTCATTCCACTTCATTTGCAGTTAATCTCATCTAACAATAAACTGATTCGTCTGATAGATCCAGGCCCTTTGCAAAGTGTATTTTACATAGGTTTTTTTCAAGCTTTTCTTACAGCAGACACAACCATTTGTCATTCATTGTTTTCTTTTAGAAAATAAATTAATTATTAACAAGTTATATTTGTTGTTTGCACTGTAACAATCTTTTGTGGAATTCAGTGCAAGGATCTGAATAAAATATTCAAACCATACACAACATCTATATTTAGGAATCAGCCACAGTAATAAAGACATCCTGACTTACTGTGAGCGTCACACTGATCATGACTCATTGATATGTCTTCTCTACATTGCTAATGAAATTATTAAGTAACATGGGCCCTGATACTTACCCTTCACAGTTATAACATACTGCTTTTCACTGGAATTTGCCAATGCTTTATTTCTAATTCATTCCCTGATATAAATGTGTCAGAAATGCAATACACCTTGAAACAGTAATTTCTTTGTATAGCATTTTTCATACAGTCTATATTCCAAAATATTTTAGAGTTTCATAATCCATTTGCAAGCACAAAAAGGAAAAAATAAAGCAGAAAAAAAAAGAGTGAGACAAACAGATACAGACCCTGGAGACAACCATCCTGAAAACAGGTGATGAGTCAACTAGGTGAACAGATGTGAGATGGTTAGTCTGGAGCTACAGAAGAAAACACTGTTTCACTGACATCACAGGTGTAGGGCGAAGTGGCTCAGAGAAGGCCAGTATAATCAAAGCAGGATGATTACAGCAGACTCAAGATCTTTTAGATGGGTTGCGTAAGGTCAGTAATAAGCTTTAAGCTTAAGAAAGGCAACTTTTAACTCAGATCCTAAGTGAGCTTGAAATTTACTTGAATAGAACCATACAGACCTATTTTCAGAAACTGATCGCCTACAACATGAGGTACTAAAGTTATAGATATACCAAAAGGAAGCTACTGACTTCATCAGGTCAAATTTTAATAAAAACCTAGCATTTTCTAATTTTTCATCTCTTACTAGTCTCTCATAATTCTGCTTGCTAAGGATAGCCAATTCCTGCCTCACTATTACCTTTCATATGATTGTACACTGAAATTACTGCATACGCTACTGCTTGAACAATTTCCAACTTTCATTATAAACTCCCTTTCGAGTCTCTCAGATAAACACCTCTTCAGCTGAACACTCCCATTTTTGCCTAAAGCCAGCAACAATCTTGGAATAGTGGAACAGGCAAGCTGAGGTGTATTCAAAACAATCTTTAAAGACTGTTTAAAGTAATAACATACTTTTTTCCAAATAATTTGACTTAAGAACAGGGAAAGACAAATAAACTAATTTTGTTCTTATGTGGTTTATTCTGTAGGTTAAACTGAGATTCAAGGAAGCTCCAGTTCATGTAATGTGTTTCAAAGAATATTTGCTTAATGATTTTTAAGCTGTGGCTGGTCTGATGGGTCTTGCTTGCACGATTTAGGTTGAGCCACAGAACAGCGAGGATCACCTTTCCAGCCCTTTGGATTTGGAACTACTTAATGCCTGAGCTTCCAGTCCTGTCAAAACTCTGAAGTCTGAATGCAGAGTTTAACCCACCTAAGCTTCGGGTCAGCCTCAATGCAAAGGCAGGTTTCACAAGGGAGGTGCCTGTGTGCTGGATGGTCAGCCCAGCGACAGACAGACAGGAGCTCAGATGTAGTAAGGGAGGATATACTTAAGGGCATACTGATTCTGGTGGGCTGAGGTATCTGGCTTTACACACAGTAAAGAAACAAGCAAGAAAAAACACTAAAAACACAGTGATTCCAAATAA
The DNA here is from genome assembly GCF_015220075.1 of Falco rusticolus. Lineage (NCBI taxonomy): Eukaryota > Metazoa > Chordata > Aves > Falconiformes > Falconidae > Falco > Falco rusticolus. The sequence continues at coordinate 59,684,683 of NC_051210.1, forward strand.
TTCCAAGAAAATGTCAAAGTGTGTACTACATAAGAATGCTTTAACCTTTACTTTCTCAGGGCATGTTTAAAAGCTGAATACAAACTCATCCCAACCTGCTGATACACAGCTTGACAGTTTCAGTGGCACACAAGACCTATGGGAAGACACTGCACTGAAATCAAGACCAGAACTTCCCAGGATATGTTTCTGCTAGCCTGAGAGTACTCTGTGGACTTGTAAATGAAGTTTGGGTCTATTCCTTCAGGTAAAACTAGCAACTTAGAGCAGGTGGAAATTTTCATACAAATTCCTAAGGATCATCTCAATCCACCATTTGCAATGCAGTCTAACTTGCATATTTTTTTCAGTAAATATTGCACAAGTTGCTGATGTGAACTGCCCACTTGATCATTTTCCCCTTCTGTCTAAATTAAGATGATGCATTATAGCTCACCTGTAACTTCTGGGTCAGAGAATCCCTCTGTGCCTGGAGCTCTCTGGCATTGTCGATTTCTTGTTTCAATCCTTCTATTTCCTAAGGGAGTAGAACAACTTTACTAGGCAACACATTTATGGGCTTGGCCTCAGTGTAAGTAAGCTGGCTACTTCTTCTCCTGAGCAAGCCACTGGAGTGATACCAAAACTGGCAGTTGACTACTGCCCATCACAGCACATGAAGTTTAAGCCCTGCTCTCAATACTCCTGAATCACAGTCCCAAAACAGCAATTCCATTGTGAATAAACAATAAACAGATAAGCATTTTATTTTATGCAAGTCCAAGTTTTCCTCTCCCACACAATAGATCTGAAACATTTTTTTCCTGGAAAATTAAGGGTCCTTGTAATTACAGAAACAATTTTGTAATTTGAAGTGTATTAGAATCTACCCTTGTCCATTTTTTCAAGGGAAAAATCCAATTTTCATCTGTGAGCTGCTTATTATGTCACTAGCAGCATGGCTGAGCATCAAAAAATTGCCTGCTTTGACCACTGATTTCTGTAAAAAGAGAGTCTAAAAGAAATGGTATCTTTAATTCAGCAAGAAAGTAACAAGGTATAAAATTAACAAATACAGACAATATAATGAACTGAAGAGAACCCTTTTCTTAGCTTACTTTCAGGGAACAAGAATAGAAACAGATAATTAAACTAAAAGGTATCAAACTTAAAATGATTAAGTATTTTTCTCTGGAAGGGCATATTCCCATCCCAGAACTTTTGAAAGATCTCTTTGCAACCAATAGCTAAGCATAATTCAAAGTGAATGGGCACCAAAATGGGAAACATTACCAACCTGAGGCTAATCTCTTAAGTATGACAGAGTTTGGAAAGGCTTTGCTCCATTTTGGGTGGATATTCTGTAATTACTGTGCCTCTCCGGCATCCTTCATGGAAACACTTAACAACTGCCCTGCTGGAGGCAAGGCCCTTCAAGACACATTGCCTCTCTGAACAGGCACACCAGCGCCCACCATGTCTTGTCACAGAGGGTTCAAGAGGTCTTGGTCTCAAATGGGGCAAACAATCCTTCATACGTGGCTCCTTCCACCTCTTTTTCCCCATTCATAAAGAGGCAATTCTTGATCACTCTGTGGCACAAACCTGCTTTCCTCTAGGACCTCTGCTAGTGCAGGTGTTACTCCAATTCCTTTTATTTTCTTTCTGCTGGTTCAGCCCAAGGCAGATGGCACAACAAATATCAAGTTTCAGGCCCAGGGCTTGGCATGCATTTAAGGAAAGGGCTGATCTTAGGGATCATAAAAGTCAGCTATATTTACATAGCCTGAAAAACAGATCGGCCTGAAAAAGGCATTGATCTATTACTTGTTCCAAACCCTGCTCTCCAGAAAAAGGAAAGCATGCTTACAACAGCTTCCCTTCTCAGTGAATTTGGACCGCATCAGTGTGATGACTGCTCTGTGGAAACCACTTATGACTTTACTTTTGCAGAGATGCTTGGTAAAAGCAAACAGGAAAACATGATACTTCTTTTGTGGTTCAGACACCCAGTTCTATATTGGACTGATGTTATTATATACATGGAAAAATATTAATAATTTCAAAGGAGCTGGAAAAAAATTTACTTTGTAACATCTACAGGAAATAATACAGTATTTACCAGCCAGCACAAGCTTAATATTGAAAGCCTTTAGAAATGACATAACAGAAAAGCCAAGAATAAATGTCTGTAAATACCTCTTCTTTTTTCTTCAATGTAGACTCTAACTCCTGTATTGTCTGGTTTAATTCTGTTTTATGTGTGTGGACTGCATTGGCTTGACTGCTCACACACTCTAGCTCAGTCACCTGTTGAAATAAGTATAAGAAACACAGAATTCATTTCAACAAATTCAAGGTACTATTAAGTCTTTGCAACAATAGCTGCATTTAAAATATTCTCTTAGTCCTGGGTGACTTACGTTGATTAAAATGGTGAAGATGTTCTTATGAAGTTAGCATAAAATTCCTTAACAAATTGTTTTAGCATGAAATTGTTGCTATGACTTCTTGGAAACAGACTTAATACACTGCAGGCTGAAAAGAACATTAATTAAAACTTATACTTACTTATTATTGAAAATTTTATGAAAGCAGCCGAATTACCATTTCAGAAACAATAATGGCTAGACAATTAAACACAGATCTGTCTAAATAACATCTCCATCTGACACTTTTTAATGTTGCACCATCTTAATCAACTAAGCCACAATGCCCACCCACTTCCTAGCAAGCCAATTAACATTTCACAGTCTCAATTTCTGACTCAGCATCAACAATGCAATAGACACTCAGCCACCAATGTACAGCTGCCAGCTTCTTACTTCCTCTAGTTTTGGATCTCATCTCTCAGTTACAAAGCCAACAGCTCATGGCACAATTTGGATTTGTACAGTTCCTCTATTAGCAGACAGCAGACACCCTCCATCTGCCCTTGGATAAGTCAAGATACCCGGCAGTTGTATGCCCTTTTAATTTTTTAACCAAAGAGATGTTAATATCCTGCCCTTCACAGACAAACAGTTGTCAAAAAATAGCTTCTGCGCTGAAGAAATAAAATCCATGCAGCAAAAGTCTATGCAGAAAAATCTCTCTTCATGTATCTCTCAAATTACAGATCAAAATATTAGAGAACTCTCACACTGTATGTCTGCATGGATGTGTACACTACAACTTCTTTGTTTAAAAACAAACTGTTAAACTGTTAAAAATACTATTTAAAACCTAATATCTATTTTTTCCAGAAGATATGAGCCTGTCAGTCTTAGAATACAGTGTTCAACAGAGCTGCATCATCTACCTACAGTAACTAACAAGTCTGGCCCATAAACTCCTTTGAACAAAGTGCTACCCAATTCTGCAATGAAAACCTTTAGGTTTCCTTTTAGTTTTCTTGGAGAAGTAGGGCAGGCATTCTATGGGACCATTTTATTTCTTAGATAAAAGAACATCTTGAGGAATCAAGGTTGCTGCCCTCCAGCACCAGTGTAGTCTAGCTAGTGAAGCTACTGTGATGCCAGTAATTTCAGACTCTGAACTACTTGCAGGTTCAAAAGGTTGATTACTGAGTGAAGTCAAAGGAAAGCCAAGAGGAAATACAAGAAAATTAAAACAAAATCCCTATCAACTTCTCCTTTCTCAGTCACAGGGCATGAACTGCCCCTCTGTAACAGCCATGATGAGTCTTGTTTCTTCTACTGGAAAACTGTGATTAGACATTTTTGCACATCAGGTTTACAAATAGAGAGAACTGAGATTACAGCAAATTCCTTGGAGGGGCAAGGGGAATGAGGGATGAGGACACAGCTTGGTAACGTAACACTCCACCCCCCACCCCAAAGAACTAAGTTATTTGCTGGAATTGTCCCAGAAGAAGTGCAAGTGCCAGTGCTCATGGCAAAACGTAATAGCAGTTTGCTCCGTTTTATATGCCACTGAGCATTACAACTGAAGTCTTAGATAATGTTCTCAATTTGCTTCTATTACACAAAAATGCATCTATTTAGATTCTTTATGAATGCTACCAAATGTGGCTGTTACAGTACTCACCACTACAATTACACAAACAAGCACAATTGGAACACATCAACTGGGATAAACCTAGGTCTACACAGTGTCTGAACTAACACTGAAATACAGCAAGAATCACGCAGGCACAGTGTAATTTAGGCTGTAAATTAGGAAGGGGACCCTAGCGGTCATCTGGTTGAGGCCTTCTGCTCAAAATAGGGCCAATTTTGAAGTCATGTTTCATTGCCTTTTGCCCAGTTCAGCACCTTTCATTATGTAGCAGAGCTGCCACAGTTCTACACAGGTTCCTCTATTTCTGACATTGTGGGTTTATGGAGAGCTCCAGCTCATTCCTGAATTTTTCTGGAACTGTCAAACTCACTCACACCGCGACCACCCCCACCCCCCCAGTCTTCACACCTTCTGACGTTTAACTGCTGAAACATTTCCAAGCTTTTCTGCTGAACTGAGTAGAATTGGAGGTGGAAGCCTCTGAACCAGGGCTAGGGTTGTTAGGGGAACCCAGTGTCAGGTCCTCTCCCACCTGTTGTGAAAGACTGCAAGGTTGTATGGTAACCTCCAGGAAGGTCCATCCCTCTTTTAAAGCTGCTGCACTCAGCAATACCCACTGGCTCTTACCAAGCACTGCCACAGTGAATACTCATTTACAGAAAGTTTAAGACCTCAACTGGAGAGACGGAAGAAAACCGTCCCCAAACCACCTCTGTCCTAGCACCTAGTGCTTTGGAACAAGTGTACAGAGGTGTCTCATCCTGTGACTAAGGAAGTGCTTAGACCCACCACTGTTCTCCACATGGTTTCCTCTGGGCTGCTACACACGGAGAGGATGCATGTGTTGGTGCAGGCTGGAATCCAAGAAGGCTGGTGGATCAAACTACAGTAGATGAAATGTTACTGCTCTCAGCCGCATGTATAGCTGAAGGCTGAAAACACCTTCCGCAACAGCCCCACCAGCTGCGTGGCTCACATGAACGCTCCCCAGCATGCTCTGTTCCGTACTAACTCAAGACACCTATTGAAATTGCTTAAGCAAACATAACTAATTTTGCTTGCGCAGAGTAGGGAGTGCTCTCACAACCCTCCTTGCCAACAGAGGCAACTGCTGTCAGAAAGGCAATTAATTACCAACACTAAAAGGGATGTGACGCCTTACTCTGGTCCAGCTTTTCTCTGGGCAAACATCCATCTCTTACCGCTTATGCAAGAAAATAATGCATTGTTCAACTGTTCTGTTTACTGTTCATTGCAAAATCAGTAAGTTGGAAAAAAAGACAAAATCAATTTAAAAAAATGGGGTTACATTAATCACTGACTTATTTAAACGCCCATTCCTATGGAGATCTGAAAAGATGTCAAATATCTTCGTGATGTTACCTACTGGAATGTACCCATAAAAAAGAAAATCATACTGTGGCCCTTTCAAAAAAATCTGTAGAGTAAGATAGGCTAGAAAATGATGCAATATAAAGAATATGCAATTGAACACAGAAGTAACAAAAGATAAAGCTCTAGGCAAAAATCTGGATAGCATTTACTTGCTCTATTTCCTTGTTTCAAGTTGAATTTATTTTTCTCATGACCAATGGTCCAAAAATCATTAAAAATAACTGTTTATGCATTATGCACAGAAGAGGACATAAAAGGAAGCTAAAATGCTTTAGTCTGACCCTCCCACATGCTATTTTCAGGGACATCTCATTCAGTGTTTTGTGTTTAAAAGCAAGGCTCAATCAATCATTCAAGCCTTTGAACAACAACGTTGAGCAATGTACCTGTGATTAAGCCTTGTTTCCAGGATAGAATTGAGACTGAAAGAACAGTCTTGGAACAATAACTGATTAAACAAGGTTCTATTGTACTATCATAAGACTGCACTGACTTGCATATCTGAAAAAAAGTTAATACTATGGCTTCATATTTGAGACTAAAAAATAAATAAAAAAAAATTGTTCTTAGTTTCTGCTTCTTTATTTTGCAATTATCATCCACGTAAGGATTGTATGTAGGGAAAAGAAATCTGAAAGGGCTTTTTAGTGACTACTTAATGAGCTAACTCTTTGAGTATATGGCTGGTGTAATACCTAACTGCATACTTCATTAGAAATACATCGGCTGAAATAAGACAGCAAAGCAACTTGTTCTGGCAGAGCCCAGACCTTCTCAGCAGAGGCCATTCTGGAGTTTTATGCAAATTTTAATCTAGGGTCAACAGCATATTAATAGAGGAGGATGCTAGGCAGAAGTTTCCATTGCAGCAGACAGCCAGTGTACACTCGGCTGCTGGGAAAACCAGAGGAGTGAGGCTTTGGGCCACATAACATAACAAGGAGTAACACCCTTGGTGTGAGCTTAAGACAGTAACTGCCCAAAGCTTCAGAAGACTGAAGAATCTCTCAAAGAAAACACATCAGATCACAAAGAAACCAAGAGACGAGATTGCATTGAACCCCAACACAGACAACTACTTCGCAAGCAAAAACTTCAGTTAGACAGAAGCAATGAAGTGGGAATGACAGAAATATTTCGAGTGGTCACCTTCCTCAAGCAATTATTGACTGAATGAATCTGCACTATATTTGCTGCAGGTTGATTCATTTTTTCAAAGCATTTCCCTGAGATAACTGTATATTTCTGATCTCAAAGAAGAATAGTTTTTTATTCAGCATATTAAATTCAGTACCAACAAATCATTAAATTCCTTCTAAACTTCATACAAAAATTACTTCCACTGCTGAAGAAATGCGACGAAAGGCAGCTCAGAATACAGAAAGGTAGAATCATTTAGGTTGAAAAGACCTTAAAGATCATCCAGTCCAACTGTTAACCTAACACTGCCAAGTCCACCACTAAACCATGCCCTGAAGCGCCACACCTACATATCTTTAAAATGCCTCCAGGGACTCAACCACTTCCCAGGGCAGACTGTTCCAATGCTTCAATATCCTTTCAGTGAATATTTTTTTCCTAATACCCAATCTAAACCTCCTCTGGCACAACTTGAGGCTGTTTCCTCTCATCCTGTCACTCGTCATCTGGGAGAAGAGACCCACCCCCACCTGCCTCCATCCTCCTCTCAGGCAGCTGCAGAGAGCAATAAGGTCCCCCCTGAGCCTCCTCCAGGCTGAACAGCCCCAGTTCCCTCAGCTGCTCCTCACAAGCCTTGTGCTCCAGACCCTTCCCCAGCCCTGTGGCCCTTCCCTGGACACGCTGCAGCCCCTCTACGTCCCTCCTGCAGTGAGGGGCCCAAACCTGAACACAGGGTTCGAGGTGCAGCCTCACCAGTGCCCAGTGCAGGGGGACAGTCCCTTCCCTTGCCCTGCTGGCCACACTGCTCCTGACACAAGCCAGGGTGCTGCTGGCCTCCTTGGCCACCTGGGCACACTGCTGGCTCCTGCCCAGCCGGCTGCCGACCAGCACCCCCAGGCCCTTTCCCACCAGGCCCTTTCCAGCCGCTCTGCCCCAGCCTGTAGCGCTGTGTGGGGCTGGTGTGACCCAGGTGCAGGACCCGGCACGGAGCCTTCTTGAACCTCATCCAGCTGCCCTCGGCCCATCGGTCCGGCATGTCCAGACCCCTCTGCAGAGCCTCCTGCCCTCCCGCAGATCAGCGCTGCTGCCCAGCTTGGTGTCATCTGCAAACTTACTGAGGGTGCACTCGATCCCCTCGTCCAGAGCGCCGATAAAGATACTGAACAGAGCTGGCCCCAGTACTGAGCCCTGGGGAACACCACTGGTGACCGGCCGCCAGCTGGATGTAACTGCATTCCCCACCAATCTTTAAACCTGGCCATCCATTTTTTTACCTATATTGCCAACATATTTTCAGTGTAGGTTTAGCCTGGTTTCTAAGCCTGACAAAATTAATCTGTTGTTTCCTAAAGGTATTTTTATCTCTTCTATTTACTGTGGAATGCAACATCCAAGGTCTACTAGCCTAGGCTACAGGGATGAACAGGCAGAGTGCTCACATAAAAGACAGAATTTAGGTATTAATTATGTATTTTTAGCTGACTGAGTTACATCCCTAAATGGATCATAACTGTGACTGGGACAACATTATTCCATCAATAATTCAAGATGAACATCCTACGAAGAAAAAAGAGCTCTTTGCTTTCCACAAGGAGAAAAGAAATGATGTTGCATGGCTCAGCAAAGCCAGGAATAACTGCATAATGTTGCACATAATTTATGTAGAAGAAGCTTCTCAGTTCTTCATGATGGGCAGTACGATGCAAGACAGCACACAACAAGCCAGTCATAAAAATAATTCCAGTATAGCTTTCAAAAATAAAAAAAAACTTTGGAAAGGTTTTTGGTGCTAAGAAATGTGAAAATGCAGAAAACAAGGAGAATTGCTTTTCAAGGTTGCTGCTGAAATAACAAAAAGCACAGCATAGTATTATTCATATACATCACTTCTGACAGCAAATTAATTATTGTCGTTTTCCATGATTTACCCATAGATAAAATGGTAACCTGGGGGCAGGAAGGAGTTTTGTGAATTACCAACAACATATTACATTTTTCAACAGAGAAAACAATTGAAGATTTTGCTGCAAAGGACACATTTTTCTCTGTGGACACAGATGCCTCAAGCCATGGAAATATCAAAATGTTTTCCACAGTTAGTCATGTCTACAGAGATGAAAAAGGAATAATTCATCATCTGCTTGATTTTTGTGAAGAAAGTGATGAAACTGCAGTAGGAATATTTGAAAATACAAGGTTTACTAAAATCAATGCTTTAAGCTTCAGCCATGCATTATTATTTGCAACTGATAAAGCTAATACTAACTTCAGGGAACATCTCTTTCACTGCAACATAATTAGCAAATACTTCTTCCTGCTACCTGGCCAGCTGATTAAATACATGCAATAGCAAACACAGTACAGGTATGTTATCCTTTAATCCTGAGGATTTAAATCCATTAACTTCCTCATTCTCCAGCAGTTTTGGAATTACAGGATATATTTCATTCTATAGAGCTTTGATTACAGCAGACTTTTGTGGCATGCCTGCACAAAGTATTCTTTTTATAACTTGCAGATAAATGGATCTTAACACTGTTCTTAGGTTTTGTAGAAAAATGAAATGAGGAGGAGAAACCCTTCCCTGAATTTTTAATTTTTGCCCCTTTCTCAGAGTACTCTGACAGTAGTTTGGTTGGTGGCTTGGGGTTTTTTGCAAATTATAATCTTGTATATGACACATTCCATGAAAGTGTATTCCCAGGAAAAAAAAAAAACCCTAATGAAATAATCTTGGTCCTAAATGCAAATCTGCTGTAAAAACAAATCAAGACAAATGGAAGAAGACAGAAAAGACTTTGCCTTCAGTTCACCATATATTCATCATACATAAATCCTGTCCTAGGAAATCCTGTGATAGTCTAACATCAAGACTGACAACATTTACCATTCCAAAAAAAATACGGCACTTATCATAGCTGAAATGGATATTGGAGGAGCAAAAATGTACATGTGAAAAAAACATACATATTCCCTAAAATAAAATGCTTGTATTTTCCTTTGACCTCCCCTAATGCCATGCAAAGAAGGTTTCTGCATGGAACCATCTGTAGCAGTTTCTCAAGGATTTTTAAAATATTACCCTGGATTTCTTTTTATTAGAAACTAGTTCCACTGCAAGAAGGATAACCAACCTTATGCAGATAATTCCAGCCTGCTCTGAAACATAAACTCTTTTTTAAGGCAGGATTGCAATTTCAAAAATAAAAAAGTCACTATATTCCCATACGTCTTCTAAAAACTCGATTATCACAGTTAGAATAATTAGTCTTTCCAGATCCTACTATGTCATAGAAAACCCTAATACTCTGCAGAATGTCTCTTGAAAACTTGGTCGATATTTAACATTATGACCTCACTTGGGCAAGAGCTGCCCTTTTTTTTGCCTTTTCAGGAGTTTCTAGTGCAGCAAGAGTTTGCTTGCAATTCCAGATGAAAGGACTGCATATGTAAATATATGGACTTCATTGACCATTTTTTGTGCACTCAGAATTTGTCCATCTGCACACACATTTCTTTTAAATAAATGCATAGACAGGTACTAACGAAATTATAATCCCACTGTTTTGATTAAATTTCCAAGCTACCCATACCTACCCTGCAAAATACTTTTTCATTATAAACAATCTATTTTCATTATAAACAAATGGTAGCAAGCTGCTATCTAGCCACATGCTATTTAAAGTACCTTTTGAAGGAAGTTAATTCTTGGATAACTTTTTTCTTTAATCAATTAAACTGAATTTAAATATAACATAAATTTGTGTTGTTCAGCGGGGTAGGAGGGATGCAGTCTTAAAGGGAGGATGACAAGAGATAGGCATCACATAAAAAAGGTACATTGCCAATAAATTTTTAATCCAAACTCCATTCATAAATTTTTTGTTACTACACTTTCTGTCACCATCTCTCATATTTCCACTTTTAGATAATGTGCCTCCCTAGCCTCATAAAACCAGTTACTCATGATAGTCCCACACTGGTGCTAGTAAGACTTCTAGCAAGTATGAAGCCCACAGTATGGGCTCTGATTCAACAAGCATCTTCATCACACCTGCATGTTCAAAATTTAGTTTTAGTTACTGTTATTAATGCAGCTGGTGGAAATGTGCAGGTGACCGCTAAAGGGTCTGCAAAGGTTTTCTATAGGTAATCTGAGCAGATGGCCTATATAGCATTCCATACTTCTTGTGGACTTTAGTAACTGCTTTACAGATTGTGTTTTCTTTAAGAAGCACAGAAATAACTCAATAAAATTACCATGGCCTTATTCCTATATTCTCATGCATTTTAATATCCACTTTAAAATTTCTTTTAACAAGTAGTGAAATCTGGGCTCATTATTTGTCACGTTGTTTTGATGACTTCATACTTATTCCATTCATTGAATAAAAGAACCAGAACATAACAGGCTAATTTTACCTTAATTCCTAGGAAATCCTAGTAAAATAGTAAGCTAGATTCAAGAGTTTACCTCTGGGTTCTTTCAGGAATACCCAAGAGCTTGATCATTTCCCTTCATCCCTTTTTATCTTAGATGTCTTTTCCTGCAGATGAATGGTCTTCAAGGACTGCAGCTCTTACCATTATGCACTGGTGTTATTACTCTGTGCTATTGCCCAGTGTCATAGAATGATTTACTTTAGCAGTTAGCATGCAAGAAAAAAGAATCCATCATTTTCATTTTTAACGTGACAAAGGCAGAACTTTGTGTTACTTCCCATAATTCACACCATTCAATCCCTTCCTTTTTGTGGTATCAGGATTAATGTTAGTATCAATGCTATTCTAAAGTAGCTCACGTCAGGGTTTTTCTTTCTGCTACTGGGCTGTTCTAAATTTGTGAATGCCTCCTGACTTCAAAAAGTGATGCAAGGTGTGCAGGAGTGCTCCCCAACCCCATTTAGGGGAAATCCTTGTTGCTAAGTAGCTTCTGAACAGATTAGAGGAGAAAAGGCTGTGAGTTCCCAGTTAGGCTCTTGACTTGGCATCACATCTTTCCAGAACTATTATCTCTGTATTTTAGAAGAAGTCCATACAGTCATTTAGCACACTTGTAAAAAATATGTCTGACAAAATACCAAAGTACAGTATTTCTGATTTAAGCTCACAATATATCAGAACAGAGCATAACACTTTAATTTATTGAGAACTTTGCACTCAGCCACACTGAATCTGTATTCCCTTTCACCTCAGCTTTAGGCATTATTAATGCAGAGAACAACTGGAAAAAGGAACATAAAGTCCTCAGAGAAAGCAAACAGATGTAGGTTAATACGAAAAACCAAACTATAGATGAGTAAATCTTACGCTTTATCAGAAATGGTAAATAATAAATTAAATTATTTTTAAAAAATGCAGTCAAAGAAAGGGGCATTTCAGCTTTGTTTCTGTATTTTTAGAAGCTAACAATGTGAAACAATCTATTTCAGTCAAATTTGAAAACAATTATAAAATAAAAAAAGTTGGGCTTAAAATAATATAAAACAACTTAAAAAGCAAAGTTTACAGCAAATGCTGCACGAGACTGCACTGTTTAACACAGTGAATGAAAAGAATAGAAGATAAAAGAATAAGATACAATATAAAATCAAAGGATTTTTGTAAATAAAACATGACAAATTTCAAACTGTGGAAAAACATCATAAGAGGTCAACTACTAAAAGTATTAGCAATAGTCTTTTTTTTAATATAAAGAGGACACTTCATGTAAGTGTCTATTTATTACAAATAAGGCTATTTATATAAAGAAGAAACTAAAGATGGAAATAACAATGCCAAGTTTACTAATCAATACGCATTACTTCCCCTCACACCCCACACCTGACAGAGGATACGAGTCTACTGTAGTTTGCGGACAGATGACTCAGGCACCAAAACTTTTATATAAACCTAAAGCACCTAAGGATTGAATACCACAATTACATTATATATAAACCACATAATGTATTATTAAATTGAAATAAATATAGCAGCTGATGTCAGCAGTACCATTCTTCATTTTGAAGACTGATCTATTTTATAGACGGCTATGATCTTGTAAGTGAGCGTATCCCTCCAATGCATACATATCCACACACATTCTTCTCCAATGGGCAAGATGCTGTGACAGACAACTTTTCCATATAAAACAACTACTACATTACAATTGAACATGCAAACTAATTTCCAAATTTTTCTTTCTCCTTGAAATCATTTTTCCTATGAGTATTTCTAAAAATCCAGTCTATTTAATTTTTCTCAACAAAGTTTCTTTTGGATCAACCCCCATTTTTCTTCTGAACTAGCAACAGATGCAAGTTGCAGCGTGGCAAATTTCAATTAGATAAGAAATCAGGAAAAATAATTTGACAAGGGTGGTCAAACATTAGAACAGGCTGCCCAGAGAGGCTGTGAGAACTCATTTTTTTGAGATTTCATTCACAGCCCTGAGCAACCTGAACCAGCCCTCAAGCTGGAACGAACTTCAAAGCTGGCCCTGCTTTCAGTGGAAAATTAGACCAGATAACCTCCAAAGTTCCCCTCCATGCTAAATTATTCTGTGATTCTATGAACTAAGGATGAAGTCCATTTCATCTGACTAACAGTATATCTACAGGAATATCTAGATGATTATCCTGTGAAGACAGACAAGCACTTACAGAAGCAAAATCAGCTCAACACCTTCGTTTTCTTAAGACTGGGACACTCACTCCATGCTTTTGCCCCTCTGAGAATTACAAGAAAAAAAGATGACCATCTTTGACTTGATATATAACTTCTACATAATCTCGGGTGAGAATGATTCTAGTTTGAGGAACATCTTTTGGATCAACTGCAGCTACACGTTTATGCTGAGCTTCGTAACAGATGAACTGAACAGGAAGGTAACACAACACAGTTACTTAACACTGCTTGCTACCACTTGTACCATCACCAACAGTCTCTGGATTGGCCATTTCAACAGCACATTTTCGATCCATGTAAGACAGAAGCTTGCAGTTTCTTTTTTAAATGGGGCACTATTTCAGTGTGGAAGGTCAGCCTCAAGCATGCATGTTAGAAGAGCTCATGTATTGCATCGTATGGATAACAGATTGAGATTGATTATTTTTTTTTACACAGTCTGCATACGTTTGCCTACAGAATTCGATTTATTGGGTTGACCAAGTCTGGATTTTTCTACAAGCAATTCCAACAGAGGGCAGTACTCCTGACGAACGAGCCCTAGTAATTGACAGGCATGCCCAGGGAGACATAGGGACAGAGTGTTCCTTCATTCCGTGTGAGGTATCAACAAGCCCCGAGGTCACAGATTACAGAAACGTTTAATAAAGGCATGTAAATAGTGATCATGATCCCATCCTGACAGTGCAGACAATCCTATGGTATCAGATTTTGCATTCCATCAGGAAAACAAAAGAATTTCAGGAAATTCACTGGGCAAAGATCATAAAAAAATCATCAGCTGTTAATGAATGTAGCGACCAAGAACTTATTACTACTTCTGTTAACTGTAGTATCATACAAAAGCAAAGTGACATGCTAAAAATTCCTATATACATTAATTCTGTTTTCCAGTAACAGATTTTGTAAGATTTGACTGAGAGTGACAGTCAAGAAAAGGGGACCTTTGCCCATCTTGTCTGGTTGAGTCTCCTCACAGCAAATGAACCTGCTGTTGTTATGTATTACTTTGTTTTTCCTTCTTAGGCAAGGACTGTATTGGCTCAGCTTTGCAACAAAAGCTGTTAATATCTTTTATTAGGAAGAATGCTACCTCATTATGTCCACATTTCAGTGATGAGTTCTTCACTATAAAGTCTATCTGGTGGTCAAATCCACCTGAACGTCTGCACTATAGTAATTTTAATATAAGGTTTTAATTTAAATAGTTTTATCTCAATGACTAATCATCTATTCATAAACCTGGAGCACAGGTTACAACTCCCACCCTTCCAAAGGAGAAGCTTAAATGAGATGACAGACAAAGCCAAAGTCTCCCTCTGTTAAAACACACGTGACAAGCTGTGCCTAACTAGAAAGTTTCTGAGGCAAAGCAGTTTTGTCAGAAACTGCTGGTTTCTTCAACTGAAAGCACTTTGCAAAAAGCACGAGTTTTAATTACACTCCATGCATTTCATCCAGCCACCTATAGCACACACAGTTACAGTCCATCAGAAATTGTCATTCTTCCCTAGCAAATCATTTGGCTGGGAATTCAGGATCCTTATCTGCAAGTCAGTCTAGGTACAGGACAGCCCCAACAACCTGCCATTTCCCCCAGTTTCTCAAGCTCAGGAGAACTCTTGCTACTCTTCCACATCCCCAGGTTAGATGTAGCCTGCTGAATTTCTCCCCTCTCAGGCACATATAAGGCTTGTTCTTGGGACTACTAACAGCCTCGAGTACAGTCTGTACAGTCCAGTCCAGCACAGGTCTGAAAGAACACTTTGCAGTGTGCAGGATCTGGCTAACTGTAATTGCCATACCTTATTTCATATACATAAGTACAGCATACAAAACCAAATTAAAAGGTCCACAATGTTTGCTACTTGACCTTTCCCTTTCTGTCAGCATACTCATGAAACCTGTTGTCATGCAAAAAAGCAATGCTTTTGTTTGTTTGTATTTTTTTAACTAAGTACATCCTCCTGATACTTAGATTCTAAGTCAACTGATACTAACAAAATACAGCTTCATCAGACATCCTCCCTCCATACATGTGCTAGCCTTGCCTTCACTTTGCACAAAAATGTGTTATAAGATACAATGACAAAGTTATATGGATGAAGGTCAACAGACTATACAACATATAAAGAGTTACATGTGAAAAGAGAAGAGAAATGAGTATACCTGTTTTCATAATGCAGCCTTCAACTCTGCATGCTTTATTCCTCCCTCAAACACTGCCATTCCTTCCCCCACTGAGCACTAATTTCTGGTTTGCCAAATGACCTCTGCAAAATTTACAGTGAAAAGAACAGGACCCACCTCCTCCTGTATGAAAGGAAAGCTGGAGCAGATCTCCAATTGCATATAATGACTTTGAGTCTACTTTCAGTTTTCTTCAGGTGCAAGGATGAGAGGAAGCTGTTTGTTATATGTGCAAACTACAACAGGGTTTCTTTAACTTACAGATTTTGTGTCGGGTTTCTGTGGGCTTAAATGCAAGAGGGACTTAAGTGTAATGCTACAAAGAAGGTCCTGAAACAGATGTGATGGCATCAAGTGAAGAGTGAAAGCCGGCAAGCATGTCATAAGGTTAGATAACTCTTCCTGCAACAATACCCTTTGCAGAAAAAGAACTGTTACAAAGAAAAGAATTTCCCAGAGGAAGAACCCTGTGTGCTTTAAAATAATCATTAATTTCTGTCTCAAAGACTAACCTAAAGCCCCCAAAATAAACTTACTTGTTTTACCTGAAAGTGAGTGAATACAGTCACCAGTACTTCCACCTCAAGGATCCTGGCTGTTTGCCTAGACTTACCCGCTTATGAAGACGTTCTGCTTCCTCCTGATACGCAGCAAGCTGTTGTTTCCATTGTTTTACATTGGCAGTGGACTCCAGCAGGGCTGCTGTGAGCTTAGCATTATTACCCTTGAGTGTGGCCAGTTCTGCCTCCCAATGCTTGCTGATTGTCGAACTGCACAGACAGAATGAGAATGGTCAGAGCCCCCAAATCTCTTCTTTTTTTTTTATTTATTTAAAAGGTCTTATAATTATTTTTTTCCCAAAATATCCAGCAAAAACAGAACTATGCAAAAATCCCAAGACTGAATGTCCAAATGAGAATCCAAATGCTCAAATCATCAAAAAAATACATTCAGAAAATACATGTATATAATTATTGGGAAAGAACCCCTACCCTCCCAGCTGAACAGCATTTTTGTTTGGTTTTTTTTTTTTATAAAACATTAAGGATGATGAAATCCACATCAGCTTCCCAAAAGCAACAGTGTGTAATTCCAGAATATATATATGATTAATCACTATTTTAATATATACATATTGAGTTAAAGTGCTTTTTAAATCTATTACTTCATGAAAAATACAGTAGAAAAAGATTTGTCACCAACTGGACTAAAGAGAGCTAATACAGTGCTTTGGAACTACAGCTTAGTGTCTTAACGCAAGCCTGCTATCCCTGAAATATGCTTTATCAAATACCATATTTAATTTGTACTTGCAAACTCAAAGATCTCAAATTTCAACCCCATAATTCCATTAATATGCCCTTCCTCAGTAATATCAGCAAAGAGACTAAAGATCAAGGAGCATGAGCACAGAGATACTACTGCTTTTTTGCAAAGAGGAAGCTGATGTTGGGGTTTACTGAAGCAGCCTATAGAGGAAGTATCTGCCTATAAATTCATTATTCTCTGAGCAAACACAGGTCTTTGATTTTCACAGGTAATTAGTTTGCCACCATCCACAGACCCTATCTTTGCACTCAGTATGCAAGGGAAAAATATTCCAAACACATCAGGTGGATATATTAGTATGCAAATAGATTGTTAATGCTTACTTGTACAATGCTAACAGCATGTGAGGTGCACACCTACACTTACATACAGAAAATAACTCATTTTACCTAATTACCTTACTATTACAGGCATCATTGAAAACCAAAGACCTGTAACTCTGGCCAATGTCGTTTTATATATAGGTTTGTGATGAATTATGAGGAATTACTACAGTCTAGTTATTTATTATAATAAATATTTTAATATGCTTATTTTAACTATAAATTATTACTATTTTGCATGTAAGCTTATTGTTTTGTTTAACTTTGTAGATATGAACAATGAAACAGTCTGCCACCATTTTGTCCACCAAGTTTCTTTTTTCCACTTCATCCGCATGCACAGCCCATCCCACCAAAGCACGTGACTCCTATGAATGCTTCTTAGGTATTGAAAATGAACCAGCCACCAAGGAACATTCATTACCAACTCAGATCACATCTACCATTTCACTAAAACATGATGTCTGATTCTTCCACACTCCAGCATTTCCTTCCAAATATGGTGCTTTGAACAGCAATACAAGTTCCTTCAGAAAAGGAATACAGGTTCTTTCAAATCACTCTAGCATTTCATGATCTATTCAACTGTTTAGAAGTTCACCACCAGAAATTTTAAATCTTAAACAACCAAACTAAAATAATGATAAGCCTACTTCATCAGGGAACACTGGCTTGCATATTGAAGATGAGAACAAATTCCTGTAACAATGCCTAATCTTCTGTTTCTCTAATCAGATTTACTTTTCACTTAGAGCGGCACAGCAGATTGACAAATTCTGTAAAAAACATGCTAAAAAAATCTACTTCATTGTCATATTTGTAAGCCCTCCTTGATGTTCTGATATAGTAAACAAATATCCTTTCCAGCCATTTTACGCAAGGAAGTGGTTCTTCTTAGCTGTCCTGCTATGGCAGGACTAGTAGCAAATTGTGCGTGTGACGCCTATACATGTTTACAAGATGTGCCTTGCTACTCATTTTTCCCCACGGAAGAAATATACACACAAGATTTTATATTGATGTAATACAGCAGACTAAAAGCTTTGTATCTGGGACAGTTACAGGATGAGAACTGGTTCATTACTATATATCCTAATTTAATATGCAAACAGAGAAGTGAATGGATTTTTTTCAATGCAATAATGCGTACACCCACGCTGATAAAAGGTAAACTTCTAAGCCATGAAGATCCCAGAGGACAGACTCTCAGGCAGTGCTGAATAATAACGTGAGGGGGAATTTGTGGCATGTTTCACCTTCATCTTTGTCCAGTGCCCTTACTACCTCCGAAGAAAACAGTCAAGAGCTCTTAAATTACTGCTCGTATACTAGAATGTCAGCATTAAATATGAAGCATGTCTTTTCTATTACTGCTACGGCTACCCTGGTTCAAAAGCTAGAAGGTTTCTTTGGAGCTGGTTATTTTTAAATAGGCTGTTTTCAACAGGAGTGCACCACTATTATTTCTCAGTCATACTTTTTATCCCTAAGAGATCTACATAGTGGGCATGAACATGTCTATTGTAAAGCAGGTGTTATTTGTTTGTAGCATGTACTGCTTTTTTTCTACAAATAATTTCTGCTCTATCTTCTACAGATTGTACTATGGCTCCACAAAAACTGAAACATATTAGTTATATCAGTCTGGTTTTGTATCTGATAATATACAATGACTTCCCAACTATTCAAATTTATCCTTTTTCTTACAAAACTCCACATTCTCTGACATAAACACAACCGTGTGATGGCTCATACCAGGAAACACAGAACCAAATAATTTTTTGTTTCATAAAATCATAATTTGATTAAAATAGCCCACAACCAATCCTGGCAGTACTGACTTACTTTTCTCAAATACTTTCTTGACAAAGTTAAAAAAAAAAACAACAAAAAAAAAACCCCAAAACAATGAAACAATGATTTGTGGATTATTTTGATTAAAACTGGATTTATTTGGATTTAGATTAATTATTTTAGGACCAGACAAAAGCACACCCACAACAGACCGTTCTTAAGCTAGACTACAAGTATCTTCATTGATGCCTGCATCTGCAGAGCTACATTGGTTCAAATTTGTCAATACTTCCAGAGGAAACGCTGAGAAACACATGGCTCAGACACAATGAGAATTCTCCCTTGGAAAGGAAGATGCTGGGACTAACACACGAGAGGGGGAACACACAGATCCAGAAGCTGAAGGTCATGTGTGGAAAATTCTAAGGGTTCTGTTAGAGCCTGTAGCCAGAATTTTGATGGTGGAACAGCTGCACTACAGTCCCTCAGGTCAGGTACAGGAGGGCTGCGCATACTCTTTCTCTCTAGAACTTTTTACTTAATTCCTGTCTGAAAGGCTTTTTGCTAAAAGGAATTGATTTTGCCCTCAACGCATCAGATTCTTTCATGGGAAACACACAGAGCTCTGTTGGTTTTTCTTAACATTTGTAAATATCTAAACCAAACCCAAATAATTCCTCACATATTCCGAGATTATTTGTTTTAGGAAGCACATGAGATATGAACATCTACTCAGTGATCACAGTGATCCAAACTGCAATGCAACTTCCACCAGAAAACCTTTTAATTTTGCACTGTGGTGCAAAGAGCAAGGCTGTTATGTACATAGTGGGGGAACACAGGCATACATGTTAGCAGTCCGGTGGTACAAGAATTCAACCTGCATACACGTTTCATTTTTTTCTGAAAGCCATCCATCCCTTTGCTGGCAGTGTCAAAATTTTAACAGTTATTTCTTCAGACCTGTCAGAATTAGCATCACTGACTGACTGCCTGGCACACTAAATTTCAAGACGGTCCTTTAAAAAAAGACATCCTTAACACTCCTGCTTGCTGCCTGTCAGCATGAAAAGCTCCAACGAACTTTTAAGAATACCCTAACAGAGAATAAAACCTGGCAATTTCCCTTGTGAAACTTCTGAACATCTGAAAATAAAGAGAACAAGCTTTGCTGCATAGACTACATTAGTGCCAAAGACAAGAGGGAGAATGAGCCTCTAACGGATAACAGCTAAATACAAGTATTATTGGCTCAACTGATCATGCTATACAAAAAAACCACTTTCATAACAGAAGTTTAGTTCTGATTGCACAGAAAATTATCTTTATAATGACAACTGTTCACAAGATGACTTGTTAGCAGGCAAAAGTCTGTGATCCTTGGTGCTGACCATAGTATCTGGTACGTGTGTGACATCAGACATGGCCACAGTCAGAACACCACAAGGTGCTCCACCATCAAGGCAAAGGACTCAAAGTTGGACATTTAACATCTATGGCATCCAGTTATTCAATCACTACACAAAACACTCCTAGAATAATTGCTAGCTGGTATCATACAGCCTAACTGTGACACCCCCTGATAATTAAAGTAGGAGTCAATGATCTTCCATACTTTCAGGCATTCTGACCAGTTAACATCAGGCTGATCTCCTTTCTCATTGGGGATTAGTTACAACCCCACTAAGTCACTGAGGAATAGCTTTGCTATCTGTCCATCTGTGACCTGAATAGAGTGCCAGAGGCTATAAATGCATGATTATCTTTGTCTGCAAAGTAGGTCACTTAAGGAAAA
Source organism: Falco rusticolus (assembly GCF_015220075.1). Taxonomy (NCBI): domain Eukaryota; kingdom Metazoa; phylum Chordata; class Aves; order Falconiformes; family Falconidae; genus Falco; species Falco rusticolus. Next base: position 59,705,317 of record NC_051210.1, read on the forward strand.
TTAATCTGAAAAGCTCTAGTCACCATGTTTAGCCAGTTGGAGAAGGCTTGCGAAGGCAGGGGGCGGGGAACATACTTTAATGAGTTGCATTCAGAATGAAGTTATTTTGAGAGACGCCTTCATGGAACAAAGAAACAAAAGCAGTTCAAATCAAGACATGTTTTCTGCTTTTTGAATCAGTGTTGCTTATTCATTGTTTGCCGAGTTGTATGCAGTACCAACACTATAAAACATGGTTTAAGCTTTATTTCAGATCTATATAAATAAAATGTGCAAGGAAGTCTGCTTTATTAATATTTTATGGAGCTTAGTATTGGAATCATTGCATAAAATTAATTAATTTTAAACCTGTATTTCTTACTATAGCGTAGTCATGGTTTCAAAGAACTACAATTATTCAAGAGCATGTAACTTCTTCAGGTGTCACACCTGCAGTGCAGATCACAGTATGATGACGGTGCTGTCTTGGGATAGCAGAAATGAGGAGAAATTCAGCTGAGAATGGAGTACTTTCACTACAAAATATGGCATCTGGTGTAGTAAGTAAATCTGTAAAACTTGACAAATATGAACAGAGCAGAGTCCCTGTAGCTGTTGCCCAGGTTGTAAATAGCAGCACGCATTGGAAGCAGCCCAAGAGTCTGGTGGAGTGCGCACTACCAGTCCGTGGGAGATGTATGTCAACCAGCCAGTAACAATGCATTAGCTGTGCTGGCTGCAAGGGGTGAATCCTTTCTGACAGCCTTGCTGGTGAGCATTACGGAGCAGCTCTTCACGGTCAGGGAACAAAAGAGGATTGTGAATGACTTGGTTCTGTTAACGGTAGTATCCAAGAGCTCTAGTGAACTCAAGTAGCGTTAATTTCTCTTTGGAAGTGTAAGGCAAGCATTTGGGTTTATGTAAAAACACCTGGTTCATTTGGGAAGGAATTCTGCCTAAGTTCTTTATGAAATCCTCCATATGAAATTAGCTTCAGATAATGCTGAGATCCCAGGCTGGAAGGGTGAGATTTCTGCAATGGGCGATGTTTGCTGTTGCCTATGCTGGAACGATATGACTGCCCTATTAGATGGAGATGTTGACTCTGTTGGCACAGATGACTGCAGCATCCCTCAAGGTATTCCTCAAAGCTCACAAGAATTCTTCTCTCATTCATGGTGAGAATGAGACTTAAGCTCCTCACTTTGTGTCCTGATTTAGAAGAAATTTTAAACGGGTATTTTGGAATTTCACCTCTTTTCAGAGATTTCAAAAGGCATCTTCTGTGGCCATATATTATATGTGTAAAATTACTTTGTGATAGGAAGGATTTAAATTTGAAGATTTTAGAGTTTGCCCTGCTGCTAGGCCAAAGTACCCTACACTCTCAGCAATAATATGGAAATGTATCCCTCTCTTGAACATTCAAAGCAAAATGGGAAACAGAGAGGAGTTCTGTCGTTTATTTAATTACATCTAATTAAGAGTCCTAGAAGGAGTGAGAAGCTCAAGAAAGAGCAGTGGAATAGATTCGGTCCTATCTCACCATTCCAGGAAGGCAAGAAAGAAAAGTTTTGAGTTGCTCTACCATTTTAGTCATTGTACAGAGCTGCTGTAGATTCAGCCACTCAAAAGACTGAATTTATGTGCATGAGGGACACAGCCATCTACAGTATAGTTAAATAATTAAAGACCAGCAAAAGAGGGAAAGCTATGGTAAGAATGACAGCTTTTCTAAAACGAAAACTTCAGAAACAACAAAAAAAAAAATGCTTCCTTACAGCTACTGCTTATTGTCTTATCTCCAGTTGTGATTAACTGGACACATACAAAAGGCAGTCTTATTTGGTACACTGGAATTTATTGAAAAAGAGTAAAATCCTCTCAAAGTTACAATCAAGAAATAATTACCACGAAATTGTTTTAAGTTAAATATTTTAAGGGAGGCCAATGAGAAACTAATTAATATTCAAAGAGATCCTTATCCTTAATTAGAGTATTCTAAAGAATTTTTAGTAAAGGAGGATAGCTCCCCTGGGGAGAGAGGCAGGAACATTAATGGAGCATGAAAGATCTGTTCTTCCCTTTGGGATAAGGAGTATCTACATGATCTCAATGGAGATACATCAGGGAAACATAGCTGTGAATCAGCTCTTTGTATTGGTTAAACGACAAATTCGATCACAGCAAGAAAAGATGAAGGAGGCCCTTGAAGCAGAGCACATCATACTTTAAGTGAGGTGACAAATAACAAAGCCACACATACTGGAAAGAGAGAAAGGCAGCTGGATGGCTGAAATCAGCAGGTGGGAGCATGACTTTTCTAGGGTCTATCAAATGTCAAAGGTCTATCCCAATCCAGGACATACTGTATTGTTTTGTTTTGTTTTGCACACCCCTTTGCTCAACTCAGCTACAATATGCTTGAACTCCCAATTTCCATGTCAGTGTATAAGACAGAAATACAGAAGTTTTTCCACAAATTTGGGCAGAGGGGTGCTTATGGAGCTATTACAGATTTTTGTTTCAAGGTGTTTCATATATGACATTTCACTTTTGTTTAGCCTTTCAGTTTGACCATGCTCTTGGATTCTGAATCTTCCAAAGTACCCATGCAGTCCATGGTCAGAAAACTTGCCTTTCCGGTTCTATTACAGGCTGACCAGTTCTTAGGCATCTCTTGTGCTATGCTTTATCAGTTCACTGGGGAAGGGTCAGTATCTTTGCACACTTGATGGATGAAGATGACCAAAGAGGTTGCGTACAGACTCCTTCCACTATACAGCAGACCACTATGCAATGCTAATTGGTGATTACACCTTGTTTAGATCCACCACCTAAATCCATGTTCTGCATTTTGTAATACAGCCTTCACTCATGACAGGGCCCATAGAAACCACCACAACACAGACCACCTCTCAAAATGGAAGCTTATCACTGAGGAATAGACTGGCTACTCGATTTCTTTTAAGGAATGAAAATTTCACAGAAATCTATGGTAACCCAGCATGGTATTCCTGCAGAAGACAACAAAGCCAGAGAAAAAAAATGCCCAAGTATGGTGGTCACTGCTTACTGAAACACCAAGAGTCAAGAGCAACAGAAAAGCTCCTGAAATGTGCCCCACGGGATGCAGAAGGTCTGGTATTAACACAGAATCAATGCTTCAGCTATGATCCTGACTGATCAGGGCATTAAGATCCCAGTCCCGACCCAAGTTAAAAGCAGGAGACAAAGAGAAGAGTCATGCTTCTCCACAAGAAACAACAAAGTTTCCAAGCTTCTTGTATTGTCTCCTAATGCACACTGAATATTTTTCCACAGGTGACATTTAAACTCTGCTTCTCATTAAACTACACTGTTAAGAACAGTTTTATGCATGTCTTTTGTACACCGTATCGCAATGCAAAAGACTTGTATTTAACCTGAATCAGTAAGAAAATCACTGATTTCTCTGGAGTCTCAACTTTTATTTTCATTATATACTTTTAAAAAGATCTCATTTTTGTCTAATTTTATATAGTATTTTATATAGTAGAGATGCTAGGTTATCTCTTCATGAAGGCCATAGAGCATAAACCAAGATCAGTAACTGTCTTATAACTTTTAGTCCTTTCAAGAGCAACCATAGCTAATTAATTTCTAGCTTTTTTTGCACTAAACATTAAAACCTTGTAGACCTAACACTTATCACATACTCAAAAAAATTAGAAAAGATTTGTCCTTGCTCCCTTACTGAAATTGCTTATCAGTTTCACTGTAAGTTTTTTATTCTCATGCCCGTAAGACCTTGAAAACCTAAATTTTATCACATAGTCTGAAAAAGTTAAAAAAGATCTGCCCTTGTTCCTTTATTGAAATTGCTTATTGGTATCACTGGAAGTACTTTTATTCTCACACCTGTTATGTACCTTATATTTTTAACAACTGATACCCAGTTAAGTTTTTTTAGTGCATTAAACAACTAGGCATAATTCCTTGCTGTTGCTATGGTGCTGAACACTTCAAATATTCCAACAAAACTAAATTTTCAAAAGCAACCTAAGTTATTTAGGAACTTGCATCCCATTTTCTAAAATTACTAGGTATTTGGCTAGAGATAAAGTCAAACTAACTGGGCCTCCCATGTCACACTTAATCACTTTATGAAAGCAATTAGGTGATGTGGTTATCGGCAAGTCAGACACTAGGACACAGTGACCCTGACACTAGAATGATCTGAATCACGACTGCTTTCTTTCTGGAACTTATTGGTATACGTAAGAATTTAGAATAATTTAATTGTAAATTTACACTTAGAATTAGTAGGGACTAATTTTGCTGAGGCCCCTGGCTAGACAAAACACCGTTTCTTTCAAAAATCCTGCCTGGAACAAGAGTTTGTGGGTGCCTTGAGCCCATCCGCACTCTGCCAGCGATGAACAGAGGAGACTGTTCAACGGCCCCGCACTCCTCCCACCCTGGCTCCTTGCTGAGCGCTGTTCGGGTTTTCAGAGTTTCCCTGAACTGGGGTCTCAATGACACCTCGATGAATCTGAGAAGCTTCTCTAGCTTCACCACAAAACTGCTGTGGTAGCGAGGACAAGGAACAGCTCTGTTCCCAGTGACCAGACCTCCACCACTATGTAAAACAGGGCCAAACAGCGCCAGCTCCTGAAGGCCATATGGACGGGGCACTTCACACACTCTTCAAACTGCCCTGGTCTGCGTCAGCTGGACACACAGATCCCAGGCACAGTTCACACATGGTCAGGTTTAGCACCCTTTCATCTCTACAGTCTTCCAAGGCTTTACATGATCTGCAACCCTCCCATGCCCATCTGAAATTCTTCTGGGCACGTAATGCACTGCTGCACGTCTGTGCAAGGAGAATACCGCTGCAATGGGTGCCAATGCAGCCTTCAAATCATTGCAGGCATGTGGAACTGGAAAAGGACTCCACATAAAACATTAACCGCATCTTACCACCACAAGGACACCGCATGGCTGCAGAAGAAATCCAGCGTCATTGCCGTAACGCGTGGAAATGTGCAAGCCCGCAGCCCTCAGTGCCAAGGCCTGCTTTGTCTAGCTCTACGGATGCGGCCCATGAGGCTGCTGCAGCTACAGGCTGATTCTATCGAGCTCAGCAGCAGTTCTCAGCTTGGCAACACCGGAGTGAAGGCAGTAAGAGCTATGCTTCCAGCAACTGCTGCCACTGCAGAGCTGCGCGGTGGTGGGGGGCACCTCTCCCAACCCTGTAAATCTGACACACACCACAGGTAACGGGTGGAGTTCCTCAGCACAAGCCTCTGCCTACATCTCTAGGTACCATCCCAGCTTTAACCGGAGCGTGCTCTGCCTCTGCTGAAGACAGAAGCTGTTATGAGTGGTAAGTAGGTAACCTTAAGTTAGTTCAGTAAGTAAGGTAACTTACAAGACTTGCAAGTGCCTATTTTACATCTTAGTCAAACCGCCTGTTAGTGACACCACAGGATGGCTCAGCCTCTTAAGACCCCTCGGTGCTGGTTCCTGCCTTACTTTCATAGCCGACACCAAACTCAGTAGATGCCAGCCAGGCCTCTACACCACTACCAGCAACAGAAACACATGCTATAGAACGACCTACAGAAAGACTTAAGCAGGCATAAGCATTCTAAATTATGACTGTTTGGCCTCGGTCTAGCTAGTGCATTATGTTGTCTTACAACATCTAATAATAACTCCTGGTGCAATTCATTTTTGCATTACAATTCCCAGCGTGCTTATCCCAGTAAATACAATGACATGCAGCAATTGCACAGCTAGAGCAGGAGATGAACTGTCAGTTTACATGCTAACAAGAAAATAATTTTATTCCATTAAGGGGACAGAAGCTATGTGAGAGCATGGCAAATTTAATTATGTTTGATTTATCTCCAGTGATAGCCATACAATTACTTATTGTCAATAGCCTGTATATGAAGTCCAAACCGAAGCATCTATAGGGCTGTCAGAAGTACTTTGAAGAATAAGCAGTAAGTCATGTGAAGTATATGATCACAACAAAGCATTTATTGACTGTACAACTTGCAAGTGAGTTGCAATGTGGTTAATAGTGCAACTTACAGTTCTTTCCATCCCAGCTTTTTAAGAGAATGGAATTATTAAATTTGCCTTGTTTAAAGCAAATTTGAATCAGAGAAAAGACTAAATTTCTTGCACTGCATTGATCCTAGAGTCAAATTACTAAAAAGAGATTAAATTGATGAAAAAAAAGACTGAATTTAATACATGGAAAGTCTCTGATACTGTACTTTTTCTATGAACTACAGGTTAACACTTAGAAGAAGCAATCTCCTCTCCTGTGCCATAACAAATCCCAGTTCTTAAGAAAAAATCTAATGTGGCACCTTAATTCACTGGTATTTGCTAGCTCTTATTTACTCAGTCTAGACTAAGTGATCTTAGGTTTTATTCAGTTTGTCTTCAGAATAATTCATAGGTCAGATGATCTGGCTCAAAATCTTAGCGGGGAGTTAAAAATATAGTAATTTATAGACCCATTCTTCCTAATTTGACACTTAATTGACACAACAGTTTCATAGAAGAATATAAAGCGTGGCTCCCCACTTCTCTCCCTACCCCACCTTAAACTTAACTCATCACACACCCAACAGGGATGCAAGGAGTATGAATTTGCATGTGAGGTTTGCTAGTTGTGAATTCACAGACAGCAGAACTGATGCTGAGCTCCCATCCTTTCACGAGTCTATGCCTCTATGCCGCAGCACTGTTTCAGCACGTTTGTTTTCTAATATTGCAAGCTCTATTTCACTTCCCCTGATAAGGCACCTAGACTAGGAAAAGGGTAGCGCCAGCAGCATGATGTGAAGACATTGAAAAGCCAGCTTTCCTGAGCCTTCTACTGTGCTGAACATAAGCTCAACACAAATAATCCCCAAAGTGCTAAAGTAGAATTAAACAAAATACTAAAATCTCTGGAGAGTGTAAGAAGTAGATGCTACACAATACGTGTTGTCATGTAATTAATTTTAAATTTCAGAGTATTGCCTAAATAAAGTGAACAGGTAAGTTGCAGTCATACACAGTGATCAGTTCAAATCACACTGCTGGCATGCAGGAAACTATTTTAGATATCCTTTTAAAATTCAGGCCAACTTAATCTGAATGTATTACCTACATAAAAAAGCATTTGGCTGGCTTCAGATAACAAACCTGCACCTTATTTCTATACTTATTTTCACTACAGTGAGGAGAAAAAAAACTTTTCTTTTTCTTCCTTTGGCAAAGTAGAAAAAAAAAATCCAAACTACCCAAGAGTTGGATAACTTACTAAAATTCAGTCAATTCAGCTTTAGGGTTTGGTTTGCTTTTGGTTTGGGGTTTTTTTGCAATTTTTTGTTTCTGTTTTGTTTTGTTTCTGAGCCATAGTTTAAATAGAACCACTTCTTATTTTCCCATGTGGTTGCAATCTCCCAGAAGAATGGTTTCCACTATTTTATCTTTAATTTGAAAAGCAAGTCCTTTGCACTTAATGACAAAACATTATTACACCACTGTGCCACAGAGTAAAATCTGCAAAGGCAACAACCCTACAATCAAAGTTCAACATCACAAATGCACTACGTGTAATGTTTTATTATTGTGTACTTGAGAAAACAGAGAGCTAGACATCCCAGACATTTTATTTCAGCACCTTCACTCAGTTCCAGCTTCCTTCATTTGCCAAATGGCTTAAAAGCTGATTAAAAATACCCTTCCTATTCTAGTTCATTGCTGATTTGTGCCAACCCAATTCATTACAGACAAAACTTGATGGCTGTTTGGCGTCACTGTGAAATCCTTTGATGCTGCTTATGAATTGCCAGTTGTCCACATCTCACCAAAGTGCTATTCAGCAATTTAAACTCATCTCAGCAGAGCCCCTTGTTGTATGATTAAAACACTAATCAACACAAACCGCTTTCTGCCTGTAGTACAAAATGTCACTAGCTTCTACAGCAATATTAAAGGAACTCAAAAGATGTGATGGAAAACTAGAGGAAATGTTGATCTCCATTCAGCTGTTTTCCCCATTTTATTCTTCAAGCTAACTCTTACCTCAAGAAGAGAATATATTAAGTACTTCAGGTTTCTGACAGACAAAATATCCCACTTTTGTGTTTAAGTGCACCTGCCCCTGACCTCTACCCGTGTCTGCAGGAATTAGGTCAATGCTATCAAAGGTCCACTGCAAGGTCTTCCTACTATAACGCAAGCGAAATTAATCAACATGACACAATTACGTTCAATAACACAACTTATTCAGGTGGAGCCTGAATGCACATTCAGACACATTCTGAAATGGCTTACAATAAAGCAACTTCAGACTTTTACTTGATGAGTCAATGAGGTTTTACTCTAGTCTTCCAGGGGGCTTACACTATCTGGACAGGAACCATAACCTGGAGAGTAGGAAGAGTGAATGAAGCAGCCCTCCAGGGAGCCATGGCAGGGTCACAGCGCCAGGTGACAGTTGCCTCCATGAAAAACAGGAAGCACAACTCTGGATGAGAATGTTGGCAGGAGGTACTATTTAAGGCTGGACCTGGTAAAGAGGGATTGGTGGATGAAACCCTTCTTCCCCAGGTTTAGATATTTAAAAGCTAAAAGAGGTTAAGTATCCTGAGATGGCGCTTCATCTGACCAGTCTTAGGTGCCTGCCTAGGAGGAAATGCATCAGGCACTATGGAAGCCCCTCAGGCATAGGTTTTCAACCTCAGTGTCTTGTGGATGTGGCAGAATTTGCTGGTTCTCCTCAAGAAGACCCAGGACACATCATTCTGCAAAGAAATTACTACCTTAACTAGGTGCACTTGTAAAGCCTGCCTCTAAAAAAGGGAGAGCTCTTTAGCAATCTTAATTCACCTGACAAAACCAACACACTCCAAAAAGTATCTTATTAATAAAACAGCATGGATCTTTTGGATCAGACTTGAAACCAAGCTTTCCACTTCATGTGAAAACTAAGAGCTCCTGGTCCTTGGTCCCACATCTCTTGCAGGGATGGAAAATGATCCCTCAAAAAATACACAGCTATACAGCTTACGAATTTCAGTCAGCTCCATTCCAGATAAATTCTAGAAGAAAATAACTTTGATGAAAGCTATTTTTTGTATAAGAAATTAATTTAAATATGAAACAATTATTTGAAAATACTGTTAGTACTCATGCTATGTATTTTTAATATAGAATTTTCTAAACTGCTTTTCTCTGCTTTGTCAAACTTTAGTTTTTAAATACTCATCCTTTCAAGAAGTGGGCAGAGGTAATCCATTTGGCTGAATCCTATCAATAAACATCTAAGACCAGCAAGTGACTTCATCAAGCTTACCATGACTTCTTTGCACCACACAGACAACTATGTTGGTGCTGAACTGAAGAAGTCAACAGACACAGCACAGTTAGTTCCCAAGCCACATGTGCCTGGGACTGAAAAATATTCCAGGGGACAGAAGCATTCACAGACCTCTAGGAGCCCCCACCAGCTGCTCAAGGTACGGTTGCTAATTTGGCAACTTTAACTATGGCATCAGAGAAGTAGCAAAGGAACAGGAGCTGCAGCCACCTCGTATACTCATGCTCCATCTCTGCTTTCTTTTAACCCAAGCAGAATTTGGGACAACAGCACATCTACCTCATATCTTCAACAGGAAAAGAATACTTAAGTATTTGTTTGTTGCCAGCTATGATTGGCTCTGACTGTCATGGTCAATCCCCTAAGAGAAAGTTATCTAACTGATCAAAATATAGTTAACTTTTAAGTCCGTATGTACTTCATTATCACCACCTAAGCACTTTATAAATGGCAAAACCCATGGACCCAAGGATCCATGTAGCACATTTTAGGTGAATCCACACTTAATAACTTACCAGGACTTAAAAGTGGAAACACTCCATGACTTAAGATGCTTGGCATCTTGTAACTAAGGTCAGATGTCATGTAAATTCCCCTACGCCATATCTAATAGTATCCTTATAAATGACAGTAGGAATAAAATGAATGACAGGCTCTTAAGCTTAAACAGAAGATGGTACTACCCAGACTGATTTCTGTTTCTAGGATGCACCTCTTCTACAAGGAGAGGGGGCAGTTAAGAAAGGAGTAATGAAAAAAAGGCTTAACATAGATTCTTCCTCTCCAACTGAAGCAGAGAGATGAGGTACAGAAAAACAGAGATCTTTCAGAAGAGCACAGGCAAAACAGACACTGTACCTGGTGCAGGGTAGAGGGGCCAAGTGAATTGGAAACACAGAGTCCACTGTTGAAAAGAGCCACTACCTGAAAGGTGTGGGCTCTTCTTTTGTGTTTGTTTTTGTTTCAGGTGACTTTGTTTTAGCTCCTGTCTTCTCTGGTACAGCATCATCAAATCGTTTGCGTTGGAAGGAACCTTTAAAGACAATCTAGTCCAACCTCCCTGCCACCAACAGGGACACCTTCCATTACAGTAAGCTGCTCAAAGCCCCATCCAACCTGACTTCGAACACTTCCAGGGATGGGGTATCCACAACGTCTCTGTGCAACCTGTTCCAGGGCCTCGCCACTCTCACAGTAAAAAAATCAGGTGGATATTCAGATACTCAAGCAATTGAACAACTGGAGATGTGTCTTCATTAAAAACACACACCTCACAAATACTCAAAAGGTATAGTATAAGTAAAAAGAAAAAAAGTTTAAAGCCCACAGGTTTAGGTTGGCTTTAAAAAAGTAAGGTTCTATTTTGAGAATATATTGTTGTTATAACGTATTTCAATATACCAAAACTGACAAAAAGCCATCTTCTCTTGCTTTCTGAGTTTTTTTAAAGCTGTTTTTTAGCTTGTGGACTTTGGACTCAAAACTGTTCTGCAACACTTCAGTTTCTTTACTTCTAAGGAATATGACAGAAACATTCTTCCACTACTACAATGACTGTAAGTTACATAAGTTCATCCATGTTCTGTATATTGAGTTTACAAAATAATCCAAAGTTGACAATAAGTGAACCTTGAGATAAATAAAATACACATCGATCAAAATAAGACAGCAATTCAGATTATTCTGCAGCATACTTAAAAGTGACCTGAAGGCCAGATCTTCAATTCTCTTTAATTTCCTTTCTCTAGAACTGTGTAACCTTTTCAGCAATTTCTATGTGGATGGGCACACATACCGTGAAAACCCAAGTCTAGACTGTTCTCTCATTTCATAGAACCAGATTATAACTACAGAGTCCATTTAGAGAAGTAAAACAATAATTGAACAAGTCTGGAAAAGTTTCTTTAGCATTTGTCTAGCCATATAGATGGTTACATATTGTATTTTGTGTTGGTAAAGACAACTAGACTAAGCCTTGCATTTGAAATGCTACACACCAGCTACAAGAAGCCTTTACCTTCTAACATGAACTTCTGAGTGGCTGTAGGGGCACAATTTGAAGAGCTCCTTTGGTGAGGCAAAGCACGTGTGTGTGCAGATGGATACAGTCTGTGTGATACTCTTACTGGCAGAACAGACTGCCATAGGAGAGTCTTGCTACAAACAGTCAAAATTCTAGGCTCTGAAGAAAGCCTCCCACCTCCTCACCAAGATTTAATCCCAGGCTAGAGGTACGGGCATAAATGGTTCACGTTATCTTGGTCATGAAATACTTTCGTGCATCAACTTTCCTAACTAATGAGGAGACAGTGACATCTGAGTGATCAGACTGCGTGAAAAACGTTTGCCCTGCAAAACCACCCCTCTGCTTTTGTTTTTGACAAAATATTTCTTTTCCTCAAGGGTCATGACTGTCAGAAAACTCATTGGAGACTCAGAGGATCAATAGCTGTTTGTTTCCCCCCCCCCCCCCCGGAAACTTCAGGTGTTAACTGGCTTTCTGTTTCTGCTTTTTTTTTATGGATGGCTGAAAAACAGTAAGTATGCACTGAGTCTTCCAATCCAAACAAGGCATAACATTTCTAGTTTCAAAGTATTAAAGTCTTTCCACAGATGATAATAAAATAAAAAGCAATTCTACAAAGCAGCTATTTCTTCTCAATTTTTTTCAGTGTGCTTTTTCTGGAGAATAGTGCATTGAGACCTGCAGCATTCCTTTGGTGTCTGCTCTCTTTGATACTAATCACACTTCTCAGTTTTGAAAAAAATTCTTGAAAAGACACTGCTTATAGCTGGACATGCTGACCTAACCAACAAAATTTACCCAGAGAGACACCTCTGCTGTATTAAAGACAACACCTCAGACCCCTTCATGGTGTCTAGGGATCAGTTTGCAGCTTATTCCTACGTATTGGTTGAAGGGTTTCGTATGATGACATTAAACAATATCAGAAACACTGGTAGAAGTAGGAGTAAAGAAAACATGAGGTATCAACTGTCTACATAAGATCCATAACTATCATTTTAACACTTCTTGAAAAGATGATTGTATGTTTAAGCTTACAACTGACAAAGCAGCAGACTCTAAATAATATATGTACAAATCATACCATAAAAGAAACCTCTCAAGACACTGCTTACAAATTTAAAGCAGCATACACACTGGTATCAAAATACACAATAGAAAAGGTTCATTATTAAGGAGATTACTAAGAAATTCTAAAATAAAGAGACTAGTTCTTCCACCAGTCCCTAAAATGACCAAAAAAAAAGTCTCTGTGTGCTAAGAGTAGACTCCTAAAATGAGTAATAACGTTTCAGAAGACTGTAGTCTTGAAAATACTTTAAAAAAGTAATGGTTGTGAATTAATGAATGCAACCCAAAATAAATGCAAAACCACTCACCCTACAGAATCTGATCTTAGTGTTAAGTATCATATATCCCAATTCACAGAGCCAATGCTTACAGTCACTGAAGTATTACAGCCTTTTAATGTAATCCATACTTTGGATAGGTTGAACACAATGAGTGTGTTTTAGAAAATGAAAGGTCATTCCTTAAGCAAGATAGTTCCTTTTTTTTTTTTTTTTTTTTGTCATTTTTACTGGCCTTTTTGTTTTTTAAGCTATGTGATTAAAGGGGGAAAAATTGCACAGTACAAGTAGTATGGTTTTGGTTTGGTTTGGGTTTTTTTGTTTTGGTTTTTTAATACAAACTGCATAAGGATTACACCCCTTTTCTAAGAAAATATTTGACAAATATGTTTCAACAGCGCTGAAAGGACAGGATTTATATTATTCAATTTCAAACACCAGCTCATATCATCTGCATCACCCCTTGGAGCTCTCGCTAAATAAACTGCAGGAAGTAGGTAATTCACATGCTCCAAATGTGCTTAGGTGCACAAGGGAGATGGTGAAATTACTCTCTTAAACATCAGGCTGTTTTTACTTTGGCTCTCCTCCATTCCTCCAGCCATTAAAATTATTTAATCAAAATTAATTAATTATTAATAGCTCAGTTGCAGGGTTTCTTCATTTTTGTGAGCTAGGCAACACACACACTAGACCATTCCTCCAACAGTAGACAGAAGTCCTCCCAACCTCCTTCTGTTACTGGAGATACCTTGTGAAAATGTTACAGGATGAGCTGTATTATGCTGTGTTTAAAACCATGCAATGGTTTACTATGTATTCCCAAGATACCTTAAAGAATTTTGAGAAATTGTTGCAATCCGGCAAGTCAGAGACATGAAATAAAATTACACAAACACAAGGTAAGATTTTCCTTTCAAATTACTGATTTCCTAGCAATAACTTTTATTTTGAAGGATAGCCTACTTGAGCTAGAACCCAGCAGCTCAGACAGAAGTGCAGGAGCGTGGGAAGCAGCAGGAATTGTATACCCCGTATACCTCCTCTAGAGACCACCAGGCTCTTGCCTGTGGAGCACACAAGGCCAAAGAACAGTACAGCTATGACTTTCACAACATCAAACAAGTCTTCGTTGAGATAAGTCAAGGCCTATGTCTAAGTTGCTGTATCAACCAGTTCTTTGCCTACACTGACAGCAACAACATACCTTTGAGTTTCTTCTCTGTGCATACCTCAAGAAAGAATAATCTTTTCTCAACAGAGTAATTGAATTTATCAGAGTTCCTCTGGTGTACCCATTAGAACATCACAGTCCATTACTGTACTGTGCAATGTGAAGGCAGTTACTGCCTTTTATGTTACAGAGAAACATTTTTTAAAAGTCTGCCTTTATCAGTCTCCGTTCTAGATGGGGTTTTCAAAACCCAACTGGATAAAGCTTGGAGCAGCCTGGTCTGACCTTACAGCTGACCTTCTTAGAGCAGGGGCTTGGATTAGAGCCCCTGAGCTTCCTCACAGCAAGGACTTATGTTATGATCAGGTTAAATACCATTCAAACCCAACAATTAAAGAAAAAAAAAAGAGTAGTAATACACACCTCCAAGCCTACTTGGTAAGGAATCTATGCATAACCTTACAAAGAACATCTAAATACTAGGATTTGAGTATAAATTCAAATTACAAAACACCACAGAAGTTATCAAATCAAAACTTTTCCTTAAAACCAACTTAACAGTTCAGCATGACCCACGAAGTACCTTCACTATAACATAACTAAAATATTTAAGCTTGTAGAAGTGAGCAACTTTAATACACAAAGTGAAAAATGTACTGAACAGATTTCTGCATACAACTTTTAATGAAAACTCAGTGAAGGAACATGATCTAGTAGCAAGGTTTTTGTTTTTTCTTTGTAGTACAGCATTGGATGTACATGCAGCATTATTAAATGGTAAGCTATCTAGACAATAACATATCTAGGATACAAACACCATCTGAAATAACTCAATTTTCACTAAGGCAATGAGTCAAAATTCCCTATTAAAAACTTGTTTGGATACAAAAATAAGTATTTTAACGAACAAGTAACACATACACATATATTTGCTGATAGATAATAGAAATTCCAAGTTAATGTATTACAAGAAAAAATGATGTAACACGTTCAAATCAAGGTTGTCAGAAAACTGAAGACTTTCAAGATTTGTCCCAGAAGAATCCTCTTACATTTTGTCTCTGAAAGTGTTTTTATCAGCTTCATAAGGTGCCAAAAATGGAATAAAGCTTGTTACAGACAAATGTATTCTCTTCAAGGGGGAAAGAGCAAGTTCACCAAAGTTATCAAAAAGCCCCAAGCAGCAGTTGCAGTTTGCCAGACACACTACTCAGCTTTAATATTTGAATTACATTCTAAGGCTGAACAAGCTTAGTATAGTATTTCTTTGGGCTCACTCAGATGACTAGAAATTCTATACTACGCACCATCAGGATTAAAACTTTTATTTAGAAGCCAGAAGTAGTTAAAAATTTTTAGCAACTTTTTTTCTCTCCAAACCTCATTTTATGATCAAATTCAGTTGCGGGGGTGTGTGTGTGTGTGTGTGTGTGTGTGTGTGAAGTAAATCACAGCTTGAAGAATTTGGAGAATACTTTTTTAAATAAGGAAGATGTCTGAGGAAACGAAGATTCACTTAAGAATGAAAATACGTATTTTTTTTAGTCTTAATTGTTTTAAATACTAGATTTGATTAACTAGTTTCTGCTAGAAAAAAGCCTTCTTAGACTAGCTATCATTCAGAGAAGAACTGATAAATGTCTCAGTCAAGATTCTGAAAAATCCTAATGCCAGGCTTAGGCTACATTTTACTTTCATTTGTTCTGGCACCATCTAGTCATGTGAGCAGTGTTCAGTCTATAGTATATTATAGGATGTGGGAGTTTCCAGTAATATTACTTCATAATTCAACATTAAGCATCATAGTTTAAAAAAAGGCAAGATATTTAACTACAAGGGTTTATCTTCCGTGCAAGGCTTTTAAATGTTTAATATCCTTATCTCTCAAGCAGTTGACTGGAGTTATGCTTGTGAACAGCATTAGGACTTCCCAGATGAGGATAAATTAAAGCAACTGGACTTCTGCTCTGTTATGCTCATTGGATATGAATGGGATTTTAGACATATACTGGAAAATGTTCATTTCAATACTTACAATTATTTACTGAAATAATAAAAAATATGAGCTCTAATAACACAATGCTGGTGACCTAAGTAATGCTGGTTTTTGGCTTTTGTATATGAGCGATCAGAAAATAACTATTAATACTGACATAGGCTACACTTACACTGCTGAAATAACAGGCCTCAACTACTTACACTAAGACATAAAAAGGCACAGAGGGGAACACTTGCAGAAGAGGGCATATCTGGCCAGTGAGGACGTGTTATAACAAAATCAACTTGAACATTTTTCAAGTGTGCAGATTAAAAATGATGAGTAGTAAGATGTAGACTAAAGCATGACCTCCACAGCTGTGATTACTGACCTTGTTAACTCCTGTCAGACTCCTCCCGTTCATACAAAGGCATTAAAACCCCTTACCTATATCACTGTTTTGACAGAAGCCCCCCTGAAAACTTTACCCTGCCCTCAGCCGCAGAGACATCTGCACTCGGCTGGGCTTGCTGACTCTCCTGGCAGCCACACAGCTACCACCTCACCAGCCACCCTCACCGTGCAGTGTCATGGCACCTCATCCTGCCCATGAAGCTCCCCATGGCTGCCTGGGCCCCCCAAGTCCTACATGTACCTTCCCTGTGCTCCAGCCTACACCGAGGACCACTCCTTCTGGTTCTTCACAGGGTAAGTATGCACTGCCGATGCCAGAGCAGAATATAGCTTTCCTATTTATGGAAGAAATTAACTTGCTATGGTAGTATTATTTCAGTAAAGCATAGCCAGCCTCAGTGACTCTGATGTCCCCTACAGCTGAACTCATTGATGGAAGACCACAATGCCTTTTCCTCTGAAAAGCACCTAGCAATTGATCAACAGGTCCTGCAGTAAAGGCAAATACATAAAAAGCATTGCCATGCACAAGACAACACTCAAATGCCCTTCCAGCATTACCCTCCTCACCCAGGAGCACTGGCTTTCAGCCTCTGCTGAAACACAGGGTGCAGGAGGAAGAAGCTTGGTGGTCGGCAGGAGGATCAACAGGATGCACAAGGAGAGGGCTCACTCCTCTCCATCACACATGAAATGCCACCAACACACAGCATCATCAGAAGGGCGGGGAACAAGCAGCACAAGCCCTTTCTGTACCCATGACACATGAAAAGCCCAGGAGTCTTCAATGATTGGGGTGCAAGGTTTTATTATTTTTTTTTCTTTTAAATCAGGGCAAGCAGACTGCCTGCAGAGACGACCCTTTTAGCCATCACAAGCAGCTAGGTACATCTACCTAGTTGCCAAAGTAGTATTATGAAATGCCTCTACAAAAACATGCCCATTTAACCAGGACAAACACAATCCTGAAGGCTTCCCTTTCCCTCTCTTTCATGCACGTTTCATGCATCTTTATTTATTTATAATAAATATATGATCTTTATTTAATTATAATAAAAGCGTTGTCAACTAGTTCAAAATTCAATTTATTTTAAAGAGTTTTAAAAATTTGCATTTTCTTCGGTCATAGCTCACTAACAAACCCGAAGATACCCTCAGCAAGACAAAATTCTGGTCTTTTGAGAATCATCATGAGAAGTGACCCTCAAAATGCAGAGTTATTTTCAGAAAACTGATTCTAACTAGTCGTATTTAATAGGACAAAAAACTAAAACCCAGGCACTCACACAGCATACATAAAGTAGACAGAGAAACGCAAAGCACAGGAGAGTTTTGTGACCTCTAATCCACACCATCAAAAATTAGAACTGGAGAGTTTCTAAACATATCTTCAGTCACGCCCCATGCAGAGCAAAGCTTAGTTACTATACTGGTGTACAAAGAAAACACATTTACATATGCAGAACAAGAGGGGAGATATTGCAGCTATCATTTAGTAAAAAAAACAAACAACACTACTCATGTGTGGACTTTATCACAACTCCTTTTCACAAAAATCTTGATAGAGAATTCCAACACACAGTTTAAATGAACTCATTACAGAACACTGACAGATGTGCAACATTTATAAAACTGCTTCAACATGCATATAGCACTCTTACAAAGCACCATTTCTTCTACAATATGTAATAGATGCACTGGTGACAGTTGCAGTATAAAAATAAACACAAACACTCTGTTAAAAAATTAGTGCAAAAGTATAATTTTTTTCTCATTTGAAAATGTGTATCATTTTTCTCAGATACGTTTAATAGTATTATTCTCTTACACAACGCAAGAGGTCCTGCACAATTCCAATTCCCTCTCTGCTTATTCTGAATTGCATGACGCATCTGAAGCCCTAGTATTCCCCAACCTTTGATCAAGAGCTCTTAAACTCCATTTAAACTGAATTAGACAATATTCTAAAAAACATATCTAGTATTTCTATTTCTGTTCCAAGTTTATTAAGTGTTTCAGTTACTCTCCATGGTCTCAATACATTATTGTTTTATTGAGAGTGACTCATTTACAATCATTTCTAATAAGCAAGATATATCTATCTTAACTCATTATTCGTATCATTAAATAAAACCCCTAGCTTTCTTAAAGAACAGAGCACAGCAATACTAGTGCAAAGAATTATAATTCAGTCTGAAGCAGAACTACATTTCCCTCGTATTTTGAAAAAAAGTTGAAAAACGTTTTCAACTGTCAGAGAACTGTTCAGTTAAAGGCTGCTTTAAACTTCTTAATCCAGAAGTGTTGTAAGAGTCCCTTTTCTTCCAACAACTCATCAGTGAAAGGCTGACATCCAGTCTTACCAGTCATTTAAAGAATGTGTGCAAAAATAATTTAATTGGAATACTCTATGAAGCAGTTAATTTTAAAAAGATCTCAGACATTGAAATAATGCTTCCTGTTAAAGGGACACCTACACTAACCAGTATTGAAAGGCTCACATTAAGCTGATTAAACTATAAAATAATGGTCCCCAAACCTTATTCCAAGAGATTTTTTCACACACATTTTTTTCTTAAAACAAAAATTTTATCGCAAATCTGAAAGCCAGTCCAGTTTTTGGGGGGCATTTGAGTTTGGGGTTTTTTTCACACAATATGGGAGGAGGTCCCTTTAACGAGGAAGGAGACAGGTATCACTTAATCAGGATGTGGGAATGGAATCTGTACCTATGGGTAAATGGCAATGCATTCTGGGTTGGTTCAGCCCTTGGTTCTGAGTTCTGCGTCACTTCCGGCATCGCTCTCTCGTCATCTGTCCCGTTAATACTTTCCGGCGTTAAAGGAGACTGAATATCCCCTCCAGCTGATTCCTTAAGTAAAACAAACAACACATTAAAATTACAAACCGACATGTTCAGGAAGGCTATACGCGGTAATTTTAGGTAGCATTAATGTGAGGCTCAGACTCCCAGCATCTCTCATGATCATATTTCATTATGTGAATTTAATTTAGAAGTGTATTACCAGAAGATTCACATCATCTTGTACAAAACACAATTGACCTATAAATTATTTGGAAGTATCCAGCCTCCTGCTTATTACAGACCTCCCTCTCACCTGCCCTCATCCTGCCACACAATGGGTGACTATTGACACCCAGGATACTTGTCTCTTACTTTATACCCTAACATGGTGAAACAAACAATTTTGATAGATGATTCAAAATCGAGCTTTCATATTGTTTATTAACCAAAGTGAACAGTGGAAGGGCCATTGGTGGTACGATCAGTTACATACGAGCCACCTGTAACCAACACTTGTTCAGCTGAGTTCTTGCAAAACTTCCATAGGCATGTTAGCCTGGCCTAGCTCTTGATGATTATGGTATTACTTGGGAAGGAGAACACTCCAGATACCTTCAGGCAGCTTCAGCTACTGCTGTGTAACTGGACACCCAAAAAACTGAAAGGCTGCCTCCCAGCTGAAGGCACTGGTGTGGTTTTAATCACCCTTCATCTTGCCAACATGTACATTTGTGTTTTGGCCAACAAACACCATTTGCTAATCTCTAGTCACTGAAAAGTACTTCTTTTTTATACAAATAAAGTACACCCTTGTAGCCCACATCCTAAGTTAGAATGTATGTGGTTTAATTTTAGTATTTTCTTTCCTATTATGTTCTTTTTCAAGTAATGATTTTTGCAGGAGATAAGTGAGTCATATAAGCTAAATAGCTCATCTCAATCTTCAAATGTCTTTGTAGGCTTTTAGTAACCAAGTAGTAACATTTAACTCTAAGATAGAAGAGTTTCATGAATAAAGTTCAATGGATGTCATGGAGAAGTGTCTATACAGCAGAGGACTGGCTGAATTACAGTATTTCCAGAAGGTAAGTATCTCCTATGGCCACACAGCCTTCTACCACCTGCATGGCGAACAAATAAAACTGCTGGTTAATGTTATTCAACTGAAGCACAAGCACAGTTTCTGGAAGGCCAGTCACTCCTCTTCCCAGCTCTTTGACATTCTGCATAGGAAGCTGAAGAACTGCAACCTCAGAAGTAACTGCAAAGTATCTGAAAATAGTCATGATCTTACCAGATCAGGGTTTAATTTTGAGCCTCCACTTGTAGCATTCAACTAGTTTAGAAGGATAATGCTTTTTGAAAGCAAATACTGAATCTGATCCTCCATCTATAGGAAAGTTGTCCTTGACTCTGAGATTTCACTAGATGGAAAAATCAGTTCTTTTAAAGAAAGTAAGATCTCAATGTCACCATCATCTTCCACACCTTTCTGATGTCCCTTAACCACAAATGTTCAACGCATTCAAAACTGCACTTTAAACTACATTAAGCATTTTCAGCAAAACAATTGTCACAATTTTGCTTTTATTCTGCCACATTTCTCACATAGAGAGAGAGACGTATCTCACTCTACAATGTGAATTAGTGGGTAATACAACAGTTCAATACTGACTTCAAGTTCTAGTATATTTAGCGTTCATAAAATTATACAACGCACACGGACCAGTCTCTCCATTCTGGACCTTCTTATTAAATTCCTACTGATTAAAAAGCAATAAATAATTAGCTTACACTGATTTAATTCCAGAGATATAAACTGTTATTTATAATATAAATTTAAGGGGGTTTATTATGTGAATACTTTTTTGTACTCACATTATTATGTGAATACTATTATGTGAAATTGTTACCTACTTTCAGGAAGAATCTTGCTATTTTATACTCAAAACTAGTCTCTTCAGTGTTAATACTTTAAAAAGCAAAATTAAATCTAGATTTTTACAGAACAGTTTTACTGAACTGAAATTGAACCAAAATTGTGTGAAAGGAGAGCAGAATTGGCAAGGTAATCAGACAAATTAATTATTTTTCACAAATTACATGGTTTTGTCTGTTTTCCTCTGCTAGGATAGACATTTGATAAACAGATTGCACTGACATGAAATGAAAGCCTTTAGGGACCTAAGAGTTGCTCTTATTTCCTCCTATTCCCAAACTAAACTGGATATTCTAAAAAATACTTGCCACACCCTACAAAACCTGGATGGCTTGTATCTTTAAGCTAAAATTCCTGCAACATTATTCTTAAGACACATAAAGCCACAACCTATTTACTGAAATGTTTTAAGTGTGAATGCATAAAAATTATTTCAGCAGAAGAAAAGCAAATGTGCAAGTTCCATCTAGGCTTCTCTTTCAGTAAAGTACTTTAGATTTCTAATGTGAATGAAATTAAAATGATAAAAATTAATGCAAACATCACACACTGTGTAACAGCTAATGGTTCACTGTAAATTCATGAGGGGCTGATCCTGTATGTAGAAGCAGCATCAGACTGTAGTATGTATTTCTTCCACCAGTAATACAGGTTAATTAGTGCTCTCACATACTCACAACTATCTCAGCCTGATAAATAATTTATTTGCAGCCAACTATAATGAAGCTGGCTATGAATAAAGCACCGAAGACAACAGAAAAAGCCACTTAACACTGAACACATTTTTTACAAATGTTTATAAAAAATATGTTCCCATTTTCTATTAAATAGAGTAGAAGCATTCTAGAAACATTTTTTTGAGCTGTCCATATGTAATGATGTTTTTATTCCGTACCATTATAGCTACACACATCCACTCTATACTTTACAGTTGAGGAAGAAAATGTGGTTTGCTTATAAAGCTTTTCACTCTTCCCTTCTATTTGGGAGAGCAGGTTAACTTAGTTCTAACGTTCAACTGTATAGACACTGTATGGAAACAGGGCTTAAACTGAAAATGACAAGTCCCTGCAAATCAATGGTATATTTTAAAGCTAATATTGCCACTTATGGCAGCTACAAATAGGTATTTCATGCATTTGAGAAGTAAGGATTAACATCTCTCCTGTGGTATAAACCACTATTATATCACATACAGGTTTTTTGAGGGTATCGAACTTTTAAGTCACTTGCCAGCCTTGGACTTCCACAGGGACTGAGCATTTTTCTACATGACAGGTAAATGTGAGAGCCTGATTCAGGTACATTTTGCTATTTAAGAGTTTGTCAGAGATCTACGCCGTCTAAAGGAGCTCTGTCCATACTAACAGGTATGCAGGACTCCAGTGATGCCAAGCAGTATAAAAATGACAGTGTCTACAGTATATACACTAAACATAACAGTGGAGAATTCACCAAAAGACACCTTAAATTTCAAAATCTTACAAACAAAATGCACACAGTCACAAAAATCTTTAAAGTAGAAGAAGCAGACTTCACAGCACAGATCAAGCCACTTTTTAATGGTGATTAAATATGGAAGAGAAGAAAAGGAAGAGTAGGTGGTTCTAAAATCATGAACAAACAATATGAATTCCAGCTTGTTTTCTTATTAAGTATTATACTATTTTCTCATTAAGTACTCTGTACACTTCCTTGGCATTGCTGTTCTTCATAGTGCTTCTCTGTTCAGTACTGACTGGCAATGGTGTAAGTCTGCCAGCTACTGATTCAGATACCATAACACATGTGAAACTTGTTCCAGTATAGAAATTCATATAACACCCCAGAAAGTTACTTATTCCACAAGGTTTGTAAGCCAACAGGTGATAAACCATGACCATTTTTCCAAAATCAACCCATTCCTTGCACGAAAAACCGTTGTGATTCCGAAACTTTTCAGTCAACAGCTATTCCTAAAGGCCTGCATAGGAGGGGCTCGGAATCACAGGCAAGACTATCTCGAGTAAATTACTCACCAAACAATTTCAGAAATTGCAGGTCTTAATCTGAAATGACCAGGATTGAAAGAAGTATCTGAGGACAGATTCTTGCTTACAGAAAAAGAACTGAGGTTCAGACGCCAGTTGGTTGGAGGACTGATGTGGTGAGCCTGCAAACTGCACAAACTGTTGTTTGGTTCTGTACTTGAGCCTGATTAAGGTTAGTTTAAAAAAGAAAAGAAAAAGGGGGGTGGGGGCAGGGGCAGACAGGATGACACAGTTTTCAGGCTATTGTTTTCATGCAGCTCAGTGAATTTCAGGCTATTGTTTTCATGCAGCTCAGTGAACTCCAGATTGAAGTGCTGCTCTTTCAGTGCACAGGAAAGCTTGTAACTGAAAATGGACCATTGAGTGGCCTGTCACTGTAAGCTCCATGAGTCTATGACAAGCAAAATATTCCCTGTATTAAAAGATGGGTCTGGGAAATAAGAGGTGGCACAGCAGGGGAGCCAGTATTTTAGTTTTATATAAACAAGGCAAGAGCGCTACAAATCTTTATAACCTAAGGCTGAGTTAAAGGGACATCAGGTGCTGTACCTATGTCCATAGGTGGTCTTAGAAGTAACAAAATTGACACTTTTTTTTTCTAGATTGAAGCCTCCAGACATGCCAGATATAGGTAAAGTGTGTACTATTATATAAATCCATCTTAATATAGATGGGCTGGAAGTACAAGTTCTCTGGCACAGAAACAATGCTTTTCTCTTCATTTCAAGAAAGCACTGTGTGCTCAGTGGGACTTAACACAACAAAGCAGCATCCCTCTTTGTGATTTGTTGGTCCAGGCCACTGTCTTTCTCGGTACTAGTTCTTTTTACAGTCAAGGTAAACGCTGTTTTATATATTATTTGATTTTCAGGGAAATTAAAGCAAAGCCTGCTGGTAAATAGGAGAACAGATAGTATTAAAGAAACAGTAAGAAGGCAGAGTTCAAAATTAGCAGCAGCATAGATTAAGGGAAAAGGAACTCCTCCTATTAAGTAACTGCAAATTGGGCTACGGATTATTTTCTTGTTCTACTGTTTCTTGTTTCACTGTTTCACATACACAAAAACACCAAAGAATACGTGCCAACAGATGAAACAGTGTATCCAATAAATATTCAACAGGGAACTACAATTCCTGGCCACTGAGGCACTATTCTGGTGGAAATACCTAGCCAAATAGTACCAACACTTCCCTAATGCTCGTAACACCTTAGAGAAGCAGCGTAACTTCAGTGGACTTAAGGTAAGACTCTCCTTAAGTTTTACCATGGCTAGCTCTGGTAAGTACTTCAACTACAAACACATATTCTATTTCTGAGATATTTCTGTTACTATCTCGTTTTCTATTTCTTCTCCAGTTCCACAAGTTTTTGCAGGACATTTAGAATTGAAACACACATACCAGTAGTATCTGCAGCGTTGCATCAAACAATAGTGTTTGTGCAGTGTTCTGTTACACTGGTTGTAGAGATGTATTAAATAACAATTCAATCTGTAGGGACATACTGAATGCAGAAAAAAGCACGTGTACTTTTCCTTTTTTAGAATTGTGTAGCAGAAAGGGTGGGCAATTTACTATATCTGGTAATTTAGTTAACTTGTAAATAATAAGGGCATTTTTTAAAGCAGTACCAAGAGAAATATAGCATTTTATTTAAGTCTGACATGTACATTTTCCAGTTTTGATATGAAATCTCTTCCTACCTATTATTAATTTAATGCAAAAGGATATCTGCAAGTCCAAGACAGCAGAGAAAGTGACACTTTCAGCTAGCTGGGTTACCATTATGGAGCTCACTACTCACACACTACCTCCCAAGCCTTTCCTGCCAAAGCTTCCTAAAAAAGCAAGGTTCCTTGAAAGTCTTGACTGGCCAAAAAAATACCACTGAAAATACTTCCTTCCTCTTTTACTGTCCCCCTCTGCAAAGGATCACTATGCAAAAGGGAAAGAAGGGGTACAAAATTGCTGAGAAAGGCAACACTTCATTTATTTGCCTTGCAGCCACTTTTTGGCAGATGATCAAAATGATGGCAAATGCTCCTTCACATGTCTCTAGGGTGCCACCTTCTCTCCCCACTACCCATATTCCCCTCAGTCATAAACTTCCCTGAATGAGCCCCAGCACCATGGAAGTGCTGCAGTTTGACATAAAGCCATTGCTTCTCATCTGCTCCAACCTACAAAGTTCCTGACTGAACTCCCTTCTCTCTGGGGAACTAATGAGAAGCATTAAGTATGTGACGACTATTATGCTGATGTGTCAGCACTTGCACTAACTGTACCTTTCAGAATAATACGTTAACTTATCAACCCAGCGAAAAGCCAACAGATGAAAAGTAAGGCCTGAATATGAAATTATTCCTAAGTGTGCAGTAATTAAATTGGAGCTCTCAACGTGCATTATAGAGTAGCTCAAGGTAACATTTCTGTAACTGCCTACAGTATAAAATGTTAGGTTCCAAGTATAAAAGGGAATTTCTGTAAAAAGAATAGTATTAATAGCTCATATAGTTTAAGAGAAAGCTTTAATACTGGGCAGCTGCTAGACAAAAGCATCTTGTCTCTGACTGAGTAGTTCAAATTTATGTCCAAACCAAATAATAAGTCATTCCATTTGACAATGTCAGATTTAACTTCTGAGTCTAGGCTTTTAATCAACATGTCAAAAAAAGTAGAGTAATTGTTCTGCCTATAATACTGAGTAACTAGAGGCTTGGCTGAAGCACTTCACTGTTTCTAAAGCCAAGTGTATATGAGGTTATAAAATACCTACTTCCATTATCTTTGTGTTTGTTTACGGAATTTATCTGAAATTTGGAGACAGTCAAGAAAAGTAATAAAAAAATACTCCCTTATTCTTTTCCTGTTACAGGACAGCAAGTGGTTTCCCGTTAATAGCAAAATCCAACCTAGCACTTGGGTAAAATGCCTACTGGGCATGAGGATGGTTCATTGTGTATATTCTTGTGTTTGCCACTGACTTCTCTTGGAAGGACACCAGATGTAGCTTTCTGGTGGCAATGAAACTACTTGCACAGCATGTTGCAAACTGCCTGCCATACTTGTTCCATCAAAGATCAGGAGCATGTTACAGTGCAAAGCACCCAAGAGAGGCACTGACTTAATGAATGAGGACTCTCCAGAAAAAAAGACTCAGCTGCATTAATCCTGTTCAACTCAGGAACCCCTGTTACAGTTTTAAAGCTGCTTCATCCTCCAGAAGTAATTACCTTTGTTGTCACTATTGCTTAAAACAAAACAAACAGCTATACACAGAGCCAGAAACACTGGGGTGTGTGGGGGGTGTGGCGCGCAGGAGCAGCAGGTCAGGAAAGCCTCATGCAATTTCTTTTTTGAAATCAAGTTTGAAGTACTACTTTTCAAGCAAATTAATTTTAGGCACTACTAATATAAATGAGACTACATTAAAGTTATCCTCCTGTTAGGCCTCTATTAACCCAGTTCATGTTTTGAAACACCTTTTATAAACTCTTCTTTTACATCACGGCTAACTGTAACAGAACTCCAGAATCAGCATGTGAACCTGTCACCTTCCTTCAATACATTACAAAAGTGAATACCACACAGTAGGGAATAAGTAAAAATAGTTTGCTGTTTTGATTTTTGTTGTAACAATTCTTCTGTAGAAGTCCTTTACAGTGCACTGCCTGAAGTTTCACAGATTAAAAGGAAAACACACAAAAGATGTTTATTACAGAATTACATAACTGCTCACCATCTTTACTCATTTTCAGGGGAAAGCTCAAAGAAAGGAATGGGGGTAAACAAAAGGCTAATTTTATTTTAAAGCAAGTCCTTTTGACACCTCTCTAATGTATACTAGATGTACTCTTAGACCTCTTGACACTTCTAGCTGACTGTTGAGGATTCCCAGTAACTGGGAAGTACCCCATTCATTTTTAATACAACGTGTAAGATACAATACAGTAGGTAGCACAGATATGAAGTACTAGGCTTGAATCAGGCAGTAAGACTCACTTGAGAGGGTGTACTTGTTAGCTCCATCTTTTCTTGAGATTTTTCCTTTGCTAGTCGTGCAGCTTCTTTGAATTCCTGAAATTTTTCAGCAAACTGAAGGTACATTTGTTAAAAAAAAAAAGGAAAAGAAAAAGAGAAACAGTAGGTATGAAGTAATACATTACATGCAGAACAGAACGCTATACTTAACATTTCACAAAGTCAAATTCTGTCAGTAGAATTCTTAAATTTTTCTCCTTATTAGACACTCATTTAAGAGAATTACACAGTGATATACCTTTCAGTACCTTTCAGACATAACGGACACATATGTCAGGAAAGTTCTGAATGATGCAACAAAGTTTGATCTATTGCTGATAATGTTAAACCCCCTTACCTCAGAGATGGCTAATAAGAGTGACAAGCTGCCTTAGACAACTGCTTTTAGATTCAGTTTTCACTCTCTTCCTAACAAAAAATTATCTGGTTCTGAAGCCTACTGTGGTCACTATTAGCCTAGAGCTTCCAGTGGGCTTCATTCTTTCATGATTGAAACAATACTGATTTCTTCCTAAATACTAACAGTATTTATAATTTCAATAGAGCTAATTAGGAAAGCAGCAGTGGGAATACTGAGTCAAGTTAATTTCTTATTGTTCATTGACATCAATCAAGTTGAAGAACAAATTGAACTACACACATAGAAGAACACTAAATTCAAGAATTGCACATTGAACTGTCACATGAAATATGAAGCTTAATTTCTATGCTACATGTACATCTTCCAGAAAATAGCTAAAGCAGCAATTTAGAAATACATGAATCCTTAAACCTGAGAGATTAAATCAATTTATTAAGAACAGGGTCTAGTTTCTCTGGTTATAGAAGAATTTGGCTTCTTAGATCACAGCTTGACACTACACCAATTGCTACAGCAGCCAAGCATTGTTTTTGTTTCCTACTGCTTCTATACAGAACATTATCTTATGATGATCAGCTTAAGACTGAAATGATTCTGCAGAAACACTGGAAGCTTCACCAACAGCTTCTGAATCTCTCCAGCAGGAGCATACAAAGAAATTTTGCACTGCATGTATTTAGAAGGGACGAAAGCTACCCTTTCTTTGTGTGACACAGTCTCAACTATTTTCAGTAAGAACTTCGCTTGCTATGCAAGATCAAAAAGACCTTATCGTTTTTAAACTTCTTCTCCTGGCAGGCTATTAAAATTTGAGGAAATACCATTGCTCTCTACTTGTATATTTCACCTATTGGGTTATTTAAAAGCATATGCTAAAGTCTAATCCAGCATCACAATGTGTCTCAGAACAGATGATAGCACGGGCAACGTATCAACAGAACTAGATGATACTTATTTAAGACCTGTATGTAGACTGCAAAATCTGATGGATAACCTATTATTTAAATCAGCTTTAAGACCAGAGAGGATTGGTAAATGGAAAACATATGCTGAGATTTATAACAAATGGGTGAACAAGGCAGTGAAAATTATCTGTATCACAGTGGTAGAAACTGTGACAAAATATATAGTAGACAGATAAATATATAACATTCTAAAAAAAAGCCAACAAGGCTAATGTAATGGAAACTTTAACATTTTTACTAGAATTTCTTGAGACAGTCAGGTGGTGCATCAAAGCAACATCTTGATAAAATTCCTGAAATAACAAAGATTTCATGGTATGAAAGGAAAGGTTCTCTAAAGTATCAATATTTTAAGGAAAAGATGAAAAATCAAGCAGGGAGACTGCAAGAGGGTCTTACAAGTAACTATGGTGGCACTTTTCCCATTTAGCATACTCTTAAGTTACATAGAATAAAGCAGGTCAACTAATTCAAAGGGGTAAGACAGAGAGCAAACCTGAAAATGAGTATTTCCTATACATCAGGACATTATCAAAAGCACAGACTTATATTCTGAATGAGAATATTGTCTCAGTTTTTTCTGAAGACCACAGGACATTCTGTTCCCCCTACTGCAGCAGCAAAAGGGACTGTGCTAGCAAATCCTCATCCCTTGGAAGGAACATTCTTCAGCATAGGAACCATCTTTCAGGTATCACTGACTTCTGATCGAACAATCTTGAGGTGAATTTGTGGTTTAACTTACTGAGAAGAGGTCTAATGCAGGCAAATACATGATTAATTAATTTTCTTCTGTAGTGTTTGTATATGAAGTTGATTAGAGTGCTATTATTTTTCTATCAGATATTCTCACTCCACTAATTCTCAGTCACAATAGTACACAAAGAGGTTACCGTTGTTGCACTCTAATAATTAGTTTACGAGGAAAAATGCACATAAATCAAAGGTGAATAGTTCAAAAGGCAAAAATTTGCTATAAACTAAGCGGAAAATGATCTAAGAATAAACAGTTTATTTTATCTGCGCTGATTATTTGCTTCAGTAACCTGCTGAAATAAGCCACAGATTAGACTAAGACTTTTGTGGTTGCAGGCTGTCTTGTGCTCCCTGGAACTTGAAATGTTTCATTGGGACCAAGAAACACTACTGCAAAACAAATTACCTACAACCAGGCTATTCACTTAAGAGCTTTGATAAATCAAATACAGAAAAGAAGTTCCAGAATCCATTTTTAAGGCAATTTCTAGAAGCAACCTGTTCCTGAACAAATCCATTAATACACTTTATTTGCTAGCCCTATTATTAATATCCAGCAGTATCCTGATCCCTAAATTAGATTTCTTCTCCTTCAGCGCCACATGTACCAAAAAGTGCTCTGGTAAATCTGACTATAATGCCAGTGCACAAATGTAGGACAAGGCCTCAAGGACAAGAGTCCAAGTACTGTTAGCCTGATGAACAGAGACTTGTTAGAACTTGTAGGGCACAAGCCCTGGGAGCAAAGGAACAAGCTAACTGCAGACCCCTGAGCCGTCACAGTTGAGGAGGCAACCAGACGGACAGAGAAACAAGTAGTCAGATAAGGGAACGGATGGCGCCGATATGTAATCAAGAAACCCGCGTAGAAAGAAACTCCCTAACCTTGGAATAAAAATTATTGCTATGTCAAGATAAACTAGTAAGTACCTATTGTTCTAACGGTGTGCCTTAAATATTAACCAATCAGTGTTTTTTACGCTTAAGATTTAACCAATCAGTGTGTAATATGTAGAAGGTAGAAACATATATAATTGTAAGAAAATCACTAACAAAGGGACAACTTGCTTGCATCAAGCTGCGTCTCGTCTCTTCATTCGCCGCACACAAAAGTGAGAGTTAGCAATGTGAGCAGAGAGACAAGACAAGAACGAATAGACATGTGATTTCTCTACAGCTACACAGCAGATCCAGGGTTTCCAGTTCAGCTCTTCTGATCCCAAGACCAACACATCTACCAACTCCAGTGACTGAATAGACTGCAATCTACAGAAGTTTCCTCTCGCCCATCAAATATGTATTTTTTAATTTTAAAATTACACAAAAAAATTATCTTTATGAATTTTAGTAGCAACAGTCAGCAATTTCAACTCACATGAATATCAGTTTGATAACTAAGATATAATATAACAGGAGCGGTTTTCTAAAAAGGTCCTGAAGATTCATCACCGTAAGTTTCTTCCCTTTATCTCCCACATGGGGAGAGCAAGAAAAGCATCAAATATAGCACAAATAAAAAACGCAAAATATTGTCAACGACAAGGATAACCTAGTACTTAAACTCAGGCAAACACAGAGTGTGCATGACTACAGCATGACACTTTGCCTCCAAAGAAGCATTCTGTGATTAAGGAAAACAAGCTAGTCTATGAAAGAGGTAAATTAAATTAGCATTGATGCTACGTTCATTGAATTATTAACAAAAGTTATTACCATGGTGGTAAGCAAGTGCCTCTAGGACATACATACCAATTTATATAGTGACAAAGTTTCTAAGTTCACTGAAGCAATGACAACTGCACAAACACACATGCAATATTAGTACCATTCAGAATTTCCTGTGTTTGTGTTGCTTTGTGGAAATGAAAGCTATCTGATCATGAAAGAAAGAAATCTTCCAAGTGTAACACTTGTCCAAATAAATCAGATGTATTGGTTCTCATTTTAATGGTCTTCTAACAGGCCTATGCTTATCCTTGGATAGTGACAATTACTTTCTCAAAAGGGCTGGTATGATTTTACTTTTTTAAAAATAACAAGCCAATCATTATTCCTTACTTAAACACATATTTCACATTCCTTTCACCGCACTTGAGGTTCCAGATCTTTTGTATACCTCAAAGATGAAAATTCTCTGCTTAATGTAGAGACATGTTCTTAAACTCAACTGGAGAAAAATTACACTGGCTTGTACAGGTTCTTGGACTCATCTACCAGAGTCATGTCAATAGCAACAGGTATTTAGAAAGGGTACTTGGAGGAATTATAACATCAGTTTGAGAAACAGCGGTTACTGCTTTCCTTGGAACAAGGGGTACACTTCCTTCCTGCATAAGCAGACCAGAAAAAAACCCTCATGCATGGCACTGTTTCTTTAGTAAACATTTCAACTTTTTTTTATTCCAACAAGAAAATACATTTTCTTTTACAGTGAATCTATTTGCCACTAGCTTCATTTAAACCTGCAGATGTTAAAATACCTGTAATTTTATGCAGTACATTGTAGAAAAGTGATAGTGAACGTGGCTTAAACAACAAAAATGTGTCAGAAGACTACCAGCAATTTTTTCCTAGAAGATCTTAATACAGAAGAAACACTAAATTGTCTATTCCTTTAAATTCTACATGAAAACATGTAATGGAAGAACAACTTTTTAAAAAGAGAAATCTAACAAATTAATAATTAGAAAACAACTTACACTGTGATAGCTTAAGTGTCCCACCTTTCCTCCATCAGTTTGAAGAAAACTGGCAGGTATCATACTTCGTCTTATCTTTTCGCATTACAAGGATCAATAGAGAACATTCTTACGTAAATTATTTTTAAATAACAACAGTAATGAGCACTGAGTCAAGATACAGCGAGCAGGAACCAAATATTCTTAAGCTGCTTGACTAGCTTTAGAGCTGCCACTGGTCATACTTACTTTTGAAAGGTGATGTTCAGATGAAAATCCCAAGCCATAGACTGTATTCGCCCTGCTGTCTGCCCACTGGCCAAACTTCTGGGATGTTTTAGTAAATGTCATGTTGGGGGTGATAGTGCTATTTATTATTGCCTGAAAAAAAGTAATAATTGTAAAAAAAAAGTGGGTTGTGGTTTTGATTTTTTTAAGACTGCTCATAACTGAAAATGCCAATATTGTAGTAAAGTATCTGCATACACTGAATGAGAGACACACTGGGAACTAGGGAACAGTTTTCTAATTCAATCGCAGCTAGAATTACAAAAGCATATTTTCACATGCATTCTGTAAAAGGAGCAAAAGTTGGGGAAGGTACCTGTTTGCAATTGTATGCGATCATTCAGTAGTTAACAAGTCTATAAAGTCCTTCAAAGCATCTGCATAGGCTAGTAAGATCAGAAGAACAAGCAAAGTCCTTTTTTGTCTCACAAGTGTTATTTCTTTGTCCCTTAAGGCAACACCTCTCAAGCTCCACTGTAAGTTTCACTGTTGCACTCCCCCCACACCCTACCCCCACTGCATATGCAATTCACACTAGAAAACACGCAATAAAACAAGGTGGACAACTTCTTTTTAAGTTTCTGTATTACAAGAATATGTTGTTCCTTTATACACACACAAGCATCCCTAACAGCAACAGGGTCATACACCAACTGCAGAAGAGCTACTCTTACAATAATTTTTATTCTCTAGTTCTTGTTATATACAGGATGGAAGAAGTGCATCCTCCAGCATACAACTTCTACTAATGTAAACAAAAGCCACAACTAATAGATGATATGCTGGTTCCTTGAGAAGCAACTAAAGTTCACCATGGATTTCAACAATATTTCCATCACATCAAAGTTTGTCTAACCTAGTTAAATCTGTGATGTGGAACTGTGCAGGTCACTTAAAGTACGTAAAGATAAAGGATAATACTGACACCACTGGGTTTCATTTAACTAAAAAACCTGCTGGTTAGTACAGTTTACAACCAGCCAACATGAACAAGAAAGATTATCCATAAACTAAAAGATATGTGTATTTGAAGTGAAATACAGGCATGCTTTCTCATCTGTCTGGTGCTACTAAGAGTTTCAGCCACATTTGTTAAATAATTCACAGCCCTTTTCATGAATCACTGATGCTTTGTAACACCCACATGAAAGAGAACATCCTTAAAACTTCCCAGAAAATAGCACACACTGTGAGCAGAAGAATTCAGCAAAAATCTTTCTTATATGCCAGTTACTGTGCTCCAAAGCTTACTGTCAGTACGTGTCCTACCGCAATTGTCTTACAATACCAAGTTGGGAATCTTTCAAACATCAGTGTGCATGTCAATAGGACAAGAGGAAGCAGCTTCAAGTTGCACCAGGGGAGGTTTAGCTTGGATAGTTGGAAAATTTCTTCACCAGAACAGTTGTCAAGCATTGCAACAGGCTGCCCAGAGAAGTGGCTGGGTCACCACTCCTGGAGGTATTTAAAAGACATGTAGATGTGGCACTTAGGGCCATAGTTTAGTGGTAGACTTAGCAGTGTCATGTTAATATAACGGTTGGACTTGATGATCTTAGAAGTCTTTTTCAGCCTAAATGATTCTATGATTCTATAACCCCTGCCTTACCCCTGGCAGGTTAAATTCAGTGGTTAGTGAAGAATTCTAGAGCAGAAGAGCAGCAACAAAACCCATAGGGTCCAAACCATCTTCTCTGTCATAAATAGTGAAATCTTTCTTTTAGTTTTTGAATAGCAGGAACTGCATAGATGTATAGAGAATAGTATTTTCTCAGGATGGTGGGAGTGAGAAACTCCAACATCAGAGAGACCAGCTACTGCTCTCCCAAGCCTAAGACCTAGAAGTCAAAAGCAGCTTACTTCTTGTGTCAGATGGCCTTGGGGGTGAATATTAAAATGAGTAGTCATGGAGTTTACTTAGCATGCTTCACTTTTGCTGAGATGTGGATAGCACCAGAGCTCAGCTACCATCAACATAACATTTTCCCTGAATTCTACAGGGCAAGTGTAAAAAATGTACAGCTGATGGGCCAGCTAAGCTCACAAAAAGTTCCCATGTGCATATGGTGATTCTCAGATGAAGTGATGGAGAGAAGTATTGCAAGAAAGTTCAGAACACATTGTATTGAATATGTAGAAAGACAAGCAAAGATACTGCAGCACAGATGAATTTAACAGAACTGGCATCTTCTGCAGTAGCTTTGGCAGCTCCACTATATTCACATTAAATGAGAAAAGCAAATTTGGATATAGCTGACGATATCAAACAGGCAGTTCTCTCCAATAACCTTTGCTTCAAAATGCAAGTTTTGACTACCATTGTGAACAACTCCTGGAAAATTCTGGAATGTCTGAAAGCTTAGCTTTGAACCAACAAGTCTCATAAGGTCAAGGACTGGATCTGCCACGTGATCAGAGACTGGAGAACCAACTCCAGCATCTCCAGTCCACAAAAATGCCTCCTCAGATTTTCATATAGGAGAAGTCTGTCAGTGAAGTCACTGGTAACTCAAAAATCATTTGCCTTTCTTCAGGCGTAAGGTTTGGAGCCCAAATAAAGCCAGCAAGCCTGCACCTGCACAGTGGCCTCCAACTGACCTCATAGAAAACATGCTACCTATAACGGAAGAAATAACGTGAGATAAAGAGGTGGACTTCTTGGAAAACAAGTGTTCTGGAGCTCTTTTTTTCTTGTATGCTTCTTGTCATCTTGTGCACTGTTAGTGCTTGGAAGCCCACTTTTGAAACAACCTGGTGGAAGCCCAGCACACAGCTGTGCAAGTTCACTTACTGTTCAATCTCTCTTGCTGTGAAAGCTGCCAACAGTATCATGTTTGAAATTAAATATCCTGGGGACAGCGTAGAAAAGAGTCTTCATCCCATCTCAAGCTTTAGTTGTCTAGCTTGCTTAAGCCCTAGTTCCACCCACTGCTTGATTATTTTGAGCTTACATCACAGACTTGAGAGTGTGTGTATTATGTCATGGATGTAACTTCCTCAGCAAAGCAGATGACTCTGAGGACAGAGACTTAGGACCTCCAAGCAACAGGACTGGCATTTGCTGCAATGAGAGCGGCATACCTGGTTACAGAATAACCCAATGAAAAACCCTGGAGAAACCAATCAGCTGTAGCTGAAAACTGCTCCCTGCCTTGGCTGACCATGTGGCTGGTTGCACGAGAAAGACCCAGAACAGGCTGCCAGGACCAGGATAAGCTATCCGTTTTGACAGCAGCTGGCATTTAGGCTGGGTTACAGTGACTGTCAAACTGCCTCCTTGCAAGGAAGAAAGGCAGGAAGAAAGCTTTTTAAGAAATAATTGCATTGAGAAAGAGTTGCTTTGATTCTTTCCTTTATTTACCAGCAGAGAAAACTAAGAAGGCTCAACTCCCATAGACAGTATTAGCCCAAAGACAGCAAGTTTCTCACTGGGAAGACTACATTCAGATCCCAGTGATACGAAAAAGACTCCTTTCATTAGATTTACCAATTTTACAAGGAAATCAAGGCTTTCAATCCTCTCTGAATTAAAAACATTAAGCGTGCTAGATCTCTTACATACTACATTAACCATGCTTTTTAAAAGTGCAATGCTAGAGCATACTACAGATACAATCAGTGTCCGCTACTTCTGGAAAATACTAGATGTGAATCCTGTGTATCTGCAGCTTAAAAAAAAAAAGATCTCTTTTTTTAAATTAGAATTTATAATTAATTCTGTCTTGTCTACTCCAATAGGTACTGTTTTAACTGCTCTCTTCTATGCCACATTTCACTGTAGAGTTACCTGTATAACAAATGTCAAATATTTCATCAACTTTTAAGAATATTGTTAGCATAAATGTACAAGAATATCTTAAAAACAGAACAGAGTCAATCTGACAGGCAGGCATTTAGCTTTTGAAGAAGCTTTTTGAAGAGATTTTGTTATCTTTAGATTTTGTTGGAATTATAAAATAGCTTTCATGTTTACCTTTCATATTAGCTTAGCTATGAGAAAACAGGGCATGTGTCCTAGCTGTTCATTTTACTGACTGCAAACCCAACAGCTGTGAGACATACAGAAGTGGTCAAATATGATTTTATCTTGTGCTAAAGTTGATGGCAACAATAATTAAGACACACAGTATTTTTTTAACTTCTTCAGGGGAAGATCACTGAAGACCTGTGCTTACAGGCTTTGCAGACCATCTATTGCAGTAACACTGACAGGAGACTTGACTCAGAAACAATGTATACAAGGCTCACCTAACCTAGAGACTGGAAAACCACCCTTATCCAGAGTCTTCTTTTGTTTTAGATGAGCACAAACTATTTGAGTTTTTTTACTACCTTGCATCTGTGAAAAAATTATCAGAGTTAACTAGTACTGCAGGAACCACATTGCTTGATCTCTTTTTCTCAGTGACTGCCAGAGATTGAGTGGGAAAGACAGTGGGATTCTGGGAATAATCCTAATGTCTGCAGTATTACTGAAGAAAGAAAGGAGGCTTCCTTCCATCACCTAGGAGAAAGAAGTACTAAACCACATTTTTCCAAGGAGCTATGACATAACTATAATACTTAATGAGAACTGAAAGCCTTAGCAACAACTGCTCAACGTTGTCATGTCATGTTGCATACTATTTTTTTTCCAGGCTTTCTCTTGACTCCTAGTGGTAGGAGAAAAAAGTCACATAAAAGATACTCAGGAGGTCACAGAAAAGAGCCTTGAGTTTTATCAGGTTGTTTGCATCAGCATATCCCTGCCATGGACAGCAGGGATGCAGATACTGTACATGACTATAAAATATGGTCTGTACACTGAACACCTTACAGTCCTAGAATATTTACTGGAGTCAAGTTAGAAGGAGATGCAACATTTTTTGTGCAATGTACTTTAAGAGGAGACTGTAGCTTTGGAAAACAACATTACACAGAACGCATTAAAAATAAGCAGAACTTGCTTCTGTAAGGGTCTATCTCAGCTGAATCTGGCTCACAGACCCATTGATAAGGAATAAGGGAAAAATCCGTCTCTCACAAAATACACCAAAGGACCCCAACAAGCAAATTCCAGGGGGAATCTGCAATGTATAAAAGCATCCCTCAGAGCTGAGTAAAGATCATGTCTTTAAAATATCCTTTTGTTTTCAAGAAGAAAGATTAAATGACTTTCAGGCAATCAGTACAGAAGTTAAGATTTATCCAGGAATCCTACTGAAACCCATTAACATAAAGAGAGGGAAGGGTGTGGGACAGAAATAGGATTATCATTCAAATCTGAAGTCTCTGTCTTTCAAATTTTCCTTACTGCAGTCTAAGTGAACATACATGTGAGTTGCCATCACTTACTGACGTACTCAGCACCTGAGCCACTGTAACTGAGCAGCCACATGCACATCATTCTCTCCACTATACAAACCCACAGGGTGCTATAAACCCCAACAGCACCAAGCTGTACAATAAAACCTGGTTGGACCCTTTACCTCCAAGGGAGAGGCATGACAGCTTCAAAACCAGTATGGTTCAACAAGTGGTTTTGGCCACTGGCAACATGTGTATTTGAGACATTTTCAATATAAAATATATTTTTAAGAAAACCCCCACAGAATCATCTTTATTCAGTTTCATTTAAAAACTTCAGATGGCAGAATTAAACTGAGTAGCTTTTTCTCCTTTGCAAATTCAGTGCTTCTGTCTGACCAATCAACAATGTAAAGGCATTGCAAGTTCAGATGCCAGCAGTGTTACTGACACCTGGCTGTATGCCATATAGCAGGGACACTATCTGGACATGCTCCAAACCTAAGAATGATTTATAGTTCTATTTAGCCCGTTGTATATACTATATTCTATATGTGCAAGTATGTTAAAAAATGGCAGTTTAGTTAGAAAAATAAAAAATTCTCTGGGAATTTCGCTGAAAACTTCCTTATAATTCTTCCATGGTTCCCCCTGCTATTCACCTATGTATTTTTCAAATGAGTGTTGTGACACCTAAAACAATGGGTCTTTCTTAATCATGATAGGGATCCTAGATCTTAGACATCTAATACTTGGATGACAACATCATTAGGATTGCAGCAATCACAGAGAGAGTAAATAAAAGTGATAGATTCTATTATCTATATACCCTTGCCAATAGTACTACAAATGTAAAGGAAATGCTGCAGTGGACAAAAGGACAAATAAATAGAAGAACAATTGCTTGACAATTTAACTCAGCAGCCGCTTTGCATGAGTTGCAGCTTTGGACAAAGGCAGAGGAACCCCAGTGGACACCAGAGTAAGGACTTTGTAAACTGTGCAGATCAGTTAAGGTGTTACAGATTGCAATTGGTAGTCTTGATTTCATACTGTACCTCGTTCCAATCCCAAAGTCTTCAGGTATTTTAACTATTTGACAGAACTAAAAGAATAATTTGAAGAAAAGGTGGGAAGGGAATAAAGAAAGTAAAATTTAAACTTGGAAAAATTCCGGTAAGCTTTGACACCAGAGTCTCAATCACTTAAAGCAGTACCGTATAGACATCTTTGACTATGAGATATATTTCTATATACTTCTTTATCACAGAAATTCTCCTTCCTTATCTAAAAAAGCAAACCTCTGGATATTTCTAAAAAATGCAGGGTAATATTTTTCAGCTTTCAATAAATATCCACAAAATCTCTGTGAATACTGCCATGCTCTGACAGTATTTCAGTTCCCATCATTATGAACTGATGCATCTACGAAAGTTGCAAATGAAAGTCTCTTGGAAGGATTACACCTTTTGACTACACTCTGTGTATTTTCAATGTCCTTATTGCAAACTTTTCTGACATACTGTTCGTAAAGTTACTGATTTTATACCCACTTGGAGTAGAACCTAAGGAACAATCAAGTATTTTCTCCATGTAAAATTAATTTCTCAGACAAGGTTTCTTACAACATCAGCTCAACACATTATCCTCCCTAATTAAAAAAAAAAATCCAAAACAAAAAAAACTCCAAAAAACCCAAACCAAATGACTGTTTTCACGCAAGCTTACCACAGAGAGGTTTATCAGGAGGGAATCCTCACATTCTGTACAGTAGGAACTGAAGATTATGTAACAAAGGATTTACTAAGTGGGCACTGAACAGATGTCCTTCATAATGCTGAATCCAATGATATTGATAGATCATTGAATGCAGAGATGAGAACAGGTTACTGTAACCCTAGCTGTACTTTTCAGTGCATCTCACAGGGGCTGTCTTTTTAGTCTGCTGGTAATATTAACTAAGAGGTCATCACTTAAATTCAAAAATAAATCTATCAAAGTAAAGATGAACATATGAAAAACAGCGTTTTTGGATGAACTCTTAAAACATGTAATGAAGCATTTAAAACGTAATGAAGCAATGTGATCATTTTAACATGTCAGTAATCTATTGCTCAGATAATGACAAAAGTATCTGAGAAAATACATGAAAGACATCAGACTAGGAAATAGATGAAAAGATTGATGAAGCAAGTTTTCTGAAATAAAACTTACCTTTGCGCCATCCAAACTGATTATCCTGTAGACATTTCTTGTGCTGTCATAGAAGTAGGACACAGTAACAGCATGCTTGCTGGTGGGAACCCAGTTCTTCTTAGTGTTTGGGTCAATCTGGAAGACATGAGCTCGGGTGCTGAAGATGGGTTGTTCCCTGAAGGATAAAGAGTAAAAGTCATTAATCTAATTTGTACATAATACCATTTCACACAAGTTATCTGTCAGTTGTGCCCACTGGGATGTACACATTTCACCTTGCATGACAATTTTTTCCTAAGAACTTCCGTATGTGCTATTGCATAGAGCAGGTAAGTGCATTAATATATATATGCAAACAAAGGCAAGCCTTCTAAGGCAAAAATCAGCACTCAGCTTCAGAGTCAGATAAAGACAGCCATCTCTAATATAGATTCAGCTCTGTCCCACCATCTCCCCAGCCCTCATCCTCCGTGTATCCCTTTAAACTAACTGGCATTAATACATACATAACTCCATCTCGCTACACTGCAGAATGTTTATGACATCAAAACCCCATCTTCTAAAAAGTCTTTTAATACTCAAACTATTCTAAGCAATTTTAGACCATCATCTGAAACTGAACTGGCTGATTCAATGCAATTACTCTAAAACTAACATTAATTATAGCCAAGAACATGTGTTGTGAAAGTCTCACTCTTTGGAGTTTCACACCTAAATATTTTCATAGCAACACTAAATACATGTAACATATATGGTTCAAAGTTAACTGTTTAGCAAATAAAATTATATAAAGTAAAAAAACCCTTCTGGTCAGACAGAAGCACTTCAGAATTTACAACTGATTTTCCCCATGATCATTACCAGGATATACAGCATTGCACAGAAATCTAAAAATATTTTTGTATCACTAAGATGGCTGTCAGTTTAAATTCAGCTACACTTTAGTGACAAATAGAATGCTGTATTCTTCAGGAATGTTTTAGTGACAAATAGAATGCTGTATTCTTTAGGAATGTTTCCATTAAATCCCAAAGATAAGTACTGGAACATTAAGCTGGATTTAACTGTCTAGGGTTTTGGACTCTTGTTTTCTCCCATTTCTAGGATGTGAAGTAAAATATCCTTTGTCCCTGCCCTCATTTTCCTTTAGGAGTTAAGTTTTTAATACATTTTTCTGCCCAAAATAAATGCAAAAGACAAAATTAGGATTTTGGGTACTCACAGTCAAAGGGGTTTAATCTGGCCTCATTACAAGGGGCACATATGAACACTCAGAAATAGTTCTACTGCTTGGCATCAAGAGCAGCTGAGAGCAGCTGCTTTCAGCAGCAGAATCGTACTACTCAGCTGGGAGTTAAGGCTCCATGAAGCTCATTTGCTAGAAGATGTGGGGGTGCTCCTATGTTGGGTGTTGCAAGAAGTGAAGAAAGGATACAGAACAGATCAAAGACAGTGAAACAGTGTTTCAGTGAAAACTAAAGGAAGGCAGGTCACGGGGATGAATGCACATG
Organism: Falco rusticolus; assembly: GCF_015220075.1. NCBI lineage: Eukaryota > Metazoa > Chordata > Aves > Falconiformes > Falconidae > Falco > Falco rusticolus. The sequence goes on from NC_051210.1 coordinate 59,746,473, forward strand.
CTAGTCCTCCATACAAAGGTCCCTGCACACTTAACACCAACTCATCCTCTCCTAAATCACTCAGCTGTAGGAGGTTGTGTAGCTGTTTTCCTGATCCCAATCCCTTGCACACAACGTTTATGCAAAGGTGACTTTCATAGCCCTTTTGTTTAACAGAATCTTTACACCAGTTCTTATCACTCTTTCAAATATCTACAATTACTTCTTCAATCAAACTTTAGGTTTTGTCTTCAATTAGATATTTTGCATTTACCTCCCTTTAAGTATATCCCAATGTAATATGATGCATACTACCATAAGCATTTACCTCCCTTTAAGTATATCCCAATGTAATATGATGCATACTACCATAATGCAACCAGTTCCTTAACTCTGGAAAGTTAAAGAGCTCATCAAAACAAAAATCTTAGAGGCCTGACAATTATTCGGATGAAGATGGACACTGAAACAAGAAAATGAACGCTCTGACCACATTAACTAAAAAGATAAAAAAAGAGTTGAATCCAAATTATACATGTGTGGTTAATTAATACACATTTTACCAGTATGGATATTCAATTCTGTCACAGTACAGTGCACCATACAACTGGGACTTTCAACATACCACAGGTTAGGATTTTAATATATAAAAGGTAGGTGAAAGCTGTATGACTAAAGCAAGTGGGAGAGTCAGTAAAAGTCAACTGTTCGGCCCTGAATTACTGCTCTCCTGCACCGTCAGCACAGAAGTCTTCCATAGCCCCAGATAAATATAATCAATTTATTTGATGAGGTGGTCTGCATATTCCTGCTGGTTGCTCAGCAGTGTTGCTCAAAGACAAAGCAGAGCACTTTTCAGGGTATGTGTGTGGGTCTGGCGTAATTACACTTAGGTATGGAACAGCATAAATGAAGCTCACATACTTTTTTAATTACTTCTGATAAAAGGAGAATTATAGTCTTTTCCTTCCATGTTTTAACTGAAACTACAGCTCTGCAAAATGACAAGCTGTCTACACTCTGTGGAAAAAGCTTAACTCCCTTCATTAAACTAGTTGACTAAATCTTGATTTTGCCAGATTACTGGGATAATAATTTTTTTTTCTGACAAAGATGCTAAACTTCAGATGCCTCTAGAATTAGACCAACATTCTGACAGTTGATGATGAACATTCATCATTATTTCTTCAAACAAATGGAAATTATGCACCTTTAGTCTACAGGACTAAATGTGTTACAGAATCACTCACGGATGTGCCACTGAAGTCCCTTAAAGCTGCTGTATATTTTGGTCATTTGTACTTTTCTGTAGCAACATACTACAGATCTACTTCAATTTTAGATTTTCTAAAACATTCAGAAACAAAGAAAAAGGTAATATATCAAACATATGCAACATTTTTAACTTCAGCTAATCAATCTTTACTGAAACTTTTTGTTCTTCCATTATCCAGAGGCCATGATGCCCTCCCAATATGGAAGTTTCAATTAATTCAGTTGAAGTGATATTAGTTATAAGATTATTAGTATTTGTTAAATCGGACAATAGTTTCCTTTTTCCCTTGCTAAGTGCTCAGACAATTAATACATATAAAAATTATATTTTATGATAGATAATATATATTTTTTTAAAATCTAATTTTGCCTGTATAGTTAAGATAGGAAGAAGGCAACAGCTTTAGTAAGAAAAAACAACCATGTAAAAAAACCTTATCAGTGCCTTACTCTCTTCTCTTCCTCTTTCAGCTTTCTCTTGTCACTCTTTCATTAACCAGAAAGTATTTAGTATTCACTAAAAACACTAATAGGAACCAATACAAGAACGCATCACTAGTTACAAAGAGAAGTCATACATTTTTTCCAGAAATATTCTGATACTGAAGAAAAAGAAAAGAAACTAACAAGAATGACACAGTAACATGGTTTGACTATTAGAAACAACTGCTCAGACACAGCAAAAACGTTAAGCCTAATATGCTGCTGTTGTTAACTGGCTTAGACTGCAACATTACAATGCTAGAACACAGACGAAAAAGAAACGCCAAGTTCTCCCGGACTGGAGTAGCAATGTGAGGACTAAAGAAGTGTGAGAAGTACCACTTCAGCTGGTAGACGGACACTGGTTTTTTTCATCATTGATATAAAAATTGATAGGTGATCAGTCCTAGGCTAGGCTTAGGAGAAAAGCCTGTGTCCTAACAACCACTCCTTCCATTCTGACATTTTAACATAACCTTTTCAAAAAAATGCAACTACTGAATATAAGAACATAAGGTTTCTTTTTTCCATATGTTAGACCAATTAAAGTTTCACAAAAAAAGCTTAAATTAGTAGAGAAGGTTAGAAAGAACTTTTCTTGCTAATCCATAATCAGTATTTGCTTTTTTTAAAAAAAGTATCTATTCTTTAACATGTCTGGTACTTCCAGATCATGCAGACACTAATGCTGAAGACCTCCTTTCCCTTCTTTCTCCCCCCACACTGTTGTTTACCATGACTCCAAAGTTATTTTCACTGCCATAATATCTGTAACTTCTCAAGGCTGGGATTCTGTTGTCTTACTTATTATAAAAACAAAGGCGGCATGAACTTCTACAATATTAGTTGATGTCCTACTTGTGTCCCCTTTTAGTGTGTTAATGATGCTAAAAATAAAATGTAAAAAATATACACCTCCTTCCCCCTACATACTGGGCTAGATTGACAGGGCTTTGGTAGGGAGGGTGCTGCACTGTGTGCAACAAGGTCAGGGACCACCCTGTGCAGACCCAAGAACAGACCAGGACTGGGGCTAGAGGAAAAAAAAGACACAGGAGATTACATGCGAGCAGGGGCTAGAGCAAAGAGCTGCCCAAGCAGAAGATGGCAGCAGACATGTGACCAGGTGTAACACTTAGGGGATTCTGGACCATGGAGGAACTGAGTAACAAAAAAAAACCCCAGGAGCCACCATAGGCACTAACCATTTTCTGAGTGCCACCTGGGGTGAGAGGATGAGAGATCAGGAAGGAGCTGGAGAGGGGTCCACAGGGAAGATGAGGTCTGTTTTCTGTGTTTATTTAATTGTCATCTTCATTGGCAATACACTAAATTGATTTAGATTTCCTGAGTCAAAATGATTTTGTTGTACATGACATTCCTTCCCTGCCACAAACATAAAAAACAGACCTAAAACTTCATATAGCAGCCTCTTGGATCCTCAAAGCATTCAAATACACTAGCAGTTTTAAAACTTTATGCAGAGCTATTTTCCTCAACCAGTAGGACAAAAGGGGATGAATGAGCCGGTCCAGTGTGATGGGGTCCTCCTACTCAACTCAGCTTTGATAGCTCTGAAGTATCTATCAAGTAATGAAAAGCCCATGAGAATGAATATTTATGTCAATCATTTCAGCAATTTCTATCTCCCCTGATATGGATCTTGAAAACTGCAAAGTGCATTATCCAGACTTACTGTTTTTGATGCACATGGACTCCTCATACAAGACTGTTTTCAAGACAAGTTCAACAAAATAGGCCTTGGAAGTCCTTTTCATCACATTTGCAAGTTGCAAACAGAGCAAGACCTTATCCTTCAAATTTTAGTCTCACAAGTTTCAGAGGAAGATGATGCCTTGCGCATTCAAAAACAGGGCAATGTCCCTGTGCACAGCACTGGAGTACAACCACACTCCAAGCTCCCCACCCACAGTGAGGACTGGACGAGGAGAAGTGTGCTGCTCTCAGCCCATTGCAGCCATGGGCACAGCAGACCCTGCCACGTGGCAGCCCGCATGCTCAGCACACATGCTCCGAAGGCTAAGGGCTGCACACTCCCTCAGCAGGTATCACACATGTTTTTGCAGGTGGTACTTTTGCACACAGTGAGTTCTAAGCCTGTGTAAGATCTGTGATCCAAAGTAATTTCTCCCCTTATCAGACAACATGAACCCCCTGCATGACCTCTCAGGCATTTCCTGATCATCCCCAGATTTAGGATAGGACAAAGACCTTTTTGCTTTTTCAAAATGACAGCATACCAAGACTACAGCTTTCTCCCAATGCCTTGCTACAGTCTTAAAAAATACTCTCCCTAACTTGTTTGTAAAGCTGTAGCAAGCTTTTATTACTCTAAGCAGCTTGAGGAGAGATCCCTAAAAGAAATGAGGAGACCAATTAAAAGTGCAGCTATAGTCAAAACTAATTTGTCAACTATGGCATCCAAACACAGACAATGGTTTCTCAGGAGTCTGAGTGAACAAGCTCTGCAAACACAGGTCAAAGCAACAGAAAACCACAGAATTTTTCTTAATCCCAAAAATGCTCTGAAGTCTGATAAATACCGTATACAGTAGCATGGGACAGTAATGCATAACATTGTCGTCTTCTTGTATGGAAGCTTCTGAAATAAATTATTTTTCTGGGCAGAAATTGACTGACAACTGCCATCTTGAAATAAAAACCAAAATTATACAGTACTTGAACAAAACACACCAGCATACTTTTGAAATGAGTACATCTTAAGGTATTTCTTTCTGTATTACATACACACAATAACAACTTTAATGCCTCAAAACATATTTTGAGATAGTAAAAAAAGTGGAACTTACAATCGAGCAACCAGCTCAAAATCTCTCCCATTGCACGAGCAGTTTATCTAGTTTTACACTTAAATTCTTAGATCTACTTTTGCTGTTACATTTTGGGGTTGAGTCAGGTTTACTGAAGGTGAGCAAAAGCTTAGGAAGTTGTTCCTAAAAAGCTTGCCGAGTTTTCTGTATGAAGTTAATACATATATATGCCTATTCACCTATAAAGCTAAATGGCTTGCTTTATAGAATATCTTCTATAGATCCATAGAACTGCACAGAGCAGTGCCTTCAAGGTTTTTTCTAAACTGTTTTGCTCCCATTTAACAACCAGCTTTTAATATTAGATCTTTAACCACTACTGAGTTAGCATACCATCACAAATAATACTAGCGATTTTTCAGGATTTGAACCTTTCATTAAACCTGTAAATTTAAGTAAAAAATTTATTTACCTTTGCCAGAAACATTACATACTGCACGTAAGATTTTCAAGGATATGAAGCTTAGCCCAACTAAAGCGTTTCAGCTTGAAATCAGATATCACACAGTATTTAAGGGACATAAGATACAGAAGTCAGAAGAAAATTATTTAGTGATTTGCTCATATTTACATTGCTATGAAATCAGTGTTTTGTCATGGGTGATCAGTGGACAAGTCCTTGCTAATATGCCACAAGACAGCTGCCAGGCCTGCTGGTTAATCACCTCAGCCAGCTCCAACATCGTGCTTTTCCAAGGGTAAGTTGTAGCCTGTTTTTAACATTTGTTTTTATAAACCTACAATAGATATTTTGATGCCCTGTATTTCCCATGTTTCAGAAGGAACGGTTCAAACCCTAGCCCATAAACTCTTCCCACACATAAACCTTTGCCCACACTACAGCACACATAGTGCTGTACACACAGCTTCTTCATCCACATTCTTTGTTCATTAGCTTTAGTCTGTGTGTGTGTGTGATCAAAGAAGTTTCAAAGTTGGTAGAAATACAGAATATGGTTTGAAGTAATTCCAATCCTATGAAATTAGATCAGACTTCGAAAATACTAAAGAATTATTCAAACATTAGATTTTTAAAGTTCCTTAGATGTCAAATAACTTCAGCAGATAATGGCAAACCCCCACGGAATCAATAAAACAGCTTCTAAGAGTAAAGGGTACAAGCTGGGCAGCAGCATTGATCTGCGGGAGGGCAGGAGGCTCTGCAGAGGGGTCTGGACATGCCGGACCGATGGGCCGAGGCCAGCTGGATGAGGTTCAAGAAGGCTCCGTGCCGGGTCCTGCACCTGGGTCACACCAGCCCCACACAGCGCTACAGGCTGGGGCAGAGCGGCTGGAAAGGGCCTGGTGGGAAAGGGTCTGGGGGTGCTGGTCGGCAGCCGGCGGGGCATGAGCCAGCAGTGTGCCCAGGTGGCCAAGGAGGCCAGCAGCACCCTGGCTTGTGTCAGAAGCAGTGTGGCCAGCAGGGCAAGGGAAGGGACTGTCCCCCTGCACTGGGCACTGGTGAGGCTGCACCTCGAACCCTGTGTTCAGGTTTGGGCCCCTCACTGCAGGAGGGACGTAGAGGGGCTGCAGCGTGTCCAGGGAAGGGCAGCGGGGCTGGGGAAGGGTCTGGAGCACAGGGCTTGTGAGGAGCAGCTGAGGGAACTGGGATTGTTTAGTCTGGAGAGGAAGAGGCTCAAGGGTGACCTCATCACTCTCTACAACTACCTGCAAAAAGATTGTAGCAAGGTGACTGTTGGTCATTTCTCCCAAGTAACAAGTGGTAAGATGAGAGCAAATGGCCTCAAGTTGTGCCAGGGGTGGTTTTGTTTGGATATTAGGAAAAATTTCTATACAGAAGGGGTGGTCAAGCATTGGAATGGGCTGCCCAGGGAGATGACGGAATCACCTTACCTGGAGGTGCTTCTAAAACATGCAGCTGCGGTGCTTCAGGACATGGTTTAGTGGTGGACTTGGCAGTCCTGGGTGAATGATTGGACTTGATCTGTAAGTCTTTTTCAACCTAAATGATTCTATAAGCAAAAATATTGCTGGACTTCCCCCTTGAAACTGCACAACGGAGACACTAAGGGTGAACCCACAGAGTCATAGCTGGTTTTAGAATTCAAAATGACTTAGTAGCTTTAGTTCAGTGAGTGAGAAATCACACATGCTCTAAGATATTGTTCAAGCTGTAAAAGCTTTTTACTCTGGAAACTATTCTGTGATGGGTTCATATAAAAATCTCTGGAAAACAGCCTACAGGAAAAGACTCCAGAGTCATGGTATTACTTATAGTGAAGGCAGACAATTCGATGTAACAAAAGTACCACAGTAACCATTCCAGTGGAAAAGTGTCAGAGAACTTCATACTCACCCCATTTTACACCTGCATCATTTTGTATCACCCTAAAGAGACAGCATACCACACAGTCCCACACTATATTCACTCAGCAGCTGCTGGTGATAACGGCAATCCCTTTTCCTCTACCTAGTTTTGGGGTTTTACTTACTTGTACAAATAGCAGAATTAATAAAAATTGGTCTAAAACAAAACTATAACTCACAGTTGGACCTCCAGTCTCTAACAAAAGGAAACTTCCACCAGAAACCTTCCTGTGTTTTGGGGCAGCACATCTGACCCAAGAGATTCCTCTGTGACTATTAGGAGTTGAGCTTTTGCTCTCCCAACAAGCACTCTTTTTGACCTGGCTCTTTATTTGCATAAAATTATGAGAAATTATTATCTTTGAAATGTCAATGCCTTTATAAAGATGAGTTGAAATGTGAGAACTATTTGGGCAGGAGACGGAACAGTTGTGCCATATTTGCTACCTTAAAACCCTAGGCTTTGAAGAAAAAAAACCAACTCAAAATATTTTACTCTGGGCTACGAAGTAAAGGCAAAATACATATGTATAAGGCTAGGTGCAAAGAATATAGTTTCATATGAGCTAGGCTAAATTTGACCCGTATGAGTGGACAGAACCCTACTGAAGTCAGAGATTATGGACTTCCATTACATTTTTTGTATCAATGAACAGAAGTTTCTGTGTGACACAGTAGGCAAGTCAGGAAAGCAGGTAACTTCAAAGTGTGGGGCAGAAAACATTTCTGAAAGCAATTCCTTCTGATAACATTTTGGCATATGCACCACTGTGTATGGCATCTTTATGCGCACGTAATCCTATAAAGCAGTGTATTCAGGAAAAAAAATGAACCACTCTGTGCCAATCTCAGCTAAATGCTCAGTAAGCCCATACATGAGATCTTCCAGAGGAGAAGGGGAGAGAAGAAAGGCAGAGGAATATTCTACAAGCAGACACTGCATGACAACTGCAGGCAGCACTAAAAATTTACAGTCATCATTTAAAATTGCAAAAGCTAGGATCACCATACCTTGGGAAATAAGGCTCTTGCTATTAAACAAAACAAAAAAACCCAAAACCTAAACAACATAATTATAAACAGCAATGAGAAAATTCATTTAAACTTATTCCTCTTCTGTCTGAGCTTCCCATTCATAAGAGACCAGTGAAGAATAGTGGTTATTCATAAACTTTAGAATAGTAAAAAGCTTCTTCCACAGTACATATTTAAAATTAACTGTAGCACAGCACAGAGACTGCAGTCTCACAAATTTACTAACATCAACAGCACGGAAGCTGGCAGAGTTGCAAAGCACAGAATCAGTGCCCAGGTTCCCACTCACCACAAAGGATAAGAAAAGCCAGGCACAATGAGTTTATTATCAGGACAGAAGTGGTGGCAGAACAGGACACTGCCAGTGCTGGCAGACACAGGCACAGGAGAATGGAGGCTAGTCTTAAGACCAGGACACAAGTGACCTGGCTTTGATCTGTCTCTGAGACCTACCTTCTTGCCTCATTGTAAGCCATTCATTTGACATGACCAGTTCTTCCTTGGCACCTTCCCTCTTAGAAAATACACTTTTCCAATCTATTTCACTGGCACTTCTGTTTAGGCACCTCACTGAATGTGAAACCTTACAAAACATCAGGAACAAAAGTCCCTTAAACAGCTGTCCCCTAAAAATTTGTCTCCAATACTCTTCTTTGCCCTGCCTGCCTTTATGGCTTTAATGCCAGATTCATTTTCACATGCTCTGATCAGTGTTTTTACATACACACACACATATATCCACCTCAAAGATATTACAAAGTGTGTTAATGAAGCTGGTCACTAATTCAGTTAGCATACTTAGAGCATACCAAGGAAACAGATTCTGTCCTCAACATCTTGCATTAGGACAACCCCCTTGCATATGACAAGGCACAAAAAATGCAAAAGCACTCAGGAGCCAAGAATTGTCTTTTGTCTCATCGCATCTTCAGATGGCTAACATCAGGTGGAGAAGGCTTTAACATATTAACTTAAAACTTATGGGATTGATGGAATATATTATTTTGATAAATCAGTGTTAAGTTCACTGCATAATAGACATTTTTTTTCCTTTTCTTAATTTCCAGACCAAATTTGAGAAATCAGTAGAGAAGACTTAAGTAAATTCTCTAGTTGCATTACAGAATACAGTGAAAATCTGAATGACAGTCTCTGCTCATTTTCCTTCAAACAAACAATGGATCATACTCATCCATGATACAGTGAAATCAGATGGGTCTTATTAGATATGCTCAATATCCAGATGAACAGCAAAAACTCAAGTTTTGCTTTCTCACAAACTGGAGAAAGCAAAATCTGAAACATGAAAATGTATGCATGTTTATCAGAGAAAGAACAAGACATAGTGCACAGGATTCTGCAGTGGAATTCAGCTTGCTTAGATGTGAGTCACCATCACACCCGTAGCTCAAGCATTTCACTCTGCTATCTAGGTAGATTATCACACTAACTGCTTGTCCGTACCACACTAAACCTCTACTGGAAGTCTGCCTCCTAACTGCACAGAGAAGCCTGCAGTCTAGCACTGTATACCAAGATGGTACAGGCATTCCTGCTGACTTCTATCAAGCACAGTCACCATGCTCTCAAAGTCCTGACCAAAACAGAACACACTGCATTACATTTGCCAGTTAAGATGCAAACTCTTGCATTTGGAATAAAACAGATACTACTTAAAAGTAATGCTTATATTCTACAGGAAGGAAAAAACCAAACAACACTTTTACATTTTTGGTGTAATGTCAGTGAACATGGAGCTGCTTGCACTAAAGCGTAAAAAAGGTACCTGGAGGGTATGTACAGTGTAATGCTAACCTGATTCAAAAAAAAAGGAAGAAAAACAGGTAAACACTGGATTTGCTTTCACCTCTATAATTCCACGGGTTTTTAAGAAATGCCCGTTCTTCAGTGCCAGCAGCTATCATATGCTGCTCAAGTTCTGCAGGTAAGCAACCAGCTGAAGTGTTACAGGAAACATCCACACCAAGAATTTATCACCAACTATGAAAGTTCCTCCAATAGCTGTAAGGTTTTCCTTTTTTGTCCTTCCACCCAAGCTTCAAAAGCTCATTTTCACACCATGAATCAAGTGAGAGCTTGGGGAGTCAGATTGAGATAACAAGAAGAGTATTACCCAAGGGTAAGTACCCAGTCTTATCTTCATGCTTTCCACTTCAGTTTATTAAGTTATTCCAAGGACATATGCATCTTCAGAATTTTTCTAGGCACCTAAGATATTATTCCTCTAAATCGTGGAATTAAGTGGACAAAGGTATCTCTGAATTAACTTTTACCTTAAATTTGTTTTTAAATTACAAGTTTGGAGAGAACTAACAACCAGCTTTTAATGACTTAAGAGCAGCTAAATTATGTTGTTGAATTTTAGGACAGATATTTACCTATAGTGATCATGATAGCAGATATTAATCCAAAGTTGTATTTCATTTTTCTGTCCAAAAATGCTCGTCAAGGAAGTCAAGAAAGTTCTTCCATCTCTGACTAGACAATAAAGTTTAAGGCATATAGCTATTTTCCGCATCTACTCACTGAAAGCATTAACCAAACAGAAAAATGGCATAATGTTAGGTTCTAGTCTATGAACAAAGACCTCTGGCACAACAGGCTAAGGAGACGTTTCTGAAAGCAACCTGGATGTTAAAACATTCCTGCAACAGCCCTTACACACAGTAAACTAAGCTAAGCGGCATCTGGAATAAGAAACAGGCAGGTAATGGTGTAAAAATACTCCTCATTTCCCTCCACTCTACAGCATGCAAAAGCAACTTCGCCACACTTGCAACACAAGACAAAAAGAGAGGAATGCACCCTACACAGCACAATGTAGCAAAGTAAGAAATAATGTCATTCATACCTGTTAGGAAAAAAAGTTTAGAAAGGCCCCAAAGTAATTCTTTCTAATTCCCCTAGTTCCTTGACAACCTCTGTTCAGAGGCAATCTTTCTTTGCAATCTACATCTAAAATATCCCATGAAATAGAGCTGTGAGTCAGTCAGATTACTTTTACAGAACTCTCGCAAGTATTTTAAGGGAGAACATAGAGCAGCTTAACTGTTCAGCTTGAACTTTCACTGTTACTCAGCACAGCACTTTTAACACTGAGCCATACAGCTGTAAGTTACAATTTCCTTCCTTCTGCAGCACCAGTTTTCTTGAATTTAAATAAATAGACATTTCTAGACATGTTCCTCAGGGACTGTATCTGTAGTCTTCAGGACCATTACAAGACCTAAGGGGAAAAAAAGAAGATAAAAAGAAAGAAAGAAAGAAAATCCCCATGCTATACTAGCAGAACAAGCACAGCTCTCCAAATACAGAAGCTGAGAGGGCAAGAGCACAAAGTTGCTTTGGGATCCAGAGACACTGCTGTTGAGCCAGGACTCCATCCTCTGCTCTACAGGCAGGCCCAGCAGTGATCTCCCTTCCAGGTGCATGGAAGAGGAGGAGGAGGAGGAGGAAGGCAGCTCCAGATGGGACATGACTTTGAATCTACTCTCCAGAATGCAAGCCTATTCCCATCCAGCAAGTTTTCCTTGTCACATTTTACAGACACCCTCAAATTAATTAATGGACTCTTTGAGATCTTAAGTTCTGTCATTTCCTTTGCAAAACGATTTTCAGTTTGCGAGATGGGCTATTAATGTCACTCCCAAATAACTCATTAGTCTGATTGATGCTGACTAAACAAGGTGAGAATTAAGCCAAATCGGATGGGGCCACTTAGCTGCTGCTGTTGAGGCACAGATGGGGAACAACAGCACCCTGCAAGTGCATGAAGACTCTTTGATGTTAATCATACTTTTGGTGGGATGTAAGGGTCATAAGACAGCAGCAGCAGAACTGCCATCCAGAGCACCACATTCAAACAACTGACAGATTGAACCTCCTTGCTTTGTCTCAACATGAAAGCAAGAGACTGTCCAAAAATCAACACCCTCTGTTCTAAAGTTTGGTTAGATCAATTTAGTTGCTGTAATGAAATCCTTCAGCAGCATTGACAAGTGTCACTGTGCACAGCTAGTGCAGCAAGAAGAAATTAAGAACAGAGGGCTGGTACTAGGACACGCAGTCATGCAGAGCACTGAAGTAACAGAGTGGCAATCCTACATTAGCTTTAGTTCCATAGAACATGGCAGTGTTCAATAAACAATGTAAATGCAGTTACTTCCTAGTTTGACATTCAGTGTGATTTTGTGTACCCCATCAAGTCTCATCATTGCCTATGACAAGAATTTCTGTTCTGATGGCTGTATTTCACAGGTATGAGGCAACACAGACAAAGCATTTGGCAACAGAGACAGGTGAAAATTTTGGAACCTGAGAAGGAATAGAAGGAAGACAAAAATCATAGAATCAATTAATTGTATGTCTTCACTGAGATAATCAGCAATTATATGGTAAACAGTGATAGTATTTAAAAAATCAGTATTTTTAGATTATATTAAATTTAACTTCTGTTTTTGCAATCTTCTTTGATTTTGAGAGACAACACTCAACTAATACTGGCCATAATTCTGCTATTCTAAAAACTAGATATCACGGCAGCTTGTTCACAACAGAAAACCCAAGGAATATGCATCTTAATTGTTTATTATCAGTCACTTGGAATTCATCTTGAACATATTTCTTTAGCAAAATAAGGTTTTCTCACTTGGCACCACCATCTTTAGCAACCCTTCCTTGTAATGCTTCTTACCAGTTTCCTTTCATTATCCACCTTATTGGCTTTAAACTTCCATTTTGCTTCCTTGAAATGATGATACCTCCTTACCTTGTCAACCCCATCAGACAAGTCCACTTCACCTTTTTCTACATCTCCAAGTTACTCATTTTGATGTGCCTTCTACATGTGAAAATGCTTTTTATTTTAGCAGGCCTGGCATTTGCCATTCCTTTCATTTCCAGCTTAAAACCCACAAACATTAAGAAGCTGTCAGTTAACAGTCACTTATGAGAGCTTTTACACTTAACTCTCAGAAATAAACATCCCAAAATAAATCACCAGCACAACCTGCACATTGACAACAGACACCTCAAAGCTGAAGTCACGCTTCCACCAGCACCAGTGGAAGTATGAGAATTTACATACGGAGCAAGCAGAATGAACCAGGTTGAATAGACATGCATTTCATCACTATCACCATCAACTGATCTTTGAACACTTTGCAATCCTATCTAGACTGCTACAGCTGTATGCCAAGTTTCAAAAAGAATCACTGGTCCACATCACAAGATGAGAACTGGATTATTTCATCTGTGTCAAGGAACTGAGTTAGACTCCTGGAAAAGTAAACAGATTCATTTTATATTCATAAGTAACAAATCAATTTGAACCATCCCACTGAGCACTGCAAGAACTATAAAGCCTCGTTAATTCACTTTGAGTATGCCATTGCCATGCCAGCAAGCTCCTCACTTCTGATAACTTACAGCCTACTAAACACTATGAAATTTGGAAGCAGTGGTTGCATCTATATTGAGCTGTAACTGTAAGTGACAGATCTCAGTTTCCCCAATTGTTTGCATCACATATGCCAAACACATTCTGAGACTCCTCCTAAGGCAGGACACCCAAATACAGCTCCTGACAGACCTCCAGAGCAGTTTGCTCATCAGATCACTGAAGTCATTCCTAGGATGACTCCAAATCCAGTTTCCCTCCAGTGGTGTCCCTCGCACTGTCAGGCAATTTCCCATGGTAGTGATGAGATTCACAACAAGCATACAGGGTGTTCCGGTTTAACCCCAGACAGCAACCAAGTACCACACAGCTGCTTGCTCACTCCCTCCACCCAGATGGGGAGGAGAATCGGGAAAAAGGTAAAACTTGAGGGCTGAGATATAAACAATTTAATAATTGAAATAAAACAACAACAATTGTAATGAAAAGGAGAGAGAAGGGGAGAGGAATAAAATCCAAACGTAAGGGGGGAAAAAAACAAGTGATGCACAGTAGAATTGCTTACCACCCACTGATCAGCCAGCCCTGGCCAACTCTCCACAGTTTATACACTCAGCATGACATTCTATTGTATGGAATATCCCTCTGGCTAGTTCAGGTCTGGTGGCCGTGTCCCCTCCCAATTCCCTGTGCCCCTCCAACCTTCTCGCTGGCAGGGCATGAGAAACTGAGAAGTCCTTGACTTAGCGTATTACCTAGCAACCACTAAAAACATCAGTATGTTACCAACATTATTCTCAAACCAAATCCAAAACACAGCACTGCATCTGCTACTAAGAAGAAAATTAACCTTACCCCAGCTGAAACCAGGACACAGGGCCCAATCCATTCTTAAATATACCAGTATGACCACACACTGCGCATGGAGCACACTGTGCCCTGCACAGCCCACTGCAGAGGCTGACATGGGAATAGGTACAGAGGTCTGTACAGTAAATGTCAGCCAAGGGGCTGTGCCAAGTGCTGTGATGTAGGGATGGGTCCCAACAGCTGGAGAGGAATGGCCACACCTGGACTAGGCCATCTCACTGATGAGCAGCTCATAGGGAAGACAACCATCCTGAAAACACAATGGCTACACCAACACTACCCTTGGGTATTGCTATCCAAATAATGTAAAGAAACATTTCTTCACTGACAGCTCATGCAGTTGCTTTGATTGCACTGGTGGAGGCTCGTAAAGACAACGTATTATGTGTTAAGTTGTTCTGAAACTAGATTCTCAACCACTTTGCAAATCATACCTCAAAATACAGGTTATATTTCAGAAAGGAACCTACAGTGATTGCAGTTCTAACCCCAAGATAGCAGGTGAGGTATCAGGCTTCACACAGACAGAAGTTATTTTACATGGAAGTGTAATTACAGGAAAAAGATCAGATCTCAGGAAACTGCTCAGCGTTTTGACAAACTGAGCACCAAAACACACAGCATACTGTTTGTGCAGAAGTGTTGGCTCAAATGCCTGTGTGACAGGTAAAACTGGAATTTTCTTACCTATTTCACATGGAACTGGAATTACCTACATGAGACTCAGTACAAAAAAAAAAAAATCAACTTAATAGTTGAATAACTTCAAGCAATTCAAGTTATTCAAGCAATAAATACATGCTACTACAGTTAGGAATGTCTAATCAAAGATCAGAGCCTAGTGCTTGTTAAAAGCTAGTTAGTTATTTCAGTATCACCTTTTTTTATGAACAGGAACCAACCTCTTTACGTGGTACCTGAATGAACTAGTAGGGTTCGATGCATTCAAAACCTATGTATGAGCCAAAAAATAGAAAAGCCTCCCTCACCCACTCCTTTGCATAAATATCACAGTAGATATTAAAATGTAAGAAGTCAAACACAAGTGCTTCTGTATCCATGAAATAAACAGCAGCCAGAAACAACCAAGCTTATTAGCTACTTAGAATGCTTTCATTGCGAAGTCAGTCTTAAAGAAAGCTATACTGAAAAACACATTACTCCTGTAAGCTAGACGTGGTATAGTCTTCCCAAACCGGAGCACTTAGGTGCTCAATGCTTGCCTCCAAAAGAGGCTTAACTGAAGCATCAAATACATGTCCATGTAGCAGAACCTGCCATTTCCCGCTGACTTAACAGGTTTTGTGTTTAGAAAGAGAATACATACTATGATATACAAATGCTTAACCTAGTGAATGGAATGCCATGAGTAGGAAGTAGTAATACTATACTGAACTGCAAAATAATCTCAGTATTTACGAAGAAATGAAGAGGAATGGTTCTTCAGGAAGACGAACCTCATGCACGTAAGACAAGATGATTTAAAGTGATATTTTGTATATGCCAGTAAAAAGTTTAAAGCATCAGTTTTAATCATTACTTAATCGGCTCTGTGAAGTCTGATCCTGACCACCAATTTCCTAAACCTCTAGCATACAAGCATATCAGTTTATAAGCTAAATGGATTCTGAAATCAAAATCCTTACGTTTTTTCTAATGGCCATCACTAAGGTGTCAACTGACACAAGCAGGTCACCATGACTGCAAAGTTTCAATGAGGACGGTTAACTGCTATTGTGCCACTCTGGCTAGGGATATTTCCTCTTTAATACAAGCTTCTCATAGAAGAATACTAGCCATATTTTTTAAACGTGAAAGATGAAATTCCACTTCGTGATCACAACCAGCAATGCTAATCATAAACTGTGTGTTATCATCCAGTTCTTAATAGCAACACACAGTCATATACTTTCCTGCAAAACTGGGATTCATGAGGTAGCATTCAATGATCTGATTTCCCAAAAATCAATAACCTTACCACACTCTGAAATAATCACTATACCCCTCCCAGTACTTCTCCTCTACAAAGAGGAAGCTAGCAGGACTCATCCAAGATGAAGGCAAAGGTCTCTGTCTTAACGACTGGGTAAATTCCACCCATATTCTTTCTGAGGTACTTCAGAAAAGTACTGTCATATGCAAGTTGCAGGATCACCAAGCTAGCAATTTTTAGGGTCTAAATAGACTCATTAGGATTTTTCCAGAGCCACACAAGGCATTAAACCAAACCTCTGTTCCAGATTCCCACTACATAAACAGCATTTTCCAAGGCTGTAGACCTGTTTGTATGGTTGGACTTAGTAAAACCACTTTGAACTTGAACATGGTGTTGACAGTTAATATTCTTCCTTGACAGCATTTTCCCTCCAGGGTGTTGAACTATTCTTTTCCATACGATTCCAGAAACACATGCAACATCCTATACATGTTGCTCTAAATGGCAACAAAGTCCTCTGAATTAGCAGTCTTGGATTTTACAAAAACAATAGCCAGTGGCAGAAGCAGCAAGACAGTAAGACAAGCAAGAAGGTGGAACACAAGGCAACATTTACAGGATCTAGACTTGAGCCCCATCTGTAAAGGCTGAGTTAGTCCAAGTGATTTGAGGATTACTGTTCTATCTCTGAGCACTCAAGAGCAGCAGTATTCTTTAAATCTAGGATTTAGGGTTGTTACTAAGGAGCAGAAGAGAAGGACTCTTTAAACGTATTTTCATGCGAAGTAAAATTGTTCTTTGTAAGAACAGTTGGGGAAGTAGCAGACTGTTTTCCTTTGTGTAAGAACTTCACTCCAGAATAATATTAATCCTCAAATCCTGCTAACAATAAAAGTCACAGATGTTATAGAAAAGGCCTCTATAATGCCCTTCAATCCATCCCAGTAAACTGATTTTAAAAATTCATAATTAATGTGGACAAAAAGGGAGGATTGTTTTAAAAGATGTATGTCACATTTAAGGTCACCAAATACACAATAATCAGTAAAAATTATCACAAATCTTGAGCAGTCTATTAAGATCTGTTACAAGAGGCACAGGCAGCACTTGCATTCTGATGTGAGGTAACTTAGGGAATCCAGAGTTTAGGGCTAACATTACACAGAAATCCAATCAAAATGGATCATTACTGAATGATGTGCTTTAGTGCCTCTGTCTTTTTCCAAAAAGCTTCCCAAAGATCCTGGGAGTTTTACTATTGTGCATAGCCAGACATGGCAGCTGTGCAGTACTTCTGAAAAACCAAGCCTATCTAGGGCTCAAATCAGCAGGACACCACCTATTCACTAGCACTGCCACAAGAACCAAGTTCCTACATATGTCTAGATGCAGAGCTCTGGACTTGGCTTGCTGAAGTAGGCTTGCTGAAGCAGATGCAGGAAATCCTTCTGTTTTGTAAAAAACCAAGAATACTTCCATGAGAGGGACATATACTCAGATGTTGAAAAACCACTTGGAAATCAGTATCCAGAAGTTGAAACTAAATTAATCCAAGATAAATTGCTCCTGTCTAATTGCAGATTAACTCTTGTAGTCACACACAGGTCACTGAAAAATACAGCTGATGCAAAAGCACAGGTGTTCCAGCTTCAAATTGGCCAAATAGATACTCAGAACCTCAGTTACTGCACGCAATGATTTGACAACAGAGTTACACAGCATGTATTATTCCCTGTGCTTATTTTTGTTGGCATGGAAAATATTCCATACCTTAAGAAGCCCTGACATGGCTGCACACTCCACAGCAAGTCATGAGTTGGAGAAAACACTGGTTTCTGCAGTATCACACAATATATTTTTCTAGATTTTTGTACAGACAAGCCAGGGCTAGCAGACTGTTGAAAATGAACAGGCACAAGAAGCAGGAATTGTGAGAATACATGTCAA
The DNA here is from genome assembly GCF_015220075.1 of Falco rusticolus. NCBI lineage: Eukaryota > Metazoa > Chordata > Aves > Falconiformes > Falconidae > Falco > Falco rusticolus. The sequence continues at coordinate 59,764,597 of NC_051210.1, forward strand.
AGATGATTTATTTCACCAACACTTCCCTGTAAAGTGTTGACCATTTAAAACTCATTCTTCAGTTTTTAAAACTCAAGGAAGATCTCATTATATGCCCTGTTACAAGAATAGCTTCAAGATTAACTATGGATTCAAGACTATAACACACTATTTACAAAGTAAGTAATTTTAAAGCATTTTTAAAATCCAAATTCTAAACCTCGGCAATATTACCTGTTATGTTTTTTACTAAGACACTATGATATGGGGAAAAAACGCCACCTGTCAACAAGCTGAGACTCAACCTAGTAGACAGTATCAAAAAAACCTTTCCAGACTCAGAGCTTCAAAAAACTCAGACAGGGACAGCTCTGAGTCTGGACCTTTTTGAACACTTCTTGCCAGAATAAACAGACATTGCAAAAGGTAGGTTTATTCCACCTGTAATGACACTTCCCTTGTGCCAACATTTGTATTTGTACAGCCACACAGTCAGCTAGGTTACAATACTGACGTGGCTCACTGCAGAAATGTTTGTGCTGCAGTAGACAACAGGAAAAATCACCCCCAAATTTCTGTTGTTCCCACTTTTTGGTGGCAAGCTTAGTAAAATCTTAATGATCAAGATGTTGAAAGGAATGCAGCCACAAAGGTCAATGAAACAGTGCCTGTGAACCATTTGCATGTATATGGAGGAAAAAAACAAAACAACCCAACTGGGAGGAACTATGTATTTCGAGCTCTTCTCTCTTTATTTAGGTAAAAGCCATTAGTCAAAATGAGTGATGCAAATTGCTTAAGTTAGCTAACTTAATATCTGTAGCTAAAAAAAGAAATAATCATGCCTAGATACTGGAAATGTCAATATATGCTTGCATCTGGCAATCCAGCATCATCTTCTGCATGTTTAAACAGTGTTTCCCTAGACTAATTTTTCTAATGATGACAAGCATTCACCACTACTTGCCACCAGAGAAACATGTCAGAATGCAGTGTGTTGCCAGAAGCGTATCTGTCATGCCGTTCCAGAAAATCAATACAGTATTCATACACAGTTCCATTACTTTGCAGAATGGAGCAGGCGACATTAATACCACTACCAGGGCTCTGTGTAGATACAACAGAGCCCAACACCACATGATGCAAAGCCCTGGTGGAATAAAATCACAGCTCCCTCTAGCACCCTCTCTAACCTCTCTGTCCTGAACGCAATACTAATTTTGGTGGATCTCACATGGCCCAGCCTTGGAAAAAATAAAAACCAAAACACCCACAACAGAATGGGGAAAGGAAATACATTATCAAAATTAGATTTTTAAAGTGGGTTTTCCATAGTGCAATGCTTCCACATGTATTGTACCTTACCTTTAAGAATGAATATATCTGAAAAAGCCTTGCAGGGGGAACAGCATGAAACCCTCAACTAGAAAGCATGCTCTTGCAAATTCTTTTACAGAAGGCTTTTACCCAAGTAGGACTTTTAAATACCTGTTTCAACCTAACACGGTATATTTAAAAAAAAAAAAGGGGGGGGGAGGGGGGGAAGAGAGAGAGAGAGTAGACAGAGTCCTCAGATTCTTGTTTTCACTTTAAATTAATACAGAATAATTTGTCCTTTTGTCCATTCTTCTAGTTTCCTGTGACTATAACCACACACATGGGGAAACCTGAGGTTTTTCTCAAGTGCAGAACTGTCTCAGATACAAAGGGTGCATTCTTAAAACACAAGTACACTTTATTTCTGTGTGCATATATATACACATTTACTTATGTGAGTTCCATTGCAGATCTGGTCTCATCCTCATTGGGTATCTCTACACCACATTGACTCCCTTGCTAAGCACCTCTTAACCTGAAACTTCTGGACTAGAAGAGACATCAGCTCTTGGTAATTACTCTAGGCCTCAACAGCTTTAAAATTAAAGATAACTAAAATAGTAGAGGAACTAAGTTTCTAATCTGTATGAAGTGTTTGCATTGTTTAGATGATCACTGATATGGAATACACTGGAAAACCATAGGCTCAGCTCAAAGTATGTCCCAGGCACCTATACTGATGAGAAACTACTAGTAAATTAGTGTTACATCATGAAATAATGCTCTTCTCTTTATAGTACACTAACACATAGACATAGATTTGGAAAGCTGTGATTTAAAGAGTGATCAGCTAAGAGCTCTAAACTAAATTACAGTCTTAAGAAACAATCATCAAGAATAAAAGTTTTCCAACAAAATTCCCATAAAAGTGATACCTGAATACTACTTATTTTACTAACTAGCAGGCAGAAACACTCTAATTCCAGTTAGGTATTGCCTCCTCCTGTTAGAAGTGCTGGCCTCTTACAGTATTTCAAGCTACTGCAAACTCTATGGTTTCAAGACTGCTTATTTCATCAAGTATTAGCTCGACATCTGGTTACGAGCCCTGTAAAGACAACAGGCATCATGGTAGGCAAGCACTGGTTGGATGAGAGAAATCACAAAGCATTCACCTGATGTTTGCCTTCAGACATTAAGAATAAAAACATTCTCAACATGATGAATGTGAAGGACTTAAATGTTTATTTTCAGCAGAACTAGGATTTCACTCAGAGAGCTGGTCTATATATAATCTTTATAACACATGGTAATACTGAAACAGATCAATTGCAGCCTTAAGGTACTACAAGTATCTTCACTAGATCAGCACAGAAATATCCCCCATGGTGTTCAGGACACTCATTTATGTGTTGCCAGGCCAGAGGAGCTGGTTTAGATTTCTCATGCTTATTTCACAGTCATAAAACTACTGTGACAGAAGATAATTTAAGCATGGTAGAGGTCTCCACACATTGCTGCCTGACAAAGTAGTTCATTAACCATTTCAAGCTGATTTACATACAGTCCATCTGTCCAGGTATTTATACCTAACTAAATTTTTTTCAGATAATGAAGTTTTGTGGGTGTTGCCTATAGTAAGTGATGTTGACCTGGTCTTGTTATGCTCTCCATGCTGCTGCAGAAGACAGCACAAACTACTTTGCTGCCATTGCTTTCACACAATAAGCATCTCATTTTACCCATGAGATAGCAAGATGGCCAGGAATTGCAGTAACACTGAACTATTGCCACGAAGCTACACCTTCTGCTCTATTACCTGCAACATTTCTGTGTCAGAGATGCACGGCTAAGACAAAGTTTTTGGGAAAGCTATCATTAAGCCTTATGGGAGGGAAAAAAGACAGGTTAAAGAACCCAAGTCAAATTCAGTGGTCAACAACACTTCTGATTCCTAACAGCTTTATAATGCTCATGTCTTGTTAACCAGCTAGGAAACTGAAAAGCTTAAGAAAAGACCATGGTTTGGAAACACCTAAAAAAGCAAGTCAACAGGCAGCAAACCAAAACCAACTTCCTCAAGAATTGTGGTCCTGTATGTTCAAACAGTATAGACTTTCACATATTTCTAGACTGTAAAGTTTCAAAAAGGCTTTGTAAAAAATATTACATCCTACAGTTTAGAAATAGCATGATCTGTTAATTCCCCCACAGCTATGGTATCATCTCTTCAAAATGGGACTCTGCATCCTGAATGCTTTAAAGAAATGCATTTGACTAACTCTCCATCCTTCAAAAAGACTAAGAGCTAGGAGTGCATCACCCAGCAAGACATTTTCCCAACTGCCAAAAACTAAAATAAAATACGTATTTCTAGGCAATATAATGCTACTAAGTACATCCTAAAATACTCATCTTCCATAATATTCTCCAGCCAATTTAAGAACCCTAGTATTCTAATTCTGCCATCTCAAACTGACACGTATCATAACCACCTTTATGAAGATAACATACCAAATATAGTCCAACAAAACTGAAGAGAAGCTGAAGTCTTCATAGACACCTTGACTAACACGACATGATGGACAAGCACATCTTATAGAAGCTTTAACTTTGTAATTTATTATCATCCAGTAAAAGTGAAAGGAAAAGCTACTAAGATGAATTTGGATACTTGTCCACAGCACAGAAGGTCATAAAGGAAAGTACTTCTGAAGAGAATAGCCATTAATAAATCAGGAATTAATCCAAAAGATTAACAGGACAGCCACTTCTGACCTGTACCAGAATTCGTGGCTGTGCACCTTCCATACTGTATCTAGCATGAAGTGTATTCATTTCAGCCTAAGCAACAACTGCATCACAGTCTACGAACACAAACCTCTTACTCCCCTGCCAGCAGCTGAAAGTAAAAGCAACACCAATGACCAGTAATGTAAAGTGATGGTTTGCAGCTTTACCTGGTCAGTATAATAATCCTAGCTGCCAACATATACCCTGAGTATGTTAACTTAAGATCTATTTCTTGAAGTTTTTTAATGTAATCAAACCTCTGCTCAAAGAAGACTGATTGCACAATGCTGACAAATTCTGCAATTCTCAATACTGGGAGCACAAGAGAGAAGATATGAACTAGGACAGAACATACTGAGGTCATCCATCTTATTTATGCAAAAGTCCATGTTTTCCTATTAAAAAACACTATTCTGTGTGGTCAATCCAACAGAAGGGCTTACACAAATAAAACAGTTGTACCACTCAACAGTGACTCTTCGTAGGAACTTGTCTTCATGCTACATGGATGAGGAACTAGGCAAGGAGAGACACTGGCAGGTAGAGAAGCGAGACTGGACATCCTATGTGCCTGGCCTATACAATCCCCACAACTTACTCATTTACTTTTTCCTGTGAGATGAGAGATGCCCACAGTCATATGAAATACAGCACAAAGAAGAGTGTCTCCTGAACTACTTCACCGTATAGACCACACTCTAATATCAAGTTTCTCAAAACAACTATTTAAGAGCAGCACCACTGGCCCAGAGACCAGTCACCCACCGCTTGGTATCCACCACATACACAACATATAACTACTCGGCTTGCCTGACGGTACTCACTGCACCTGAGCAGGCTGAACTACACTGGCAGAACAGTGAATTCTTCACTATAAGAAATGAGACTAAAAAAGCCACTGCTTGTTTGGCAAAACAATTCCTCTCCCTTATCTCAAGTTTTCTGTGCTCTGACCATTGGAATAGATAACTCTCCACTCATCAGGTACTACAAGTTCACTGTTCAAGCTTACGGAGAACAGCAGCACCCATTAAACACTGAATATAGTACACAGATGCTTGTGTGGCCAGATATATGGATTATCAGCTTGCTTCTACTGCACTCAATTTTAAGACCTTAGTAGAGTATCAGAAAACTATTTTACAACTGCAGCATTTAGAGTCCAGTACATCTTGGTCTAAAAGTATTCTGAAATCCATGGGCAACTGCATTTAGGTGTTAATACAAAATCAAGACCTCTGCTCAGAACACTAGCAAATGTCTGATACTTAACCACAGATGCACAGAATTGGTGCTGGCCCTGGCTTGGATGAGCTCACTCACATTTAGAGTGCAGGGAGCTTACCAGCAACACATAAGGGTTTTGTCCATACATTTGTACCATGCATTTCTGGTTTTGTCCAGCTTGTTAGAAGATGGTCTGCAGAGGAACTCTATTGCAATACCCTAATGTGTACTGTGAGTCGTCAAAATGTTTGCCAGCCAGTTGTGTCTTCTTGACCCCAATGTGCCAAGAACTGAAGTCATCACACAAACAACTTCAGTATTTAGGATTATTTCAACTCCCTCTAGAGATACGTTTCCCAAGAAGCTATGACATTAAAACACCAGTAATACTGGAGTCAATGAAATGGGAGAGTTTTGGGTTTGTTGGTTGGGGGTTTTGTTAAGTTTTTGTTTTCAGAAATGCCCAAGTTAATTCTGGAGAAAGAATGTTTACTCCTCTTCAACAGTTCTCTGTATTTGTAATATGATACACTCAACTGACACAGCTACAAATGCAATACTGATTTTAAATAAAGGAGAGGTTTTCCATTATTAGCATTTAAAAAGCCACGTAATTCCACAGCTGCTTAGCAGTTTTAAGAATATATCCCAAACCCATAGTATCATTTAGCCTTTTGGCAGGTTTTTGAAACGCATTATCACTTTCTGGAATATGTAGATAGCTGCAAGCTTGGGTTTATTCTGCTTGGGATTTTTTTTCCCCTTTAAATGGACGGGAAGACAAACAGGAAAAAAAACCTAACCTAAGAAGTCAACCCTTCCTACATCTTGTACTGTGAACCCCAGTGACTAGGACAGAGCCAAGGGTGCTGCTGTTATCACCCCACATGCAAGGAAGTTATTAAATTGGAGAATTCAGGGTCCTTAATGGCCTGAGGAGACACACTGTTACCTTCCGTATTAATATACCAATTTCACATTTGAACTCCTGAATGACCAAAACACAAAGGTCATGACTTGTAACTTTTATACTCTGAACTATGTCATAAAGTCTCAGAAAACCAGCATCTTGCTAATGCGCTAAAAGTCTGCCCCCACCTTGCAGTTAGCCAGATCATACCAGGTTTCTGTTGCTTCTGAGCATGAAAAGCTCATGCTTCCATTCCACTAACAGACAAGCCCGGCAGCAGGGATTATTTTTTCATCTCGCTGTGCATATTACTAAGCATAGACCTGCAGAAAGTCTTCACAAGGATCTAGGTCTACTAATTTAGATGGGCTTGGATTCACTGTAAAGATGCTATTCCTCCTCATTTCCTTAAAACCTCAAGTGGATGTGCCAGTCTGCTAGTACACCTGCTGTAAAGCAGATTTCCTTGCAGCCTTCTTCACTTTATCAGGAAATCCACACATACTACATCCTCTGAAGACCCCGGAGGAGTCAAAACGAGCCTTCGCTGCTCCAGAGTTTCACCTTGTCACACTGCGCTCAAAGCAATCGCTCTCAGGACCGACCCATCCCTTAACGACGCCGGGAAGGGCCTCACGCTGGGGATCTGGAAGCCGAGACGGCTCTTCCAGCGATCCGATGTGGCTACGGGGGAGGCAAGCCTCTGCAGATCGTGGCGCGCCACTCACGGAGCGCACCGCTTTTCCTTCCTCGGGCTGATGCACAGCATCGGTGGCAGCAGGATCCCTGCTCCCTACGCACCGCGCCAGCGGCACCACTCGCCTCCGTGTGCACCCAGCAGCGCCCGCCCGAGCCGCCACAGCTCGCGTGGGCAGCCGCCTCCCCCCCGCCCCGGCCGCCCGGCGGCCCCCGCGACATCCTTACCCCATGGCGGCCGGGCGCCGGGCACCGCTGGTGCCGCGCGGGCCGCGTCCCCGGGGCGCTCCTCGCCGCGCCGGCAGCTCCGCAGCCCCGTGGCCGCGGGCCGCTGCGCTGGGCTCGCCGCGCCGCGCAGGCCCGGGGCGCCGCGCCGCCGGCTGGCGGCTACCGGGACGAGCGGGGCCGCCCGCGCCCTAGGGAGCGCCCCCCGCGGGCCGGGCTCCCATGGCCGCCGGCTGCGCCAGGCGCCCGCAGGCAGCGGCTCCGGCCCCCGGGCGGGCGGTGGCGGCGGCGACTCCGGGGGCAGTCGGGTCCCCTCCTGCGGGCGGACGAGGAGGCGGTGGCCTTCTCCGCGACGGGCTGGCGGCGGCTGCGGCGCTTCTCGCCGGGACGTGAGCGGCCGCCGAGGGCTCCGTGTGCCTCAGAGGCGCAGCGGGATGGGGCAGGCGGTGCGCGCAGGGCTCCACGCTGCCGCTCCCCCTAGCACCCTCGCCGGCAGTGTGGCGGGCACCGACGCATTCTCCCGAGGAGGCAGAGACAGCCGTGGCACCGGCGCTGGCATCGGGCTCCCGGCGTGAAGCGGCTAGCGGCGGGCTGCGGCCGCGCGTCGCCCGCGGGCAGCGGGGCGCCGCGCTCCCCCGATCCGCCCGCCCGCCCACTCCCGGCTGCGGAGATACGGGGCGCCGCTCCTCCTTCCCGCGGCGGCGGGTCCGCTCCTCGCCGTCACGCCTTCTTCTGCGGCGAACGGGCGGGCATCATCCTGGGGCGCGGCGGGTCGGTCGCTGCCAGCGGGCGGCGGGAGGGGCTGCCGCCGCCGAGCCCGCGCTCCTCTGCGGCGGGGCCGCGGGCTCAAGCCCCGCCGGTGGGATGGAAGGAGGGAAGGAGGGAAGGAGGGAGGGCGGGGGGGCGCGACTGCCGCCTCAGGCGCTTCGCTGCAGCTCCGGCGCCCCCGAGCCGCTGCCTCTGGCCGCTCGCATTCCCCGCCTCCGCCTCACACCTCCGCCACCGCCCGCCCGTCCCCTCGCGGTGGGCAGGCGCAGCCGCCGCACGCAGCCCGAGCCTCTGTTCCGCTCCTCCCGTGGGAAGGGAAGGGAGGGCAGGAGCCGAGCCGAGCCGCGCTACAGTCCTGCCCTATAGTCCCCCGCGCACGCCGCCTAGCCCGCTGCTGCTCGCGGCAGCACCTGCCCGCTCTGCCTCCATCCTCCGCTCGGGGAGCTTTAAATAGCAACGTCACCGCGCTCCCCTACGCACCGACGTCACGCACCGCTCCCGGCGCTGACGTCACCGGGGTGCGGAGGATGATGTCAGAGTGGTCCACGCCGCCGGAAGCTCTTCTATAATAGGGAATGGCGGCGGGGGGAGAACCGGAGGGCGGGCGGGCGAGCTGGCTCCGGGCCCGCCGCGACGACGACGACAGCCCCGCGCGCCTCCTCGGGGCGCTGGCGCGGCCGGCCCGCCTCGTCCCGCCCCCGCCCCCTGCCGCGCCGTCTCCGCGGCAACGCCGCGCGCGCCCGCCGCCGCGCCCCGCGCCCCGAGCGGTGAGCCCCGCAGCTGGGCGGGAGGCCCTGCGCGAGCGCCCCCGGGAGCCGCGCGTGGAGACGGCGCGGGGCCCGCTCCCGACTGCGGCTGCGGCAACTCTCGGCCTCTGCCCTGCGGGCGGGAGCGGCAGGGCGCCCCGCTCCCGCGGCAGTTGTACCCCGTCCCAAAGGCTCCCCCACGCCCCTGCTTTGCGAGCGCTTCACACTCGACTGCGTTACCGACTAACGGGGAAGGAAAACCAGCAGCCGTTCCAAAACTGCCCCCAAAATGCTGGTTCCAGCACGTCCATGCTAGCAGTATGGCAAAGAAATAGCCAGCCCTGTCAGCTTGCTAGATCCTGCTATTTTTGGCTCAGTCGTTCAATGGTGCCATGCAAACAGCGTGTGTTGCTGCTTCTAATTAACACAGCAGCCCGAGCTTGAGCACCACCTACTACCTTGCTGAGCACCTACCTCATCTTAGGTTCAGCGAATTCTTCCATCAACTTTCCGAAGTTTTCCTGAATTTATAAATGTTAGGTGTAACTGCTGCTAGATGATGCCAATGGCATTGGGATACCTGAGGTGGATCATGCATCCCAGCCCCTTGCTACTTTTAGGATCGCTTTCAGTATTCTCACAGTATTTTCCTCCTCAAGCAACACTGTAGTCACCACAGGCATATTAATGGGTGTAAGAGGGAGAGATCAGTAAGATACTAGATGTTAACCCCCAAATAGAAATGGAAGAAGACCCAAGTTTTACCAGTGGATGTTATGGCATTGTAAAACATGACAAAACCAACAATGGTAGGTTCACAGCTGTTGCTTTAACAAAAAGTTGCTTGTCCTCTCATAAGAGCTCCACTACCTTGGACTGAGTGTGTTCCAGGAAAAGGATTGGAATGAAAGGCAGCAAAAGGACTTTACTTAACAATCTGATCTCCCCAGAGTAAGGACAGCCATTTTCAAAAGCTATTTTAATTCACACATGCACATGTTTTACAAATCCTTGCTTCGGCATTTTGACCTATAACCAGCTATGGGAAGAGTGAAGATGACAAATTAAATATCAAGGGAAACCTTCTCTGAACACATGAGTAAAAAACCTAGTATGAATCATTTGGAGCAGTAGCAGTAAGGCAGACTGCCTCACAAGGGAGAAAACAACAGCCTTCCCAATTCTTACACGCCACCTCATAACGTAAAGGCTGAGCTACAAAAACTTTAGGCTGAGTGGCAACAGTTTGAGGTTTGTTGTGGGCAATGCTTGGAATATGCATAGTTAGGATGAGGCCGCATCACTTTTCTGGACTGCCCTTGTCATTTCTTGGTTGGGTTTCACATGCTAACTCTGAAACATATGAAGCTCAATGTATCTTCCACTAAAATTAGTTGTACAGGCTTCTATCAGTGAAACTGTTTGAGGCAGTCCCACTGCAGGTGGGGGAAAGATTAAGAAACTAAGGCTCTAAATCCACATGAGCAACTCTTGTTGCATCAGTGTTGTTCTTTCAGCTGAAGCTCACACACTAATGCAGATGCTTTTCACTATGTCCACAGTATTCTGTTTAGGCATCACAGAGATGGCTCCATCTGTCTCTGCCTTTTAACTTGTTCACATATTTGTCTTGCATGAACTATGTTTTCCCACTGTATGGGCACAAACCCAGAAATCCCCGAGACTTAAGATAAAAGGAAAAATATAAAAGACAGCACATTTAGTCCTGGGGGAAAGAATTGCATTTTCACTTGAGAATCAGAGGTGTGAACAGATTCAGGGGCAAAGAAACTGTTATCTTCAGAACAACCCCTTGTGGGATACCAAGAGTGTCTTTACTGACTTGTGAAATGCCCTATGTATTTCATGCTCCTCTGCTAAGTTATACAGTGTGAGTACTGGGACAGTTGAAAACCCAGGTGTGGGAACAGTAGGGACAAAGAAAGCATCACTCCAAGCAAATCTCATGGTTCATCTTTTTGTTTCTTCTTAGTTCTTCATTTAAACAGTATTAATTGATTATTACAGTTAAGTGTAGAAGCTCCACGTAAGTGATCACTTCCTTCCATATTTATTGTTACTGTTCCTCCTGGTCTGACAGCTTTTGCTAAGTCTTAAGCTTTGTCTCAATGACACTCTTACAATTTTGATCAGTTTCCAGGTTGATTTGGTTGAGTTAACATTATTTGTCTTGTGGGAAAAGCCTTTGTTTATGCTTGCTAAACTTACTGAAATCACTTCTCTGTCTTGCTATTCTCCAGATTAGTACACAATACAAAAACACAGTGACGTATGTCAGCTAAGGCTGAACTGCACATGCAGATACAAAGAAAGCAAGCTAGGCAACTAAATCAGACGTGAACAGGAGAAAAAATACACAACCACCTTATCCTGAAGGCTGAAGTAATACAACATGGAGAAATTTGACAGTGATGACAAGAGGCTCAGCTCTAAGTGGGTTGTTTTAGTCCCCCCACCCCCCACCCTTGCTATTTTAGAACACTTCTTTTCCCAGAGCACTCTCACGGAGGCAGTCTTGAGCTGCAGAGCACACTGCCTGCTGGAAACCACCAGCAGGTCAGTGGCTGTTATTTGCAAAGATACCAAGCAGTGCCACCATCAAAGATGGCTTTAGGCAAGGCAAAGCACAGAGTGGTGCAGGAGAAACACCGTTGTTTGCTGCTCTGGCATGTGTGTTTGTAGCCAGCGCTGAGGCTGCCGAACCCTGCTCTGACACCCTTGCCCTGAATGGCCAACCAGTGGCGGCAGCACCTGCAAACTTGCCAGCAGTATTGATACCTTTGAAAGGAGTGTTGGGTTGAACCTCCTGGTGGGATACCTGTAGACAGAAAGAAAACAGACAGCTGTGCTGTCTGAATCTCAAGCCTGCTGGGTATGACATGGCCACTGGCCTGCCCAAAGTCCTGGAACAGCAACAGAACAGAGCTGGAAAAGCAAGGAGCACAAGGGTTTGCATTTTACCTAACCTTCCACGGTACCTCTGTTTTCTCCATGCAAAACTAGATCTGCACCAATTGACTGCCCATTGGTTAGGAGCTACTATTCCCATAGAAAAGAGAAATGTGCTTGTAAGTGACAGGGAGGTCCCATTTCACTGGATAAAGCACCAAAAATATTTGAACTGCAACTCCTTGTTCAGCTCTAGTCAGCATACTCAAAATAAAGGGATTCTAGCTGCACCAAAACCAGACAGAAACTCTAAGGGTGTTTGGGGGAGCCTTCCAAACTGTTATTTGAGAGTTGAAAAATAAAAATTTACTTGTCTGGTTTATCAAACCAAAATCCAATACAATATACTAATGCTCTCCAAATATTTTGGGTGAGGTTAACACAAGCAAGGGAGCAAAAAGAGCTATGAAAAGGCAAAAGAATACATGAGTATGAACTCTCTATAAATATTTATTCCTGGCACTCCAAAGGTTGTTGATCTTCAAGGAGCTGGTAGCTTCAAAAGTAACCTTCAAAACAAGGACTGGGTGCAAAAGAAGCAGCCACTGAAAATCGCAGATCACTGCCTCCATGTGGGAGGTGAAGGCAGCTGCAAGGACGGACACATCCTTCCTCTAGCAGCCTGCAGCCCTTCAAACACTACTTCCCTCACAGCTCTGGGCTGGGCTACTACTGCTGCTCCCTTACATCAATCAGCTGCTGTCTGGTTTAATACCAGATGAGTGTAAATTCCAAATTCCAAAATCCAAAATCAAAAAAAGTGAGAATGTTTATTCCTTTTGAAGATAAGGGAGACAGCACCTCACACTTCCCTCATTTCTCATCCATTGCTGCTTTTCAGTGTCTTCCTTCCTCCTACTCCTTTATGCCTTTTCCTTGCCCTCCTTTCTCCTGTCTAATCACAAAATCTCCCTCCCCACACACATACTCCTTTCAGTGAGTGGGATCACTTCTCCATCATTTTCCCTTGCAGGATCCGCATTTAATACAGAAATGAAGTAGAGGAAAGAGGGGAAGAGAGTAAATGGCATCCTCTTCCCTGAGCCCAAGGTTTCTGTCTGCATTTTCATCAGTCCAGAAGAATCTTCACTATCATACCAGGTGGGCCTGGAGGGATTCTGGAGGAATTTACATTCACCACATTTTTCTCCTGCAATACATGAAGAAACTGTTGCCTTATATTCCAGTAAATGCGGTACTCTCAAACTAAGACTAGATTTGATTTTGAAAGAAACTGTATGACAGAATTCCCTGAGATGCCTTATGGTCCAACATTTCTAACTCTGTCCTGTTGCCAGTGAATGCTGGTTTTCCAGCACCCACTTCCAACATTTCATTGTCTTACCACCATAAATAGATCACACATCTCCTGCACAGCTCTGTGGCACTACACCCCTACAGGATTTTTTTAAGATACTGAGCCCTGAGTAATGCTTTCGGGTTTATTAGTGGCTGTTAGTTCCTCCAGTGTTTTTTCTGACCATACAGAAAGCACAGTTTTTGCCAGTAGACTGATATGTCAGCTTGTCATTTCTGTCTAATTACTCCGAATTTATCTAGATACATCACTCAGCTTTGCTTCTCCAAATCCTTGCAGATATTTTTGCAGTTTCAGCTGAAGGTGATAAAAATATTGTAAAACAACAGTGCATCTTTCACTTCTGAGTTATGAAATGTAGCAATAATGGCACTGTGGATGTGAAACCCTTCCAACAGCATTCCTTTCTTGGCAAAACTGTACTTGCACACAGTGAGTCTTCTTTTCTGGTGATTTCTCTATGGATATCTGAGAAACCTCATACTGATAAAAAAACATTTTTTCATTCGTATTTACATTATGGACAATATGGTCTGTGTTTGCAGAAAGAGTAAGTCATAGCAATCATACAGCATTTTTCTTTTTGATCACTCCTGCCAAACCAGACCAAGTTGATTTCTAATAGAACAAATTACCCAAACATCACCCATGATTTATGTATCCATTCTTTCTGTCTTTGAAATAATAGGTTAATATTTCTACTTCTCAGGGTCTGAAAGCCTGTAGTGTATGAAGTACTCATTCACTAGTGACTATGAGACTGCCTTAGAATAATTAGCTTCTGGTTTTAGCAGTTCTTATTTTCTACTTGTTTTTTAAAAGTTCTTGTAGATGTCCTAACAATAGAATCTGTGAGTATTTGAAGAAACCACTTAATTTTCTGCCCGAGTTTTCCTTCTCAGAGATTAGCTGTTCTGAGACTTTTAAAGAGTCACATTTGGAGCAAATTATGCTGTATTTCTGTAAATCTTTCCATGAAGAACATCTGTAATTTCCAACTATTTTCACAGTTTCCATGAACCTGGACCTAAGCTGCTGCCAGGAATGGCAGTCCTAGCATATTACAAAGGTTTTTGTCCATGTGAGAAAACTTTGACCAAGCTTTGAGAAGCTCTAACATCTTCACGCTGTGAAGCAGAAAATTGAAATCTGGCCATAAACGTCATGAGTATCAACAAAACCAAACCAAACCAAAAAAATTTTTGTTATTATTTTTAGTCTTCCTCCATTCCTCTGTCAGGTTAGTCCAATATGCAACAAGCTAAACTTTGAAAAAGAAATTATTTTTCACACACACTTGGGCATTTACCTACAAATCTCTAAAGATTTCTCCAAAGCCATTTTGCAGCTCAGGCTTAAAAGAGAAGATTACTTGGAGACTGGGACAAGCTTAATAAAAAGTTAGTCCAGCTTTTCACATTATGGGAAAACAGTCAGAAGTCCAAGTGGAAACCACGATTAAGGACCAGTGAGAAAAATGGCAGGCAAAGGAGTGGGAAACAGTGGATCAAGGATGAAACAGAGATCAGATAAAGACCCACAGCTAAACCCCAGTGAGCTTGAAAAAGGTAACAGGCAAGGAAACTCATTGAATTAAAAACTAGGCTGGGGAGAATCTAATCTGGAGGGTAGAATGGAGTCTTCACATTGGTAGGCAGTCTGAGTTCAGAAGCTGGAACTGGCAAATCAAAGATAGTATAGATCTGAGGAGTCAAAAGAGGAGAGGGTGAAATGGGGTGTCACAGAGGGAACAGAACTGTTCAGATCTGATGGGTGAAACTGGATGGGCAGTGTGCCCAGCAGGGCAGGTGTTTCCTCCAGATGCAGGTAAAGGACCCAGCATGTCATTCCTCTGTGTCAGAACACAGCAATGAAATCCACAGGCTCCATGTCCATTTCTCCCCTGACCACTCATGTCTGTGTAACGATGGTAAACTGTACATTGTACTAGTTATTCTAGTGACATCATTCTGCTGATGGCCCGTGTGGCACCAAAGGATGCCAGTGGGTGAGATTTGTCTTTTATGGTTCAGATTTTTTTTAGGACATTCAGAGATTGCACTGAAAGGTTGTATCGTTAGGCTCCCAAGGGTTAGAAATTCTACAACTAAGGGTACACAGGCAAACTGTGTAGTTTCCTTGTGTATATAGACACATTATGATAAAGTAAATAGATGACTGCAGATATTTTTTGCACAGGATTCCTACCTCATTCAACGAATAGGATGGATCTCCTTGGAAGATAGCTTACAGTGAAGGAACACCCACACACACACCCACACCCCCCCCACACACACCCCACCCCCACCAACTCGGCAAGAAGCCTTGTGTATTTCTTTACTTGGAATGTATGCATTTCCTAGTGGAACTTTGGGCTCAGAACAAAAGGCTTGTACTATAAAGGCTCTAAGAAGAGCCACAGAAGTAGGGTTTAAGTGATAGAGGAAGAGAAATGAAATGAAAGAGATGATGGGTTTATAGTAGCTGAATTCTGTTTAGGGCACTCTAACTCCTCTTTGCCGCAATACTTGCGTAGTTCTAGCTGAAAGACAACTTTAAAGTTGGCATGAGTGCTCTCCATCTTCTGGGAGACTCGAGATTTTGGGCATACTAGCAGTTAGGATTGCTAGTAGGATTTCTGTTTCAACAGACTGAAGGGTATATTAAGTGAGCATAACACATGCATACAAAGCAGCTGAATTAAAATTACACCAGCAACCTCATTCCTGTCATTTGCTAGCTCTGAATACTTGTCTTTACATTTGAATTCTGTTGGCATAGTTTGGCATAGTTTTTTCTACATCTCAGACATGTTATATTAAGGGGTTGAGGTTTTCTTTCTTCAAAATCAGTGAAATAGAGAAATCAGACTGGGATGTTACCTTTCTCCTCCATCGCTGTTCCCATTTTCTTCTGTGTTTTATTATTCCCTTTGTCTTTTCAGTGTACTTTTTACACTCTTGATCCTGCTCATCTAATGACCTTAACAAGCTCTGTAATAGCCCTGTGTCAGTGCCCACTGTCTTGCCCCACCAGCAGCCGGGGCACCGCCACCCTCACACTACTTTCAAACAGCCCAAAGAAAAATCCACTTCTCCTCCCCTCCTGATCAGGCCAAATACCTCATCCTGCCCTTTGAGCTACTGTGCTTCAACCTCTCTTGGTCAGACTCATAGCTCATGTGCTGAGTAGGGCAACTAACACAGCTTTCAGCAGTGTCCCACCCAACCTCCCCGTCCTTTGGCCATGGAGACTTCACAGTGTCCTGGTGTTAGAGCAGAACAGAATAGAGTAAAATAGAATATTTCAGCTGGAAGGGACCTGCAACGATCATCTAATCCAACTGTCCGACCACTTCAGGGCTGACCAAAAGGTAAAGCATGTTATTAAGGGCATTGTCTAAATACCTCTTAAACACTGACAGGCTTGGGGCATCTACCGCCACTCTAGAAAGCCCATTGCAATGTCTAACCACACTCTCAGTAAAGAATAGTTTACTCATGCCCAGCCTGAACCTCCCCGGCACAGCTCTGAACCATCCCCACAGGCCTTGTCAGTGGATCCCAGGGAGAAGAGCTCAGCACCTCCCTCCCCACTTACCCCCCTCAGGGAGCTGCAGGAGCCACGAGGTCGCCCCTCAGCCTCCTTTCTCCAAACCAGACAAATCTGGAGCCCTCAGCCGCTCCTCACAGGACATGCCTTCCCACCCTTTCACCAGCTTTGTTGCCCTCCTCTGGGCCCATTGAAGGACCTTCACATCCTTCTTAGACCGCGGGGCCCAGAACTGCACACAGTGCTCAAGGTGAGGCCACACCAGCACTGAATACAGCAGGTTGATGACTCTTCTGGCCGGCTGGTTAAGCTGTTTGATGCCCCCCAGGATGCCGTTTGCCCTCCTGGCTGCCAGGGCAGCCAAGCTGTCAGCCAGCAAGCCCAGACCCTGCTCTGCAGGGCTGCTTTCCAGCCACTGCTCTCCCAGTTTATACTTCTGCCTGGCATTATTCCACCTCAAGTACAGAATCTGGCATTGGAACTTGTTAAAGTTCATCCCATTAATCATTGCCCTGTGCTCCAGTCTAGCTACATCCCTCTGCAAGGCATCTTGTCCTTCAAGAGTCAACAGCACCTCCCAGTTTGGTATCATGAGCAAAGTTGCTAATGGTGCATCCAACTCCTGTATCCAGATCATTGGTAAGTGTATTGAACAGGTCCTAAACACTACTGCTGACCAGTTACCAGCCAGATACAGCCCCAAAGGCAGTGGCATGCCTTTTCCTGGGCCTGTATACAGACAGATATTTAGCCCTGTTTGTCCACTATCATCTCAGTCAGAAGTGCTCAAAATCAACGTAAAACAGCACGACAGCACAGGCTGAACCACCTTTACAAAATATTTACCTTCCAGCATAAAACCTCTTCAGGTGCTGTTTGACAATTTCAGCTGTGTAAATGTAGACACTCCATTACACATTAACTGACCAGTCTATGTAGTCTGAAAGGTAAAGCAGGCTGAAGTACCCTCAAAGATGCCACAGGGAAGCACCCCTTCCCTTCCCTCCCCTCCCCTCCCCAGCAGTTAGCCCTCCGGACAGCAGATTCACTTACTTCACAGGAACTATATAAACCTTAGGAAGCCTTCTTGTGTCCTATGTCTTTGCCTTTCAGGGAGCACCATGAAGGGCACAATTCACACTTTGAGAAATTAAAAGAAAAAAAAAATCCGAGTTGGAAGGCCAAACCTGATTTTCAGAACCAGCATATTAACTAAGCACATAATATATATCCTTGTTTCAGAAGGAAATCTAAAACTTTTGATACACACCCTGCAGTGACACTGTGCAGTGACCTCACAGTTAAACTGCTCCAGTTCTTGCGGTTCTACAGCTGAATAAACTGTTTTCCCAAACGAACTGACTGACTGCCCCCACCACCATGCACTCTCGGTGGCTTCGCTCAGTTGTTCCTCGGGCTGTGTCCCTTGGAACCGGCTGTGTCCCACAAGGAGCAGCCCCAGCCTCTCCTCACAGAGGCTAGCCCTGCAGCCCACCCCTGCCATGCTCTGTATTAAAAACTGTCGTGACAGGCCAAGCCAGAAAAGTCAGCCTTTTAAAAGAGGGGTGACAGCAAGGCTAAGCAGAGTCACTGCTGTCAGCAGATGACTAGTGCAAACCCGTGGCCTGCCTCAGCGTGGATGTGGGGTCCTCCTGAGGACCCTGCTTGGTAGAGGGCTCGGAGGGGCCCCACAGCCACCTGTCAGGAGGCAGTGAGATGGTCTCTTCCGCATTTAAAGCCTGTTTCCTGGCTCTCTAGGAAGTAGTTGCCAATGAAAACTGTAGATATAAAGATTTTAATTTACTGGAACACCATGCTGACCTGTTTTAATATTTATATATTCTACAAATATATTTACTATTACCCAAACAGTGCTGCCAAAAGTGCTACCAGCAGTTTGAGAAACAAAAACTCATGATGCTCATTTTAACATCTTTCTCACAGTACATCCTGTTACTTACACTATTTTGATCATAATCTTCCAAACTTTAATGAACAACTGGAAATTTTAGTTGCAAGTGTGCCCTCTTCTGAAACAGGTTGTCCCAGACCTTGTATGAATTGCTGTCATGGACAGAGGACTTTTTTGGAGTAACGCACCATCCTATTTGCTACTCCTTTCAATATACAATACTAGAGATGTTAGCTTGCTGCCAGGTCTATCAACTTGAGATTTCTATTGAGCCAATGGCTAACCAAGAGACAACAAAAATTCATATAAATCTGCCTCTTTAGCAGACAGATGCAGGAATTCTGAATTGGGCCAGAGAATTTTCAGGTTTGTAGCCTAACGCAAACTTTGCAGAGGCGGCAGGAAACTGGAGAAGGAGCAAGAGTTATGGCCTGTGAAGTACAAGATCAAATACTGGAGGGGAATGTACATTTGTAAAGCATTAATGCTATATTTTCATGCTTTGTGTAGGAGTGTACCATCATCCTGGTTAAACTTCCATGAAATACCATTTTCAATTTAGCTCCTGTAAATGGCCCATGTTTTCTAAGACTTTGCGCTTCTTGTGATGATACTCTGTAATGTGATGGCCACGGTGTGCAATTCTAACCCAGAAAAAGCACTTTGTAATACCTTGGCCTCTAAGTTAGCCATAATATTCTCTTCTAGATAACGCATCATACAGTCACCTTAATGTTAGAGTGCAAGATACAGTCATTCACAGCTAATGCCTGATTTCTGATGTTTGCTGAGTAGCCAGTGCAATTAATGTGTATTATAAATAGCATTCAAAATAATTAAATTTCACATAATAATAAAAGGACATCTATACAGAGTTGTATAAAGAGGAAGTAATTAAAACCATAGCATACTACCTACCTAAAGGTATATATTTAAGGTTTCCACGGCAACCTTAACTGCATTTCCTCCCTTGTATGATTTCAAAGGCTCAGCCTCAGTGGTACTTGAATATAGTATTTCACACTGAATACTTTCACCAATTGAAGTATTATTTTGAAACCTGACATTTCTAGGGTTCTTAATACCAACCCAGTTCACACAGCAACATTATAAATTATTCAAAAGAAACTGTCCTAATACATAGCTCACAACAAAGGTGGAACCTGCCCCAAAGTGGTGTCATGTATTATGGATATGTAGCCTTTTCATAGATAAGGTACTGCTGGCAGCTTCCTTTTGGAACCCTGTTTCATCTCCTCTGTGACACTGGCTGAAAAACTATCTGGCCTGGAAAATGCCATATTAAAACTGAAAGTAAGAAGGAAGACTTCTGCAAATATAAAATGGGAAAAATTAGTTTATTTGAATTACAACTCATTAAAGAACATACACCAAGTGCACCTGGAAAAATGCTGGTTGTGAGCAAAAGCAACACTGGATTACTGCTGCATTAGCTCCAGTTGTTCCAATTTTGAACCTCTAACTTTTGCTTAGACCTGTAACTGACTTCAGCAATTGTGTATAGTTACACAGATATGCGTCCACTTCTTGGCTGCTTGCATTTTAAAAATGAAAGTCACTTTTACAGCTTACTAGTAACATAAAGGCTAGCAACCTGAGAGAGGGACCTGGGTTTTTAGAGCCAAAGTAGATAGGTCCGACTCTTTATAGGCTGCTTTACTTAAATGCTAAGTAAAAACTACGTTATTTAGTTATTCCTATTGCAAGGCCTCATAGAAAAGCCCTGAAGAAAACACATTTACACATATTGTCAAGTTTAAGGTAATCTTTAAAGTTGTTAACAAAAATGTTCCGATACCTTGAGTAAAAACTCTTCAACACTAATACATTTTGTTTCAGAATTTTTACGGTACATGAAAATTTCCTCATTCTGCCAAATGCATTTGAAATTTGGCAAACTTTACTATAGCTTCTGTGTAAGGAGACTTGTATTTTCAAGAGTAACCTAATAAGGTGCGGTACAAACAACTCATCTGGAAAAGATACAGGGATCATTCATATGTAGACATGCTTTGAGATCATCACAAAAAACCCCTGTAAATATGTATTTGCTATAAATCAGCACAATAGATTTGTAAAATCCATATTTTAAAATTGTAAGTTGGAATTCATAGATACAACATACATGTTTTCATAGTTAATTAACATTTTCATATCAATGCCTATGATACACTACTACATTTCATAATGTACTGTATATACATATAGTATAATATATAAAGCATATAAATATATATAAAATATATACAATTAGCATATTGTACTTAATAAGTACATCAACTGATCTTTCACTTAAAAAGCACTACAGAAAGCCTGTAAAGGCGTACATGGACATCACTGAACCTGGCTGAATGCTGAACATCAGAACTAGAATGCTGCAAAGTGGGGAAAAAAAATACTGCATTTGTTTAATTAAGAAAATTAACAATTTTTCCTTCAGTATTTACTTGCTAAAGTTTTGAATCTTGCTTTTAATGTGGTGGATATTTACATGGTTACTTGCTAAACTTAAGCAATTGATTTGTGCATTTTTAAAATTGTTTCTTAATGTACATCTAATTATTAATATCTTGTATTGTTTTCCTGAGGAAAGCTACTTTTTGCCTGGTACATAAAATTTATTTTAGACCTAAGTCTCTGGTTTGGCTTCAATCCCAGTATATTCTGATTTCTAAACAAACTGCAAAACATATCATATGCGTATCATGATTAAAAAGCTGCAGTCTTCACTGTGGATCCTGCACCGTATTAAATCACTGCTATAGTTCCATTTATTGCATTGGAGTTACATTTCTTATTTTAATATACTTGCCAGGTTTGGTCTCAGTATAAAATAAGAAAATGGCCTACTTAAAATGAAACACTGTACTGATACAACTTTCATCATTCCAGATCTGGTCCTGGAGACTAACAAATGATCATATATTACAGCTGGGTTTGAAACTGAAAAATGTTTCAAGTAAGCTAAGTAATTTCTCAGTAGGGAAAGGATAAGTACATAAGTACATGTTTTTAAATGCTCTTAATCAGGTGCCACTTTTAAAAGCAGTAGTATCAAATGCTAGTAGTATCAAAGGCTGCTTGCTACAGTAAAGCACATTCTAAACATATACGTGTTTCAGTTCCCGTACGCTTTCTTTCGCTGGTGCCAAGAGACAGAGAAAAAAGCCTATAGGCTTTTTAAGTTTAGGCAAAAGTTCCACAGAGGAATAGGGTTTTTTTCCTGCATTTTTTCTCCTTGAACTGTTGAACCTGGAGCTGCTCTGACCAAACCTTCCAGCACTATTCACCTTCATACAGCAACAACACCTGGAGCATTTCATCTCTAGAAGTTTCAGAAAATTGCAAATAGCACCAAATAGGAACCTTAATGTCACGTAATTGTTTCCATTCTATGAGAGAGGCTGCAGCTGTTTTACCAGAGACCTCTTTGGTAATGACTTCTGGAAACCACTCTCTTTTCTATGAGAACTAAGTATTGTTTGCAGAGGCTGAATTCCGCCTCTGCTTCTATTACAGACCACAGAGACTCCTAGGAACTGTCCTCACCTTTAATGTCCCCAGGCCCTTAACTGCTGCGATGGAGAGACGGGACGCTGCTTGATGCAAGCAAACATCGATTTATTGTACACAATCACGAGTTTATATATGTTTTCAGAAGCTGCGCGCTAGGCATTACTTACTAGGCAATCCCCGATTGGCGGTTAACTACAAACAAAGGACACTTTAAGTAAGTGTTTACAGTCATCAGTTAACAGCAAGGTGTTACCTCTCCTTGGCACCATCCACCCCCCACTCCCCTATCCTCTCTCGGCATGACTCACCCTGTTAATTGTTACCTATTCACACTCCGAGTCCTCCCAGGGTTCCTGACCTATGAGCTCGAGCACACTCCCCTCAGCTAACTGATTGCCACCCATGGTCCTGATTTCCAGGCCCACTCCTGCACTTAACCACAAGTAAATCAAAACATGGCCCTTGTGATAAATTGCGAACTGTTTGTTCATCAAACTTTGGCAGAATAATGGAAATTTATGTGAAGTATGCAAGGTCAGCCACAAACATCCAGCTATGTAAACATGATATGCAGGAATGCTAAAGAGACTTTAGAAAGAGAAGGAGCTGGGGCCTGAAACTTGAGAAAGAGAGGGGTGGGGGACTCATGAAGACGAGGAGTCCGTGACGTGAGGAAGACAAGGTGCCTTCATCCCCACGACCACCAGGAGGAAGGCAGCAAACGACCCCCTTAGCAACAAGCCGCGCAGACACAGAATGCACCACTAAAAAAGACACATATACTGGAAGACAAAGGGTATAAAACCAGTGACTTTTGGGAAGTGAGTGCACGCCGTTGGTGGAGCAGGAGACTCCCCGGCCGCTCAGCGCTGTTTTGCTTACTTGTTGCTTGCTTTAATAATTATTTTTTTTTTTAATTTGGCCAGTCTCTGTCATTTAATTGGACAGGTAAACTATAACAGCCCTGACAGAAGTTTTTGAGGGCAGTTCAGCAACCAGACTGGCCCTAGGCAGGGCCTGGCCCTGGGCACTGCTTGTCCCCTAACCCTAGCACTGCCCATAGCTCACTTCCCGCAGCCCAGACCTCCCCGGGGCAGCCCCTTGCCAGTCCCTGCGCCCACCGGCTTCATCTTTCTCTGAACTCAGACCCTAGCCTTACCCCAAGCCACAGGCTGAGCCTTACCCTAGGACCACAAATAATAAAAACAATAATAAAAAAAAATTGCCAAAATAAAAAACTGTCAGGGGAAGTTACTTTCTGTCCAAAGATTACCTTTGTGGTTTCACTCCATATATGCCACTAGGGTTTGTCTCTCATAAACGTAATTCTAACCACAGCATAGGCTGATCCTTATACAAGGATCCCAAGCCACGGCCAAGGTGAAAAGTCCTGTGGGAAGGACTCACCTGGAGCCGAAACCCTCCGCTGCCAGTCCATTTGCAGCCCTACTTCATCCGGGCCCCTGCACTTTCTCTTCCATTAAGTCCACCAGGAGCAGCCAGAGCCGGACACCACGCGGCCCTGCCGGCGGGCTCTCCCTCAGGCCAGGAGCTCTTGGGGGAGCCAGCCTCAGCTCACCCAGTCCCTCTCAAAGACTGAAGCTTTAACAGCATGTGTGTACACAAACTCTTCGTTTCAGCTCCTAATTGACACCAAGAGCTCACTGATGGCAACTGTCCCTCCCCAGAGCAAGGAATCAAACCCTGATTTGGCTCTTACCTTCTCAACTCTCCATCTTTCAGGGCGCAAGCATCAGCCCATCCTTGACTTCAGATTCATCCTAGCACACTTACAATCTGTGGTGGCCAAAACCTAACTTATGTATTCAAATATTACCTTTTTCACACTTCAGAACAGTAGTTCAATTACAACTGGTCAGTAACTTTGAAGGCAAAATACCCGGGCTGTTATTCCCATCTTTTGGCCTCGGCCCGAACCGGCTGCGAGGAGCACTGTGAGCTGCCACCTCTGCCCTTGCTCCCGCGGCAGCACCGACCGGCCGCCAGGCCCTTGCCGGACAAACCCCCGGCGAACCACGGCAGCCGGGGCAGGGGGCTGCGCGGAGCTGTAACGGCGGACGCGGTGCAGCTACCGCCCCAGCGTAAGGCGCCGGGCTGGCACCTCCCGGGAACAGCTGCGCCCGAACGGAGGGGCCGCCGCCACCGCACGGCGCTGCCCGCGCCTCTCCGCACCCTTAGCACCTCACCGGGAAGCTACCCCAGCCGCCAGCCCGCCGGTGAGGTGGCAGCCCTATCCGGCGAGTAACGACCACCGGCCCCACGGCCCGCCGGGCCGCTAAGGGCGACGAGCCCCGCGGTGCGGCGGGGAAAAAGCGGTGCGAGAGGCGGGCGGAGCCGCCGTTTCCTGCCCGAGTCTCCTCATCCGGGTGAGAGGCCCTAGCCGGAAGGGCTTCCGGGTGTTGTGGGCCTCTGCTGCGGTGGCACGGGTGCGAGCCAGGGGCTTGGTCCGTGCTGCCTGCGGGCCCACGCCGCCTGTCCTCGCCCCCACCCTAAGTGAGTCTTGCTGTGCGGGGGTCCCCTTTTGCTACGGGGAGAGGTGCGGGGGGGTTGGGGCCCGAGGAACGGAGGGTGGCCCCGGCCGCCGCCTGCTAGGCCGCGGGGTGCTGAGGGCTGGCGGGGCGCCGCGGGAGCGGTTGTGCCGGGGCCTGTCTGCTGGGGCTTGGCTGCCGGGGCAGCCTGCCGGCGGGCACTGTGGGCTGCCCCCGAGGGTGCGCTCCTACCTGGAAAAAGTGCCCCATGGGACAAGCGCACCTGAGTTGTAGTGGTTGCAAAACTCCTTTTGGAGACCTAGGCAATTTCTACCAAGGTAGTCCCTGCTGAGAGTCATGGTAAATGCCTTTGCAGCTGCAGTGAGACAGCAGTGTTGCTACATGGTTTGGTTCTGGTTTGGGGAAGGTAACGCCTTCGTTGCTTTTCTTTCTGGTGCCTACAACTTCAAAGGCTAAAATGAACATGTTACTTTTGCAACTCGATCTTGAATTCTGACGCATGGTTCTGATCCTGATGAATTATATCCATAAACTGGTTATGTATGCTGTGTGTGATGCTGAGAGTGCCCAGGCTGCTCAGAGGTGAACGAGATGTGTGTATTATATTGCCTGTCCATGCTAGAAATGGAAAAGTTCAGATGCACGCAAATATCATTCAGATTAAGTGCATCAGGTGGGTTTCGTGCCATGCAATTTGCATTTATTTCTTCAGCAGAATTGAAAGTAAACATCCCCAAAGTAACTTTCATTAATAGGTAATATTACCCTGCCCCGCCCTCCCAAGAAAAAAAAAAGAAAGAAGCCTGTGAGGGCATTAATCTTGTCAACTTTTTTTTGGCACTAATACAGCAGTGGCTATGTAGGTAGTACTTGGACTTTGCTAGTGTGGGCTGTTGTCACAGGGAGTAAGGAATGAAGACAGACCAAATAAATTCCCTGGTATTTATTTGCCTGTGTTCCATGCTAATGCTGCATGCAGTGACAGTTGGAGCTGTCTGAGGAGGTTAAAACATGACAACAGTCCATAGTGCTAGGAGAGAGCACTTCAAAGGAGATATCATGGCTGTGGTAACAGTGAGACCTTACTACAGTAAAGTTAGGAATAACCAATTTTATTTCAGTGCATGAGAGAATGCCTATTAATATAACTGTTTATACAAATTTTTTTTTGTGTGTGTATATATATTTAGTTTGGTAATTGAGACAACCCAAAAGTGATACTTAAATTTTTATTCCAAATAGAGATTGCTGCGTGGTGATAGGATTTCCATGCCAAGGTGTGGGCCTATCAGCACTTTTTCCAATTGTATTACTGTAGTATTGGGTTGATAAAAGGATTTTTGTGTAATAGTTGGAGAAATACTGCCATTGTTCTTATGGCTTCTAAATGTTCCAGCAAAAAGTTGCTTGAAAAAACGTCATCTTCTTGTATTTGAATCCCTGTATTGCACTAATTGGATAACTATTGTTATGCAGAGTATTGAGATCAGTCATGTACAACTGTGTTTATCAGTGACACATCTTTGGTTGCAAAGCTCCTGCTTAAGACAATAAAAAACAAATGAAGAAACCTGAAAATAATGTCAGGTTTTCACTGCAGCAAAGAGATATGTCCAGCACTGATACCTTGTGTTTAAAATCTTCTGATACATTTTTTCCAGTGTAAAGTCTGAACTTTTGTTTTCAGCATATAAGTTGAGCTTAAGGTAAAATACTAATGATTTGCAAAGTGGTTGCAGTGCACAGTTCAGCCTGTTGCAGAGACAAAGGTTTTCTTTTTCATCCAACGTTTCTGCTAATGTGTAATGCATATAATGATACAAGACCAAATAGCAGTCAGTTGTGCCAGGATAAATTTCAAATTTAGGAGATGGTAAACCTACCTTTTTCTATCATGGATTCCATTCAGCAAGCACAAACATTAAAATTACACTATATATATGACATTTTTAAAGCATGATAGTTGACTTTCCAATTGTTGTCATTATTTGACTGCTTCTTTGCATATCATATCTTGAAAAAAATTAATTTTACTTATAGTTCATGATCAGCTGCATCTTCATGTTTTTATGATGTAGTCAAGTGTTTCTTCACACATATTGTGAACCTCATTGTGGAATGTTTGAAATAAGAAACATATTCCACTATAATATGTTACTTTTCCTTCAGATAAAAACTATGTCTTGTGTCGTGTAATTTTTCTAAAATTAAACTTAAAATGGAGGGGACCAAATAAAAATACACTTTTAAACATAAATAAAGGAAGTAATAGTTGTGAAACTGAGGAGAATATACTATTTTTATTTGGTGTCTTCTCCTGAAAAGAGATAAAACTAGCCCACAATCACAATTCTTTTAAGGAATTTCTGGAAATACGTTTTAGATTATTTGAATTTTTAACCAAGAGTTTAAAATGTAACTAGGATTTCTTGTTGCCTAATTTTGACTTCTTTTTTGTTTTTTAAATGTAGGTGAAAGGATACATGTTCACTTCAAGTACAAAGGAGGATGTTTCCAAAATCCCATGATTTGAGTCATCCACAGTTCCTTTCAAAATATCAACAGCAGAGTGATTTCTTCAATAAGCTTTGTCTAAGTATACCACCTTTTCTCTTTCAGCAGCAAGTTACTGATGCTCAGTTTAATTTTCAGAACACAGAGTAAGTACAGTAAGATTTGATAGTGGGGATTGGGTTGTAAAAGAGAGTTAACAGTTTCTTAAAAGAAATATTTCTGTTCATGGAGGATGTGTTTCACTGTTTTTAACATTAAACTGCGTTAAACTTTAAAAAAAAAATAGGAAGGGGTTGTGTAAAAACAGAGCTGTAACATTTCTGTTGGTGACCTGCAGTTTTAATGTTCTCCTGCATTGTGCATAATGAATGAGATGCCATTGCACTGACTAGAGGTGGTAATCCACAGTTCAGTTTTAAAGATCTTAATTTGTATTTGTTTACTGAGGATAACAGGGAGGACATGAGAAGGGGAAGAAACGTTTATTCTTGGGGCTAGATTTGAAGACACTGAAGTGTTCTTTAGGCTCTTTAAATTTAATAGTACCTAAAGCTAATTTGTTTACTGACCTCTTCTTACACATGTGCTATGAAGAATGACCATCTTCTGTTTCATTAATGAAAAATATATTACATACTGAGATACCTTTTCATTTTGAATAGAAAAGACAGATGTATTTCTTCTAAGAAAAAAATGTCAGGACTAGCTGAGTTTAATATTCACTTTAAGAAAAACCACTAAACCATAAAAAGCATCTTGGTTATCATATGAGTAACAGTTATGGACTGTGGTCTCTCCAGGGCTCTCTTCAGTGGGAATCTTCCAACTACTCCTCCTGTTACACTGCAGCCAATGACTTGCAGAAATAGCAGTCCAGGACATATGTCTGATGCCCCCATGTCATTCCGAGCAAGAAAGTAAGTTCTTTGTGTGTATGTGATTAATTCTGCTTTTAATGTACCTGTGGTGAAGCTTGTCTTAATACCAATTTCATGTGCAACTTGATTACGTTAGCAGTTCCAGTACTGAATAAAATGTTTTTTGATGAAACAGGCCATGTCATGGCTTTTTAAAGCATTCGTGTACCTGCTTTTGAGAACTGTAGTACTCATAAGTGACTTAGTATGTGTATTTTTTCTCTTCAAACAGTTGTAGCCTTACAGAACTGTGATTTACATGTTTTATTTTAATACTGTAATAGAATGATCAAATCATTTAGGTTGGAAAAGACCTTTAAGATCATCAAGTCCAACTGTTAACCCAGGACTGCCAAGTCCATCACTAAACCATGCCACTAAGTACCACATCTACATGTTTTTTAAATATCTCCAGGGATGCTGGTTCCACCACCTCCCTGGGCAGCCTGTTCCAATGCTTCAGCACCCTTGCAGTGAAGAATTTTTTCCTAATACCCAAACTAAACCTCCCCAGTGTAACTTGAGGCTGTTTTCTCTCATCCTGTCACTTGTTGTCTGGGAGAAGAGACCCACCCCCATCTGCCTCCAGCCTCTTCTCGAGAGAGGCAGCTGTAGAGAGCAGTAAGGTCCCCCCTGAGCCTCCTCCTCACCAGACTAAACCACCCCAGTTCCCTCAGCCGCTTCTTATAAGACTTGTTTTCTAGACCCTTCCCCAGCCCCGTTGCCCTTCTCTGGACACGCTGCAGCACCTCTACGTCCCTCTTGAAGTGAGGGGCCCAAACCTGAACACAGTATTTGTGTTCAGTTTCATTCATAGGTCATAGGCTGTGTGTGCTTGCCTGCAAAAGGGTTTGTGTCAATATAATTGAGTGTTCTTTTCCTGTTAGTTTGTCAAGAGTAAGACTGTACCCTCACTCTTTTATGGAAATTGTAATGTTTTTCTGGTGACACACTAGACATTTCTCCTGATTTTCTTAATTACGTGATCCTTTATTTTTCAAACACAAAGTGCTAAATTCAGGCATACGTAAGTTCTTTGAATTTTATTCAAACATAGTTTTTCTACTTTTCAAAAAACCTAAACTTACTTGAATTTACATAACTTCCTTTGTTACTTTAGTTACAACAGAAGGAGGAATTTCAGATGAATGTGTGGTTTTATTTTCTTTTAGCATTCTAGAAAAAGTCACTTCTTAGCAGTTCAAAAATAGTAGTTGATATGTGTTTGTAATAATTCTGTGAATTGGCTGATGGGGAGGAAGCTTTATGTAATCTGTCTTCAAAACTATTTCCTGTATGCTGTTTCTCTTCCAGATTTAACAGATCATAAAATACATAGAATTAAGTATATGGTGTTAAGCTTTAATTGAGCTTATAACTGTCACATGAACTAAAGTTCCTGGTTCCGTGCTACATGCATGTTTTCCCCTTGACCAGTCTGGTTTATGGAAAGCTATGCTATGTTAGGAAGTTTGCAGTCAACTAGTTGATCCTTAGATCTTGAGTTGACTCTTCTTAAGGTATATTTGCTGAACATAATTTTATGCAAGTTCTCAGTCAAAATACGCTGAAACAGCGTTGTGCTTTGATTTAATGTTACGTTATGAGTTCCTTTAAGATTGCAGGAAGGTAATGTTATTAGAACCTCTTTCAGACTGGAAAACTGAAACGATGGCTTGAGGTCTCTTCAGTTAAATTTTTGTTATTAGTAATACTGTCTGTTCAGGTCCCCAAACTACTTTGATTCCAGCTTTTCTGACTACAAGAAATTACTATGGTTTTACTAATATTTCATTTGTTGACACACATGAACATTTGATTACATGCTCTTTAATTAGAAGAATGTATGATTACCCCCATACTGGTTAACTTTATGCAATACTTGACCTATAAACAAAGCATGAATATTCTTTACTGTGGATGGGCCACAGTATTCGGCCACTGATCAGCTTTTCAGCTTTTTCTTAATGAATAGTTAAGACGCCAAAGTGTAATACCAGTGTATCTCTTCAAATATATTTGAGTTCCTGTGACAAACAACGTAATGAAGATATACAGACCAGTGTTTGAAACTGAGACTTCAGGTTTATGACGCGTCTAGCTTAATATCATTGTTAGTTCTATTTGCCAAATGTAGTGTTTCTTTCTTGCCTAGATTACATGGTTTACTGTCTGTATAATCTAAGACACTGGCAAATGCTACATTGAATTGCTATTGTGATATTTCTTTTTCTCTCCTCCCAACTGCTGAATTCATTAATCACTGGGTATTCAGAACTCCACAAAACTTCTCACTGCACTTACGTGAATTTAAAAGAAAAGTACCTTTACATAGTCTGTGTATCTTTTTTTTTTTTAAAAAAAAAAAAGTATGTTGTCCCTGAACTACTGTGATAACTTTTCAAGGTGTCCTTGCTTAGCTGAACTTGCCATTTAGGTTTAAACCGGTTAGTACAGACACTCTTGTAAAGTAGTTGCATCAATTCACTTCACGGGTAGCTGCACTTTTACAGTTGTACATTCTCTTTTCCCATTCCAGGTTTATTTCACCTAATATCTAGGATGGACACCTTTTGTTCAGTAGAATACTTGCTTTTAGTGAAATAGTCACATAATTAAGCATTGATATTTGTACTTTATAGCAACTTTCTTCTGATCGTAGACTGGAGCTTGCAAACTAGAGGGATTTCTTTCTTTCTCTCTCTCTCTCTCTCTCTCTAGGAGACTAAGTGTAGAAAGTGCTCCGCATGATGCCAAACGGCAGCGGTTTCATTCACAACGTCCTCAAACAACTGTAGTTAACCAAGCAGTGCCTTTACCAGGGGGATGTAGATACTTCTTTCCAGGATCAATTCCATCTCCACTGTTCAATACACGTAACGTACAAGATTTAGGTGGATGTGCCAGTCTATTGCAAGATACTATATTTCCAGATCTTACAGAAACCACGCTCCCTGCGGCCAAAGATAAGGTAATATCTTTCTATGCCTGTGCTTTACATCTGTCTTCTGAGTAGGCAGCATGCAAGTGGTTCTGTGGGAGACCACAAAAATTTCTGCAAGGTTCTTAAATATGTCATAGCATCTCTATTGCTGAGCTGTCATTAGAAGGTTACATTTCAATAAATGTAGCTGCCACTGTGGTCCTTTATAGTCTCCTTGTGTGTGTTTGGGTTTGGAGCATTTCTGGGGAGTAGGGGTGGTGTTTGCTTATGTTGTTTGGTTTCCATACTAATGTCAGGAAAATTGCCTGCTCCAGGAAGCAGAAATTGGAGGGATGGTGCATTTGTCACATGTCTGGGGGTAGGGAGAGTCTTGATGAAAGAAAACCCGCCCTAGTAATGGCAGAGAAGCCCATTCTGAAAAAATAGTGTTGGACCTGTAAAGACATTCTCTGCCTGTCTCCAGAAAAAGATAAAAAGTTACTGTCCTAGCTGTTCTACACACAGAAGAGGATGCCTTTTTTAGGTGGGCAGTGCAGTTGGAACTCAGGTTTTTTTCTTTTTTTAGTTAGATGAAAAGCATGTGGCTAATCAGTCCTCATACTTGATCTGCACCAGTGTGAAAGGGTTTTTTAGTATCAATATGCCTGTTGATTATAGCATATAACAGTGTTGTGAAAGAGAAGCAGTTAGTGCCTCCTTCCACCAAAGGTCTGACTACTTCTTTAATAGTTTCTGTGGGATAAAAAAGCTAACAAATAAGTTTTAATATTTATTTTTCTCCCTATTATTGGTAGGCAAACTGTTGATGTTAAAGTCAGCAGAAGATATCTCTGGTCTTTCCCTGCTTATTCCCTGAAAGGCTGCAGATACTGATGAGGCAAAAATTATTTCCTGTGGATAGATACTTTACAACAGATAGAACAATTTAAATATAAAAACCTTGCAGAAATTTCTTCTAGGGAGTTGTTCAATATGAATTCAAGTGCACTAAAACCCTAGACAATGGAATAGGTCATAAAAAATTATGCTGGGTATTTTTTTTTTTAATGCAGTCTTCTGTGTTTCATGTAATTGCATCTCTGGCAGGAATGAATGTTCACTTTTCTCTGTCTTTGCTTTTTGAATGTGTGTGTCAAGTTAAGTCAGCAGGTTTTGGACTTGTTTCAAGTGTATCAGCAAAAGAACTGTGATTTGAACAGAAAAGAGCTCTGCAGAATAGAACTCCAGAGAGAAATTCAGCACATTTTTCCACGTATGTTTTGCATTTGATTACTTAATATCAGTTTCAATGTTTTTCAGGTTTGCGGTTCTTCCTTCCTTTTAAACCATGATATGTCACATGAATTTTTATTCTGTGATTCTTCTGTTACAGGGAGCAGACTCTTTTTGGTTGGGTCCTCACTGAACGGGTTTGGCACTCGTAGCAGTGATGGTGACTTGTGTCTGGTCATTAAAGAAGAACCAGTAAGTAATGAACATACATAGTTGAAACAAAGTCTGTTTTTATAAAGTACGGGCTTTTATAAATCTAGATTCTAAACAGAGAAACTAATTGTCAAATTCTTTTGATAACGTATTTTTGCACTCGTAATAGCTATGAACTATGTGGCCAGTAACGTCACAAATATGAATTTAACCCAATGAAACATTAAAAAAATAAGTGTTACCTGCACTCCATAAGTGAAAAATGCCCAGCAAAACAGAGAAGCAAATTCCCTAGAATCATCAAGAAAATTATTTAGAAAACTCTTAACTCATTTTAGATGCAGGAACAACTTTTAATAAGTACAATTATTTTTTTTACTTAATGATTTAACTTTTTAGCAACTAATTTTTGTGAGCAGGAATAAGAAGGAATTTGATCTGCAAAATATCTTTATTTTTGGTAAAAGAAAATACTTGAGTAGAACTTAAGTTGAGAGAAAAGATGTAATAAAAAGATCTAAATAGAGCATAATTTTGAAAGAATTGAAACATCATCGAAAAGGAAGAAAAGGACATTTTTGTGTAGGTGGGACTAGGTTCTTATCAAGTTCTATGATTTTTGAATGTCTGATAGTTACTTTTTATATTGAATATGAATTGTTCTGTCTGACATTTGCCGCACTAAATGTGTATGTAGGCAGTGGAATTTGTTAGTATACAAGTTCATGTTTTATTCTGAGAATTAGTTTTATTTGAAAAGTAAAGCATGCTTACTGGAAATATCTAAATGAGATATACCAACCTGTTTCTTTAATTTTAATACCATATTTCAGGTAAATCAGAAGACTGAAGCAAGGCAAATACTCAACTTAGTCAAAAACCTCTTCAGTACTAAACTTTGTAAGTTTCCGGCTGCAGTGAGGTGGTAAGATTATGGGCAGTTCTGGTAGAAGTATTGATGCAAAACTGTAACTGCATCTTGACTAGCTTCTAATACAGTTTGTTTGGAGAAAAATGATAATATTTGGTAATATTACTTGGTGCTGGTGGATAGTTATTAGAAAAGCATAAAGGTTGCCTTGTAAAATAGGGGACTTGAAGAACAGGTAGCATCTAAAATGACTTTTGAATCGTGGACCACAATTTGAGCAGCGGGTGTGAAAGTAGATTTCTGTTTGGGAAACCTGTTACTGAATTCTTACTACTTTACTAGATTGCAGTGCCTTCCTGGGGACAATACTTTTGTAAAATAAGGTGTTACTCACAGTACACAGTGTAGAAATGTTTTGGGTTTTTTTGGGGGGTGTGTGGGGAGGGGCTTGGTACCAGTGAAATAATTGGGTGCCTAGTCAAAAAATTATTAACATGTCGACAGTACCAAGACATACAGGAGAAACATGTCAATTCATAGTTCTTACAAGTTGTTTTTCAGAATCCCTTCAGATGAAGAATTCACATGGGCAGTTCTTGACTTAAACGTGAAAGCCTCCTACTTCAAAGAGGCTTTTGTACCATCCTTTGAATTATAAAAAAACCTTGTCATTTATTGATACCAGTGACTGTGTCCCCCTGCTTCTCAGATTTCTCATCATAATCTTTGATGCCATTCCTTATATTGCTACTCTGAACAATCCTGCAATGGTAAAAGGAACAAACCATGAATTTAAATGCAGACTTTAAAATTTCTTCCCTGGCAGGTGTGCATACCCAGATTTCAACAGCTCACTTGGAGAGACTTAATAGATCCATCACAGAATAAGCATCTGATATTTAATGGCTTATTACTGTTGCACATTGGTGTTTTCGTAAGGAGTCCAGAACTTAGTCTGGGTTTGCCAAGGATGCAAGTCATTCTAGTGCTTCCTGAGAAGCACAGTGATAGACCAGGTGTGTTTTCAGGGGTCAGAAAGGGAGCACCTGAATAAACCTTTTTCAAGAGGTTGTGTTCTATGACAGAGCTTTAGATAAAATCAATGTCTAAACATCAAACATCAAAAAAAAATGTTTGTTTGCCAGACAATATGAGTATCAGCTAATAATGGTCATGTGCAAGTGATCCCTGAAAGTTTTTTGGGCCGTTGTGCATTTTTGATGCTTTGCTAATTCTCTGTATCTTGCAAGTGCCTTTGGTCAGCTTCATTTAATTAAAAATGTTCTTTGGAAGGTGAGGCAGGACAAAACACTGCTGATACTACTGCTCTTGTCATACTGTCTCCATTATGGTATAGACCCCTTTGATCATCTCTTCATGACCTTAGTGATGCTAACATCATGAAGCATGAATTCCTGTACCTAGCCATCTGTCCTTGTGTTTTTGTATAGATGTTCTGTGGATAGAACAGATAAACAAAAGTTCTTTGAAAATGTTCATGACTGAAAATGAAAAGACTTTGCTATATGGATCCTTCCATTTGGGTTTAGTTTATTTACAAACTGTAGCTCAACTATGCTAAGGTTCAGTAATTCTGAAACAAGGGCTGTTGCCCAGTTATTTTAATTAAAGCTCACGTAAGTAAATACAGTTGCTGTCATCCATAATTTCAAAACAGCCTGTGGGTTGTTTTTGGTTGGGGACAGGGAGGGAGTTCCAGCAGGCTAGATTTCAGAAGCTAAGTCCTTCATACACTTTTTCTTCACCTCTGGAGAAGTCTTAGCAGTATGCATTTAAGTGGTGTCCTGTTGGTGCTCCTGTGTGTTTGTGGATTCAGGTTTATGTGCTTAGAAATGGCTGTTCGTTGTCAGCTCTAGATTGGCTACGAAGTTCTTTTTTAACAGAACTTGCACATAACTTAATGCAGTTTTTTAAGTTAATTCCTACCTTCTACTGTTTTCAGAAGTGAACTGCCACTTAATCATCAAGCGTGGGATCTACAAGTACATACATGTAAAGAAAAAGCCTACAGAAACTGTAATTCTTTTGAGATGTTACTTCAGCTTGAACCAGAGTTCTAGATTTACAACTTTTAAAAGGTTAGCAGTACATGTATGCTGCTGCTGTGCACAAGCAACTGTAAGATTTGTCTGTACCAAATTTCTTTATTAGTTGCAACTTAATTCCAACAGTATTCTGAATTTTACTGCATGGGCTTTTTAGCCACTTAAAAGGTATAAAGCTTCTTCTGATCATTATTTTTAAGTTTTTGCTGTCCCATTAATATGTATGATGCTATCCTGTACTCTTAAGGTAATCACAGAATGGTCAGGGTTGGAAAGGACCACTGGAGATCATCTAGTCCAACCCACTGCTAAAGCAGGTTCTTCTAGAGCAAGTTGCACAGACTTGCATCCAGGCAGATTTTGAATGTCTCCAGAGAAGGATACTCTGCAACCTCTCTGGGCAGCCTGTTACAGTGCTCTGTCACCCTCAAAGTAAAGAAGTTCTTCCTTATATTGAGACGGAACTTCCTCTATTGCAGTTCGTACCCGTTACCCCTTGTCCTGTTGCTGGGCGCTACTGAAAAGAGCCTGGCCCCAGCCTTTTGACACTCACCTTTAAGATATTTGTAGACAGTGGTAAGATCTGCTCTCAGTCTTCTCCAGGCTAAGCAGGCCCAGCTCCCTCAGCCTTTCCTTACAAGTGAGATGCTCCATCCCCATCACCATCTTTGTGGCCCTCGCTGGACCCTCTCCAGTAGTTGTTCCCTGTCTCTCTTGAACTGGGAAGCTCACCACTGGCTCTAGCACTCCAGATGCAGCCTCACCAGAGCAGAGCAGAGGGGGAGGATCACCTCCCCGGACCTGCTGGCCATGCTCCTCCTGATCCCCCCAGGATCCCACTGGCCACCTTGGCCACCAGGGCACACTGCTGGCTCATGGGCACCTTGCTGTGCTCCAGCACTCCCAGGCCCTTCTCCGCAGAGCTGCCTTCCAGCAGGTCAGCCCCAGCCTGTGCTGGTGCGTGGGGTTGTCCCTCCCCAGGTGCAGGACCCTACACTTGCCTCTGCTGAACTTCATCAGGTTCCTCTCTGCCCAACTCTCCAGCCTGTCCAGGTCTCACTGAACGGCAGTGCAGCCTGCTGGGGTATCAGCCCCTGCTCCCAGCTCTGTATCATCAGCAAGTTGCTGAGGGGACACTGTCCCTTCATCTGTGTCATTTATGAGTAAGTTGACCAGGACTGGTCCCAGTACTGACCCAGGGGCACACCGCTGGCTACAGGCCTCCGGCCAGACTGTGCTGCTGATCACAACCCCCTGAGCTCTGCCATCCATCCAGTTCTCAATCCACTTCACTGCCTGCTCATCTAACTTACTGAGCTTACCCATGAGGATGTTATGGGAGACAGTGTAAAAAGCTGTGCTGAGGTCAAGGTAGACAACACCCACTGCCCTTGCCTACCCAGCCCAGTCATTCCATCATAGAAGGCTATTAGGTTGGACAGGCACAGTTTCCTTTTGGTGAACCCACACTGACTGTTCCTGATGACCTTCTTTTCCTACACGTGCTTTGAGATGGCCTCCAGCGTGAGCTGTTCTCATCACCTTTCGAGGGATGGGGGTGAGGCTGACTGACCTGTAGTTTCCTGGGTCCTCCATCTCGCCCTTCTTGAAGACAGGAGCGACACTGGCTTTCCCCCAGCCCTTAGGTACCTCTCCTGTCCTCCATGACCTTTCAAAGATGATGGAGAGGGGCTTGGCATTAACATCTGCCAGCTCCCTTAGTGCTCAGGGGTGCATCCCATGGGGGCCCATGGATCTGTGGGTGTCAGGTTTGCTTAAGTGATCTCTGACATAGTCCTTTGACCAAGGGGAAGTCTTTCTTTCTCCGACTCCTTCTCCTGCCTCCAGGGTCTGGGATTCCTGAGGGCCGGCCTTGGCAGTGAAGACTGAAGCAAAGAAGACATTCAGTAACTGCCTTCTGTCTGTCCTTTGTCACCAGGGAACCCACCTCATTCAGCAGCGGGCGCATATTTTCCCTAGTCATCCTTTTCCTGCTGATGTGCTTGAAGAAGCCCTTCTTGTTGTCCTTGCTCTGCGCCACTCCCCCACCCCACCACCCCAATTTAATTCCAAATGGACCTTAGCCTTCCTCATTGCCTCCCTGCATGTTCCGACCACATTCCCTATATTCTTCCCAATCTTCTAAAATCTCAGAGCAGAGACTCTTCTATATTGTCATTCTGCATCTAGAGTACTGACTGAAATGAAGGTGTTCTTTTATTTTTGAACAGTCTAGTAAAGTAGGAAAAAGCCTCTGATACTTACTGGTTTTGTGTGACGTGTTAGTCTTAAAGGTATGTATTGGGTTTCTCCTGAAGTAGAGACCTGTAAGGTTAGCAGTATTGAAGAGAGTATAATTCAAACCACTGAGAGTAAACATCAAACTAATTACTTTCTTCAGATTTATTTAGGCAAGATTCATTTGAAAAACAGCTTAGCAGTACTTGGTTGACTGGTCTTTCCTATCTGACTAAATAACAAAAAGCTCATTTTCTCTTAGTTACACAAAGAGATGAAGTGGTGTTGAGACTAGGATATTGGAGTGGAATTTGCTAAGTGGTTTGTCTAGTGGGGAATGTGCAACACCTAGGACAGGCAAGGGAACGCAACTTAAATGAAGGATCTTGGGGGATGATGCTGGTGGGTGAGTGAATGCCTATCAACCATGAATTCATCCTGTGCCAGGCGGTACGCTCCTAGAATCTTCAGGACTCTGGATTCAAACATTGGTGTCAGCTAGTTTCTCTTTCTATAATATAACCCTATCGATGAGAGCAGTCTACTTGTGCAGGGTGCTAAAGATCTTTTTGTCATATACCATGCTTGGGATTAATATTTTGTACAATTGCTTAGTCTTATATAGTAAAAGAAAAGAGAGACTAAAGTTGCTTAATCTGAAATTCTGCATGAGTAGGTTATTTAGGAAACACTGCTTAGTCCTCTTTGAAGGGGTTATGTTCTTTTTACTATAGCTGAAGTGGCAGTGTTTCTTTTTTCATAGATGTGCCCAAAACTGTGGAGCAGCTATGTGGAATTTTTTATGTGTATTTTGGTGTAGGCCCTCTGGTCATAGCTTCAAGGTCAGATAGTCAGCCTAGTAAGGCAGTTACTCAAACTGCATGTATTTCAGAATTCCAGATCCTATGTTTGTCATACATAACAAGGGAAGAAACAGTCAATCTAATGTACAATAGAGATTCTGCGAAGTGTTATTGGTATGAGCCAAGAAAAAGGGTACTAGCAGCAAGTTACTGTCTTCTAACATTGTCTTTGCTTTGTTTCACCGTGGGAAAGAGATTGGAAATATGTTTTGTGATACTTTTTTTAAAATTATTTCTTAGCCAACTAATTTGGCACAAGCATCCATCAAGTGTTGGGAGGCATTTTCAGACAAGGATGTGTTTGGAAGTGGATTGCCACTAGAACGAGCTCAATTGACTACTGAAGGGCACTTGAGAAAGGTCATAGTGAGGAAAGTTGAATTGCTGTGGTATGCAGATAGATACACACTGTTGTCTACCATGTGCTAATGTGTTGGGTATCTTTGTCTTAAATTTGGTAGTGAAAGGAAAGGAGGCAGGGAGCTGTACACGCTTTATAGCTCCATTTTAAGAATGTTATGGGAAGTTGAAGGAGGGGTGATTAGATGTGTCTGCAGGTGCACCTAGAAAGAGGAGACATTAGTTATATTAGACTGTACGCTCAATAAACATGGAGTTGTTAAGATTCTTCCTTTAACATTAGGAAGTTAGTAAGATTATCTCTGGTTTTGAGTGCCAGTCTGTGTGTTGCTTAAGATAATACAACGCATCGTGCCAGTCTGTGTGTGGCTTAAGATAATACAATGCATTAAAATCCAGATAAAGGATTACCTTGTGTCAAATATAGGCATACATAGACATAGGCCCGTATCTACCATCAAGCATAGCCATAAAACACTTCCAGGAAGTCTCAGAATAAAAAGAAAAATTTGTTTTAGTTTAATACTGCACAGTAAGTTTTACCAAACCTGAAGTTGTCATCTAGACACAATGGGGATGATACTGTGTAACCATGGTTGCTATCCAAACTGATAGAAATGCCTCTTAATTACACTCCCCCCACCCCACCCCCCCAGAAAAAAAAAGTGAAAATCAGCTTTTATTTAAGGTTATTTTTCATCAGTGTTACTTCTAGCTTTGTCATTTTATGCTAATTAGAGGTTAATTTATAGAAACAAGGGGAGTGTATCATGTTAGATATGGACCTAGACTGTGCAACAAATCTTGTGGTCCTAGATCAAGCAACAGAAGAAATCACTGAAATCATGCCTTTTGCCCAAATTTAAATTGTGTAACCTACGGGCTTTGCTTTTATTTGTCTTTTCCATTACTTTCTGGGGCACATTAAACATTCAGGGTTATGGACAACTATGAAATATAGCCCGAGGTACCATCAAGAATAAGGAAACAGCAGATAATGACTGATGCAACAGCGTTGGGGAGCTGAGTTGCAAAGGTGCGTTAGGTGGCAGTGTACGAGTCTGGCAGAGTTCAGTATGTTTGGGTTTGGATGGTCTGGCATTGAGCCTGTGTGTCTGTACTGTGTGGATAATCATCTGAGGTGCGATCCTGTGATTGTATACTTGTTGCATGTCCTAGCACCATTAAAGCAAAAGGCAGTTAAAGCTTATTCCATCTTTGCTGGAAAGTGTGTTCCTTTTTTCAGTAAAAATTCAATAGGAAACATGTTTCTTGGTATGTACTTTATCAGTCAAATATTTTTTCAAGGAAGCGTTAAGCATAATTGGTGCATAATGAATACATAGTTATGTTACTTTTTATCAATAAAATACATGATCTGTACTATTAAGCAAACTAGACACAATTAAAAAGCTTATCATATGCCTGTTGCTACAATGTAGCACTTGGCTTAAGTGTCTGGCCATCCTGGATAGATGTGTTCTTGCTCCCTTCTTTTTGAATCTTAAGTATCAGGATTTCTATTACAAGTGCTGCTTAGTGAAAACATTGTAGAACTGCATTCCTTATGTTCCAATTTATTGAATATACTTCTCACACAAAACTAATGCACTAATGTTTTTTTCTAATGTTTACTGCAGGGTGGGTTTTTTTTCACACGCTTTACTAGGTTGTATTTTTGCAGTTGCTGAGGGTTACTTAGTTTAGCACAACCCTTCTGAGAATATTTATGCTAAATTTAATAAGCTACTATTTGCTATGAATCACTCAATATGACTTCTTTAGGATCTTTCTTCAAGATCAGCATCTTACATGAAACTTAATTGCATAATTTTCTCCCTTCCAGCAAGCTACATTGAGCGACCTCAGCTGATTCGAGCAAAAGTGCCGATAGTGAAGTTCAGGGATAAAGTCAGGCAAGTATTCATTTCAACATCATTTTTTAGACTGGCACAGGAAAATACTCTATATAGGTACTGTCCGTATGCATAGTCCCACTGAAGTCATGCTTTGTTTATTTGTGTTGTACTATACTATTACAAATTTGTATGGCTAGTGTGCAGTGGCAGTCAGCTTAGTTCCTTGATGGCCTGAAACACCTCATGTGGTTGAGATGCTGTTTAGTTTCTTTGATGTGAATTAGTAGCAGTACATCACATATTTCTGTGGGTTATTTGTAAATAGCAGACTGCAGTTGATAAATCGTTCATGACAGAAGAACAAAGGTGGGAGGAAAACTGTTGTGAAACATAATTTTGGCTGTGCAAATATGACTATTGAGCTATTTAAAGACTAACTCACAGCATTTACACTATACAAACAACATTAAAACAAACTTTAGTTTCTTGTGATGACATTATTTTCTTGATTCAGAAGTTTTTGTTCATTTTAGAAGAATATATTCTGTCTTCTAGAAAGGTATTCTTTTTAAGGTAGTGGTATTGCATGTTCTGTTTATAGGTTTAGGTACTAATTTTGTGGCCTCTTTTTTAGAATGGGGAAGTAATTGGAGAGAAGTGCATGTGTTGTATGTTGTTCTGTCTTCATCATGAAGACATGAAAATGAGTAATCAAGAGGAATGTACTAGGACAGAGAGTAGTGCAGCTCTTACTGTGTGTGATAAAAGTATCTGACAGAGGAGAACGTTGTGTAAAGCACTCTGATTGGGAGTCTGAGTACAATGTTAAAACCTTCCGGTATCTATGGGCTTAGATTTTGTAAGACTTACATGTATCATCTTCATGTAATAATGTGATTTGACTGTTCTTTATTTTAGAACTTTGAACAACTGTCTTGTATCTAACTATATTACCCTGCCTATAAGCTTCTAAAATTTTGCAACTCAGGCTCTGTATTTAAAAACAAATAAGCCAATTTCTCTGGCCTCTCTTCATAAAAGTGTATCACAATATGCTTTTATCACAGTGTACTTTTATCGGGGCAGAAATCCTGCTGTGATAAAACTGAATCTGTCGTGTTTACAGTTTGAACTAACAAATACTAATTTAAGCTTTTCTTGCATCTGAGATTATGTAACATTTGCTTTACACCAAATCCTGTATTTACTTCTGCCTACCTTTTAAAAATTTGAGTAATTTTTATCTAGTAACTTTCTCCTCTAACAGTACAAAAGGTTACTTCTCCCATACTTTCTGAAAGTATTAAAACTTGTCAAGGCAAAATTTGCATTATATGGCTCAGCTACATATAACAATGTTGTCTTTTCATAGATACTTAGAATGGTAAATTACTGGTACAAATATTGAATAAATTGTGGGATTATAGCAAGAATATTTTATCCCATTTTAAAAGCGGAAAATAAACTTTTAAAAGAAGCCTAAGTATGGAAGTGATTGTGTCAGAAGACGGAAGTCTTTTTATAGGCATTTATAGTCCATACTACAGTCACTTGCCAAAAGTAGTAAGTCACGATATTCATATACCTTACAGACAGGATTTAAAGAATTCTTTATTTCCTACTAAATCAAAGTACAATGTTCTTAGACTAGAAGCTGCCCATCACATTTTTCGGAGAAAAGAAGTGCTGTTCACCATTTGGTTTCCTGTGTTGTTTTTCTGGACAAGGGGGGCTGTAGGGAATGATGTGACTTTAGGTTGGGGATCTTTTTTTTTTTTTTTTTCTATTTCTATTTTATGTAACCTGTCACCTCCCCACATATTTTCTCTTTTTATTTAAGCATCTGTCTCTTTCCAGTCTCTGATTGGCCTCTGTCTTTTGTAGACTTATATATATACATATATGCACACTGATTCATTTTTTCACAGAGGTCTTGAAAAATGGATTGGATATTCTGTACTTGGGGCATTAAGCTTATTTTAGCAAAAACCAGAAGCTAAACGTCACAAGCTTCCTGTGGAAGCAAGTTTTTTTGATGCCCAGCTGCTGGGAGAAGATAGTAGAATTCAGTGGGTGGTATCTCTGCATCTCAATTCTAAGGTATTGCCAATGGTCCATATATACCTGAAAACTGCCATTTCCCACTTTGATTTGGTGAGTGAGAAAGCATTCAGTTTGTGGTTGTTGTCCTTTTACCTCTTAAAGGTGGGGGGTTTTTTGGGCTGTAACAATCAGAGAAGATCCATTGCACTTAAAGACTTAAATTTTTTTTTCAGTCTTTCGCAGAAAATAATTCTGATGCTGGCTCTACTACCAGACAAGCTTTTTATTAATGAACAAGTTTCTGCACTACAGAGGATGCAAAAGGATCCTTTTCTGCCACATCTATGTGCAGTTGACCCTTTTCATCTCCTTTAGTGCCTTTAGTAGAACTTGAGTCCCAACAGTACAAAACTTTTTTCACTTGCCATATTTGCAACTGCTATTAAATGTGCATATTAAAGTACAAAACTGCAATCGAACTTCCTTAATCAGCATCTGGTAAATAGTAATCTTGTCAGTTGGGGTTAACTGGAATTACATGTGCAGCCTGACTTATTTCTGTGTTGTATTTGCACATACAACTCACATTTTTACTGGTGTTTGTGCTTATTTTTACAACTGTCAAGCAGTAGCTCAGGCTTGTTTATTTCCTGTACTATTATGTACTGTGCTTTTGAAACATCTAAAAAGCCATGCTTGATATTAATTCTGGTTTAAAATTGTGTAGCATTTTTGATGCAAAGAATGTTTTAATGTAGTTAATGATGTCAAAAACTTTTTGTAGGCATCTAATGTGTTTTACGCAGTTTAATGAATTCCAGGTCCATGTTCCCCTTACAATAATTCAAGACAATCTAAAAGAGTATTCAGGCAATCAAATGCTATGTGAATGAAACCTAGCTATATAAAATGGTAATAGTTGTATGTTGCAGATAGAGATAGCTACTTCTTTGCCAATAGTAGGCTGTTCTTGTTGTGCATTACAGTGTTGCTATAGCTTATTGACTATGACTTTATTACTGTTTCTGGAGTACTGTGAGTAGTTAAGCTCTGTATGGCATATGAAATTCAAACTTTGGAGTGGGGTGTGATACAAATAAAGCAGGTAGTGCTT
This sequence comes from Falco rusticolus, assembly GCF_015220075.1. NCBI lineage: Eukaryota > Metazoa > Chordata > Aves > Falconiformes > Falconidae > Falco > Falco rusticolus. Next base: position 59,808,271 of record NC_051210.1, read on the forward strand.
GTTTGCCTTGTTTGCTGTTAATATTGTGAAACACATTAAAACTGTTGTATCACAAAATCTGCAATGTTTACTAATACACAGCTTTAATTTCAAAGTGCTTGCTGAGCATCATTGCAGAAAAGAGTTTCTTAGCTTTTGACCTTTTCCAGTTCTCCTCAGTTCATTGGCGTGATTTCCTAAACTAATACCTCAGAGAATTCTTCCTGGCATCAAAAGTTGTCCATAGGAAATCATGTAGTGCAAGTGGTTGGGAGAAAGATTTGTTAGATATATTAAGTTGTCCTAATGTCTAAATTTGGATCTACGTGTATTCTTTATATAAAACAACAATTACATTTTTATAATAATGGAACTCAAGTACTGTAAACAAAACCAGTATAGAAATCACAGCCTCAAAACACTATTTGAATGAAGTTTCTAGAGTATTATCTTAAAGTTACATTTCTCCACCTCTGTCACTAAGTGGGTAATAAATATTCTGAAATTGAGTATCATGATGCTTGATTCTTTTTGTTTTCTTCTCCCCGATAGCTGTGTGGAGTTTGACTTGAATGTAAATAATGTTGTAGGAATAAGAAATACATTCCTTATGAGAACCTATGCATACAGTAAGTTTTTTATGTACTTATTATTTCTATAAACTTTGGTTTTTTAATTTGTATTTTAGTATTGATAGATACATTGATAGAATATAGATATATTCGGTTGAATATATTTAGGTTACTACATATATGTATATAATTATCTAAATAGCTGCATCGGATAGTTTTAATATAAGTTCTTGTTGCGTATTCTAAATACATGGAGAAAACTGATATATTAGCTAGGTATGTCTTTAATTTAATATAATATTCAGAAGGTAACAAAGATTCTTCATATTGAGGTCCGCATATCTACTACAAGGTCTGCTTCAGTATTCTGCGGGTAACAAGATATTTATACTAAGGGTTATCTAGTGGTATAACTTGCAGCTTTTTATTACCTTACAGCCACTGATAGGATGTGTGGCTGATAACTAGCTGTGTCTCTATGCTGTTACAGAGTCTTTACTTGGAAAATCCAAAATACTGCTTCAGGTGGTTTTTTTACTAACCCCAAAACAAAACTGGTTTATGTCTCCTCAGGAGTTCCATGTCAGGGAGAGATTGTGAAACACACTTCTGAAGGGGAAGTAGTAAAAACAGCAGTCTTAATGCTAAACTAAGTTTTTCTTACTTAGCATCACAATATCACTTGGCGGATAAATATCTAGGGAGTGGACTTCAGGCTAATTCTTCTAGGTGATCTGCATTTCTTCCTTGACCACCTTCTGCAGTTCTTGCTTACAGGAATTGCTTTCTATTTAGGGTAGGAAATTACCAGCAGAAGTTACTTTTAGTACTTATTAATATTTCAGACAGAATAGTTTCAGTGTTCCATATTCATGTTACTAGGAGAGTCTATATTTTTTCCTGGATCAGTTGGTTAACTGTGATTTCTTCATACATCCAGGAAGGAGTATGCCTGGAGAAGGATTTCCTTCCAAGCTTAAAAAGGTTAGGCAGATAATCTTTGTTGTTCCTGGCTACAGGTGAGAAATCACTTCACCAAGTCTAATGTTGATATAGTTGTTCCCAGCTTCTGCCACAGATTTTCTTTATTCCTCTCAGCAAATCGCTGTAGAGGGCAGATGAGAGTCCAGATGTGAAAAGAACAGTGGAAGCAGTCCTGGTATCTCACCTTTTCCTCTGCTCTGCCTTGGTGCCCACTTTTATAAGGCCAGCAAAATTAACTTTTTGTCTCCTGATGAAGGATAAATATTGTTATTTTCTTGAGGTTGAGTAAGTGAGTAGCTGAGGGAGACCTGTGATTGAAAAGTTTAGCTCCTCAGTGTGCTAGACCTTCCTAAATGGACAAGTAGTATCAAGCATGGTGTGTGGTGCACCTTTGGACCGGAAAACTCTCAGGTAACATAAGACAAACTGAAGTAGATGGAAACATTGTATCACACAATCTCTTTGCAAGCCTTATAAGTCATATCAACCGGGGTGGGTAGCCTTAAAAATACTAGCCTGCTCACGAAAATTTGTGGCTGAAGGGCTTCACTCTGCATGGGGGAAAAAAAAAAGATCAGATTACCTCTCATGGAAGATGTATGAGTCTCTGTTTCATTAGGACAAATCAGATGCTCAGGCAAACAAAGGACTAGTTATCTTGGTTTTTTTTTTAACCATGTTCACTAAAACTCATAAATATTTCTGTGAGTGCTCTTCTATCTTTATTGAAATCAGCACTTCTATATTGGTGTATAGGCACTGTAGAAAAAATCAAAGATGATATGGCAAAGTGAAGCAGAATGTCCACAGAAAATGTAGGTAGATGAAGCAGAGCTAGAAACTGAAGTCTGTGCTGTTGTGTTATCAGTTGTTTGCCTAAGGAGGCATGTCTGCAGTTAAATCAGTTCATGGTAGATATTTTTCAATTAGTGGAAGCTGGACCTTTAAGCTTGGAGGAAATGACATTACTGAGCATTTTCTTGAGAGGGTAGCTTGTTTACTGTTGAACTCAACAGGCACTAGCAGACAGAAAATCTTGGGTAGCTTGTTTACTGTTGAACTCAAGAGGCACTAACAGACAGAAAATCTTATCTCAGAATGTCAACTAAAAAGAAATCCTTTCTATTGTAACACAGACACACAAGGGTCCCATTTGGAATTTGAGCCTATTTGCATTGTTCTTTCATGGAAAAATCTTTTAGTTAACACATATTCATATGATGTCTGTACAGTAATTTTTCTACATCTTGCACTATTAATAGTTCCATTTTTTTAATTCAACTACTGGTGAATGATGTCGGGAATGAGGTGACTGATGGTAAGGAGTTTTGTTCTGTCTAAGAGGTCTTCCAGATCTAGGACATTCAGTCTGAGAAGAGTACCACTTACGGAGCATGTGTGCTGAACCACTGTGAACAGGTTGTGTGAATATCATGTGCTTGATACAACTTACAGAATAACAGAGAGCACCTCAGCTTGCTGTTGTAGGATGTCTGTTGTCTTGGATGAAGTGATTACGTATTGATATAATCCTGTCCTGATGTGCAGTATACAAAATTCTGCACAGTGATGTCAGTTTAGAAATTACACTCCAGAACAAATAAGGCTTTGTAAGGCCACCATAAGAGATTTGACTTGAGCCGATGATCTGCTTCCACATATCTGCAAATAAAAAAGTACTCTGCAAGGTCCCTAGGTGGTGATGGTGAGTGACATCTCTACAACAGATCACTACCTTAATTAGAAGGCTATCTATGTTCCCCAGAAATTCAGAAGATCATACCTGGCATACAACTGTATTTATGTCTTTCCTAATGAAAAGAATATGTCTTGATTTAATGAATTATTGTATCTAACATCTCATCTACACAAAAAGCTACTGAGGACAAGGCAAACTTAAAATAATTTGCCCTGCATACATTTGTATGCAGGGGTTACTGCTTTCATGGATCTTCAGGAAAAGTTAAGAATGAGCTCTGTGTTGTCCAACCAGGAAAATTCTTTTTCTTGCTGTCAAAGTTTATATAATGTAAATAAATAAATTTTTAAATCATGTGTGGTCTGTCCTGGCAGCAAGTTAATTCAAGGAAAATTAGTACAATGAACTGGAGAGAACTTAAAAGTAGAGTGTGACACTGCTGCATTGACTGATGCATCCAGTTTTGTCTTACCTGCAGGTTACTTGGCATACCCCTTGTAGTGTGTCTGTGGATCTTACTACTCAAAAGACTTTTCAAATGCAAATATTTTTTTCTGATTTTTATAAAATGGATAGAGTTGTATCTATCTACTTCATGTTGTAGAGTAAGTAAATCTTATAAAATGATTGTAAAAGGTAACTTTAAAATACAAGAGTATCATGTTGATCAGGTAGGAACAAATGTTGATTGATTGCTGTCTAGTTAAATGAGCTTTTTTTGAGATGTATTTATTTTATTTGCAGTTGAGAATCGAGTTCGTCCATTAGTACTTGCTGTTAAGAAGTGGGCGAGTTGCAATGACATAAATGATGCCAGTCGTGGTACTTTAAGCAGCTATAGTCTTGTATTGATGGTTTTGCACTATTTACAGAGTAAGTATATTTTTTACATATTGTAAGTGTCCCTTTTAAGTTCATATTTGTGTTGTTTTCCTCTTTAATGAAATTAAACACCAGCAGGAGTCATTTTCCAAACAGAAAAATCTGAAAGCAAAGTGGGTTTACTCCGTTTCCTTACTGCTGCATTTTTCTTTAACAAGTGCACCTCTTCTATAGAGGCAGAGTTACCAGCTTCAAAAAGATGAAAAACCAAAAAAACCACAAAAACGCAAAACCCAAAAAAACCCCACCAAAAAACCAAAACAGTGTACTCGCAGGACACTGTGTAACTATAAAACAAACTCAAGCCCTAGCTAACAAAAATCTGTCTGTTAACAAAGAGAAAGACCTGAACGTAATATTCTCAGTGGGGTTTGGGGGGGATTTTGTTGGGGTTTTTATTTGTTTGTTTTTTTCATTTGGGAACTTACAAGAAAATTCAAAGGGACAACAAATGCTATGGAGTTATTTTTCTGTCTCCTGATAAGCAAAGGCCTGAACACAGGGGACATACACAAGAGTGCACTACCATGTGGTTAGATTTTTCCACTGATTACTGTCTTCTGTAAGGTGACAGATATCAAAGACCATTAATAGTTGGGATATTTGACGGCCAGTGGCAGTATCTTTCCTTGTGATTTCAATATATTGAAACGGTGAACATCTGTATGGAGCTGGAGAGTTTTACCTGAGAAACTAAGGGTCCCTGTTGAGAGTTCAAGAAACCCATGCAGTCCAGAAATGTTTTCAAGGAATGGAATGAAATTACCTTATCCCCCTATTTCTTTCATTACAGGAAATTAATGTTTGTGATTTTTGTAGTTTGTAGTTCATGCTTAAGGCTAAAGGAATCGTTTAAGAAATCATTTAGCTCAGTATGCATTTCTTCATTGTTTATTGGGAGATAAGTGGCTTCAGAAAGGAACACAAGGGATCTTTGAAGTGTACATCTTGTGGAGTGACATGCCTGTAGAAGTATTTTCTTAACTCCTGTCAGTTCACGTATAGACTGTGTATTTTGCTGCCTGTATTTGTTCTGTGTGTCTGAATTTTTTTGTAACAAGCTGATTACTCTTGTTCATCTTATTTTAATGACAACTGGTTCTTAACATTTTATGATCATAGCTGTGGATAAATTGAGTAGTCTCTCATTTTAAAATTTTCCTCTTTGTCAGTTTACATAGGTTTTAATTTTTTATTTTTTAAATTGGGTAGACACAATATTTAGCTCCTGACAGCTTGTTTGGCCTAGAATATAGACAGTTGCTGTAGAGTGCATAGCCAACTATTTATTGGTTTCAGAATTGTGCTACACCCACTCCGTGCAGTGGTGGAAAGTTTTTTATGATAGTTGACTCAAGCTGGTGGCTTGCTTTCAGCCAAACAGTGTGTGTAGTAGATGACCTAGGAGGGCATTTTGTGTGTTTGGGATCCCATTGGCTGAATTACTTCTGAATTATTTTGTGCTCATACTGTGTGCTTGTTACTGTACCAGTCATGAGGACAGTAGGACAACCTACAAGATCCAGCAACACTAGGCTTTTTTGTCTACATCTGCTGTGGTGGAATTAGATAGATTTTTTTGTTTCTATGGAAAGAAAAGAAAATGTGGCCAAGTCTGTTGTCACAGGTCTGAAACCACACTGGAGGTGACTGAGTACTTCAGTGTAGGCCCTTAATATACACCAAGGGTGGGGAGTGGGAATCAATCAAACAAAAAATGTTGATTTGGAGATGAAATTACAATGGTCTTAAAGACACCAAAATGATTATTAGATACAAGATGTAAATTTTGAGTACTACTGGATGTGAAGATTGCTATACAAAGGTGAAGCACAAGATGAGGAGAAAAAGTATCTTTACATGGTCTACCAATTAGTGACCATCCTAACAGTGACTTGATAAGCATTTGATAGTTAGTGTTACACTTTCAATGGAAACAGACCTTTTCACTTGTAAATTTATTCTCCAAATTATTTTCCCTGTATTTCACAGTTACTCTAGAGACTTGTATTTCATGCTGTGTGCAGTCATGGATAGCCAATTACTGAGCTGTGCATAAATGTAACATACAAAAGGGAAGACAGTAGGAGTTACAAGGAAGTATAAAGGTGTAGGCTTGACAGAATGTTAACAGTGCAACAAGCATGAGGGCATTAGCTGTAGTTATCTGTGTCAGCTGCAACAGCTGTCTAGGGAAGGGGAAGAAAGTTCAAATAATCCTTTTCAGAACTACGATCAGTCAGCTGTCTGGGAGGGATCAGCACTCTGCAAACCAAACAGGAGCCTTTAACCTGTGTTTCATCAGCCTTTTCTACTAAAAAAGGCTGAATTGTGGTGCTGGACATGTATCTAGCACCAGCTGTTTAGATTCTGATCTTTCATTCATGCAGATTTTAAGTTGTGGGTTTTTTTGCTTCCCCATTTCTGCTACATGCATGTGATGCTACTGAAAGTAGCTTGTGTCCTACCTAGTCACAGAATTTCTAATAGAGCTTTTGTTCATCTTACTGTGGAGGGAAAAAAAATAAAGTAGTGTCACTGTCTTCACTAGGGAAGTTTCTTTCCTTTACTAGTTAATACATTTCCATATTCTTATACTCATGTGGATGTCTTTGGAGCTAAGGTTAGTGTGGCTTGAGTTTACTTTGTAGATACATCAGTGTCTTGTACATAAACTTTCTTCTACGTAGCAGGTCTGACTGTCTCGTACAGTTAGAAAAGGAAAACTCATGTGGTAAATTCTAGTGATAAGTGGTAACTTTTCCTCTTAACTCCATCCTCTTAATATAGCATACAGACCCAGATAAAATATCTTGATTGCTTGTATTGCTCAGATTTTGTTGCCTTTTATTTTTGTGTGGCAGAGAACTGGAAATTGTCCAAGATGCAGAAATGAGATGCTCTTGCGTATTTCTAAACACCCACAAAAAAATATTATTGAAGCAGCTGTGATCATATTCTTAGCAGTCCTGCTAGTTAATACAGTATATACTCTTTGAAGATAACCCAAGCACATTCTGAGAATTCTGCTGTTCTGATTCCTAGTCTGTATGGAAAATGGATTCTATAACATCTCTTCTCATGTGAGGCCTTTTCAGAAGGGTGAATTAAATCCCAAGTCCAAGTCTTGTGTGCTGAACTTAATTACCATTTTCCCTAGTGAATTATGTAGGCCAGTTGTTTAAAAAAATATATATGTGCTGAAGACATGGCATTAAAGCTTTAGTATGAGAAGTGCTCTAACAGTTCGGTAGCTTCTCTGAGGCTTGAGTGGGATGTAAATGCTTCAGAATGTTTTTGCTATCTGTAGGACCACCTGATCTGGCAGATAAGTTTTTTCCCCTGTTGTTTTTATTGTGCAATAGATGGTCTCCCCATCCATGTCATAAAAGTTACAGTTGTTTAGTTAATTTTGTGTTTGTTGGTGTCACTGGTTTGCATAATCTGTATAACATGTTTGCTGTTCAGTAGACCAGCTAACAGCATTATACTGTATTTATGTATTTTGTTGGGATTTTGCTAGCAATGCCTGCTAAGTGTTTTGAGCATTTTATCTTTAGGTTACTTTTGGAGAGATGGTATGTAAGACATTGCAGATGAAGAATGTGTACTTTTGCAGTATCTGGAGACTTCCTATGCTGTGATAGAATCATATTGTATTGGGGGGGGCGGGCAGGGGGAGGGATTTTTTTTCCTTTAGGGAATCTAGATTAGTTTCTTATAGCAGTGAATTTGTGAATTTTAAAAGTGAAGTCATACCCAGCTGCTGTAGCATTTTTCATGACTTCTGCAAATAGCAGTATCTTAGTAACAGCTTCCCTTAGCCTTCTGTTAACTCCTTATGCTACTACAATACTAAATATAGTAATAGAAAGATCTGCTGAATAAATCTTATGTTACAAAATGCATGAAAACAGAGTTGTCGATAGATGTCTTTAAGTTGGAATTTCAGTCCAGCCCTTCGGTGTAGCTGATGTGATACTGTTTACTGTGAATTACATGAGTCACAGCAACTTTGAACTTTTTTTTTTTATAGCTCTACCTGAACCCATCCTTCCATCCCTCCAAAAAAATTACCCAGTAAGTGTTTCTTGCAAATTTACTACATCATATATGTGTATGAAGCTGCTTATCTAAAAATATATTAATTCTTACATATCTCTAATGGATTAAGTTAAACACAGCCTGTAAGCCTGGTCATTGATACACTAAACGTAAGTGTGAAAAAGGTTATTCGCTGCTTTTGATAATTTCTTTAGTGAAAGTGGTCTGTTACATATAAGAAGATTTCCCATGCAGTCGGAAACAAGTGGTTATGAGAGCTGCTGACCTAATTCTCTTTACACTATACTGAAAATACTACTGTGCCATCTGTAACTTTCTGATTCTTATTTCTTAATGTATTAAGTAGTGCTTTTTCCATCCCACTGTAGTGTTTCAGAATTCCATACCTTCCTACAGCTGTTGGGTTGCCTGGTGTCTTTGGGTGCAGAGAATGAATGATACACACTTACTAAGGAGAGACTTCTGAGATGTGACAAAATGGGGCTTCAGTCCAGCAAGAAAACACCTTTAGGGGACTTTGCTGTAATGTCCAGATCATACTTAGCTGGTTTCCAGAGAACTCTGAAGTCAGTATGCTTTGATCCTCTGCAGCATTAGAGCTATAATTGGTGACTTAATCTAAGGAACGTTACCTAGAAATAAAAGCTACTCTTCTAAATATTGTCTGGGGACAAGAGGGCCATGGCTGAGTAGTTCCATGCTGCAACTTATTTGCAGAAATTCTCAATTCCTTCCTCCTTACCTCTCATCTCACCTGTCACTTTTTAAATTTTTCTTTATTCATGGTTGCCACAGTTTGGTGTCCCTGTATCTATGTATGGGTTTTTACTGTTGCTGATAATTGTGCTGAGGTAGAATTGGAAAGCCATTCTTTCTTTTGCAAGTATTTCCTATAGCTGGAATGGGAATACTGGATGACACTGTACAGCAGGGAGAAGATGCTGTGGTGTCAGCCATTTTGGGTAATTAGGATAATTGAGATGCAGAAGAAAGCTTTGAGCAATAGTACACTGGAGTTTTATTTCTATTTTGTAAACCTGCTTAGGCATACCTGTGTTAAATATTTATGGTCTTTATTTTCCTCTGATTTTTTTAATGTACTGTGTACCTGCTATTTTTTTTCATTATTGGTGCTTAAAAGCATTTGAAGCTGTTCTTCATTTCTTGTACACAATTTTGTTTGATGGGGTTTTTGAATTGCTAAATTTGGTAATTATGTTTGCTTAAAGCTCATATGCTGTAGTGTTTTAAGTTCTGCGTAGCATGTAATTTAAAGAAAACTAAGATTTGGTAGCTTTCGACTCCTTTGTAATAATAATGCAAACATTTATGTTTGTAGTGTTTGAACTATGTGATGGTCTTCAGAGCACTACAGAAATATTAATGGAGTAGAGGAAAAGTGTACAATACCATAAGCTGAATAATCTGATTAATTTGTACTAAATGCAAGGTTTTATTTTGTAAAAGTGGTAAATCGCTTGCAAGTTCCTGTTTCTAGAACACTGCTGTAAGGATAGCATTTTTTACCGTGTTTAAAGGTAGGGTTTTTTGTTGTTGATGTTACCTTGCCTTTGGAGGATGGACTAAATACTATAGGATTGCTAATAAAATATAGTTTTATATATGCTTACTATAAAATTTAATCAAAACTATGGATTAAATTTTTTTAAAAGCTAGAGATTTGCAAATATATTTTTGGTCTGCTGTCTCCATCAAGAGTATAATTGTTGAAGAGTTGTGGAAGTTACAATTTCTGAATACTGATATTGCAAGGAAATTTAAAATGAGAAATATACCCAAAGAATTCTGGTCTTGTAGCTTGCAGTAATAATTACAAAGCATAGGCAAATGTCAGTATCCAAAACACCCATACGTTTCTCATGTGGTTTTAGCTGGTCAAAGCTGTGTCCGCATAAATGCTGCTTCTCCCCTTCATAAACAAAGCACCCTGTCACAGCACTCTCCAAACTACCCAGCTGCAACAAGGTCTTTTACAATCTCATACCAACATACTCTTCATGCTGGTCCCTCTGCTGCCTTCTCCTAGTCTCTCCTCTTCCAGGGCATGTTCACTCTTACCTCTGCTTCCTCCTCTCTCCCTTCCTCGGCTGCTCCCTCTTCACTGGCTGCCCAACCCCTTAACAGAACCAGCCACAGCTGCACCTTGTGTACATCAGCCAACCCACCGACCCTGAAGCCAACCCACAGCTGTATATTATCAATGCTAATTAACCCAGCTACATTGCTCTACAGCACCCTACCTACAATTTTTCAAAATTAAATCTGCAGCTTTCTCTGCAGCCTGAAAATACTTCTGTGCTTTGAAGGAAACTGCTTGTTTGAATTTGTAGGTGCCATGTAAAAGAGGCATGCTTCCCATGAGCGAGAAACAAAAGGCAGATTCTGTGACTCAGTATATCTGTACTGCAGATGTGAAGTCAGCAGCCCTTGTTATCGTTCCTTCCCCTCCTCGTCGTGTTTGTTTCCTCATGAGCTATTATACTGTTAATACTCAGTTCATTTGTTGTGACTCTTCTGCAGTTTTCTGTGGGAGTGGTCAAGTCATGACTTTAACTCTAGTACCTTTCTGATTAACTTTAGGGTTAAAGCTGTGCATACTGTATAACAGGAATAACCATTCCCTTTTTAGATCTTCATATGCTGCATGTCTGCTTCTTATGTCTGTCTCCATGCTTTTGATGTGTTCTGTTGGATTGTAAGCTGTTAAATTCTGAGCTCTACTAACTATAATAATATTTTATATGCAAAGTTGTATCATGTAAGAGAAAGACTTGGAATTTTTCATAGCTGGAAGAATTGTCTTTTTTTCCTAGGAGGTATTGTGAAAGGCTCCAGGAAGTTTTGCTAGAGTTGACAAAAGAGGATGGGAGTACCAAACTTTGAAGTCCTACTGGTTTGATTGCTAACGATACTTTTCTCAGAGGAAGCATGCCAGCTGTGAACATGGAAATAATATTACAGTGTATAGTGCTTCCACTGGTATTCTAGTACTATAAAGTTTGAGTCATGCCTGACACTACTCTTTAAAATAACAAAAGAATGGAAGGGGAGATACAGTAATGATTGAATACATTTCTAAATTTACGTAGATATCATTCATTATGTGAATGTAAAGCTTGCTCTTGTGTATCTTGTGTATTTTAAGGAAATTGAACCCAACATTGCTGTAAGATGTAGTATCACAATATTATCTGCTTTTAAAAATTGTCTCTCTAGCAAAAGAAGATATGTTCTCCATGTACCCCAGTCTCTCAGAAGAACCTAAAGAATTTAGAACCATGTTAATTTAATCTTGTATAGATTCCTTTTCTTCAGCTGGCAGCAGTGCAGTAGTGACTTTTGTTTACAGCAGACCTGACTTTCTCCTCCCCGCCCCACCTCTTGAAGAAAACCATACTTCAGCTTAAGTGTTGTGTTCTGTGTATTTAGGTTTTTTGTATGACTTTTTTTTTACGCTTTCAGATAGGCTGTCTAGAGGAGGTGCTGCTGCAGTCTTTGAACTCATTATGTGGGAGGGTGCAGGTTCATATTAGAGGCAGTGGGTTTCATATGTAATTTTAACTCTGTGCTGTGGGAAATACAAGTCAGGCCTTCCTTTTGGGTTGTTTCTATACCAGTTATGAAAACTTGGGGGTAGGTGCATTAGATTGAGCTACCCTATCAGTTCAACTGCAGCCAGCTCAGTGCAGGTTACCTTACTCAATTTCTGCTCATGTGGTTTTACTAGCATGTAAATGCAAGTCCAGTTCAGCGGTTCTCCCTTCTTAAAATTCTTGAGCAAGCAGAAGGCAAGAGATGGTCTCGGACACTCCTGTGCAAGGTAGTTCTACTTGAGTTCAGGGGGAGTTACCTAGTATCCAACAGAGGAGCACAGGAGAAATAGTCCTTTGCTGGTAAGCTGTCCTTGAACTTCTAATAAGCAAATGACAGGCAGCTTTCTTATTGTGAAAAATACATGCACCTAGATTAAGGCTCTGTGTGTGTGTCTATATATATATAAGCTCTCGTGATTTTATTTTGACAGGAATCTTTTGATCCTGCTATGCAGTTGGATCTTGTTCATGAAGCTCCACGTACCATTCCTCCTTACCAGTCAGAAAATGTATCAAGCCTTGGGGATTTGCTAGTAGGCTTCTTCAAATATTATGCTACAGAATTCGAGTAAGTAATAAACTCGTCTTAGTGTTTTAGAACATGCAAAACTTTAATTCCTTCTGTTCAATATACCAACACTTTATAACTGTTAAAGAGAAAGAATAGCAGTAATGCAGGAGTGGTAGCTGATGGAGAGCCAAATAGGTGAAAAGACTGAAGGACAGCAGGAATGCTGACAAAAGAGTGTCTGACATCTTTTGCTTAGCCAAGCATCCTATCCTATAAAATAGCTGCCTGAAGTTAGAGAGCTTTGTGCTTTAAAAATAGATGGATTTTGCTGTATTATGCTGCCTATCCGTGTGTGAGAAAGATCCGTTCTTTTTAGTTGTTAACATGTAGATCATGACATGAATTATTTGGACCTCAATAGCTGCGCTTATCTTTGTCACCCTGAGTCAATGGAGATAACTAACCAAGTGGCTCCATACTTTGACTATAATATACATCAATATAGGCCACACTAGTCAAGAATTCTGCCATAGGTAGTTGGTTTGCTAGAATCTGAATTTAATTTTGACATCTGAACTGTTTTGTAGAATAGAAGAAGTTAAAGTTGTGAGGGCATCTGAGAAAGTTGTAGATTACAAATATATTGCTAACTTGTCACTTGAGAATTTCGTTTATAAAGTGCTTGTCCATGTAAAATATCAAATGGTTGTATTTCAAAAAGAGATCTTCTAAAGGACTTGTTTCTGAGGCAGTTGGTTCATACATGTTGCTGTCCTGTGTATGTGTATCATATCCATTTCCTGAAAGGATAACAAAATGTGTAACCACTGGATACTCATTATAATTTTGTACTGTTATTTTCGAAGTAGATATATTTTCGAAGTATATCCTTGATAGAAAAACATTGCTGGGGTGTGCACTATATGTGGAATATGTAAGCTAAATCCATATGGCTTGTGGCAATTCATGAACTAATTGCACTTTGTGCATGGTTAAGCCTCATTCTGAGAAATTTTCACATAAAGGATTTTCTTCAATGATCTCTGCATGCTGCGATGGAGGGACAGGGCGCAGCCTGATGCAAGCAAATGTCGTTTTATTGTACAGAAACACGAGTTTATATACACTTTCAGAAGCTGCGTGTTTTAAACAGATTGGTTCTTTTAAGCTAAGCATTGCATACTAGGCAATCCCCAATTGGTGGTTAACTACCATTAATTAACAGCAAGGTGTTACCTTTGGTGCCTTCCGTCCCCCACTCGCCTATGCTCTCTCAGCGTGACTCATCATGTTAATTGTTTTGTCTATACGAGCTCCAGCACATTCCCCTCAGCTAACTGATTGCCACGCATGGTCCTAATTTCCAGCCCGCTTCTGCATCTGCAGTTAAAGGAATGGTCTTTTGCTCTAAAAGTTTCTCCTGAGTACCTGTCTTCATCTGGTAAGGTGTTGTTTGCTAAGAAGATAAATTAGAAGATACCCTAATTAGAAGATATTTGAGGATATCCTCAAATTTCTAATTTATGTGGGTCCTTTTCTACTTGTCTGTACAATGAGCTGTTATTTGCTTTCATGTATAAGGTTATCTTTTTAAGGAAGTGAAACTAGATTTCTAGTTTGCCTGTGCAAGCTAGCAGAGAAGGTCTTGTCCAAATGCAGGTAGAATACCTAATCTGACTCGTCAGGTTTGGGTGCTTATGAACATAGTCAAGAGCAGATTTCTGTGTAAGTCAGTAGCTGGTCCAGGAAGATTTATTTTTCTTTTTTGTCTGCTGTTAGGCATGCAGGATATACTAAGAAGCATGAAGACTAAAAATGCTGCAATATCAGTACTTAAACTGATGGTAATCCCTGAATATTATTTTTCATGATGATCATAAATGAGAAAAAAATGTTACCTAAATTTAATCAGAGGCATGGAGGAGTTTCTGGTTAAAACAAAGTTAGAAAAAGTGGACAGTGAAGAGAGGATAGTTGCAAATATCAAGGCAAGAAAATATTTTTAAAAAACAATCAACCAACCAGCCAAACAAAAAAAAAGTATCTGGCTTGCTTTTCCAGTGTTAAGTTAAATATTTGACTGGTGATACTCTGTCTTTTTAAAAAAAAACAAAACAAAACAACAAAAACCCCCCAGCCTCTAAAAATAGTCTGTGTTGAAAATCTTACATAGCTAAGAAGTCATATCAGGAAATGACACACCTAACGCAGCAACCTATAGTATTTTTAACCCTTTCTGGGACAGAAATGTTTACTTGACCATCGATATATCCCTGACAACTATAAATCCTGTTTGAAAGGGCGTGTGTGTCTCAAAGATAGTAAAATTCCATGTAGTTTCATAAAACCTGGTAACTGGCTGGAGAAGAGAAAGCCAAATTAATGCTATGTGAAGTGAAAAGGCAGGCAGAACATGCTGTTTAAGAATTTTTGTGTGTGATAGCCAATGAGATCAAGTATAGCGTCGTGCTATCCACGGTATCTTGAGGTTGCTGATGGAAATAACAATATAGGTGGGAATGAGGATAAATACACCCAATGCAGGGCTCTTAGTTCTGCATTTCATGGAAGAACTATTTTATTCCTGAATGTGTTGAATGTTTTCATTGCTGTAATCAGCATTTTTTCCAGTGTTTGCTTCTGTTGTAAAACTAGTATGCACAGAGATTTTGAGATTATATTTCAGATACTATGGCTATTATTTTGGGTCACTTTTAAATGACCAGTACTGTGCCAGTGAACACAGTATTTAACTGTAATGTTTTTCAAAAGATTACTAGAGAGAATACTACGTCAATTTTCATAGAAGTGACTTTTGTAGATTCCTGTCTACGCACTAGGACTCAACACTACCAGGTTCGATACGCAGGATTTGTTTTGCTGAAAGAACAACACACAGTCGAGAATGATCAGATCATGTGTGAAGATCATAATTTTGGGCAGAATGAGTCATTGATGCCACCTGCCTGGAATGCTTAACTGATCAGCTATTTTGCATTTGTTGGTCAGGAGAATGAAGTGAAGATGGAAATACATTGTTTTGCACTTCCCCCTCAGTCTAGCAAAGGCCAGTAGGTGTTTCAGTTAAAATCTGTTTTATTGTACTTGATGTAGTGAATAATATTTAAGGGCAGGATGGGCTCGAAGAGTAGGACACAAAGGAAGAAAGAGGATCCTTGCATGCTGAGCAGCCATGAATAAGCTCATCTCCTTGTGCTGTGTCATGAGAAACATTATGCAGACTTGAACTCTTACAGCAAGCTATTTATGCAACCATGTTGGCAAATCAAGCTTTGCTATATGTAGTGTGTAAGCCCAATAATATATGCAGCAATTTCCAAGTCATGTTTTTAGTAACTTATGAAGGGGGGTAAAAATTACTCCTTATGGACACACCAAAAATCCCTGAGTAAGACTGTAGAAAGTGACTGTATAAGTAAATGGTAATCAGCAATTTTCTAAAACAGCTTATATTCTAAATAAACAAAGCATATTAAAAGTATAAAGGGAAAAAACACAATAGGGAGATGAACTTACTCATAGCTGCACAGCATGCGAGGCACCTGTTTCTTCCTTTGTGTTTGTAACTCCATTTTAACTTTGAGTGTTTAAAAGTATCAAAGGTCTGCTGATCCTGCAGTGAATGTAACCAAGTGAAAAAAATGTATGGAGGTGTTCTCGAAACAAAGTATTTGGAAACTGGTCCATGTTTACCGGTCTGTCTGAAGAGTGTCTGATTTCATTTCTGCCGGTGTGAGTGAAGGCAGCAGGTTTTCACTTGGCTGTCTTTTTCCAAAGCAAGACCTTGAAGCAAGGCCCTGCACCCCTGAGTTACTGCTAGGGAACTTCGAGACTGTCTTTTGAGACTGTACTTCTCTTACTTCTTTTAAACCTACTACTTTAAGTTACATAGCAGTTGTTTAAGATTGCTTACCGGTTAAGTTGTATTTGGTGGACTTAATAAAAGATTGGTGACATAATTGTGACAAAACATAAAATACAGGTTCTCAGGGCTCTCTTCAGGGTAGAATTGTTCAGGTAATAAAGGGATCATTTTTTAATAGTATATTGAATTAAATGTGCTTGCAATTTGTACCCATCTTAGTGTGTTTATGGAGGTGGCTTTGGCTTATAAGAACGCTCTGGAAAAGACAAGCTTTTTAATCTGTTTGTAGTGTATTCATACACACTTACACCTGGAAATGCCTGGTCCTTTTCTTCCAAATTCTTGCCTTCTGTATGAGGAACACATACCTAATGGGGCAGTGACACCAGAAATAACTGATAATTGAAATAGCTGTTTAAATTGTTATTGTTAAGTTAACGGATTGGAAGCATATGTGGAGAATATGCTTATGTGCCTATGAGAATATGCATATGTGAATGCTTTGTGTTGACAATAATGAAATTATTGTGTGCAAGCTAAAACGGTTAAAATTGATACACAAATAATTTGCTATTGGTAATTAATTTCTAATTCAGGCTGATTTTGGTACCAATGCAGGGTTAGTGAAGGTTTAAAGAGACTATTAAATAAAGTAGTTGTTTTCAAATTTAAATAAAAAGCTGTTTAAATAGCTAGAAATATCACCTTTTGTTGCTAAACCAGCATGTTACAAACCTACTGTTTGCTGAGGATTCAAGCCAAGTGTAACCTAGAGAAAGGAAGTCAAGAGAAAAATTACATATTTGAAGTGAAACAATGTTTACCCAAACACAGATCAAATATTTTGTTGTGTGGCTTTACCCCCACTGCCCTGGATCTCTCTGATCTTTAAGGTTTTAAAAGAAGCAAAGGAGTTGAACTGACAACTCCTGCGCGTGACCAGTGTTCTGAAGCTGCAGTTTAAACTTTTTTGCTCTAGTCACATGCTTTTTCTCTTTTTTTGTGTTTGATTTTTTTTTTAATTTCTTGTTAAGCTTATGTTGATGGTAGTTTATGAAAAAGACTTGATAGGAAAGTATTTGGTGCCTCATGATATCTCCAGTTCTTGCAAAAGGAGTCTTACTATGGGAATTAAGGAGATGGAGAGTGATGGGTTAGAATGAAAGCTTTAGTTGGCATTGAATGCTAGAAATGATCATTACCTGTACTAATTCTCTAAAGAATATATCAAAGAGAAATATACAGAGCAGTGGGTGAATAAACAGCCTGAGTTATCCTAAACTATGCCTCATATGCTGTGTCTTGTATTTTTTAAATAGGCCCTATTCATATTCTTAAATAGAAGAATAATGTATGTGTTCTACAGAAGTATGGTTACTCAAACAGCTGACATTCATAAGTGGTTTTAATCATGAGTTGTATCCAAGATAATGTGTGGAATTACAGGCATGGTCTTTTAGCCAATGTAAACTGTCTTATCACCAGTGACTTAATGAAGTTAAGACAGCTGATCTGTGGCCTAGGGAGCACAGAGTTCTTCCAGATTTAACTGATGAATTATACTGTATTTTGATTTACAGGTGATATTTACAGATTTACTGCAAGTGGTTCATGCACTCAGTCAAGCTCTTCTCCCTTTGCATTATGTCAAAAGATTGATTCTGTCAGGAGATCACATCAGGTGTACATAACACCAGTACAGCCAATAGCATACTACGGAGCTATTTCTAAGCCACATGAAGTCAGGGCATATGGTGATAGACTGCTGGTGATCAAGGCGCTTTGCTGATATGGTAGTTCCCTGGTTTAGTTAAGAGCACCTAAAAAGTGGCTGCGCAGATGAGAACATAAAACTGCAAGTGGTTGCTTTGGCTTCCATTACGTTTGGCCTAGTCTTGTGCCAAGCATCATAAAGATGCTTGGGAAATGATAAAGATTGCTTTGTAAACTGCCTGCTGTTCCTGTTTCACTGACATTTCCTATGGTTTTGTTGTTGTAAAATTGTGTGCAGGAAGTGGTAAGTATCTTCAAACATGTATTTGAGTTGTTGCACTGGTAGGAGATCTAAAATTCAGTATATACAAAGTGCTAGTGCTTTCTCCTTGCACCAAGAATGCTGGCCTGTAAGCATGCTATCTTTATGTATCTTTTTACTGTTGAATATTAATTTTTTTTAATAGAAGGCAGAATGTGACTTCATCTGCACTTAAACTTCTTACATTCCTTCTCTCCACACAAAAAATTCTGAAAGATAGATTTGAGGTTATAATTTCCTTTGAACTTAGAAATAAATGGAGGTATCCATATTCAAGCTGAGATTGTTTTCTGAAAAAAATAGTCTGTCATGAATATAAGTTATTCATGGATACCTGTGATGTTCTGTTTTGGAGATGATTTTTTAAATACTGTTTGTGGAAATTTTTTCTCGTTTCCTACGCATCATTCCTTAGCCTTACATAGTGTAACAGTCTGATCTTCATAATTTAGTGAATTATAAGGTACTGTGTTATCTAGGCTTAATATCATAGCGATTTGACATTTTTTTTAGGTAAACTGGTATTTTTAATGTAGAAGTAAGAGTTAAATGTTCTGCATATTGTTTTCCCTTTCCTTAGTTGGAGCCATCAAATTATTTCAGTTCGTGAGGCCAAAACTGTTCCAAGGACTGATGGTATTGAATGGAGAAACAAATTTATTTGTATAGAAGGTAAGATGTAAAGCTGCATTAACATTTTTAACTGTTACAACACTAAATACCTAAACCTGTTAATCAGACTTTGTCTTGATTGTGTTTTAATAACGCACATGGGTGATGTATTTATGTAGAAAATTTAATTTTAACTAATGCAAATAGTTCTGGAAACAGTCCCACCCAAAACATTTGAGAAGGAAGCTTTAAGTTCTACAGTGTTTAAAAATAGTTCTCCTGACCTTTTCTTCAAGAGCGCTCATTGCCCTGTTACTTTTGGAACAGGGATTAGGACTTAGACAAGGAATGGCCTTTATGACAGTAGTGTGTGTTCTCCTGCTCTGCAAATGTAGTTGTCAGTTTTGCCAAGACTGGGCTTCTGAAAAAACAGCAGACACATTCAGATTACTCTGCAAGAATATTATTTGTTCTAGAAATGCTCTGTCATTCCAAACATTAGCAGTGACTAGATTATGATCCCCTTGTGGCTACTGTTTTTGGCTGGCTTGTGAACATACAGATTCTGAAGAGACTGTATGATGCCCTCCATAAGTGGAGGGTAAACCAATGCTACCTACCTTTTGGAGTTACATGTCTTGGCTGCCTTAGTGCAGACTAAACCAGGCAATATAACTATATAGGTAACGGGCTTCATGTGCTCTTGATACCTTTCAGCTGCCATGGGGAATCTGTATGAAGAAGATGAACCGTTAGCGTGCTTAGGAGATGAAGCTTGGACCAAGGAAAGAGCAGATAACAGACCAAGAGAAGGACTGAGTTGTTAGGAGAATGAAAAGAGAAGCAGGGAAAGGGACTGAGAGGTGCTGTGTAACTGGAAAGAGTTAACACAAAGAGACAGAAGAGTGAGAATCCAAATGCAGCAGGTGAAGGGGAATTGGTTGGACAAGGGACCATGGATAAGGAGCCAAGGTGGAATGGAAGCAGGATTAGAACTAGGTGTTTTAGTTCACTGAGGTGAAGAGGGAAGGTGTTTGAAATGGGAGAGGTGGCCTGGGCCCTGACTGTAAATAGATGGAGGCTATTAGGATCAACATATTAAGAGCTGAAGTTTTATGATAAAAGCAGAATATAATTTGGACAGGAGTCACATGTTGCGGAAAGAGTTGTTGGAGACTGGGAAAATTTTGCTGGGGGAGAAGAGGGGATAGGGCAGAAGTCCTGTGGGTGGACAGATATTTCTCAAGATTGCTGGGGTGAGAGTGCACCCATGTGTGTATGTATGTAATTTCCTGCATTTGTGCTGCTCTGTGCAAGGAATAATCATCTTCTCATGAAGCTGGTTATTCTGTGGCCCAGAGCTCACCAACTTGGCCATAATCGTATGGATAACAGTGTGAAGAAGACACATGATGGGATTCCTGTTCTTTATTTGTCTTTTGCGGGGGAAAATCAACTACCAGTCATAGGGAAAAAACATGCTGAAAGACAACTGCATGCTTGACTGCAGTCTCAGAGTTGAGAAATATAAGAATTAGACTATCTGCACAGCTGCAGTCATTCAGGACAGCATAGTGCAGGCATTGTGGAAGCTCTGGTCTCAGTGTGGGAGGTGGGAATGCTGGGCAGCAGTGTCTGCTGCTGTCACATGATGCTGACCCTCTGTGTTGAAGGGGGGCTGTGTGTTTCAAGTTCTCAGTTTTTTATGATGACATTACAAAGTGGTTGAATAATTAAGTTTTTTTTCTGTCAGGTTGGAAAATAGAATATCAGCATACAAAATAGGCAGTTCAGAATTTGTATTAAATGGGCTTGATTGCATACAACTCTTCCTTGAAAATGCATTTTGCATTTGAACTATTAAAAAAGCAAGATTATCTATAGGTGGCACATCTGATTCCTTTCTGTTAGTGTGCATCAAGACATTATTAGGAGTGGGTTTTAGCCTCACATACCAAGTTTTTACTTCTAAGTTGGAAGGGAAAAACTTAAGTTTCCTATTTCAACTCAAAGTAGGTTTCATGTTTGTAACAGCTGTTAAGATGAACTCATTTAACAAAGTGTGTAAATGACCTTCTGTGTACTTTGAGAAGAAGCTTTTAAAAGGTAGCTAAACATATCAACATATTCTGGTTTCTAAGTCTTTGTCAGATTTTCCAGTTAGCAAACTAAAATTTCAGTAATTGCTATTATTGTGTATATTTTTTATTATTTTAAAGATATTTCTTAGTAGATTATGCAAGTCATTGCCTGCAAGTTACCATATTTCTGCACGTAGCACTGTATTTAGGTTTGCTCAAAGAAAAAATCGTGGTGTTTTAGTTTTTATTTGCCTTAAGACTGATTCTCACTTGTATTTCTATTAGAGAAACAAATATAGCAGAGATGCTCTTTTCAGATGGTTTAAAATCTGGCAGGCTATTACCATTATGGGGATACTGAAAACACTGCTTTTAGCTAATGCTTGTGAACATTCGTTGTTAGAAGCTTTAAATTGCTAGCAACTATTCTGGTTTCAGTTTAAATCTTGCCTATATCAAATGGTATCTGTGAAAAAGAATTTGGAAAAGCTAGAAGCATGGCAATTTCATGAGACTATGAAATTGATAGTCATTCAGGGAAACTGGATCAGAAGCTGTCTAAGCTGTGCCTGATTCATGCTTGTACTTTTAAATCTGTCAGATCCACATGTTAAAAATAATTCCTCAGTGCTTAGTTTGTAGCAGTTCCCAAGTTTTATGATTTCCTGTATTTTCATTTGGAAAGATGATCCCCTTTAGCCTTTCTCTTAAGCATCAGTGTTGAAGTTGTATTACTTTTTTGATTTTAATATTCTCATAACTGTGTGTGAACAAGATAACTTTTATGATGGACTCTTGTCTTGATGATTAGAAAAATGTAGTGGTGTAAATAGTAGCTGATTGCAAAACTTCTCTTGCTGCGCTCCAGGGAATGAGTCTGTCTTTTGACAGTCAGTAAATACGCAGGAAGAATACAGGGAAGATGTGAGTTGGCTTTTGTGCTAGAGTACGTTTTTTCTCACTGATGGTTTCAGAAGATTGTATAGTTTTGCTCTTTTTGCTTTAAAAAAATACGTATCTCTTGATTTAACATAAAGTACATAAAGGTCCTAGCATTAAAGAAACAGTTAACATCACATATGACACACAAAAGAAATGCTGTACTGCTTCACATGGTAAGGGATGTGGAATTATTAGTGGCAGTAGGTCACTGTATCAAATTATGTGACTGACTTTAGAGGACTATGTACCTTTTTTATTTGATTGCCAGTTGTTTTTTCCCAATCTAAATGTATGATGCATTCTGAAGTAAAATAAATCTGCATGTTCACATCCACTAAAAAAATTTATATGTAGTTTTAAGAGAAACCTTTTCGAAAACTGCCAAATACAACATTTGTTGCCAGAAACAATGTGTGAATTTAAATAGATTGCAGAAATAAAAATTCCAGATTTGAAGCCCCAGTGTCCTTAATGGCATAAGCGCTTCTGATCTGTTTAATGCTTTATTTGATTATATGTCCCTATCTGAATAAAAGCAATTCATAAGCAACTAAACAACATACATAAACAACCTAAAAAGACTGTAAAATCTGTTTTGTAGTGCATTGTAATGCATAGTGTCTAATTTTCTAGTATTTATTGCTTTAATGTTGGCAACCTATCAGTAGCAAGGAATACTTTTTTATTTCTTCAATTAATACTTTGGAACTTTTTTCTGTTAGCAAAAAAAAAAGGTAAAACATCACATAACTTTGTAGTCTTATTAGCAGGTACAAGCACCAAATTATTGATTTATTAATAGATATTGTAGAACAGGTACGAACTGATAAAATAAATTATTAGAGCAGCTGATACATCTCACATAAAAAGTTATAGTAAATATTTTACTGTACTCCTTGTATTTCACTGAGAAGTGGTTGAATGAGATGAATCCAAAGTAGATATTTCCAAGAGGCACGTGTAGTAAGTTTCAAAACATTTTAGTATGCAAATCATATTCTGATATGTCATCACAGACTAAAGCAGTAACAAGTAATTACTGATGCATAATTTCAGCACAATCATGGTGTGCTTCAACAGATATAATAACCTGATTTTATTATGGATTACATAGCATGAAAGCATTCAGGCTTTTGGCCTTTTTGGGGGGTGAATGATTGTGCAAATGGATTGAGAAGCAAAGTAGAATCAGCCATTCAAAACAGTCTTGGGAAGCAACAATATGCTGACCTTTCTGGGTTTTCTCTGACGGCCTAGCTTTAAGATTGTTTTAACTCTTTTAATGTTTGTGTTTTATCTTGCAGAGCCCTTTGATGGGACAAACACTGCTAGAGCTGTACATGAAAAACAGAAGTTTAGTATTATCAAAGGTGAATTTCTGAAGGTAAAAAGCGTATCTCATTTAATATTTCTAGTCATTTTGATTTCCAAGGTAGTTACACAAATGCTAGTCATTTAACCTTCCTGTTTCTGATGATTGTGTTACAAATATTTTTATGCTTTGTACTATAAAAAGAATAGAAATTTATTTTAAAAAAAATTTGTGGAAAATTATTCAGTAAGAGTATTAATGTCTGCCCCTAACATCAGACCAAAGTTGAAATGGATACTTGAAATAGTAAACTCTTTGTCTTGGATCTTCTTGTGCATGTATAAAATTGTAATGATGATCAAGAACTTCAGAATTGCGACTTTATATTCATTACATGTGTTTCACTGGTAATAAACAATGGTTTATACGTCTTACTATATAAGTATAATATATATTTTTTTTATATAAATATCGCCACCTATGGTTTTCTGCTGGTTTTTGACAAGCAAATTAAATTGGTAGTTTCCTTCAGGGAGGCCACACTCATAGTTTTAGAACACGAGTAGTTCAAACTGGAGCTTTCACTGTTCCTGCCAGTGGAGGAGGCAAGGATGGTTAGAAGCACACAGAGATTTAGGCCTTAATTAAACATAATTCTTGTAAAAACCCTTGCTACCAACTCTGTCTTATGCTCGTCTCCTATCATAGGCATTGCATTTGGAATCACAGCTCAAATTCCAGTTTTTGAGGCTTCTGATTATTCATAATGTAGTGAAGAGTAGGGACTTGCACAGAAGTGGCTTCCAGCTTTAACCAGTTAGACTCCCCTGTTGTGCTGTCATTGGAGGATCCTGTTTGCTCCAGTTAGTCAAATCTTTAAACATCTTGAGAGTTTCTCCAGCTAAAAGGAAATCAATGCCAGTTATTTATAATAGAACAAATGCTGTAAGGCGTTGCCTTAGTCAGAAAAGAATAACTTTCTTGCTTTGTAATTCTATTTGGAAATGTCAGTTTGCTAACATTTAACCATGTTAGCACACAAAATACTGAACTGTTCACGTATGCTTACATAAAATACTTGATTTTGCGAACCTGCTAAAGCAGTATTTTACAAAGTAGTTTGGGTGTTCTCACTGTTCTGTGAAAACAGTGAACCCTTTTCAGATTTTCAGTTAAAAAATTCATTTCAAACCTGCGTGGTTTTCTGAAAATTGTAAAAGCAGTTGTTTGCTCCTAGCTTTCTAGAAGCCTATATACTAGAGTGTCACGGCCCTGAAAAAATTTTCCTCTTTACTAGGAACCACAAGGAATGACAGTTGCCTAAAGCTGCAAGTACTTACTAATAGGTTGACTTTTTTTAAGAAGCCTAAGGAATCTGTCTCATCACCCTTGAGAGATTATTCTTCATGTGGTTTTCTTTACACATTGTGGTTTAAATTAATTCTGTGTAAAGACAGGAGGGTGACTGCAGTTATTTGTGGGCTCGTGGCCTAGCAGATGTGACAGATGTGTCCTGGAGTTAACACTAGAATACAGAAGAAAATTCAAACAACCTATTTTGAAGACACAATTAAGTTCTGAAGATGTCAGAGTATAACAGCTTGTATCAGGAACTTTGACATGTGTGAATTTGAGAGCATTATTTTGCAGTTAGAATATCAATGTAATGCTTAAATAATGTTAACATGTCAGTCTCCACAAATCTACTCTCTTCTTGAGAGGCTGTAGCATCCTCAGTAATTCATTGCATTTTGTGTACTTTTTGGATTTTTTCATGCCTTCAAAAAAAACCGCCCCCCCCCCCCCCCCCCCCCCCCCCCCCCCCAAAAAAAAAAACCCACCAAAACCCACCAAAATCCCAAACCCCCTCTCTTCAAGACGGGGAAAAAATATCAACCTGATTTTTGTGGATTTGTGAGGCTTACTGCTTACAATGATGTCTAAATATTAACAGCAAAGATTATTTAGCCTTTTAAAACCTTGTGCTTTTTTTTCCCCCCCCCCCAGGCCTGGCAGGTATTACGAGACAAAGCGGACCTGAACAGTATATTACCTTTAAGAACAACCACACACCAAAAATAATCAACTTATTTCGCTTCCTTCTTATGGCACCCTGGTGAAATAAGGCACAGTATCAAAATCACAAGGCTGTTACCCCACATTTTTTTATGAAATGTTTTTCTCTGTAAACTTCTATTAAGGAAATTTTTTAATAAGGATTGCATATTTTGTTATCAATATTTGTTAATACAGCTGTTCATTCAAAGGAATATGTAATAAATGATACAAAGACATTCAGAGCTAAACAATATGCAAGTCCAACTGTATCCTTAAGGTAATCTAAAATGGAATTTGCAAGCAATGTTTCTACTACAGAAAAGTTGAAGTAAAAAGGACGAATCAATGTACATGAAGGCTTCATATTCACACAGAGCGTATGAAGGAGAGATGGGGAAAAAAAACCACACTAAAACCAAAACACCCCACAACCCTACCACTGCTACAATAATTTGGGCTTCTGTTTCTATTTTGTGTAAATATTTGTAAATTGGTCACTACTGTAAAATGAATAGAGGCAAGTAATCTTGAAAATTCTAGCATTAAAAAAAAAGTTGTGAACCCTCTTTTAAAATCCTGAGTACATTTTGTGCCTCTCACATACTTGTTATTGAAAATGAATTCACTGTTAAAACTGCACTTACCCTTATTGTCAAATTTGTATTTTCATTTTTGTAAGTTTAATATTTTGTATCATGTCACATGAAATAAATTTATATATGGAAGATACAGCTTTTCCATTTTATGTTGTACTGCATACTTAAAATATTTCTTATAATTAAGTAGAAAAGAAAATGCCCTGTAAAAGTAAGGCCTCTGCTGAAAATCATACACTTCTGTATGGCTATTCTGCATTGCACCTGTGTACAGGTAAAAGTTTCATCTATTGCTGTCTCTAACAAGATTGTGAAAACCTTTATAACTGTGTAAAATAACAAGCATTAGGTCTTCTTGTGCAAACTTTTATGTTCTAATTTATTTCAGGTTTTATGATTTAGATGTTCTAGAAACTGTAAAGTATTTGCCTGCTGTGGGGTTACTTACTAGACATTTCATGATCTAGTCTCTAAGATTTTGGCTTGCTTCTTAAAACATCTTCCTTCTGCAATTTAAACAGTCTTTCAGTCATAATCTGACCGTAGCAATCCATTACTCTCTGCGTATATTCCCCCCTCGCTGATCTTTCTCTTTATAAGGTGGTAAACTTGGTCTTAGTGAAACACTCATTTTGACCTGTTTTATGTAAAATGGAAGCATGACTTTTTAGTACAGGCTGATGTCTACAATCAAAGATGCTATACAAGTCCTAGGGGGATTTGAGGAAGAGAGGAGGGCTGTTTCTGTTTTTCTAAACAAACAGTTGTTGACTATGTCTTTGTCTAGGAAAATTTAAAACGTTACCAACGTAGGATAACTGAATGGACAAGTTCAAACTTGGCAAAAATGTTATTTCAAGTGAGCTGGATGTGCAGCACAAAATTTTGTACTTGTCTCTCTCATGAGTTTGCATTGCATCACGTAATGCGTCAACCTGTCTCACACCTTAAATTACTGCTTTATGTTTGAAACCGCTTCTTCCTGTTTTGAAATAGACAGTTAAAAAACCTGTGATACCTCCATTCAATTCTGTAAAAATTGACCACCACTACTTGGTAATCCTTTTAACACAAGCCAAGATCTGTAACCACAATGGCCTGTGCCTTTTGAAAGAGTCTTTTTGCCTTTTTTCTCAAGTTCATGTACTTCTGATAAGCTACATCTATAATTAGAAATACAAAGTCTAGTTGGTAGTTTTCCACAGTTGCTTGGGGACAAGCCTGTTTGTTGTATCCTCTCTAACAACAGAAGACTCCCCAGTAATTTACTGTGTTACCTAAGCAAGGTGCAAGATAGTGTAACTTGGGTTAGCTCATAGTGGAAGAAGCTAGTGGGTAGTCTGACAAAAGCACGGAATGTGGCAGTGCTCTTGCACGCTAAAAAATAATCTGTGGGGTCTGGAAAACATATGTTACCAGACATGGCATTGTATTATTCACCTGTCAAGGCAAACGGGAGCAGCACCACTTTCTGTGAGTGAATGTAATGATGGTGACAAAATGGTGGGTTGCAACTTTCATCAGAAAGCTTCAAATAAAACACCACAAAATAAGTGGTTTGGGGACAGCGAGTAGGAGCTGGACTTGTAACTTGGGATTCAGTTCTGCATAGTATGAAGTTGTTCAGAGGTTTAATGGCCTGAATTTCCATCTACTTATATTTCATGGAATAATCTACTCTGGGCAGGTGTCCAGAGTGAGAAATCCCTAATGGCTATCATTAATCTTAATGTTACCATGAAGTTTTCCCTTCAACTTCAAAATAAAAACCTTCACACTCCTATCCCTTGGCATACACCCTAGCAGGAATTGTTTTTCTGGGAGACCTTTGGTAAAAGGTGTTTTTAATGGCCGACCAAGATTTCAGCACATGTGCAAGATGCTAACTTCTCTGGGGCTTCTTACAGCCTTGGAATGAAAATGCTTTAGTTCAGCTCTGGTTGTTATTTTAGAACTAGCTTTGACTACTCATTTTGGCATTGGGTTGGTCTGTAATTTCTCACTTTGTATAATGTCAGAAACTACTAGTGTCTTGCATAGGATTTTAGGAACTCTTCGGTCCTCTAGGAGTGCTTTTAATTAACAGGCTCAGGGGTGAATGGGAAGATCGAACATTAGCAAGAGCTTCACAGTCAGTAACAGTAGTGCCAGAAATGGCACAGGCTGTATACTGTGAAACTTGAAATTTCTCTTCTAGTTCTAATGTCTCCTAAAATGTGATTGCGTAAGTGTACTCTCTTAAGGTACCTTAAGGTGTCCTGACAGTATAAGAAGTTATTTTTAAGAAATCCCCTACAAGGAATTCAATATAAACCAATTTTAAGATTCAAATTGCAGGGTTATATGGGAGAAGTGGGCAGCCA
This sequence comes from Falco rusticolus, assembly GCF_015220075.1. Taxonomy (NCBI): domain Eukaryota; kingdom Metazoa; phylum Chordata; class Aves; order Falconiformes; family Falconidae; genus Falco; species Falco rusticolus. Next base: position 59,836,462 of record NC_051210.1, read on the forward strand.
AGACAAAAGGATGGAAGATGATATGTAGATAATCTTAAGTTAGCGTTAGTGAACACCATTCCAAATGCTTACTTGGAACCAGTGCTTTCTTTGAACTTAAATTTAAATCCATCAGACAAAGCCGCTCTTGATTTAATGGACTTTGCTTGCTCTGGGTTCTCTCATGTGTATTTTGAAGCTGTTTTTTTTAAAATGTTTGTCTTGTTTTCTCTAATCCTTGTGTGTTTTGATATAAATATTTTCCTCATTGATTTTACAGAATCAAGGCTTATAAGAAGAACATGAATATGCTGGTTTGGTCAGCTTGCAGGTCAAATGAAGTTGTGAGAAGTACAGAAGAGAGAGCACTAGGTCTGGAAATAATTTCAAGGGGTTCTGGTAAAAGGGTACTCACCTTCCTCTTACTGTGCTAAAAATGAATCAAAACTTGTGTGATGTATGTATGCTTCGTATAAAAGCATTTCTAGAAGATTGTAATGCTCTTTTCCATGCATAAAGAACATTAAGTCCTCTACCTTAAATTTCATTGTGCTGTGTACACCATCTCTGTGCTCCTGATAAAATGTGGAGCTTAAGTTAGCATCTGTTTCAAGTATACTTCTTCAATGTTCTGAGCTTGTAAATTGTGTACTTCAGCGGGCAGGTCAAGAGAGCAGACAGGTTTTATCTGTATGTACTGTGTAAGAAACATTTTACTTCAAGTGGATCTGTCAGCAGAATTTTAATTTAGCATTGCAGAGAGAGCTTGTACTCAGAAATATCTGCTTGGGTGTTTCTGAACTTAGAACACAAGTAAAAATTTGCTGATTGATTTATAACCAGCTATTTGTTTGAAGAAGAGGAAGAAAAAGGGATTAGAGTTATACTGTGTACACAATGTTTTATACCTGAAGTAGCTTGCAAGTTCTTTATTTAGAATCAATTTCAGTGCTTCTTCCCCATCTTCCAAAAAAAAAAAATTGTAAAAAAAGTCATTACTTTGAATAGTACAGGTTGGAAACATTTCCATTTTGTCTATGAAAAGCACTGCATTTCATGTGAAATGCAGAATAATAAAGAGTAAGGGTAGCTTAACCTACACTGCAATGTAATTTATCTTTGCTTTAAATTAAAATTGGTTCCAGTCCACATGAAGAGGAAATTTGAAATGTCCTGCTGTTTAAGAACACATTCATAATTTTGGGGGTTAACATATATTCTCTCTGCGTTATTAAAAACTGCAGTGCATCTGACAGCTCTCACGGCACAGTATTAATTATTAAAGGTGTGTCCTGGGCTCAATTACTAGTACAGTAATTGTATTAGAGTCCTCTATCTCAAATGTGAGGCACTCTGGGTATGCTCGGGGTGGAACTTGCTTTCAGCCACACTAAATGCACCTTTTCTTGGGGCCACAAGAAAACGGTCCTTCAGCTTCATCTGTGCATCACCCCAGATTTGCTAGAGGTGGCTGGGGAAGGTCTGCTGGAGCCCCAGCCCCTTCCTCCCTGCCACCTCGGTCGTGGGCTGGCAGGTGGAGGGGGCAAGCAGCCAGATAGATGGCTGCCAGGTCTGGCCATGTGTCTTGGCACCCGGTTGGTGCTAGGACCCAGGGTAGGACCAGCAGCAACTTGGCGCTGTAGCTTCACTGCCTTCTATTTAAAGACTGCCCTGAGTCAGGAGAAGTGAGAGCTGCTGGGGATGACAGTTGCTTCAGGCAACCCTGGGGAGGACAGGGTCGGGGGTAAAAATCACCGGCGAGGGCCTGAGCTAGAAGGGGCATGGAGGGGAATCGCAGTGCCGAGTGCGACAGGGCGTCTGAGACCTCATCCTTCGTAGAGGATGATGAAGAAGAAGAGGAAGAAGAGGAGGAGGAGGACGAGGAGGACGAGGAAGATGTAGACCCAGAGGAAGCAGAGGAGCTGACTAACAGGTACTGCCACCCCAGGGACTGAGCCTTGGGAGGAGCTGGCAGCTGCACCCCAAAGCACCAGCCCAGGGGGATGCCAGGACTGGGGCGTGGTGCTGGTTTCAGTGCCTTTCCCCCTTCCCTTCCCCAGCCACTGCAGATAAAGTGGGGGGGGGGGGGGGGGGGGGGAAGGGCGGGGGGGGGGGGTCGGGGAGGGGGTGGCAACGTGGGGGTTTTTTGATGGGTACGGCGGTAGTTAAGTTTTGTGCAACAAGCGCCTGCCCTGAGTTCCCTGAAAGCTTTTCTATTTAGAGATCCTCTGGCATGCCAGCTCAAGTGGCATCTCCCTCTGCTCCTCCCTCTCTGGCTGACTCTTTGTCACATATCGATCTTAAATGCTCTGCAGATTTGCTTGTCAGGGAGAAAATGGTCCAAGATTATAATGGCGCATTGACACTTGTTCCTTTTTATGTCCCTTTCTTCCTTCACACTTGTCCCTCCCTCTTTAGTTTCTTCTTCCCCAAAAAAGGAAAAACTTGCTGTACGTGCTCGCCTCCACCAGCCACCATTTCTGTGGCTGATTTTTGGGGTGGAATGAGGAATATTTTAGCACTTTTGATTCCCCATCCCCCCTAGTAACTCTTGCACAGAGGCAGTTTGTTGTCCTAATATTTTGCTTGTACCGTCAGGAAAATAATGAGTGAGGCAGTGGCCCAGTGCCTGGTGCCTGGCCCCCTGCCCACGCGGGGTGCAGAGGGGCCTGCAGCCTGCCCCACACAGACAGGCTCCCCCGCCATGCCAGCCCTGGTGGTTTCAAAGAGACTCTGAGGCCTGGGCCACCTATTGGGTCACAAGATTTCTTCCTCATCTTGTGTAAAGCCTTTCAGGTTTAAAGTTTTGGCTGGATACTGTTGGAAGAGCCAAAGACGTTAACGTGGATAGTTTAAGGTATTTCCAGAAACCATTTTTTAAAGAAATTTGGGCCATACAGTTCTGAATACCTCAGTGCTATGGAGCCAGCCTGTGTTTACAAGCCACTCTGGGTGTACCGCATAGTTCAAAGCACTTTCTGACATTGCTGATGGTCACTGGGAGAAAAAACACGGAAGAAGAGAGGCAGGGGGTTTCTGCACAGCCCACCCCACCCCAAGTGCTGTGAGAGCAAAAGCCAAACAGGGAAACATAGCCCAGAACTGCAGGAAAACCTCCTTGCAGAAGGAACAGAGAGCTAGTTTTTCAAATGGGTGGGGGCGTGTAATGCCCCTTTTCTCACAAACGGAGATGTTGACTCTTCAGTCCTGTACTGGCAGGGAGAGGGGATACATGCCAATAAACACTGCTTGCACATGGCAGCAACCCTATGAAACAACCAGCTGAAGTCAGTGGAGTGGAGCTACTCGCTGCAGACAGCTAAAACACAACTGACTGGATATTTCTTAATGCAATCTGAAATTAAATGGCTAATAATAAAACTGCGATTGTGAAATGTAAGTGGGAATGGCTAACTTTTCTGCTAAAGGGAGGGAAATCTGTGTAGGCTTATTTCCACGGGTGCCTGTTAGGCAGCTCCCTGCAGCTGGGTCTTGCTTCTGGCTGGCAACTTCCACAACACAACTCAGGCATTACATCTTGCCACTTAATTAAATCACAGCTACCCTTCCCTTTAGGTCTCAGTTATATTAAACATTGCAGCATTTATCTCTGTCCTTAACCACCTTACTAATAAGAGAGGTCAGAGTCTAGCAGAGCGGTTTTAAGCAGCTTTTCTCAGTTGTAGCAGGGTATATTCAAATCCATTTGATTATTTTAATTAGGTTAAAGAAGGTATAAAATTTTGGGGTTGACAGGTATGGTAACTGCACAAGCACTCAGCAGTACCTTAGTAAAGTTAAATAAACCTGACGCTTTAAATGATTAAATTTTGTTGCTGCAAATGCCAGCAGTTGTTGAGCTTAAGGCTTCTCCTGCACCAAGTGCCTGGGCAAAGCTCCTGGGAGGTGCTGGCAGAGGAAAAACAGCCAGGTCGAGACCCTGGGATATACTTTCTCAGGCTGTAAGCTAATTATTTGTTGACAAACAGGTTTTCCGGCCCCTGTTGCAGAACAGATTTTTTTTATGTGTGCTTTGAAAACATAGCTTGGAGGCGGTGTAACCAATATGCAAGCTTGGCTGAAGACAGCCTGTCCTGGACCCTGCTGTCATTGATTTATTTTTAACAACCCCAAGCTCTCTGCTGCTTTTGTCTTCCTCCTCTGCATGAAGTTGAACAGCACCTGGTTGTGCAACATTGCAGTCAGTAAGAAGTTCCCCATTGGCTCCTATTTCCAACTTTCAAGCATACTAAACATTCTGATACCTATTTTATAAGAGAGTTATGCAGCAAGATAGATGGCCCATGGTCAGCCAGTGCCTGTGTGAAAGAAACAGAAGAGCCCTGGTGTTCCTCCAGGACACCAACCCCCAAGCCCTGACCAACCCACTCTGCTTCCACACCTGTCCCTCTACAGCAGCCATAGGGAATAAAATCCCAAAAGCTGCAGCAGAATTATGACTTTTCCCAAAATTTTAATCCAGAAAAGCAGAAGAAAAAAAAGCAGGAAAGTTTGGGTTTCACATTTTTATTACCCTTTTTAATGTAAGCTTTAAATAATTCAGTTTCCTAACACAGATTTTTATGCAAGTAATGAGACTAACATGCAGCAGCAGAACCTATTATAAAGATGTGATAATGCATTATATCCTTGCCAGCATAAATAACCCACTGGTCATGCAATGGGCTCATGCAATATTTTCTTGCCTTTGGTGTTTTGCTACCTGAGATGGACAGATCATGGCAGATGTCTTTGGTTTCTAACTCCAAGTAAAATTAGTCATCTAAACATGGAAAATATTTTGAAAGCCTGCATTGTGTGTTTTCAGGTAAATGTGAGTATGACATTAATAGGCTTTCATTTTTATGTTGGTAATGGTGAGAATTAAATCTAGCTATAGGAAAATAATTTACTGATTTACATACCCACTGGAATATCTGTGTCTCTAACAACTACGTGATGGGTGAGCTGCTCTGACACAGCTCTGTCACTCAGACCATTCCTGGCTGGTGTCCTTTTCAATGGTAAGGCCTCGAGATGTGTCTCTGTGCAGAGCTTACATAAAAATGGCTTGGCAGCCAATTTGTACATGTTTCCAGGTAGCTGGTTTGCCTGAAATGGTTACAGGCCTCATTTTAGCTATTCATTTAGTGGTGATTTAAGACCACTAAATGGGGAGAAAGACCTGGAGTTCTGGAATTATTTTTTCATACTTTTTTTTTTTTTTTTTTTTTAAATGAAGCAGACCTTCCACAAGAAGAACAGAGGTGTGGAAGCTTTAGAGCCAAGTCTAGCTTAAAATAATTGGTGAAAGAGGTGAAACGGGAAGTACAGTGGAGAAGGGGACTGCCTGCCACGTGAGGAAAGCTGCAGCATCCAGGAGAGCGAAGGAATGGAATGATAGCAAATGGGATGCTGGGAAAGAAGTGGTGGGAAGGGGAGTGCTGGGGTTTTGTCTTCCCAAGGAAAACTTTGTCATACCCTCTTCAAAGTAGAAAAATATGTGGGGAAAGGCTGTGTGGTTTTAGTTCCCTAGACAAGGCAGCGCCTGCCTTGGGCCAGGGTGGAAGGGGCTGGCAGGGCCATTTGTTGGCCGCTGGCTGCAGGCGCAGCCTCAGTGAAGGCAAGAGCAGTGGAAAGCAGAGGCTTTTGATTGCCCTGCATGAGCCATTTTGAGTGCGGCAGGGCAGAGGCTGGAGCAAAAGGGCACTGGGAGCAGCTGTATGGGTGCAATGTTGAGGTGGGGGTGTTGCAGCAGGGTGTGGTGCAGCTGGTGATCCCACTGTGCGTCCCAGCTCCTGCAACAGCTGCAACCAGATGCTCCACATTTTGTTTCTTTTCAGCCTTGGCAAAGGTGTACATTGCAATTTGTGGATCTAAAATAACACTAGACTTCAAGAAGTTCCCCATTAGGTCTCAACAAAGTGATTAAATCCCTGTGTAAAGGAAGTCTCCCACCCAGACAAAAGTGTTTGTTCAATAACTGTGCTCTCTCCACAACCTGTACGATGGAGAATCCAGAATGCAGGAGCAACACAGACCTCTGAGGCACAGAGCTGCTGTGGTTTCTCAAGCAGCACCTGAACCTGTTTACTGGCAATGCCATCAGGCCATGCCACAACTCAATGTCTGGAAGAGACCAGCACCCCAGCAGGTTGTGCCCCTTCCCAGATGTGTCTTTGATGATACAAAATGTGTGAGACAGGCCCAGCTCCTGGCTCCCAGCTACTCTTAATGAAAATCAGCTTTGTAAGCAGTGAGCAGCTATCTTACTGCTTTTGGATAATTATTCACTTGAATTCGGACAGATGAATGAGCCATGGTGTTGCCAGAAGGGGCATCATCAATAGTAAAGGAAGTTAGCAGTAGGTTAACAAGTGAAAGGCTGGGTTTAAAATAGGGACTTCTGTAGCTCCTCATTCTCTTACCCTGAAGAAGGAGATGGACAGGCTATAGCCCTAGGCAATGCAGAGCAATAGGCAGAGACCTCGCTGAGCATACTGATTGCTGTAGGGGGAAGGGGGTAGCGTGGTGAAGGCAGAAACTGCAAGATTGTACAGAACAAAAGTGCAAACAGAGAGAAATAGAATATTTCCTTCAACTCGGAAGGCAAGCTTGCCAATAACAATTTCCACCTCCCTCGCACTGTGCCTGCAGGGCTGCAGTAGGAGCCTTCAGGGAATGAGAGAACTTGTCAGTATAGGCCACTGCCACAACCAGGACACCCGGGTCATTTTGTCTGGGTTGTTTTCAGCTTGCAAGGTGCTATGCAGCAAACAGCAACAAATTTTGATGATAACCAGGAGTGACGAGGTCTGATGTGAAAAGGCTGAAGGGAGACTCAGGAGGATTTTAGAAAGCTGATGGGCTGGCTGTGCTTCTCTGTGATGGTGCTGGTGTAGCACAGATGAACAGACCTCGGTCAGTGTGTCTGAATGCAACTGCTCTGGCAGCTGGGGAGGTGGAAACTCTTCCCTGCTATGATACGTAAGGGGACATGTGCCCAGCCTGCCAGGATGGATAGAAACCTGAAATCCCAGTGGACACAGCACAGAAGTTATAGTGAGAAGAAAGAAACGATAAGAAAGATTTGGTTTTGAGCTATTATGGCAGGAAGCATGAAACTGGTTGTCAGCATCTTCAAGAATCATGAAAGGTTTGAGTCAATGTCCTAGCAGTGAAAAAATAAACTGAAACCACATGCGCTGACAGGATGGGTTGTGAAAAGTCTACATGCAATGATGGCAGCACTGGCTTTTGTCCCTGGATGTCAGTGGCTTCATTATGCATTTATGGAGCTGAAATATTGCAAATGTCCTTTTGCAACGGCAGAAGCGAGTAGAGAGGGGTGTTTCAGCTACTACTGTGCAGCATGCAAATTGTATACAAAACTGTGGTAACATTTGGAAGTATATTGGAAGGAAATACTTATGTGCCTTTCATTCTGGTCTTAAAGATATAAAACACCAACTCATCACACTGTAGAGGAATATGGGCTGTGACCATAACCTTGGAAATGAGAAAATGATGTGAATAATTCAAGCTTTTTGCATAAGCAGGGCCAGGGCAGCCCATTCTTATTCACACTATATCAGCTGAAGTGGGAGTGCTGCTCTGTTCTGCATGGGGTTTTATTTAATAACACTAGGTAGTGCAGAAAAATAGGTTTAACAACAGATTAAGGAGATTTAGAAGTTGAAAAATGTAAAAAACATATCAGTCATCTGTTATCATGGACTCACATAAGACCTGAAAGCTTCCTTAGTACTATTGCTATAGATTGATTTGATTTGATTTGATTTGATTTTTCTATGCCCAACTCAACCTGATGCCAAGCCGTGAAACTGCAAAGGAAAAGCTAACAGCAAAGTTGATATATATTTGCTTGCTTTGCCTCTTCCTCCAACCTGTAAATTTTATCTTATGGAGCTAGCCTCTTTAGTGAGTACTGCACCAAGACGGATAATCAGCTGTAGACCCTAGGGTTTCTATCTGTTTGAGGGCTGGGTTTGGTATTGTTTTTGGTTTTGGGGAGTTTTGCTAAGGTGTCATTACTTAGTATTGCACTGCCAGGCTCACTTTGAATTGTGGGCTTTAGTCCAAGCTATCCTGCTAGTCACAGTCTCCAGGCCAGCCCAGTCACCACAGCTGGCTTTAAGCCCCATCATTGGACTTCGATACCTTGTTGTCCCTCCACTGCCTGGTCAGGCTGCTGTCCCACAGGGTGACTTCAGTTTTCAGTTAGCATTGAGGACATCAGAGATTAGATAGTCTGTGTATAAGTTTGCATAGACCTCATCATGGGCCAGCCAAGGGCAACCCTTCTTGTTCTGTGCTCTGGAGAGCAAATTCATGGAAAGGTAAGGCCAGCACTGCTAGTATCAGTATTACCTTTTTGTTTCTGATAGGTACTGAGCAGTTTTGCTGAGTGCCCTTCACAAAAACCTTACAGTTCAGAGAGTTTGCTTGATGGAGCAATTATAGCTCTCCTCAAGATTTCCTCTTCTCCTCCTTCAAAGACCTCTGCATTCTGCCAGGCACTTGGTGCCCTCTAGAGTGATGCCAGTTGCTCCTCAGAGGTGTCCCCTGCCTCTGCAGCCATCTCTGGTACCCACGTGGTGCTGGGTCATAGCCTATGGCAGTTGGTGAGACAGATTCTCTGATCCCATGGTCAGGAGCCAGATATTTTTCACTGCAGTTGAAGAAGCACTTTATTCCAATCACCTGGAAAGTGACCCTTCCCTCTGTTCAGTGGAAGAAAGATGTTGTGTGGCCATAGGTTTGCATCCTTCCACGGGAGTGAAAGAGAATTCACCACTCTGCTCTACTGAAGCCTCTGCCTTTGCCAGCAGATACTCTGCCTTCCTTTCCATTGGCTGCTATTATGATTTCCCTAGATAAACTACTGTCCACTCAAGAAGTATCAGGATTGAGTATTGATTACCTTTTCTATTTTTTTTAATTACTTACAACCCTAAAAATATTTTTTTAAAAAATATGTCTTTTAATTGATTTTGCTATTCTTCACACTCTTATTTCTAAGCTGTTTTTCTAATGTTTCTCAGAAAAGATTTCTCCAGCCTTTTTTTTTTTTTTATTGAGAGAGATTTGATTGCAGTATATGATAGTGTACTGATTACGTATCCTAAGGTTTAAAGTTAGCTTTATAAATCATTGTTATTTCATTTGAGGAGGGCTTAGTATATTTTTTTATTGTTGAATGCATTCTAAATTACTTCGTAAAATATGTGGAGCGCTTAGAGGATGAAACATATCAAAAGACATTAACAAACTAGCAAATAGATTCTCTACCCCTTTGAGAACTAATAATCATTTACTCTTGGGCAAAGCAAGTGTGGGTGCTATTGAAACACTGACAGTATCTTGTAAGTGTGTAATGCAAGGTTTAAATTATACCGTGAGATAACCATGCACTGGCAATAGCCCCAGAATCAGCTCAATCTCACACTGGCTAAACAAGGTCAGATCAAAGACTTTTTTTCCTGCATTGTCAAGAGCATTTAAACACCTGTCCTTCACTGAAATAACCTTGCAACGTGCAGCTTTACAAAACTATCTAAAATGGATGTCAGATGAAATATGACTTTCCTTATGCAAAATTTATGCACAAGCAGTATTTTTTAAAACCTTGAAAATCAGTTTTGCTTTAATGCAAATATTTAGATTTTACTGCAAAAATTTAATTTGTTGTGTGTTTTTTACAGCTCTTTTTTTCTTTGGTTTTTTCTGTTTTTAGTTTAAAAGATGTTATCCAAAATGAAGATGTGAAACCCAAGCTGCAGTACATCATGACTAACCCTTCCTTTTCTATGGTAACAGTTCAAAGTGAAGACAGTGGGATAACCTGGGAAACTAGCTCAAGCAGATGTTCTACTCCCTGGGCCTCAGAAACTAGTATGACTTCTGACCTTTACAGTATGGAAAGTTCACCGGTAGGTTCTCCTCCAGGAAAAGTTATCTTTATTATGGATGAAGGTAAGATTGTTCGGAAAAGGAAGCGCAAATCTTCAAATAGGGTGCCAATGGCTACAAGACTGAAGGGAGGCCTGGGCAGTAAAAAACGTGACTCTTCTGGAAGGCAAAGGCAGGAACCAAGAACTGTCCTAGGAGATGTGCAGGCAACAGTGTTAAATGTTGAACAGATGGAAGTACAAGACACAGATGAGGAAATGTTGGATGACGAAGAAGATCTAGAGAACATTGCAGAAGAGCCAGTAAAACGTGCTCCGATAAGGTCAATATTTAGAGAGAGCAGACTGAGAAAAGTAGGGCCGATCCTTGGAGGACCAGTACAAGCTAGAATCCAGCTGTTCAACTCAATTTTTGGAGGGACTGAGCCAGCCCCTGAAACATCGGAGAAAACCAGAATTCAGAGAAGTAACTCAGTTTCAGGGGATTCTGAACAGTTCCTTGAAACATCAGTAAAAGAAAGATTGCAGATGTTCAGTTCACTTTCAGAAGCAACACATCCAAAGCCTTTCCAGACAGCAAGAAGTAGAAATCTTCAAACACCATCAGAGAGAAGAAGGGAGCAAAGACAACAATCCACAGCACAAGCAAATCAAAGCGATTCTTCACCAACAAGACCTCTTGAAAACTGGCTTACTAATAAAGGTGGTATTTCATCTGAAAATATTAAACCCATTAAAACGAAAGATAAACCAAGCAGATTTTCACACTTTGGTGCAGAAACAACTCTTCAGCATGAAGAAAGAAAAGACAGACAATCCTTTTTGGAGGCTCCAGATCAGGTACCAGGACACTCACTGAAGTCCTGCCCTCCTGAAGAAGGCAGGAAACAGCAAAGTTATTCACCTGCAGACAAAATGTTAATAACAGAGCAAACAACCTCTGTTTCATTAGAGTCTGATGATAAAACAGAGAAACAAGCACCACTGCTCTCAGCTGAAAATGCAAACAAGAAAACAGACCAATCCCTGCTGACAGCATCAGATCATCTGGAAGAACCAGAGGAGCAGGAAATTCAGCCCAGTGCTGCATCACAGTCTGTTTCAGCAGATCTTGTTAATGAGTTAGAAAGACAAGGTACCCAAAGTACTTTGCCTATAGCATCCATGTCGGATCATCCTGGGAGGGAAGCACAGAAGTCAGCTGTTCAGTCTTACTTACCTAGTGCTCCATCAGATAAATCCAAATATTCCACTCTTTCTGAAACAAGGCAGGAGGATATTATTCCTCAGTCATCAGGAACTGCACAGGCTGAGTCTGAATATATGTTTTTACCACACTCTGAAGATGAAACAGAGAAGCAAGAAACTGAATGTCAGCCACCAGTAACTGCACTGCCAGAAAGTGAGCCTTCAGGTCTGTTGTATTCTTCCAAAAAAAAAGAGGATCAAAAGATCCCACCACTTGAAATCCAAAATGTTCACTTAGAGAAGCAAACAAAGTCCAAACAAGACTTTTCCTCCTCCCTTCAGGAAACAGAGGAGCAAGGGATTGCACTAAATACACCTATTTCTGAAAAAATAGATTCTAAATATCTTGGAGTTTCATACCCTACCCACACAGAAACAGAAGAAACTGAGAAAACTCCAGCTACAAATAAAGCAGTAGATTTGGATCACCCTGATTTTCCCATTGAAACAAACGAACAAGCAGAGCGTGTGCAAATGGAGATGGAGCATCCAGATTTCTCATATCCCAGCAAAGAAATCAGAGAATCAGAGAGAACACAGATGGAAACAGAGCATCTGGGCTTCTCTTTTTCCAAGGAAGAAACAGAGGAATTGGAGGGTGCACAAATCGAGATGGAGCATCCAGACTTTTCTTTTTCCAGGGAAGAAATGGAGGAACCCAAAAGTGCACAACTGGAGATGGAACATCCAGCTTTCTCTTATGCCAGGGAAGAAATGGAAGAATTGGAGAGTGCACAATTGGAGACCAAGCATACAGATTTCTTATACTCCAGAGAAGAAGCAGTGGAATCGGAGAGTGCAGAACTGGAGGCAGAATATCCAGAATTGCTTTTTTCTATGAAAGAAACAGAGGAACTGGAAAGTGCTCAACTGGAGACAAAGTGGTCCGATTTCTCATATTCCATAAAAGAAACAGAGGAATCAGAAAGTTCACAACTTGAGAAAGAGCGTCCAGACTTTTTTCCCAAGAAAGAAACAGAAGAATCAGAAAGTGTACAGCTGAAGATGGAGCACCCAGATTTCTCATATTCTGGAGAAGAAATGGTGGAATCAGAGAGTGCACAGCTGCAGACAGAGTATCCAGACTTTTCTTTTTCCAGGGAAGAAATGGAGGAATCAGAAAGTGTACAGCTGGAGACAGAGCATCCAGATTTCTCATATTCCAGAGAAGAAATGGTGGAATCAGAGAGTGCACAGCTGGAGACAGAGTATCCAGACTTTTCTTTTTCCAGGGAAGAAGTGGAAGGTGCACAGCTGGAAATGGAACATGAGGGGTTTTCACTTTCCAGGGAAGAAACAAAAAAACAAACACGTGTTCCTTTTGAACTGGAACAACCAGAGTCTTATTCCCCTGAAGAAGCAGAGCAAGAAAAAACAGCACCGCTTGCACCAGTACCGTCAGATTTATCGTGTTTGATGGAAAAAGCAGAGAAAGAAAACACCACTGAATTCCAGTGGTCAGTACATCCAGATATATTTGATTCCATGAGAAGAGCTGAAACAGAGCAAACTGGATATCAGGAAACAGCACATTCAGATTTACTCTATAACATGAATAAAACAAAGCAGCAAAAATTGGCACAAACAGATTTGGACAATTCTCTTATGTCAGATTTTAGTGACAAAGGACAACAGCTGCAGCCTGTACAGCAGCATTCACAACCTGGAGATAAGTTGTATTCCTGTCCCAAGGGAGTACAAGGAGAAACTACTCCACTGCAGTCAGAGCATCCAGTTTTGTCATATTCTACTGGAGAAGAACAGCAACATAAATTCTCACAGCTGAGGGCAGAACAGCCAGAGACATTGAATCGCACTGGCAAAACAGAGCAACAGAAAGTATTGCAACCAAAGCTGGAACAAGAAGATTCACCATATTCCCAGGGAGAAACAGCACAAGAAGCTGTACAAGGAGACTTAGAAGGTCCAGAGCCATCATGTTTCGTTAGTGAGGCAGAGCAATGTGAAAACGTACAACCAGCTTCAGAAAATAGGGATTTCTCATTTACCACTGGAGAAGTAATGCAAAAAGGAGTGGAGTCAGGATCTTTAGGGTCCCTACATTTGATTGACAGAGCAAAGCCCTGGGAAATGTCACAAACAGAGCAAGAGCAGTCACTTGACTCCTGTTCCGCTGCTGGTAGTCATCAACAAGAAGCACCACCACTGGATATGGTGCAGCCAGATAGATCATATTCTTTTGGCAGAATGGAACAACAAGATATAGTAGAAAGAGAGATGGAACAGCAGGAAACAGCCCAACAAAAAGCTAAGCAAACGGGAATGGTGTGTTCAGATTTGTCAGAAACCTGGGAGAAAGAAGAGCCACTGGTCACAGACCAAATTAATTTGGTACATCAAGAAATAGCTCAGCCAGAGCTGGTGCATCCGTCTTTGCCGTATTCTTTCAGTGAAGAAATGCAAGAAGAAATGCAAACAGAGCCAGCATATCCAGAACAGACATTTTATGTAAGTACAGAAATGCAGGAGGAAATGACACACCGCAAATCAGAACAAGCATTTCTTTCATGTTTTACTAGCAAAACAGAACAACAAGAAATAATACACCCAGAACAGGAGCAAATATTTTTACCATCTTCCACTGGAAAAGAAGCTCCACTGGAAAAGGAAATGAGTTCAGAATATCCAGATACTTCGTATTTCCTTCATGAAACTGAACAACAAAAAAAGATGAAACATCCAACCTTACCACTGATGAAACATCCAACCTTACCACTGACGAAACAACCAGATTTTTCATGTGACAGTGGTGAAACAAGACCAGGTGACATCATAGAGCAGGAGTCAGGACATCCAGAGCTTTCATACTCCATGGGAGAAACACAACAACAATTAGAACATTTGGATTCATCAGGAAACCTGGATGAAGCAGTACAAGATGAAAGTATGGAAGTAGAATCTAAATGCCCAGATTTATCTGATGTCCAAAGAAACCAGCAACAAACTTCACAACTAGATTCAAAATATCCAGATTCATCATTTACGTTTGGTAAAGCCAAAGAACAAGCAACTCAAGACTTTGAATCTAAATATCAAGAATTGCCTAAAGTGGCCCAAAAAAGACCTTCTGCAGCACAAATAGAGTCAAAACATCCAGATTTGACATATTGCCCTGGCAAAGCAAATGAGCCGGAAACTGCAACATGGGAAATGAAACATCCTGATTTGTCACATTCCACTGAGACAAACTACCAAGAAGTGGTAGTGTTGGATAAGAAACACAGAAAAGTTTCTGTTGGCAGAGAAAATCAGCAGCAAACCACAAAACAGCAGATAGAGCAAGAAAAGTTATCACTTTCTCCTGGTAAGACAGAGCAATTTAAACATGCCCAGGAGGACTTGGAACAACCAGATTTATCATTTTCCTTTCACAGGCCAGATGATGAAATGGCACCACCAGAGGCAGAGCACACTGATGTGATATATCCTCTGGAGAACACAGAGGTGCAACAAAGAGTGCAACAAGAAACAGAGCAAACTTACCCCTTTGGAAAAGCAGAACAAAAAACAGTTCAGCGGGAAGTGGAAATTCCAGATTTGGCCCATTCTGTGGGTATAGCAGCAGCAGAAGAAGAAACGGCAGAACCATGGCAGAGACATTCTGACTTGCCTTATTCTGATTTGAAAATAGGAGGACTGCAAAGTGAAAAGCTGAAACCTGAACACCCTGGCCTAGCATGTTCCCTGGACAAAGTGCAGGAAATGAACAAGCAGAAGTTGGAACAGTCAGGTGCCTTGGATGTTCATGACAAAACAGAGCAAATCCCACCTGCCCAGCTGGAGCTGGGCCACGCACACGTGGCATCCCCTGCCAACAAAGTGGGGCAGCGAGGAATGCAGCACTCAGCCTCAGGGTGCCCAAGTGAGGAACAGTCTGCCAGCAGAGCACAACATCCACAAGCTGCAGAAGAGAAACTAGGAGCTCTGCAGGCATCATCTCATGGTGGAAAAGCAGAGGAAAGAGAAATGACAAAGCCAGAGCCAAAACATCCTGATTTGTCATATTCCATTGATAAAACACAAACAGAAGAAACCACACAACTGGTGTTAGGAAAATCAGATCTACCAAGTTGGCCTGGCAAAACAGAGCAAGCACAAACTGCACAAGAGGAGCAGCCAGGCTTCTTGCTTTCTTCCAAAAAAGCTGCGCAAGGTAAGAAAGCACAGCCAGGACTGGGACACTCACAGTTACCTCATTCTGCTAGTGAAGCAGAACAAGAAGCTGCACTTGCAAAATCAAGCTGTTCAGATTTATCTGCTGGCAGATCAGAACGCCATGAAGTCATACAACCAGAGACAGAAATAATGGATTTATCAAGTTCAACTGGTAAAACACAGCAACCTCAGATTGCTGAAGTGGATTTGGTTTATCCAGATTTATTGCATTCCAGTGGCAAAGTACAACAACAGGAAAAGTTTCCACCAGAGCAGGAACAACCAGGTGATTTCTCATCATCTCTCAGCAAAGAAGAGCAATGGGAAGGTGTAGGAATGCAGACAGAACACCCTGAGCTGCAGTGCTCTGTGGGGAAAACAGAAGGATTGCAAAATTCACAAGCAAAATCAGAGTATGCAAATTTGTCATTCCCTGTTGACACTGCAGAAACTCGTAAAACAACACAAGCGAAATTGAAAGAAGACAATTTGTTGCATATGTCTGTTGAAACAAAGCCATCATGGCCTGCCCCACTGGAGTCTGAACATCCAGATGTCTCGGATGCTATGGGCAAAGTACTGCACCCTGGTGTGTCCTGTGCTTTTAGTGAAGAAAAAACAAGTGCACATCTGGAGGTCAAACAGGAGAGGGGAAGCTATACATTACACCCAGAGGAAATAGTACACCTGAAACTGGAGCAGACAATGTTTTCAAGTTCTCATGGCACAGCAGAGCAACCACATAGGGCCACACTGGAAGGGGAATTCCCAGGTTTCCTCTATTCCTCTGGCAAAAAAGAGCAACAAGAAATGGCAAAACTAGAGTCAGAACATTCAGATTTATCATACTCCACTGATGAGACACAACAACAAGAAACCACAAAACTTGGGTTAGGACTACCAGAATTATCTTGTCCTGAGGAGACAGAGCAACCACAAATTGCTCAAGTGGAAGCAGAGCATCAGGATTTACTGCATTTCACTGGCAAAAGAGCATGGCGAGGAACAGCACAACCAGAGGTTGAGCAGCCAGATTCATCGTATTCCAGTGACCAAGTAGGGCAGCCACTAGCTACACAACGGATATCAAAGCAGCCTGTAACACCCTATCCCATTGGAAAAACAGAGCAACAAGGAAGGGCACATCCAGAACGCGAACTTCCTGGTTTATCTTATGCCATTTGCAAAACACTATCACAAGAAGCAACACAAATGGACTTAGGGGTACAAGATTTAACGTATGCCCTTGGTAAAACAGATGAAATGCAAACTGCGCAAGGTGGACTGGAACATACAGGTTCATTGTATTCTTCTGACAAAAGAGAAGAAGAAATGACGTTGCCAGCATTGCAACATCTGCAGCTGTCTTACCCTGTTAGAGAAGTAGAGGAGGAAACTATTTATCAGAAATCAAACTATCCAGATTTGTCATATTCTATTGTTCAACAAAAGCACCATGAAACTGAGCAACCAGAGGTGGAAGAAATGGACTTATCCTATCCAACTGGCAAATCAGAGCACTCACAACCTGCCCAAGACTTACTGCAACAGCCAGAGCTTAAGGAGTCCTTCAGCCAACTGGAGGAAAAAAGAATGGCTCAGCCTGGCTTTTTGCACTCCATTGGTGAAGAAAAGCAGAAACCAGCTTCACAATTAGAATTAGTGCAGCCAGGTTTATCACATTTGCTTGGTGAAAGAGAAAAACAGGAAATGGCACGAGCAAGGTTCATGCCTTCTGATTTTTCATATTCCACAGGAAAATCAGAGCAGTTGCAACCAGAACAGCTAAAATCAAAACATCTAGATTTGTCTTATTCTCTTGGCAAAGCAGAGACTCATGGAATGAAGCCACCAGATTTATTGTATTCCTGTGGCAAAGCAGAGCAGTCACAAACTGCCCAGCTGGAGCATCTGCAAACATTGTCTTTCACAGGTGAAACGGAGCGGGGGGATGGGGCCCAAGCTGAACGGCAGTGCATCAATTTGCAGTCCTCCGTTGTTGAAACAGAGCAACCAGAAACACCTTCTGTATCACATACCTTTGGCAGGCCTGAGGAGCAGGGAACCACACAACTGGACTTTGAGCAATCAGATTTATTAATTCCTACTGACAAAGCAGAAAAGCATGATTTGGCCCTGCTGAGAGCAGGACGTTCAGAGAAGCGAGGCAGTGGGGCTACTTCATCTCCAATTGCTCAGATGGAAACTGAACAACAAGAATTATCCTTTTCCACTGAGGAAGCAGAGAGTCAAAAAATTCAACCATATTCCTCTCCTACTGAACAAACACTGTCTGTACCTGTGGGTGTTTCACATTCTGTCTCTGAAACAAAATCAGAAAGAGGTCCAAAGTCTCCACCTGTAACTGGAAGCCTGTTGCCCAAGCACTTAGAGTTATCAGAGCAGTCAGAAACTTCCCAATCTGAGTCAGGTTTCTTAGCAAGAAAAGAAGCAGAGAATAAAAAAAGTCATATACATTTGCCTGTGGCTGCACAGTCAGAGGCTGAACACATAATTTTACCTGAAACAGAGAGAGAACAGACTCCACAGTACTTCCACACAGCTATACAATTAGAATCTGAACAATTAAATTTATCATATCCTACAGATAAAGCAGAAACTCTAGAAAGTCAAGATTATTTATCTTTACCTTCAAAAACAGAGTTTGAATCTTCAGTTCCATTTTATTCAGCTGATGAAACATGTCAGCAAGAAATTCCACCTTATTCAAAACCAGCCTCTGAGTATTTGGTTCCCACATTGTCCCTTGCTGAACAAGAAAAGCAAAGCATGCAGGCTCAGTCTACACAATCAGAGTGTAAACATGTAATTCCACCACATGATGAAAAAGAATTGCAAAAAATTCAGCTCCCTTCACCTAAAACAACAAGCTTGAAGACAGTGCAGTTAGAGAGTGTGTCTCTAATGCATACACAAGACCAAGACAAGCAAGAATCTCAAGATCATTTGTTGGACACAAAATATTTGTCATCAGAGCAGAGAAGAAATCCCTCCAGATTCACTACTAAGCAGGATAACCAAGAAATGCAACCTGATGTGGGGACCATGCCACGGTCAGTGACCACAGAGTCAAAGATGACTGCTGTAGCAGGCCAGCAAGCAGTGTCATCAGATTCATTTTTACCTTTTCATACATTACCTGAACAGCCAGTATCAGTGGCTTTCATTGATGATGAAGAGAAACAAAATATACCTTCATCTTTGTCCGACATAGTAGGCATGTTTGGAAAGCAATCTAACATCGTTTCAGGCATTTATTTTAAAGGAGAGGATAGATGCAAAATGCAACAAGATTTTGCAGATCAAAACCATACGTCCTTAGAGTCTGTGGGAGCTGTTTCATCAGATGTTGTTTATGAAACTGTGACACACAAAACTCAGCATCATTCCAGTGAACAGGGCAGCCTTTCTTCAGCAGAGATGAAGTCTGTTATCTCTAGTTCTGATCAAGAGGAGAATCCAGATATTCCATCTCTTGCGCTAGCCAGCTGGCTGACAGAAGAGGTGGAAGCTCGCTCAATTAGTCCAATAAGAGCTGCAGAAGCAAGCAGGCAAGGAGTTCAGCTTTCTGCAAGTGAAGCTTCTGATTTTGGATCAAAACAATTCCCAGCTGGAAGCTGCACAGAACTTGCAGTTCATGGTGCTACAAAAAATAAAGATCATACGTTTAGAGCTTCTGATTCAGTGTCAAGTAAAATTTCCCACGAGATGTCCTCAGACTCCAGAAACAGAACACAAAGGTATAATTTACCAGCTCTGGTAGGAGATAATCCAGGTCCAGACAAAGTTTCAGAGCATGAAACCAGCAGTGGAAATCCTCAAAAAATGGAAGCAACACAACATCCAGAGGTAGACAATGTGTCTGAAGTACCTGAACATTACCTGAGAGGAGAAGAGGAAGAAATGGAACATGCGAGCACTGTAGAAGGCACTCAGCATGCTCCAGAGACTACTGAACAAAAAGATATATTTAATATAATATCAGAAGGTTATGAAATACTCAATATTCATGCTTCTACACATATTTTTTCTGTTGATGAAGAAGAAAGTAAACACATGGTAGATAAACTAGAATACTTGGAAACAAATCCTTCATATAAAAGAAAATCAGCTGATGATGGCCATAGAGCCCTAGCTTCTGGAACAATCACAGAAATTTCAGAAAGCTCATTGTTGGGAAAGCCTGCGAGTGATGAACTAAAAGAATTGATCAAAAATGATGATGTTGAGGAAACTGGAGAAACACAACAAGAAAATCCTGTTTTGCCAGAAAATGATAATAATGTGGTGTTGGATCCTAATAATGGTATGGCCGATATGGATTATTTTGAAAAATATACATTGATTGATGACAAATCCCCAGTTAAGCCACATTTTGAAAGACCAAGTTCATTGTTTTCTGTGACAGAAGTTCCCCACGAACCTGTGGAAGAAGCCACAACTTTTAAAGAAAGCACCGAGGCAGATACTTTGGAAGAGGAATTCTCCTTACTTGAGGATCTGGATGAAGTCTTTTATGGTACTGTGAAAGGAGAAAGCAAAATGCAGTCCTACGCAGATTCTCCAAAACCTTTACCTCTGCAGAAACCAATTGATATTAGCAGTAAAAAGGTTACAAATGTAGAAGATGAACAGAAGTCACCAGGGACCCCACTGTTTGATTCTGAAGAAGGAGTGCTAGAACGATCTCTATTGTTTCCTACCACTGTTGCTGCAGTTAATCCAGAGCTTCTAGAGGAGCCACCTGCTCTGTCATTTTTATACAAGGACCTCTATGCAGAAGCAGTAGGAGAAAAAACAAAGGATGGGACTCCCTCTGATGAAGAAAGTGGTAATTCTAATGCATCTTTTCCTAGTAGAAATTCAGACACAGATGATGGAACAGGAATGTATTTTGAAAAATATATTCTTAAAGATGAAATTCCAAGTAAGGCCATAGGGCCTCAAAAGTATCAGATACCGGAGGATGAGTCCTTTACTGGAGGAATTTCAGTTCAGAGTTCACAGGACAAACAAAAGCAGGGGTCTGGTGATCTTCAATGTGTCAGAACTGAGGTTCTGCCAGAAAGGGGTGTTGTGGAGAGAAAAAAAGTTCAGGTTGACTGTAACATTCAAGCAACAATTTGTAAACCAATGCATGCCATTCCTTTTGGAAGCAAAGTCATTCCTTCAGGTGCAGCAACTGATACCACTGAACAAAGAGAAGAAGAAAATGTACCTGTAGAAACAACTGAGGAGTTACCAGATCAATCAAGTCAACAAGCCTATAGTCAACTAGTGGATTACCAGAGAGCTGCTTATCAAGAAGCTGGTAATAAGCAGGAAGAACAGCATGACATAACAGCCGTTCCTCAAATGGAAAAATATGTCCCATATGTCAGAACTCCTGTTGAAGACAGTGAAGATGATCAGTATACTCAGGAAAATCTTTCATGTATCCCTACCATTCAGCAAACAGAGAAGCCAGACTTGCAAAGAGAAGAGCACCACTCTGATATTTATGAAGATCTTGCTGAGTCAATGGACTATGATGTAATTACACAAGAAGAACTCTTGCAAGATGAAATATCATCTCAATTGACACATGAGGAGCTGTTATTTGAAGACAGGGACTCTTTTGAGCATGCTGGTGATAGTTATGAATTTGTTAATGAGCCAGAGCAAAGAACACCTGTTGAGCTTGAAGATTCAGGCTTTGTGGTTATGTATCCTGAAAAATCAGCAACAAACATTCCTCAAGTTGAGAGCCCACAAAGAGAACTGAAGAAAGCACAAGCAGACACATATTGTTACCACTGTAAGTGCCCAATATCTGCTATTGACAAGCTTTTTGGAGAACATAAAGACCATGAAGTCACAACACTAGATGATGCTGCAAACAAGATGAAGGTAAGAATTAGTTTGGGTGGTGGAAGGGGCTACTGAGGCTAATTTCTCCAGACCTCCTGTGTTGTCAGGGGAGAGGCTTCAAAGAGCAGTCCAGAGGCTAAGTCACAGTACTTACAAAATAAAAACTATTCCTAAACACCTGTTAGTGATCTTGAACAGAGACTGTCTTATTAAGGTGTTCTCTGGAGTCCTAGGCTTGCTAAGCTGGTATTTTTGCTTGTTCAGAAGTTTGAATTACTTTGTTTATATGTAGCTGCTACCAAACTTTCCATCTTTTAGATTTCTCACCTGTAAGTTTATTCTGGTTTGTATGTGTAGAGGAAGAAATGGGAAGAGTGTTGTTTCTATGAAAAGAAAATTTTAGTAACAGCAGCTTATTTCACTTAGCAAAGTACAGAAACCTTCTTATGTGGGGACCAGTATCATCATGAAGTGTTCCCTGTCCCGGCTACAGGTGTTTGTTGCTTGGAGATGTTGTATGAGTTGCAAAGTTCACACAGTTTTGTTGATATGCCTTCTTCATTTTCTGTTCAGTTCGTGTTCATCTATGCCAATAGTGGTTTAGCTGTAGCACAGGTAGGAGTTTGGCAAGTCCTACTTCCCACTATCTCTAAGCTGTACCACTCTAAAAGACAGAAAGAATTGCCCTCCATTTCAGTAGCCTAGTCCTTTGCTATCAATACTAGTGAAAATGCTTTTGTTTCTGTGGAAGCTGTTCCTCATTAAATTGTAGTTCTGCTTGTGAAAACAGCATGCATGTGATGTCTCGTTTTTCCCATATCAGATTTGTTCATGTACAAGTATAAAGATGTTCCTTTCTTGGTCACCAGCTACTTAATCTTGTAGTTGACTGGCTCAGTATTAGATCAGACATATGTATATACATGGTTGATAGAGGGTCAGTCTGTTATTTAACTCGAAATTTAGACAAAATATGTAAATATCTACAATGAAAAACAAGAAAGAATTTGAAAAACAAAGTATGTTACAAATTGTTAATGAAACAGGGTCTTGGGAGGACTAGACACCATAAATAATGTCAAGCTGGGGCATAACAAGGTAACTCAAGGAGAACCAAATAGTTAATGAGACAAACAGAAAATTACTTGAACTATGTATCCTAATCACCATACTAAAAGATCCACCCTGAGCGAAGAGAGCCCCCTACTAACAAAGCCCCCTCCCCACAAAACATAGGAGGTGAAAAAAAAAGAATGCTGTACCTTTAAATGGAGACAAGGCTCATAAGAACAAATGAAAATTAAGTGACTAAACATAACAGTAAACAATTGCTCAAAGTGTATAGAAAATTTTACTATGTGCCAGCTTTGTGGATTTCCTACCTAGCACCCATCTCTGTGCAGACATGCAATGAATAGGTACCTCAGCTCTGTGTGTGAGATTGGCTTTTTGCACACCAGGTAACAAACTATGTTTGTGAAACAGCAGTCTCACCCCCGGAACCTGAAAGGTGAAGTCTGTTTCATGTTCATTTGATGGTAATACAGATTGTGCGTCATCTCACTAAAAATCCAGAAGCTTGTATCGATGGTATTTACGTTAACTTTATGTTAACTCATCTGCAAAAAAAGAGAAATTTAAAGTAGTAAGAGTCAATGTAGAAGTTTCAAATGTCAGTATTTACAAACTATCTCCATGGTGTACTGACATATGACAGCAGAGTTTCTTTTTATATGTGGCCATTCATGCTTGACTTAGAAATGATAATCAGCCACCAGTAAGTCAGCAATAAAGTCACAGACCCCAACCATAACTCAATGGTACCTGCACTGCAGCAAGTCAAGCCACAAATAAACATCCCATTATACCCCTCCCTGGCTGTGGAACATGGACATGAAGCCAATATTAAATCTGGCTACAACACAGACTTGGCTTCACATGATTTTTAGGGGTCAGGGCTCAGGTTACCTTGACACAGCACTTGTATGTTTCTTGTTACTTCTGTGCAATTACTGTGAAAACTTTAAGATGGCAAATGTATTGTCATCTGAATTTTAACTGTAGGAGCATAGCCCCACAGTAAACGAAATGTGCTATGGATGGCATATGTCAGATTTTATAGGTTATCTTGAGAAACAGAAGTTTGCTTCCGAATCTTGGTGATTGGCCCTAAATATTTATAAAACTGTACAGTCCAATGTGACATTGCTAATCAATAGAAAGTCATATGTTAGTTTTCAACAGATCTAGCTGTAAAAAAATTGCCACAATATGAAACTGTTACCAAATTAAGTTAACCTTCCTTTTAGATTTATGCCAGCTAATTAAAACTAAATATTGTCATAAATTATAAATTGCACCTGAGCAGATATCCAGCTTGCTTTCACAAAAGGTCAGGAATGACCAAGAAAAAGTTCTGAGTTGTCTCTGATGCCTGTTGTCCCTTGAACTGCTTTTGTTTCCACATCTAATTCAACCAGTGATTTTGATGATTCTGGGTTATAGGAAATATCTTTAAAATTCCGATTAAAAAAATCATGGCACTGCATGTTCTATTAGACTCATAATCACCTGCATTATCTTCCTTTTTATGGACTTGTTCTTGTGGTCTCTCAAGGACCTTCATGAGGTTCTGAGTACCCTCAGTCTCTAGCAAAGCTACATTGGAATTCATAATGTTCAACAGCTTGTATAGACACTCAGCACCTTGTCGATCTGAGCTCACTTTTCTGGTTTGGAAACAGTTTTGTGACTGTTCCAATTGCTATTTCTGTGCTTGTCATTATAGCAGGGTGATACTTGAACTTAATTTAGCAATTGTTCCAATGGTGGCTCATAGCAAAACAGAAATATTCACCTAAAATAAGTTGCATGTAAACCCTGTATAAAACAACATGTTTATATTACTGAAAATTTTTAAATTTCAGAATCAGTTAAATGAATTACTAATAGCAGTGGAAGAAAAGTCAATGAAGATTGAAGAGTTTGTAGGTGATATTGAATTACTATTTAACTCTGTTGAGGTAAGTCCAGTGTTTTATCACACTAGTTTTCTTTCCCTCTATTTAATTTATATATATATATATATATATATTACTTATAAGATATGCTTGCCTTGTTTTGTAGCGTCATCATTTCCACTAAAATAGGCTGTTTCTCCAGTCCCCAAATTGACTTCTCCCACTGGAAGGTGTTAACTGTAGGGGAAGAAAAAGATTGCTTTTTTTGCACATTGTTGCAAAGTGGAATATGTGACTGTCAAGCACTGGAGGAAAAGGTTCCTTTCATTTTTTTTGTGCTTATAAAAAGCTCACACTGTTTGTGTCTTTATTTAGAATCCTGTGTGAAGCATTTAAATGAGTTGCCCAATGTCAAAAGTTCTTAATGCCGAAATTCTTAAGCCTTGAGGACTGTATTAATTTCAGTTAGAAGTATGGACTTATTTATCAATTTTGTAGTCAGACTTCCTGCTCAGTGCTTAAATATAGAACTTTAAACATTAACAGTAAAAAAAAAATTAAAAAAATCTGTCATTGTTTTAATGTATTTCTCTAGCATTATTTCTCCCAGATGAGCTTGCTTACAGAAATAAAGTTCTCTTATTGTCAGGATGCGAGAGGATAGCTTGTATTGATGTAATTGTATGAGGAATTGAGATGTAATGAGTAATTGAGAATTGCTGTGTATTCTTTAGATGTTGTGATTTTTTCAGCAGACCAATTTACATCTGCTTTTATTTTGCAGGAAAACTGTAAGAAAAATGCAGAGTTATTGGAAAAGCAAAATGAAGACATGCTTAAGAAAGTGGTAGCACAATATGATGAGAAATCAGAGAACTTCGAGGAAGTAAAGAAGATGAAAATGGAGTACCTGTATGAGCAGATGGTTAACTTCCAGCAAACTGTTGATTCAGCAAAGGAAACTTTGGAGACAACAGCAAAAGAAATGGAAGAACTTGATGGATTTGTTTTCCTAAATGTAAGTAAAAATGGCTTTCATACTGTAGCTTTCATGATACTTGTTAGGAAAGCACTGTACTGTATCTAGGCTGAGAAAGAGTTATTTACCTTTTTCTTTTTTTTTTTTTTTCTTTTTTTTTTTTTTTTAAGACGGCTAAATCCTGCAAGCTCAGCTATTCCATTCTGAAACTGCTAGATCATTTCTTTTTGTCATATGAATTCTCAGAGTGAATTGCAAATGATGCACAGGATGAAAACATGACATGCCATTAAGATTTTTTTGTGAAGAGAAGGCTAAGAGACAGTTCAATAATTTATCTACAATTAATTGTCTGCTGAGGAATAAGAAATATTAGAGTAAAAGGTACTTTATGAAAAATGAGGGTGAAACAAGAAAGTGTAATTGAAAATTATCCAAAGCAGAGTTTTTGTTGGGTTGTGATGTTTTTGTGTTGTTGTGGGTTTTTTTAATGAGCACAGACAGTAGTTATGCACTCAAATTACTGAGGCTGTGATAAATGTTTACTGCTGAAAAACAGTGAGCAGCTGTGTGGTGCTTTGTTGCCAGCCAGGGTTGAAGTATGAGAATGGGCTAGGTTTAGGAATGTGCATGTGAGGTGCATGTCTGTAATGGTCCTTTCCGGATGTAAAAAATATCCCTTATGAATCTGCATGACTAGAGGTACCTCGCTCATACTGTTGTCAGTCATAAGCTAGTTTCAGGGGGTCTTACAGGTTAAAAATTAATGGCCTGGGTCCTCCAAGATTGTTCTTGTGCTGCACAACTTGTCTGTAAGCTAGCTGTGGTGCTTTCTCCTCTATACAAGTTTATCAGCGGTCTTGAAGGGGGTGGGATTTTTGGGACAATAATCTCCCATTATGGAGTTAGAATGTAGTCTGACGTTGCAGAGAAACTATCCTGGAATACAAGAAATGGAAAGTTCAAATTACTGTCTAAAGATCCATCATTTGTGCAAAATAAAACAGCTTTCCAAATACAAACTCCCAGCCCATATACCAGCAGTTATAGAAATAGCAATATTTGGCTTCCTCCCTTGTTCCAAGCTACACAATGTCTTAGTATCCTGAAACCAAGTGAATGCTGTGGTAGGTTGGCTGTTTTGGGATGGATGAAAAATATAGCTTATTTTCCGGAATTTTGTGAGGTAATAAAGCAGTGCTTTCACAAAGAGATCTTTGCAATCTGGAATTCTTTTGGGGGCTGTGAAAATTACTGGATTCCCTGCTCCTTTCTGTTAGTGATAAAGAACGGAAACTTTTCTGTCCACAAGCCAGGGAACATTAGCTGAAGATTCATGGAGCACAGGGGGGACTCTCACTCCATGCATATACATCTCACCCAGCTTCTAGTGATAAGAAGTTATGAAGGAGTGTTCAGCCAGAATTTGGATTTGTTTAAGTGTAAAAGTCTTGGTTTAAGAAAATATCTGACTGTGCTCCAGTCTTTAAACCTGGGTATTGAATACTGACCCCTCAGGGGCTTAAAACCAGATTTAGACTCTGATAGCCTGCTGAGCCAGAGCTTTGAAGTGCTATATTGTTAAGGAACCAAATTCTCTGCTGCTGTGAATGAGCAGCATCCCAGACATCAAGCCAATAAAGTCATGTGTATTTTATATCTGTGGAGTAGCAAGACCGTTAGATGAGTGGCTCTTCAACATTTTCAGGGCTTTGAAAACTGTTAATATCTCTTTTTCTCCTCCTCTAGTCATCGAAAGAATTCAATAAAAGGTATATGAAGTATGAGTTAGTGCACTGTAGTGAGTACTAGGCCTAGCATGCTGGGTGCTTCATTTAGTATTTGCAAGCTTTGAAAACACACTGCTAATATTCATAACTACTTTTATAAACCTTGCAAAGAATGATATTAAGAGAAGAGCTGCTGTAACTGACTGGTTTTGAAGTGTTTTGCAAATGTTCTGTAATACATCAATTGAACAAGTAGCATTTTAAAATGTCAGCTCAATTTTTGATCTCTACACAGACGTTTTTAAACAGATGTTCCTTGTAGTTGTTATTATATACACATATACTAAAAAACATTTTGACCATACTTCCATCTCTTAGACATCACTGGTATGTTCTTTTTTCACTAGTCTGGTTCTATAGTACCTGGTCTCTGAAAGTTTATAATGCAGTGTCACTCACATGGCTGGGGTTGTTTGACTATATTTCTGAACACAGCTCCAGGAAAAATAATGAGATAAAGTAGCTTTCAAAAGCTTACCAGGAGACTATAGGCTGATGTTTTCCTATGTCTCTCCATCGGCACTGCCTGATTCAGGATGTGTCAGAGGACTGGTGCCTCACCACAGCTGCATCCCAGCCTGCCTGCCAGCCAATACCAGTAAATACATACAATTGCGAACAGTTCTCTGGCGTGTGTGATTTCCTCAAGGAAGTCATTTTGGTGAGACCCATCCTTTATGAAAGAAGTGTTTGATTATAAGCCCATATTCCCCCAATAGATTTTCTAAGGTGAGCTACAAATATGCAGACAAGCTGGCTGCAGGCTCCTCCTATGCAAGACCCCAGATCTGCCTTGCCCACACTGCTGCCGTTGGCTTTGCCCAAAGGGCATGGGCATTGTGCAATGTATTTCAGACATACCCTTGTCAGTGCTGCCACAGCCAGCCCAGTGATATGCATACTGACATGGACTGGGATATAACGATGACACTAGGGTTTCGATTTGTGGTCAAACTACAACCTTCGGAGAGTGGTCTGTAAGAGAATGTGCCCAAAAAAACCTTCATGGTTCCTGTTAATCTGCAGAATTAGGAGTATGAATTTGGACTCACATGTTGTAAATCAAAATGTGAGAGTCTGGACACATATCTGCATGTACTTTATTGCGTAAGAATAGAGCAAGTGTAATGGGACAAAACAATTTTCCAAGACTTCCTGTATACTTATCTTTACTTGTTTACTTACACACTAAACATAAAGTTTATTCTGTTTTGTGCATGGGTTTTGTTATTACTTTCCTTTTATAATAACTGACTTGCTAAAAAATGTCAAGAACAAGTCTATATAACAATTAGGTTTTTTCTAAAGAAAGTGTATTTTACATTTGTTGTGCTTTGTTAAAATTATGCATGATTACTTCAGTGACTGACAAAAAAGAAGGGGAGAAAGGTAAAATTCAGTTGCCTTGAAAAAAAATAAGCTTTCATTTCCTTGAGGCTGCTTCTACCTCAGAGTTAAAAATATGTTGGGGTTTTTTTCCTGTAATGAACTCAGCAAATATGGGCTAATTAAGTGGAATCTATCTTCCCTCTCATGTTTTGGGGTTTTTTTGCTTGCCACAAGCAGCTGTTTTACATCATGTCTCTGGAGTCAGCTGCTGTATTTTAGCTCTAAGGTTTGTAACCTTTAAGAGCACTGCATTAGTAAGTCTGAGCCCCTGTGCTCTTGGGAGCCTTGCTGCGAACTTCATGTTCTCATGGGTTACATCTATACAGACCGTGTGCACTCTCACGGTGCTACAGATTCCAAACCGCGGTATGCTCTACATGTTCAAAATCAGGGAAGCAGTTTCTCCTTGCATGTTGTCCTCAAGTTCATAGGAAGTGTTTGGAGAAACGTACATTGCATGGTCTTTGCTTCTGGCCTCTGGAAAACTATGCCACAAGGGATTTAACTGGACAGCTATGTGTTTTCTTCCAAACAGATTACTTTCTGCGATGGACAATACCCTCTCTTTAGAAAAGGTGCCCAGTGCTTTTTCACTGTTTGAGCACTATGCGGACAGTCCAGGACAAAGTAACCAGCACTCCTTAAAACATGTGGCTGGTAAGGATCTCAATTTCATCTTTTTAAAAGCCAACATTTTGGCAATGCTTTGGAAATTTTAGTGAGCTAAAAAGAGAATCTATTTGAGAAGTACTGGTTTGCAAACCATGTAATTAGCAATCAGAGCTGAATGTAAAATGAAGTCTAATTGTGCATAAGTGTTTGGCTTATAGTAGAACACTAAGAGGAGCAACAGAGGGAAAGTGGAGGATTCTTGCATTATTTCAGCTGTCTCTATGTCAGATTAGCAGAAAGTCTCTACCTGTAAATCTCCTGAGGCTGAAGAAGTTGCTGTTTGCTTGCAGTCAGGGACAAAAAGAAGCAATTAAAGGGTGTCCTGAGCTCTCTTCCTCCGAGGGGAGCAGCCCCAGCATCGGTGGTGTGTGGAGGTGAGCAGGAGGCTGGCTGACAGCTCGGGTCCTTGGGCTTGTGCTAAGTGAATGGAGGCACCTGAAACCCCCACGGGATGTGAAGGGAAAGTGGTTAACTGTAGCTGGAAACAGCCTCTGCTTTGGAGATCATCGGTGAAAATTGCTTATCTGATATTTCATGTCCTGTAAAAAGCCTGCCTGTGTGGGCTTTCTGCTCTGCCTGTGCATACATCTATGGAAATTGTCTGGATCTGGACAGCTGTCAATGAAGAATTTGTCAGCACCAATTTGTGGATTTGTTTTCCTCAAAAAGGGGTCTTACTCCAGTGTCTCTTTCTCAAGAGAAAGTTTGTTAGGGATCTTGCATCTCACTGTTATGCTTTGTGACCTCTTGTTCACGATCGCATGTATCACCACCATCATGGTCACTCTGTGGCTTTACAAGCAAGGCCTCTTTCTCACGTGTTTGGTCCCTGAGCACTGGAACTAGAGCATCGATTTCCCTAAGGTGCTTTGTTTCTTGGCTGGATTTTCAGGTGCCTAATGGAACACTGGAGAAGCACCATCTTGCACAGACTCTCCGGTGTCTAGTAAGAGCTGAGTGTATTCAGCAGCATCATTATGGGGACATGGTCTCTCTCCACCCCACCACTGCTTTTATTAGACTTAGATGAACTGAGTATCTCTGAGACTTTAATGTCCTTTGTCAGATTTGTATGAATTTGCCTGCAGCATTCGAAGCTTCTCAGGTGGTCAGGCAGCTGTGCATGCAGTGTTACCTATGTCATTTTTTTAGGAAGTCACATAAAAAGATCTTTTTTGTAACGCACTCTCAGTCAGAGTTAACTTAGTGATGTGAATGTGCTATGTGTCTTGGTTCGGTTCCTAAACTTCCTCTTGCAGTCCCATGGGTGCAAACATTCTTTCTTCCTGGCCTGCTACCCACTGGCAATGCCATCCAGGAGGACAGACCCATTTTGTCATACTGTATTTCCTTTTCCTACAACTCACTTCCACGTGGTTTTCCCTAAACTGCTGAGATCCGCTTTTCAGCTCGATTTGCATTAGCTACTGTGTTTGCTGAACACCAATGGCTCCGGACCAGTTTGCTTTGACAAACTGGAAATGCATGACTACCCACTAGCAAGCAACCTTCAATGCTTCTCATCCTTTATACTTTCTTCTCTTTCTGAAATACCTGGTTTTCATTCTTCACTTTCTAGTACCAGGTATTTCAGTTGCTATTGTGATTTTTACTTCGGTGAGCAGTGGAAAAAATATATATTTATTTCTTTCAAAATTACACCCTTCCTGAAGAAAAATAGAGGTAAATGCCCACATGAAACTTTATGTGGAATTGAATGTCTTGAGTACACCATTTATCACGTAGCGGAGGCAAACGTCAGACGCTCTCAATTTTTTTGACTGAACCATTTGATGAAATACATGTGAATTTACCATGTTTCTCCAATCAATGTGTTTTTTCCTTCAGAAAGTATAGTCTTTTGCTGAACAACTTAATAGAATTTCATTTTCACCACTTCAGTAATATCTTTCCTTCAAAATGCCCTCAGTTTCCAAATTTCCATATCAGCTAATGAAAGGCCCTTTTCCCTCAAATTCTTCCTCCTATCATGTAAGCCCCATTGAAAAATGCATAAGCATAAAAAATCCTTGCAGCATGACACTGAGTGTATTGGAACCCAGGCTCTGCCACAAGAAGAGTGCGAATAATTTTAAAATTTTTAAAAATATTATTTCCAAAGCCTGCCACGAGTCCTGCCCTTTTATACCAGAAGGTGAGGATCTTGTAACAATCTTCCATTAGAGTCACAGGGGAATGTAACTGCTTTTCTTCAAGCCCACAAAGCCAAGGAAATTTTATTTCTCATTACATTGGAAAGGAGTAAATATCCATAAAATATCTGGGATTATTAATTTTTTCTCCTGGGGGCTGTGGAGATTAGGTAACATGAAGTAAAAACTTCCTTACACCACAAAACTTCAATAAAAACCGAACTGATGAGAAAACATCATGGTTTTCTGTAAAAAAATAAGATTTAGTCAAACTTGTGGTGCAAATATTTCATTTCTTTAACTGAAATTCATTTAAAAAGGGACCAGCATTTTGATAGCACATAAATGCTCTGGTTTTGAAGAAATAGTTCAACTTCTTGCTTTGAAAGTATTTCCTTTCAGAATTTTGTATCATACTAAGCAAAAAGGAAATTAGAAATAAAATGTTTCTCAATGTTCCCAAACTGAATTTTTATATATAATTTTTTTTCAGGAGTTTTATTCATTAAGCTAGCTTCTCTTCAGATTTGGCATAATAATAAATCTTGCAATTGTGGGGTTTCTCTGATCATAAAACAATTGTTTCTAGGCAGCTTCACAGGAATAAAAAAGCTGGTTTCCCTACCAGGTCCACTGAAAGGAAGTCTTTTCCTAAAGATGATCAATTTTTAAATTGATCAACTCTAGATGCAGTCAAAAGACAAAATGCAGATTGTTTTTAGCAATTAGAAGGTTGAGGGTTTTTTTCAATGGGAAGCAGATGTAGTCCTACTGTACTGATAGCTCTCTGTATAAATCATAAGGCAACAGCCAGCATCTGCATTTGCCTTTTTCATGCCACAGGGGATCATCATCATTACTGTGAAGATAACTGAAGAAAAGCAAAAGCTTGCTGCTGAGATTCTAGGAGAATTCATGCAATATGGAAATTTACTGGGTGAAGAAATAGAACCATGTATTTTTGTTCCCTGCAATCACTTTAACAATGAGCATCTTTTGGGGCTTTTTTCTTCTTTCTTTACTCTCCCTCTCATTTAAGCCATAATTGTAGAAAGGAACAATATCTCATCAGGGATGGATTTGTGCCGATCAGGAGACAAAGTTTATAAGAAAGCTGGGGAGCCTTGGAGGTCTTTGAAGCACTCTTTGCGAGGGATGCTCCTGTTTGTCCCATTGGGTTCAGATGCTTTGGCAGAGCTCAGTTTCACCTGTGCACCAATTATTCGTTGTCCACTGGGTCTGTGGGAAAATGACCATGCCAGGCAGGAGCACCTAGCTGTGTACCTGCAGTAGGAGTCCACCTCTGGGCAGGGGTGGACTTGAGTCTGCAGGGAGCCACCTGCTCCCCTGTGCTGTTAAAGCCTCCCTTTGCTTATAGCACATCCCTGCTGCGGTCAGTGTCTGGATTTGACAAACTGCATGAATCCCCTCCTGGTGTGTCAGGTCCTTTCCCCTGCCCACCTTTCTGGGATCAGCTATATACATCTGTCTCTGGAGAAGGCTTTCTTCTTCTGCAAGCTCCCTCTCCCCATCAGTGAGCTATCCTGTGCTGTTTGCTACAAACAAGTGCTTTCAGCCTCTGCTTTCGTGGGCATCCTCTTCATAAGGTGTCCTCTCCTCTGGTGCCTGTGCTGCAAGGCAAAGTCAGGTAATAGAGAAGGCAATCACCCAAAGGAGCCTGCATTAAGCTCCAGGGTCCAGTCTTCTGGCCTTTCTGAGGACGTGGCCTGAAATTCTCAGGAGTCCCTTGAGGTTTCATCAGCACGTGTGCCTCAAAGAGTGGAGCACAGAGCTGGAGGACCCTCCCTGTGACTGAAGGGAGCAGGTTTCTTGGGGAAAGGAGAGGGATTGTTGGAGTGGTATGACACCTCTGCATGTCCAGGATTGCTACAGCCCTGGGAGCCTCCCCACTGGAGGTCAGAAATGAACAACTGTGTCATGACTTACCTGCATGATGGTCCTGCCCCATGGGGAAGGTCCCCAAGAGCTGGGCAGGGCATGGACTCATGGTTTGTGTTGGGTTCAGGTGTACTAGGACTGGATTTTATTTTATCCAGACTGTGGGGGAAAAGGACAGATTCCAATGCTAAGAAATTATTTTTTTCTTTTCTTAGTTTAGGACAGCGTATTGCTCTAAAAGTGCACCAATATTCCACATTTCATATACTTATTGTGCTTGTTCTGTGGAAATAAGCAATCTGAGTGAAAATAAGCAAGGGTGTTGCCTCATGAACCTGTAAGTAATTTGGCTGAAAATACAGGAGTGTAAGTAACAATGAAAGACTTTCAGTCCCACAGACACCGACTGTCATACCTCAGGAACCAAACTCGGCCACCAGCACCTCCATAGCTGTCTACTGGGCTGTGAATGATGGGGACGCCATTGACTGCTTCCAGGTCTACTGTATGGAGGAGCTGCAAGCCAGCAAAGATGCAGGGGGTACGTAAGGTCTTCCCTTCACAATGGCAGGAGTCCTTTCTGCTCTGGTTTGGGGTCATCAGAAGGGAGGCCAAGCTGCAGGGGAGGTCCCAGGGCACAGAGAGATGAGAAGGGATGTGAAGGCATTGTATGTAGTACTAAGGATGGGTAATGGTGGAGGAGGGTGAAGTAGATGCTGTTCCTTCTGCTCCCATTTGTCCCCCAAAATGCAAGATAAATATCATGGTCTGTGAAGTGCAAGGCAGTTGTTTGCAAAGAAGCAGCAACATCCCTGTTGAGGTGCCCTGTTATGAAGTGGCCTGGCCTTCAGAGAGGATGTGTCTGTGCTGCCCCGTAGGAACTCACAGGGACTACAGACAGGTCTCCCAAAGGGTCTGCCTTCATTAGGCTTTTAGGGTCCTGTGTGTGCTTCAGAAATATGTCCCAAGAAAAAAAGTTACAGGAAAAGATAAGCAGTATTTCCACAGCATTTGCATATGCAGACAGTTGGGGTTTTTTTCCAAATTGACATTAAAATACTTAAAATGTTAAATATGAAGTTGAGAAAAGGGGATTGAATTGCTCATTCATTAGAAAGCTCAGACTGATCATAAAGTCACTTTAAGCAGCTGGGCTTTGCACAAATCCATGTGTGTATGTGGGTGCGTGAGTATATGCATGTGCATGCTAAAGGTTGCTAAGGGCTTTTTATAATAGCTAATTTATAGCTAAGAGCTATAAAGTCCATTATGAGAAACTGTTGGTATAGAGTGGTGAAACCAGGGTTGATACCTGCTGATTGTATGTCACAAATTTGCAGTCTAGTACTCAGTAGGACTGAGGGCCATAGTCTCCCTTTGCCATCAACGGTGTTTGAGTGCACTCAACTCAAGGGTATATCAGAAACTTTCTGTCAGAACTGTGTCAGAGTAAAAGAGGGAGATCTCGGCTAGTAACACTTTCTGGACTTTCTGCAGTGGCTGTTTTTTACCTGCTAGTTGAGAGATGCCATCGTAGGCCGTATCAGTGCAACATGTGAGTGTGACGTCCCGTTCATGTGTGTGTTCCTCCTAGCTTTGGTGGAAGAATACAGAGTGACGGTGAAGGAGAGCCACTGCATTTTGGAGGACCTGGAGCCAGATTGTTGCTACAGTGTGTGGGTCATGGCTGTGAATGGCACAGGCTGTAGCCTACCCAGTGAAAAAGCCATTTTTAAAACAGGTATGTACATATGTTACCATTGATTATTATTTTGACATTTGATTATTATAAGCTTCAGGTCCTCGGGTGAATTCTAGTCCATAGTGTTACTGAAACAGAAGAAACTTCTTGATTTAGCCCATCTGGCAGATATCAGGCAACTCATGGTCATTTCTTTATTTGCTAAGAGATAGTGGCTTAATTGCTCCAGGGAGGAAACATGAAGGCATTCATATTTGAAGATGTTCCCAGTCTCACACCTTGTAAGTGGGGCATTGGTGCAGCACATCACAAATTTCTCTCCTAAGTACACTGCAATGCTCCAAGAAGCCCTGGGAAAGCCACCTGGCTGTTCCCTGCTGCTTCTGCTGCTTTCTCCTGCAGAAAACAGCTGCAATTTTTGCCTCTCTGCCATCCTCCCAAATACGTCTATGTTGGATTGATTTAAATTATTAACTTTTCAACGGAAGGCCTGCTTTACTGAGGTTACATGCTGTGTCTAGCTCAGTGGGACACAAATCTCTGCTGTGGCTGAGAGGTTCTGCTGCTGTTTAAGTGGTACAAATTATGATGAAGAATTAGATGAGTACTGTTC
Source organism: Falco rusticolus (assembly GCF_015220075.1). NCBI lineage: Eukaryota > Metazoa > Chordata > Aves > Falconiformes > Falconidae > Falco > Falco rusticolus. The sequence continues at coordinate 59,871,825 of NC_051210.1, forward strand.
ATGAGCTTCATTTGACTGGCTATTTTTCCTGAGTTATAATTTCCTTAGTAATTTGTATTGACAAAACTATTGCTTCTTGAATTACAAGCAAGGTGAAGCATCCTGTGTCTGAGGCCCTCTTGCAGGCAATTTTTTTAGTGCTACAGGATAAAAACAATTATTCCATTCTTGCAGTCACAAAATACAGACAAGCATATTTAACAGTTTTGTAATTAAATAACTGTGCAACACTGAGTGTATTGTTGAAATCACTTGGCAGCAACCACAGCTTCAAGCCTATTGCTTAATCCACTAGACTTCAAATTTGTTGATGATTCTCTTTGATATTCGATTTGCTATTCATTGGCTCATCAAAGATTATTTTCCAGACAATTCAAAATAGAAATTCAAATTTTACAGCCTCAATAATGTAATTGTAGGCATAATGCAGAATTCCTGCAAAATGGTCAATAATAATGAATTATTGCTACCTAATAAATCATAATTTATAAAGGGGTTTCTCACCTCTTTGAAGCCATTTGAAGCCTTCTGAAGAAGTTAATAGCCTCGAGTTTTTCATGCCTTTGTTTGGCCTGTTTCTTTAAGAAAACAAATAAACTAGATCAAATAAGGGCTCATTTAAACACCTTCCCTCAAGATGAGGTGAACTCCTTCTGGAGCGTGCTGAGCCCCAGATGGACTTGCGGGAGCACTGGTGAGCACCGATTAATGCAGAACCACTGCACCCCCTTAACACCAAAGTTGGAAAGATGAGCGCCAGTAATGGAAACGAGTTCCTCAGTGTGAGCCCAGCTACCCTGACATAAAGCTAGAGAATACTTTGATTCTTCAAGCAGTCCAATAAACTCAGAAGCAAGATTTTAGAGTTTATGTGCCGGCTTTTAATCTGAATTACCAAAAATAAAAGAAAATAATTTGCTGGTATATGCAGTTATGGGAACATGCACATTAATAGTGGATCAAGGCTGTGCCTTTTCCAGGTGTTGGGAACCCCCACAAGGTTCCTCTGTTGGGATAGCACCTATGGAGGTGGCAGTGAGCCTGGGGAGCTGTGGGCAATGCAGGTGGGTGCTGCTGCAGCAATCCCCCCAGCGTCTTCTGTCTCCTGCTCTTCCACCTCCCAAATTCACAGCTTGTCTGACCCTTCCCTCAGGAGCACACTGTTTCCAAGCTGTATTTTCTGTGAGGGAATGATGCTGAAGGCAGCAGGTATCCCTCTACCTGCCATCCCCTGTCTGTCTGTCTCAAACTGATCTCTGGATGAAGGCTCTTTGCAATCCTAAAGACACAGGTGTGAATGCACCTTCCTCCGTTGTTCAAAACTTATGTGATCCTCACCCTGTACCTGAGGGACAGAGTAATAACTTACTCTTTTTGCCTTTTATAAAATCACTGGACTATTATGAGGATATCGGATACATATTCTAACCGCAGTTAATTTGTTAAGATCTCAGAAGCACAGTAACAACTTTTTCTGGTATGCTCACTCCATCTACTCTTTAGACAGATAATTTCATATTAAAAAAAAAAAAAAAGCTTGATGTCTTGTGACATACTGTTTGCACATACGTAAGTGAGGGTATGTGTGTCAGTTGCTGAATGCAGGTATTAGGGGATTTAGCTATTAATTTTACATTCTTTAGGAACAGATGCATTTAAAAATAGGCAATAATAAAGTATGACGGAAGAGAATGAAGGGATTGTTACTAAGGGAGCTACACAGATGTATTACCAGATGAGAATCAATCTCACGGTTTCATTGTTCTGCTGAATACCTAGATTAGCTGTTCCTGTAGTAAAATATCAAGTACATCTTAACCTGAACTGCTAATCTCCTGATTTTCACTAAATCAGGAAATTGATATGTAGTTGTAGGTGTTTTTCTTTCCTGTTCTACTAGTAACAAGTTGTTTTTCTTACAAAACAGGATGCGTCTGGAATGCTTGTTGCGCTGCTGTAAGATTATCATATCATAACACTGTCTAATTTCTACTTTTGTCTTAGGCCTCTTATTTGGAACCCAGTATTTTTAAAAGCAAACAGCTTTCTATGACTAGGATTTTTTTAAATCAATAACCTTTCTTTTAAGGATTGGTATTAAGAATGTTTGTATGAGTTTCAACAACAGGTTGTAAGGTTCATTTATGTTGCTATTCCTTGGAGAGGGAAAAAGCAAGTGAATACAACTGATCCATTTTCAGCCCATGATGCTGGATGTGCAATTTCACACAATAGCTTTTGATTACTTGCATTCAGTGCACTATTTTACATTCTGTTTTCTGTTTTGCAGTTGGGCCTGTAGTTCTTAAACTGAGGTTCTAAAAGAGAGAAATTACAGGACCAAATTGTAGCATTGCAAAAATAAACAGGACATAATTAAGCAGAAAGTCAGCATCTCCCTGTGAGTTCTGCAGCAGCACATTTGTTTCTGGTGCAGTTCATGCAGGGACTGCTGAGGACAGGACTGAGGTGATGCAGGGAGAGCTGTAGGCGGTACTGCCTTGGTGCTCTGCTCCTTTAAGATTGGCAGAAATGAGGAAAATGTGCTTGAGGAAAGGCATAAAAATCTACAAGGGTGTTCTAAGGATGTGCAGTAATGCACAAATACTCACAGTGACTTCCCTAGCATGGGTTTTTCCCCCGTAATGTAACCCTCTGCTGTTGAAACACAAACAAGCAAATGGTCACTGTAAAGGTGGGCAAAACTGACTATCCTGTGGGATTTTGGGGGAGGTGACTTTCCTTTCCCTTTTGAGCATCTCCCTCCAGCTGCTGGTGCACTCCTTGCGGTATGCCTAATATGTCCCTGTGTCCTCAGCACCCACTGTCCCCACCATCAAGGCCGAGGACTGCACAGTGTGTTGGGACATGGCCACTGTCCGCTGGCATGCTGGCTCGGCGTCGGCGGAGTCCTTCATCCTGGAGTACTGTCGACAGCACTCGCCAGAAGGAGAGGGTCTCAGGTCAGTGCCACCATTGCAAGCACTGCTCGGTCGGATTAGGCAGCCACAAATCAGCATCCCCAAGACCGTGGGTCATTATGCAAGAGATTATTCTGCCTCCAACTGCACAAGGAAGAAATCTGCTTCTGCGTGCTGAGGAGCTCATAGGACAGACACTAATCTATGAGATCAGGCTGGGACATAAAAATACTTCTTTTTAATTCTGCTTAACCAGGAAATCCCATTCATTTGGGCCCAAAACCTTGGAGATGTTGCACTGTCTGCAGTGAACTAGAAGCTGCAGGGCTGTGGTGGCTGGGGAACCAACTGCTGCCCTGCAGATGTCATGGCCCTGGGCAGGGCAGGGTAGCTGCTGAGCTCCAAGGGAAGGAGTGGGATGGAGGAACTGGACCCAGTTTGCTCTCTGCTTTGTGGTGAACAACGTAGGAGCCAGACTGGAGCATAGTGAAGGTGGTATGGGTGTCCCAGTAATATTGGTGATACATCTCCACTGTCTGGATGTACAGGCAGGTGCCTCTCAAAGCACAGCTGAACTAAGCACTGCTGAACTGTGCAGGCATGCCACAGAGGTCAAAGAGCAACCTAAAGAGCAGCTTTGAAAATGGGGGTGGTGTCTGCTTACGCCAGACTCTCTCTGGTTTCGCCTACACAAAGTCTATGCTTCATAGATTGGAGGGTGAGGAGGAATGCAGGCACCACTAAGCCATGAAACCACACACTGTCGAAATGTAGAAAAATTATATGGTGCTTTGTAAATACTTGGGGCTTGGGGGTTTTAATTTGTTTTTTACAAACAATGAAAACATTTTTTCCAGTAAAATATAGTTGCAAATGTCTAGGAAGCTTTGGGAGGTGGAGGGGTGACTTGCCATATGGACCCTGTGGAAGAGCTTCAGTCCAGCTGAGTTTGTCATCTTTGCCTCCCTGGAAGCCTGATTAGGGGTCTTCACCTGGAAGATAGTTCACATGGATTTCATGGAGATATGGCAGAGAAGGAAGAGCTCTACCCTGTGCAGTCAAAATTAGTTGACTAAAAGGTTCATGGGTTTCTAGCAGACAAGTATGCCAGTGAAACTGTGTGTGCCTTGCTGCTTACAAAAGTAGGTTAAAAATTGAAATAAAAAATTTCTGTGGGGTTGGGAGACCTATTTTTCATGCAGTAGCAGCATGCTGCATTAATGCAATCAAGGACTGGTCTTGCCAAGCTCTCCTGCCTCTCAGAGGGCAACCATGACCTGCACTGTTTCATACATATTTCATGAGGCCATCAAGTCCCTGTCAACCTGCCAAAGTCACTGTTGGTCAAGGATAATGCAGATGCTCCCAAAACCTGTGCTGTGTGTTTGCCCTCAGATTTCTTTGCTGTTAACTGGAATTACCTCTTTTTCTCAAAACTGGACCAGAAAGTGTGACAGTTTCTGTAATTGGTGAGCGAGGTGTCAATAACACCAAGCAGTTTCCTTGTGGGGTGATAAGTGTGGCAAAAAGCTGCCAGAATTGACCCATTCCCTTTCTCAGTGACCTTGTGGAAATTCTAACTTGTTTGTAATTACACTGAGTCACATTTGACTTTTTGGCCTCCCTGTGAGTGGAAGGTGGCCTTTTACTGTGACAAGTGTAAAAAATTCCCACAGGACAAAGTCATGAGTCTTCTCAGAATTGCTGTAGTTTAAATTTCTGTATTTGTAGAAGGGCTCTGACTTCTTTTTACAGTGTCAAAGATGATCTTTTACCACTTATTTTCCCTTAAAGCATTACCACTCTTTTCTTTTCCAAAAGCAACCCCCTGAGATTAACCTGGAAAGCTTCTGTAACAGCGCAAGACATTTCAGTGATGGAGAATATTTTTTTTTATTTTATTTATTTATGTATTTATTTATTTTGCATAAAGCCAAGGAAAAAAGAGCCTGCTGGTACATGGAGCATACTGCTGCCTGTATTGCTCCCATCCAGGGCCCCCATGGTGCAAGTGAGGACTAGAAATCAATGCCTTATGTAGCTGATATAGTGAGAAGCTGCCTTCTTGGAAGTACCTGTAGGGAGCTTAGAATTCCTATGTCAAGTACTTTTATCAGGTGGAATAAAACTGTGTCTTTATGGACACCTAGCATTTGCGCCTGGAAATACTGTAGTTTCTTCTGATTGCTTTTCTTGAAAGTTGGGGTTTGTCCTTTGCAAGTTTCCTGAGCAACACTCATCTTGGGGAGCAGCCAAATGCGGAGTCCTTTGACAGACAGCCTGTGCCTCTCATGCTTGTGGTGGCCCTGTAGCTGAGTGATTTCTCAGTCCCTGGGTGGGAGTTCAAATACGTTTCTCAGCAACTCTGGACAGTTCATACAGTTGCAGCTGGGGACACAGCCTGAAAACACTGGTTGGGGAAGGACATCCAAGCCAAGTCCTGGAGAAAGTGGCATGGTCCCACCCCACAAGGCTACTTTCACAGACATTGTTCTAGGAGCTCAGCCAAGGCGAGGGACACAGCCAAGGGAGCAGGCCGGAGAAATACCCCCATCAAACAGCCAGAGATGAGTGTGGACCCCCTGGTCTGGGCCAGCCCCCTGTCAGGGAGCCTTGGACATGTCACAGAATTGCAGGATGGTTGAGGTTGGAAGGGATTTTTGGAGGTCATCTGGTCAACACTCCTACTCAAACAGGGCCACATGGAGCCACTTGCCCAGGCAGCTTTTAAGTATTTCTGAGGAGGTCCTTAGAGTAGTTCTGGAGCAGTCCCAGCTCCCCAGGGAGAGAATTTGAAGCACATCTGGAAATGAGTTCATTAAAAGTTCCTTCTAAATACTATTTTAGAAAATATTTTTATCTGTGTTTTCCCTTCTGAGTTCTCTCTCCTTGCCAGCTTGCCATCTGAGGGACATGGTTTCATATGAAATCATCTTAAGTCTACTGCAACAATGAGTCCCTGGCCTCCTGCTTTGGTCTTAAAGCTCCTTCCTGGGTTGATTCTTTTTCCAGAATCTTCACAAGGCTTGGAAATTTTCTTTCAGTTTCCAAAGCTCTGCTATTTTCTCACCATTCAGGCTCTTTGTGTTGAGAAGTCAATGGAGCTGTGGGTGGAAGATGGAAAACTGTGAGAAACGTAGTCCAGGGATTAAGTGTGTGGGCTGTTCAGATGGAAACCATGTATCACATTATGAGAAATCTGTAAGACTCATGGAGGCAGAAATTAGTACATTATGCAGTGAGTTTGTAAAAGTGGAAGTGACTGAGTGTCACCCTCTCTGCCAATGCAAGACCAGCACTTCCAGTAACAAAAAGTTTACCGTCTACTTGCAGAGCAGGTCTAATGCTGGAATAGCGAGAAGACAGAAGAGGGCATCACTGTGCTTAAGATGTTGCCATAAACAGCTTCTGACAAATAGCTCAGCATATCCTCCCTTCATCTCACTTGTAACTACTTGCTCAAAACTTCTTTCTGGTAGTCTGTGGTTCAGATACATGTCAAAGATGTCAAAATGGTGCTTTTACAGAACAGATTGGGTGAGACTTGCCCAGGAAGCATGGACAAATTTCTTCAAAGCTTAGATGCCCACTTCTTTTCCCCTGCCTCTGCTTCCATCCCAGTTTTCCTTTCTCTCACTTCTTTTATATTTGCCTTCTTGCTCAGTTCCCATCTTGTATTTTTCTTTAACTCATCTTTCCTTTTTCTCTTGTGCCTTACACTCAGATGAGCTTTTTTCCTCTTCCAAGTCTAAAGATCTCGGGTTCCTTTCATCAAGCAACTCATCAGGTTGCACCTTTTCCCTGAATCTTTCAGTAAGAACCGACCAGCCTGCCAAACTCCCAGTGCCTTGCTGAAGTGCTCTTGTGGTTGGTGCTTTGGTTAGTCATGGGGGTGAAGCAAACTGCAATTGCTACCACGTTTGGGCAACCCATTTCTGTTTACCGCATTAGTTCCAGCATTAATGTAACACATTTCCCAAAGGTGACATGGCCCTGTGCTGATCACGCAAGAGCCCCAACCTCTCTGGAATTCTTTCAAATTGAAAAAAACAGATCACAGGAGCACCCTGTGCTTTTTCTCAGTGCTTTCAATCACTTTCAATGGCAGCTGTCAGTACAAAATACCTGTTACAATCTAACAAGAATGATGCACCAGTCTTTCCCCAGAGCCATCCTCCTAGACGCAGAGCTCTATGTGGTGTTAGCAGGAATTTGGTGTGTGTAGTGCTATAGGATTTTACCTTTATGTAATAAATGCAGCAGAGGCAAGCATGTGAAAAACCCTGATGGATGAGCACCGATTATTCTTCAGATTGTACTGCTCTCTGGTGAGACATATGTGGAAAAACAGACACTATGAGTGAATAGCAATGATCTGATCTGACTGCTGACTCACCTACCTTACCTCCTCTGGGGTCACAACAATTAGGGCTAGAAAAGGTAATTTGTTTAATTTAGCTTCCCATAGAGACATTACCTGTGGGAAGGAGACCATCCTGGGTGCCACTCTCAAACCTGAGGTTGAAGGGAAAGTGCCTTTACATAGGCACGTCTCCTATTCATGAATTTAAATAAATTGCCTTGAAGATTTGTATAAGCATTTCTGGGAGGCAACTATCACCTTTATACAGATGAACAGTCTTTACCTGCAGGCATACAATGCATTGAATATATACTCTCTGGCTTTGCAGCTATCAGTCAAAGCAAAATCAAGGAAAATCAGGATCCAGTGTATGAGAATTTGTTAAGCCAATTTTTCATACTCCTGACAACACAGAAAATAAAGTTGGCATCTTTCTAGCCATCCAAAGTACTTCCAGTGGCACTTCAAAGCACCTGTGATCATATTGAGTTGGTACTGACTGTTGCTTTCCAGCAGTGTGTCAAAATACCAACAGTTGAGTATGTGAACACTGGAGGTTTTGAGGCACCACAAAGCAGGGCACTGTGCAAAGGCAGTTCCCCTGCCGCTGCCTTTTGCTAAACCAGTCTGTGAGACTGCATGGCACCATAAGGGAGACAAAGTCAAGAATTTGTTGATAAACAATTTGTGAGCCAGGAGGTCATAAGAAGAACTGTATGGTTTCAGTATGGTCTCAGATATGGGTATCCTTTTTTTTATCTGGAATATGTGCCCAGAGAGTACAAACACAAGAATTGTTTTCACTGTGGTGCAAATGAATTAATTAAAAGGGTTGGGGTTTTTTTCTTCAGAAGCTTGTCCATTTTGTAAAACAGATTTTTCACAGGAGGCAGATGAGAATTCGATTCTGTGCTGCTTGCATTTCATGTGATGACTTATGCTGTAAAATGAAGTAAGCATTACACCAGATAACTGCACGGAGTGAGAAGGTGGTACAGGAACAAAGACCTGAAAATTTGTCTGAAAAAATAAGGAGGATCCCTCAAGTGACAAATGCCAAAGCTCCTACATGATCCACTTGTTTGTAAAATAAGTGTTTGCCTTTCTGATTTGGAGTTTCCAGTTGTGCCTGTTGTTTCAGTAGTCGACAATACTGTTAGCTGGCTTAGCTGTTTGAATAAATTAGTCTTTCCAGGTTTGGGTATCTGCATACATTTTCAAGTATGAAAATCTTAAAACTTTGCAGATCTTTTGCTGGTATAAAGAGACCTGAACTGAAAGTATCCCTGGAGCCCAATGTGAACTATTTCTTCTACTTGAAGGCTGTCAACCCATTTGGGACAAGTGAACAAAGTGAAGCAGCTCTCATCTCAACTAAAGGTAGATCACCATTTTCTGATGTCAAAACAATGGGACAGAGGGGCAAAGCAGCCAAAGATGGAATTTTCCTCTGGAAATCAAACCTAAACTTTCTGATAGGAGAGTATGCAAGTTATTGAGATAAAAGGGATTGTGTTTTATCTGCTGCTTAAAATCAGCACAGTCACGGATGACTTCACTTTAAGTTGGTGTATTTATGTCAGTGTAAAATTGATGTGACCTCAGAAGCAAAAACATTGAATTCTGTCAGATACATGAAATGATTAAAAATTCTTCAGGGATCTCAGTTTGCTTGAGTCTGGCAGAGCACGTTCTGATAAAAGATAACATAATCTTAAAAAAAAGCCCCTTACAATTAAATCCTTGTGGACTTTGGATTTCAGGGATGAGGAAACACGCAGAACAGTTTTAAAATGTAATGGATGATTTAAACTTTAAGGTTTCCAGATGAATATCATTAAAACATGTCTGGTTCTTCCAAACCAGCCTCAAAATTCAAATTTGCTATTTTGAAAAAATAATAGATTGAACATTATTCAACCTTTTTAAATAGTGAAGACTCCTTTATCACTTAGCTACAGTTCTGAATATTAGACTGCCATCCCAATCAGGCACAGCTTAGAAGACCCTTAGCATTTGCATCCTATTTTCTGTTGCGTCTACCTGCCAGCAGACACAACTCTGTCCAGTTGACAGCTAAAACGGTAGTAATTGTTGCTTAATGTTTTATGATTCATCTTGTGTTAACATTGCCAGCCTCTCATAACTGGTGTTTCCTTTTCACTAATTGTATCAGGAACTCGGTTTCACCTGCTGAGCAACACAGCCCATCCCGCTTTGCAAATCTCCTCCAATGCAACAGTGATCTGCCTTCCTGAGAAAACAAAATTCATGGGGTGAGTAGCATCATGACAAGCATGATCACCCTGTGGAGTTCAGGATGGGTCCCTCACTCTTATTTTTGCCTATAGGTAGCTTTCACTTGACACTAATTAATTTTGTAGAACTGAAGCATTTCAGTGCTGGCACATTTCAGACACAGCCCCTGGACTTTGCGTGGTTGACCCCCACTTTCAAGCACTGCAATATTTCAATAAAGCCAGTAGCAGCGTTGATGTACGTTCTGGGAAGAGTTCAGTTTCACACTGAGGAACTGCCAGAAAGTCAAAGGCAGTGGTACCTACTGCAGTTGCTGGGTTTGCCTCAGTCCATGGTCACTTGCTTAATCCTTCAGAGCACTTCAGTCTCAAAGCAATTTGTAGCTGCCCCAAGAAGGCCAGATTTGTGGGCTTATTTTTTAATATATTGTGGCTGGAAGTAATCCATCTCCCATACTTTGCTCCTCTACTGAGGGCATTATTGATAATGTTTTCCAAAGCATCTGTGGCTTTGGAGAACTAGGAAGTGTTCCTGGGGTATCTATAGAACAGTTGTACCAGCCTAGCTCCATCCATTGCAAACATGATTTTTGCAAAAAAAAAACCCCAAACATGCTGATACTGGCCCAATCACAAGTACACGTTAGCTTGCATAACTTGTTCCATTACTGAGATGGCTTCTTAAAAAGTAATGAGGTATTACCGGTTTAAGCACTTTTTTTTACTATTACAGCTGAATGCACGCGAAGTGTTTGCCACTGTGTCTACTCAAACCAGCCATACTTCATAGTTTGCACAGGCTGAATAAATTTGAGATCCATTCTTTGCCTCCAAAGTCACCTTTTCCACCTTTTTCTAGCTTCGTATAACTTTTGGTGAAGTTGCATGGGTTTGCCTCCTTAAGATGAGTCCATCTCAGTGCAAAGATGAAACGACTCTCAGTGACAATATTCAAATCTTTGATAAAACCCTGCAGTTAGAAGAACAGAGTGCAATCAATTAGTAATTTTAGATGCTGCTACATGATGTGATTGGAAGAAATATCACAATATGGTTGGTCTGCCACCATACTCACTTTACTGTATGCCTCTTCCACAAACAGGTTTCCTTCAGTCCTGGGTGAACTGCTGCCTGCTAGGGGACGTCATTACTGGGAAATTGTTGTCACTGCCTGCAGAAGCTACAGGATTGGGATTTGCTACAAGGCAGTGCCACAGAGTAGTATCTTGGGGCTGAGTGATACCTCCTGGTGCATGCTGTGCTGTCCTACACAGACCAGGTAAAGCTTAGTCGGTCTAGCTGCTTCGGAGGTTACTTGCCCTTCATGTAAATGAAGCTGGCCAGCTTCAGAAATCACAAGAGCAGAAAGGATTCTTCTGCTTTCTTTCTGAAAAACTGAGTTATAAGGAAAAGACAACTACAAAGGAGCTTTAGGCCTCCTCTTAATTAACAAAAAAAAAAAAGCCTTATAAAGCACCTCAAAAAATAAAAGTTAATCTCAGACAGACCAGTTCACAGCCCTTGAACCAGGCAGTGAATAAAACTTAAAAAACTAATTTGCTACTGCTTTGTCATACCAGGCGTGTATGCTGAACTGCTGCACAAAATCCCAGCAAGTGTATTTATTTCCATAAATGTGTTCTTTTTAGAACCTATTTCCACCTGCAGGAGATGTCAAGACTCCATAGGGAATGCCTTCTCCTGCCTTGTCCTTCACAGCAGTGGGCACCCAACTGCCACTGTGGCAGGGCTGCAGGGTGCTGGGGTAGTTTTTAAACAGTCCAGTGCCAGGCTGCTTGGAGGTTTGTAAGGCATAACCCTGTTAATGGCATAAAGGTGCTTTTGATCTAAACAAGTGTGCTTTTTTTAGTGTGAAATCATACAGATGCATGAACATAAGTAGCTAAATGAAACATCTGAGACGTAAAGGATTTTGCCAAAGCAGAGCTCATGGTTAAGTCTGCATAAAGACTTGTAATAAGAAATACATAGAGTAATATGATTACAGGAAGTCTGCTTTTATGCTGGGAGTCCAAAGATACGAAGTGAAAGAGCTCATCGGCATGCCAGGCAGGGCTTTGAAGCAATGCCATGTTGGTTTTGCTTACGTACTGAGCAAAATGTGGTTGCCATGTGATATGCTGCTGTATGCAGCCACCTGTTAATAGGTGGGAATAAAGCCATAGGTTATTTCTGGTAAATCACCATGAGGAGGCTCACTGTATTCTGGTTTCCATATTCCTGCAGCTTTCTCTACAGATTTCTTCACACCGGTGTGATGAGTGATGTCCATGTGACAGAACACCCAACCAGGATTGGCATCCTGTTGGATTACAGTGGTGGCAGGCTGTTGTTCTTCAATGCAGAGAGAGAACTGGTGCTGTTTGCCATCAGGCACAAATTCACTGATGCTGCTCACCCAGCCTTTGCCCTGGAGAAGGCTGGGATGCTTACCCTGTGCACGGGAATGGAGCTGCCAGAGTTCGTAAAGAACAGCTAATCCCCTGCTTTATGCCACAGAAAAACTGGCAGTTGCAGTGTCAGGGGACAGGGCGAGGAAGAGGGGTGCCCGGGAGGGTTGTCTAGTCTTCACTGATGAATGCTATGCACGCAGCTCTCCCCCACATCATCAGTAATTGTAGTTAATGCTCAGCCACACAGTCATCCTGAGCCTGGAGAAAAAATTGACTCCTTCAGGTGGAGTGTGTGTCTAGTGATGTACACAGGAGTACTTTTGAGGGGAAAAATAAGTTTTGTTAGATATGAACATTAAGAGGGGGGGAGATTATTTTCCCTGTAGAAATGATAGTGCTAGCTGTCTTTTTAAAGTTGATGATGAGCCTGTGTATGAAATAAATGCATTTCTCACTGCAATACGTGACAGCCATCATTTCATCATTTACCAGGACAGTCAAAGCCTGAATCCAACATGATATGTTTGAAAAATGTACAAAAATTTCAACAACTGAACATTCTGTAGGTTAATACATCTTATGTTATTGTTTGCCAACTCTTTTTAAATGCACAAATTGAGAAAACTTGAAAACTTAGAAATCTGCACATTTGCAAAATAAGTGAATCCCAGACTAGTCTTCATATCTGTCATGTAAAGTTTGAATATGCAACACCTACCCAACCTGCTCACAGCAGACTAACAGGCAGCTACCTGACTGTGTCAGCAAATACCTGTTCCTGTGAATACTCATGAAACACATGTATGAGGAAACTTGATACTGGTGCTAAAAGTCTTCTATGCTTTCCGTCCTCAATTTGTTGGCTAAGTGGTTTTGATGGTGAAGGGAAGGTTGCCACCTGGGACCTTAGGGAACAGTCAAATTACCAGCAATCTTATTGTGGATCACCCTTTTTCCATCACTGCTTTTTACCTTTGCATTTAGAGATTGGTTGCTCTTAATTTCAGGGTTGTGGATATTTTCCTGCAACTGTCCTGCTCTCTCTTGTTACCTACACTAACATCAGCATCGTGGCAGTGAGATGCAGTGTTTCAGGGCCATCAAAACAGGCAGGCTAGAAATGGTTGATGTCAGCAGAGGAACAGGATGCTGACTTTCCCCCTTAGCTTTTTCAAACCATTTTTCCAAGCACTTCACACACTGGTGGTGCAGTTGTCTTCTTGCCTGCCCCAGGGGCTGAACACATGAATGCCAGTGGTGCTGAACTCCAGTGAATGCTGGGGGGACATTAATCTTAAGGCAGGCAGGCAGGCAGGCAATGCTTTTCATGCTGTGTCTGCTCTGGAGATTTCTGCCATGAAGGACTGGGCTGCTGGACTCATTTCTGAGCTCAGCTGAAGAGCTGTACTCCACAAAGTAAAGCAGATTTCAGGAGTCTAACAGAGGGTTTGTCTCTGAAGAGAGGACTTAAATGAGTTACAGGGAAGCTTCTGCTTTTTATGCTCAGAGAAGGTGCCTGCTGCTGCTCTTTATTTATGATTTAACACCACCAAGGCATGTGCTTGCTGCTTTAGCCTGCTGTATGCTTGGTGTCCCAGAGAAGCCACACTACACACTGTCATAGGCTCAGGCGAGATGGCTGGGGCAAGATAAACAAAATCCTGTGACCATTTATTTTAAGCCAGAGCTCTTTTTGGCGTTTCAATTGAAGAGTGCCTTTAATTGAAGTCCCTGCTGGGGAGAGGGGAATGAAAAAGCAGAATAGTGCCCTGTTGGTTTAAGCAAGTGTTTTGTGGAGGTGTGGAGGATGGTGAGAAAATGTCCAGGATTAACTGGGAAAGGAAGACAGAAAGGCTATTGGGGGTAGTGTTACCATGAAGGCTGAGGAGGAGGAGGAGGCAGAAGGCAGGCTAGAGACACAGAGAGCAGATGGTGATAAACTAAGAGGCAGGTCAGTGGTGTCAGCAGGGTGCATTCCCCAGGTTCCTGCAGCCAGTGAGCTCAGTGGAGGTTTAACTATCTCCAGAGCTTAATGTGTCGCTTTGAACTAAACCTAAAAAATCCCAGCACTGGGGCGATTTCACTTGTGTTCTCCTCACCCTGGTTGCTGCTGTCCCAAATGTGGAATTGCTTCAAGGACGTCAAAGTGGTATATCGCCAAGGGAACAGCCAGTGAGGAGGCGAGCAAAATGACATGGTATTATGTAGGTAGCCTTTTCAATGAAAGCAAGAAGCAATTGCTGTGTTAAAGGCAATGGTGTATTTCTAAATAATGGTTTTAACATGAAAAGTGAAAGCCGTGTCTATTGCCATGCATCATTACTCAGGTACTACCACAACATCTGAGGCTGGCAAAATGTTTTTACTGAAGGCACATCAGTATTTGAAATGTTTGGTTCATTTTGAAAAACTGTCTGACTCTGTTTTCTTGTTTTCTTGCTGATTTTTGTATAAGGTTCAACTTTTCCATTGGGCAGTATTCAAAAAGAGTATTTACTGTTTATACAAAAGCTGGATAAATTATTTTAAATTGAAAATGTCATTTTAAGAGCCTAAACAGTACTAATTTGAGTGAAAGAAGAAATGCCTAGAGACAGTATCATGTTCAGAGATATGGAAAAAAGTACATGCTAAACAAAAAACAACATACAAGAGTTATCATTCAGTATAGAGAGAGATTTCACCAGTGAGGAAAGCAGATCCTGAAAGCCACAATTAAGCTGCCACAATATATGGTGCAAACTGTCCTGTCCTTGGAAAGCCTGGCGCCACATCTGCTGAGATCTTTTACTTGCCTGATGCGCATAAAGTGGCACCAAGTTCAGGGATTCACTTTCCAGAAGATAACCATCCACAGGCACTTCAGTGTGCAGGCATAGTCCATATGTCTTTGAGTTCAGATGAACTGAGATTTTGAGGCTTGTTGCATCTATTTTTTTTTTTTCTGGCCATTGTAGTTTGTAACCACGTAATAAAAAAGAAAGACAAAAAACTCCCAGACACTATTTTTCTTGTGCTTGATGAATTTAGCATTTAGAAATACGTCAAAACCAGCATGACTTATTCTTCAGCAAAGAAAGTTAACTTGGCTGATAGTAACTAAGACTTTGTGAAATACTGACAGGGTTGTGTGGTATGTGTACATGGTCTGGTCATCATTCCATGCTTAGATTACATAGAAATATATTTCAAGACTTAACTCAAAGAACTGTAAAAGAGTTCATCAGTAATTTGGAGGTTATTTTCATCCTGAAAGTACAAAAGCTGATGTCTAACACTGTAAATATCATTAATAAATATTTGGACTGATCCAAAACATATTGGATTAAAAGGAACGATTTCTCTTCCCTTCAGCAAGTTTTAGATTAGGCTCATAAACTCTTGTGCACTGAGATAAAAATTTAGGCCTAACTCTAAGAAGAGAAACATTAATTTCTATTGCCAAAATAGTGCTGAACTGGAATATTGCTATTATCAGTAGTATTGATCCACAAATCTTGCTTAGGTCTTGCTGCTCCAGAGAGAGTTTAATACTTGCATGACATGACAGGCGGAAGAACTTGCCAAAGTGTCTGCAAACCAGTGCACGCAATGCACATGTGTGCAGGCACAAATTTGCTCTCATGCTAGCTCTTTTTAAAAAGGGAAATATCACTGAAATACAACTGTTTGTACTGCAGATGGTCTAGTGATGCCTTATTTTAGAAATAGGTACATTAACACACTCGTTCCCACTATTGTGGAACTTAATTACATGTTATCACTATACTTGTTGTAAGACATAGACCCAGTGAGGCACACTACCAATAAATTGTTGTTAAATCCACAGTGCTGTGATATTATCGGTGATATACATGTGAAATATGATTTCTGTTTGCACTGCAGGGTTTTGAATAGGTATGTAAAGATGTATTTAAGAATAATATGAAAATATTACCTTTTTGAACCCTCCTCACTTCAGAATAATAAATAGGACCTCTTCCGTGTTGGAGTTTAAATTGGATTTGAAAAATTACATTCTGTGATGGAATCACGATTGTATTAATGTAATTTTGCTGATGGATTTACTTGCTATCGAGAAGCTCGGTATGCTCAGATAGTCACACAACCAGCAAGAAAGTGACGTATCTCTTCTTCTTCAAGCCACACATACTGGAAGAAAGACTGAACTAGAAAAGTACCTTCATTTTTCGTGTTGAGTTTGTCCAATTTTTTTCCATAGCAGAAAGTAGCATTTGCTGACCAGAGACCACTCTGCAGCACATTTCCTACAGGAACACAGCCTGGAAGGGCAGATGTCCACCCCAGACCCTGCAATGATTTTGTCAACAGGTCAAAAAAATGTATAATGTCATAGAACCACAGGATGGTTTGGGTTGGAAAGGACCTTAAAGATCATCTAGTCCCAACCCCCCTGCCATGAGCAGGGACACCTTCCCTGAGACCAGGTGGCTCAAAGCCACATCCAGCCTGGCCTTGAACACTGCCAGGGATGGGGCATCCACAGCTTCTCTGGGCAGCCTGTTCCCAGGCTGCTTCACCACCCTCACAGTAAGGAATGTCTTCCTAATATCTAACCTAAATCCACCCTCTTTTGGTTTAAATACATTCCCCCTTGTTCTGTCACTACATGCCCTTGTCAAAAGTCCCTCTCCAGCTTTCTTGCAGGCCCACTTTAGGAACTGGACAGCTGCTACAAGGTCTCCTCGGAGTCTTTGCTTCTCCAGACTGAGCAATCCCAACTCTCAGCCTGTTTTCATAGGAGAGCTGCTCCAGCCCTCTGATCATCCTTGTGCCCTTCCTCTGGACTTGCTCCAACAGGTCCATGTCCTTCTTATGTTGGGGACCCCAGAGCTGGATGCAGTACTCCAGGTGGGGTCTCACCAGAGCAGAGCAGAGGGAGAGAATCGCCTCCCTCGACCTGCTGGCCATGCTTCTTTTGGTGCAGCCCAGGATACGTTTGGCTTTCTGGGTTGCAAGCACACATTGTCAGGCCATGTAGAGCTTCTTGTCCACCAGTACATCCCCAAGTCCTTCTCCTCAGGGCTGCTCTCAATCCATTCCCCACCGAGCAGTATTTGTGCTTGGGATTGTCCTGACTCAGGTGCAGGACCTTGCACTTGGCTTTGTTGAACTACATGAGGTTTGCACCTCTCAAGCCTGTCAAGGTCCCTCTGGATGACATCCCTTCTCTCCAGTGTGTCGATTGCACCACACAGCTTGGTGTTGTTGGCAAACATGAAATTTAGCTAAATTTCAAGTACAGTTCTGCTCTAGAAAACATCTGTGCAGAAATGACACCTTCCCTTTCACAATTTGTATCACAGAGACACTCAATTACTAGTATGTACTTTTCTTAACCCTGAAGAAACAGTGCTGCAAGCAGAGATGGAAGTCACCCATAGCACTGTCAAAGCAGTGGTCAGCTGAATTTCAACCTGCCAGACCATTACAACACTACTGAGGCGTGAGGGATGGAGAGCTGGACCCGGCCACAACACATACAGGAGAGAACTGGCTTCTGCTGAGCAAGCAAGAAGCCAGCGTGGCTTTTAATGCTGGGGCTGCCAAAAGAGACCTTTATCTCAGCATCACTTCATATAGCCCAGCCTTCTGAGGTTGTAAAATTCTACCCCACATCATTTCATGAGCCCAGGTCAGAAGGCACGGCGTCCCTTCTCTTGTAGTCCCACATCTCTTTATTTTCATATTTACCATGAAGAAGAGAACTGTGGATAACTGGCTAGCTGAAAAAGGTCACATAGACCTAGTCCAGCTGGCTGGACAAAAATGCACATCGCTCTCAGCCTATCTGAAGTAAAGCAAAAATACGCTATCCTTGGCTGTTCTTGTTACACAGTAACAGGAAGATTGCAGTGGGAAAAGAATGATGCAGGTGGGAACAGATAACTACAGAAGAGAAACTAGGGGCGGGCTTGGTATTTAGGCAACTGACCAATAATGAGCTTAACTTTTGTAATATGTATGAGCTAATTATAACAAGGCAGAAAAGGTGACTGTAAGGCACAATAAACGAAGTCTGCTGATCACTCATATTGAGTGACTGTGTCTTCCCTCCATCGTGACAGAGAACTACATTTTGAAGTAAAATTAAAAGGGATTATATTACCTAATTCCATAATTGTTTCGGATATGTGTCTTTCCACTTCTTGATATCTTTTAAGAAAAATATAAAACTTCTGAAAATGGTACTTGTAGAATGAAGCACAGCCTTCAGAAAAAAAATTAAAAATACAAATAAATTCTGAGTACTTTGTAAGAAGCTAGGGAGCTTTGCACATTTTCCAACAGCATCTTCTGGTGTTGGTCTCCCACACTGGCTACCAGTATCGTTCTCTTTACCCATATGGAGTTTTTTTTTCTGAAACACACATTAATAAAAATACTACATGCAACTAGCAGTGTAAAGAACTGATAAATGACTGCTAGTGCTTAAGAAGTCATCTTATCAGTATGTAATGTACCAAGTGAGGGCTTTCCTTTCAAAGCAAAGAACGTGTGTTGAGAACAGCAGAACTACACAGGAATGCATACTAATAGCCTGGCCAGGTACAGAAAGGATATTACTCTCCAGAGTACAAAACCAGATTTTGGAAGTTAAACAAGGGCATTTCTTGGGGGTTTTAAAGCAAAAAAGTGTATTTTGTCATTGAGCCCAAGTTAAAAATTGCTTTTTTTTAGCTCAGAGCCACATACTTCTGGTATATGCTTCTCCAGCAGAAACTAGTGCTGCATTCTGCAATTGCAATGCAACAAGACTCAGTTTTGCTGCATGGCACTGCAGTTATTTTTGCAGACATTCAGTAAGTTCAGTGGAGCCTGAATAGGTTGGGCTTGCTGATCATGTATGGCTCATCTGGGTAATTAAAGAGCGGTAAGTCAGACAATTCCTCGAAGTGTGAGATTCCAGAACACCTGCATATCCGTGGTGGAGAAATACCATCAACTTTTCTACCAGTTATTCTTCCACAGCTGCTAGACCCTTGAAAGACCCACAGAAGGAGCACAGGAGTTATGGTCCATCTGAACAGCATTTCTGCTGCAAGAAACATTCATGCTGGAGGGGCTTACTCTGGGCTTTAATCATGTCCGAAGTTCGTCTTCTGCTTAAGTGAACAATGGTAGGTAGGTCACATTCAATTGATCAGAAAAAAAAAAACCACCAACAAACCAACCATACAAGTCCTCTTCCCCAGTTACTTCACCAAGTGCCATGGGGTTGTGGCCCACTGTAAGGAAGCATTTGTTCTGCTGCTGAACACTTGCTTTCCCACCAGTTTATAGCATGCTCCTCATCTTCAAAAAAGCAGGTTCTCTGCTAACAGCAACAGAAGTTACAGAAGAAATCCCAAGCAATTATACAGAGTTCTTTGTCATCACTTTTACACTGTTCTTTATCAAACACACCTAGAAATAATTTAAGATCTTCACATTCTTTATCGAACACACCTAGAAATAACTTAAGATCTTCACATTCATGAAACTATTCCCTTAATACGGTTTTGATCTCAAGTTAAACAGGTTGGCTTTAGCTTTCCAAGCTTAAAATAGTTATCTGCCTTTTATAGATAAGTATCTGTGTTTTAAGGTGGTACACATGCTCTGCTCATGCACCATCTTGAAACTGCAAGGCAGCTCTGTTATCTGCAGTGCAGTGGTAACGGAAGACATTAAAGGTTATGAAATAACTGGTTAAAGGAAAAGGCATTGTGGCTGTAACCCTCAAGAGGATGCTAACAAAGCAGCAAATCCATGGCCGGATAGCAGGCTGTTAGCACAGGGAAGTGAAAGCCTGGAGATGTTACCAAATTGTAAGCCAAGGAAGATGCGAATGCTGGCTTTTACTGCACAAAGAAAGGAGTGAATACGCAGGAGAGATATGCTGGATGTAAGGACCACGGGCTTATTTTTGTCAACCTGTAACAGGCGTGTAACAACGTGGCAAAATCCTCTTTTTAATGTAGTTAATTAGACTGAATGACATATGCACACACTGAAAAAGCAAAGATGTTGTCAGACTTGTGGCACTGAAATGAACCCAGAGTGACTATTCCCACACTATGGCTTGACATACTCTGCTTCCTTGGATACCTCCTGCAGCTGGAGCTGAGGAACAGCTGTCCTGGATTCACCACCTGCTTCAGCTGAGGCTTCCAGTCTGGTTTGTAGACAAAGGAGAATAAAATGGCAGAAATGAGGCTAACAGTGAGAAGACAGACAGATGCTACCAGCAGGGCCAGCTTCCACAGGACTGCCACCAAGGGGGCTGCTGGAAAGAAAAGGACTGTGATGCTGGAATGCAGTTGCACTTCCTTAGTCCTGTAGAGGTGCAGCAAAGTGTTAAATCACGCCTCTCAACCCCTGGCTTCTACAATAAGGGGAATAAAAAAACAGGAATAACAGAATGATAAGTTTCAAATTGGGTGGCAGAAAGAGTACGGAATGTGCTGGCGTGTGAAAGAGCTGATCTCCACAACACAACAACTCCTAACTGCAGCCAGAAATGGTAGCTCAGTGTAATGTATGCTCTGCTTACAGCAATTTCACAGCTACGTGTCTCTTGCTGTAATTCTGGAAGAGTGCAATTATTGTTCTGCAAGTCTCACTGAAATTTGCACAGCCCAGCTTTGACAAATAAGCACCTTTTTTAAATTGAAAACTGCTTCCTAAAGAAATTCTTGACTCAGTGTGTGTAATCCCTTCTATGAGCTTCCCCATTCTCTCCAAGAAGGGAAGGTACTCGTAGCATGAACCCAGGTCAGCTCTGGTCTGGCACCAGACTATACAGTGTATCAACCCTCCTGAATGATGCCTGCTTGGCTAGCAAAGACTGTTTGGTTGGCTCACCACACTGGTGAGCCTTCCAATAGCTTGTTTACTACCTACCTTTCATGGATTAGCCAGTACATGGATTAGCCAGCTTTTTACTTTTAAAATGTCTATATAGTCTGCTTGCAGTGTCCTTGCACCTACCAGAAGTAATATCTGCAACCAGTTACATCTACAAGTAAGCAAACTAGCAGCCAAGTAAGTATCACATTTTCTCTCTCATTTCTCCCGCAGCCCGTAGTGACAGCACTGATTTCTGGTTTTGCAAGTGTCTAATTCAGTGACTGCAGCAGTGTGAGAAGCGCTGTCACTTTCTCCCACTTCAGTCTACAGAGTTGAAGTATGCATGTGTGGGAGTATATCATGCAAGCATGGCTTCAAATGAGAAAGAATGTTGAATTTTTAAAACACTGTTTTCTCTGATCTCACTCCTGGAATGACCCTGGTGCTCCCAATGAGTATTTGGGAGGTTTTGTGCCAGCACACCAGTTCTTGTAACTGAGGTTGAGGGGAGAGGACAAGTATTTCATTTTCAGAAAATTGGGCTGTGTGGAACTTTCAGGGACAACAGTAGAAGACAGGGTAATGTTTCTGAGCTGCATAATTCCGAGTTACTCAGAAACTCTGATGAGATGGGTCTATATCTTTCATTACATATCCTGTTTTGAAAAACAAAGATCTACTAACCTAAAATGTCCATCACCTGAATCACAGGTAATCATAGATTCATAGAATTGTTTAGGTTGGAAAAGACCTTTAAGACAACCAAGTCCAACTGTCACGCTAGCACTACCAAGTCCACCACTAAACCATGCCCTGAAGCACCACACCTACACATCTTTAAAATGCCTCCAGGGATGGTGATTCAACCGATTCCATGGGCAGCCTATTCCAATGCTTGTCAACTCTTTCAGTGAACACATTTTTCCTAATATCCAATCTAAACCTCTCCTGCCACAACTTGAGGCCATTTCTTCTTGTCTGTCGCTGAGGCTCGAAAGGATCTCTGGAGGTCATCCTGCCCAACCCCCCTGCTCAAGCAGAGCTATCTACAGGTGGTTGCCCAGGAAAACACCTAGGTGGCTTTGGAATATCTCCAAGAATAGAGACTCCACCAGTTCTCTGAGCAAGCTGTACCATTGCTCTGTCATCCTCAAAGTAAAAAAAGTGTTTCCTGATGTTTCCTGCCTCCCAGCCACAGCCACAGGGTTTGGGACTGGAGGAGCTGGGCTGCTGTTGTAGAAAATTGTCAGAGAAAGGCTCAGAGCACGGTGACTGGAAGGTGACAGGGCCAATTGGTGTGGAGGTGCTGGCAGAACAACCCAGCACAGGTAGAGCTGTCAGCACGGCCTGTGTCCGTGGCACCCTGCTTCACAGGTCTTCAGGACAAATGGCCCTGCAGAACCTCAAGGGACTTAGACAGCTCTGCCTCAGTGGTTGGAAGGGGGAAGTGGGGAGGCTGGAAAGCATTCCCTGCATTAACTTGTGCTATCACTTTGAAATAAATATTCCATAAAATCTTTGGATTCTTTATTTCCATTAAACTACCATGAATTTCCATGAAATTATAATGACAATTTTAATAAAATCATAAAGCCATGCTCTCAGCCCCACTGTTGTTGTGGAGGCCAGGTCCAGCCACTGGACTGGCTGGGTGCGGCATCACAACCTGATGGCCAGAGGCACTGGAGTGCCTTGGAGCTGCATCACCCTGTGCCCCTCAGTACCTCCTCCTTCTCCCAGCTGCGGTCTGGTTGTTGGTGGACCTTGGGCGCAGGTGGTAGCGTTGCTGCAAGGATCTTCTGTGCACCGCCATGGTCCTTTGCTCACGGGTAGATGAGCCGACCATGTACACCTGGTACTGATCTGCGTTCACTGAAAGCAGAATGTGGTTAAAAGACTGCATGCAGAGCGGGCACACAGGTCTCTTGGCAGCCCACTGCTGGATGCATTTGAAGCAGAACGTGTGAAAGCATTCCTCAACAGAAGCTGCATTGACAATCTCACTCAGGCAGATGGAGCACAGGTTCTCTGGCTCTTCCTCTGCTTGCCTTTTCTCTGCCTGGTTTGTAGTGGCCATCATAGCAGAGCCAGTCTGCACCTCTCCAGCATCTGATGCCATGTCCTGCCAAAAAAGTTATTAAAAGTGTCTAAGCATTCCTGGCACTAGGAACAGAAGAGCAAAGACGGCTGCAAAAGCAGTGGGAGAAGGGGGTTAAGGACCTCCTGAAGGGTCTCCATGCAGCCTGAAAAGTGGCAGCAGAAGCAGCCCTGTGTGACAGCAAGCCCAAGGGCTGCCCTCCCCCCTGCCTGTCCCCCTCGGCTCTCCCACAGAGACACTGCCCACAGTCCAAGACCCCCCACTTGCTCTGCTCCCTCCAGACAACCAGCACAACTTGAGCTAGAACCGGGTACCTGACGGAGGTAGTCAGGGAAGGCGGATGAAATGGCTGGGAGTCTTCAGTGGCATCCACAGTCACAGCGCAGCGGTCTTGAAGGATCCACAGCACCCCAGCCAAGGTTCTGCACAGTGGCAGCACCCCAGCTGGAGGTCCACAATCCCAATGCACTACCAGGACACCCAGGTCCTTTCCCTTAGAGCTGCTTTCCAGTCAGTCAGTCTCCAGCGTATGCTAGTGCATGTTCCCCCGCAGGAGGAACTGCTATTGTTGATCTTGGTTATGTTCCTTTTGCCCCGTTTGTCCAGCCCCTCAGGGTCTCCCTGGATGGCACACTGTCCTCTAGCCTACCAGCTGCTCCTCCCAGTTTTGCATAATCAGCCAACTTGTTGAAAGTACATTCTGCCCCATTATCCGATTAATTAATGAAGATGTTAAACAATATTGGACCTGGTGTTGAGCCCTGAGGTACACTGCTAGTTACCAGCATCCAAATAGATTTTACACCACTGATCAATATGCTGAATCCACCTACCCAAGTTCTCAACAAAAGTCTCCTCTCTAACCCCTTAAAAAAACCTATTTTAAGCTGCTGCAGTAAAATTAGCACTATATAATGGAAACTTTGCATGTAATCACATCTCAGTGGGATGTTTGAACTTCACCATGACATTCTGGTGAGGCAGATCCCCAAGATTTTGTGGACGTCTAATGCCCACATAGTTACTGCTTAGCAACCAAGAGCTTCTTCAGCAGAAAGCAAATCCTTTGCAGCTTGTGAGTTGGTTCCATCCAGAAAGGAGGAGAACTGAAACTGTAGAGTGGATCTCAGCACACTCATCTCCAAGGTACTAATGGCTTTTTTCTTCACACCATGATTTGTGTCACTATGTGAACCAGGCACAGCTCAGAGCCAGCCACTGCCTCGCAGACTTCCACAATGCTCTGAGGACATGTGGAAGGCTTGTTTCTTTTCTCAATAAGGTTATTGCTTATAGGCTGCAACAGGAGTCCTGCTGTCTGAACCCAGGCTGTTCTGAAAGTCTGTCCTCTTTTATACACTTCAATGAAGTTTATTAATTTCCTCAACCCAGGTGGCATTAGCCCATCTTTGAGAAACACTAGCAATGCACCTAGTGGGGAGCTGGGGCCAGCTAAGGCTCAGTACTTGCTTGTTGTAGTGGGGATCTGTCCCCTCACCTGTAAAATTACCACAGGAGACCTGCTCCATAAAGAGCAGTATCTACTGATCCTCTTCCAGAGCTCTAGAAGTGGGTCTTTCTCTTTCTCTTTTATTGCATCTTTCCCTCCCATGAAAACAAGACACTGTATACAAAAAGGAGCAAACAAAATGTGCCTCTCAGCTGTGCTTTCAAATGTTCTCTAAGTGAAAAAATGAGTCAAAATCTATGATGGTATCCCAGCTAACTTATCTCACACTTCTCAGTTTTTCTGTCATTTTCATTATCATTTAATAGGTCCATTCTGATGTGTGATTTACATTGCTCTACCACTTCTTGGGGTCCTTTCTGCAAATATTAAGAAGTTGTCTTGGAATTCCTTCTGTAAATATTAAGGAAGTCTTAGCCAGCATCTTGTATTAACCCTGTGGCAACATTTCAGAGCTATTTTTGTGCCCACGGCCTTGAAGGCTGGTGTGCAGAATTCATCATCGCTTTGTTCTGGGACATTCTTTTGTCCAACAAGATTTTAAATTGTGTAAGCTCACTGACAAGAAATCTTGTACTTGATGTTCCTTGTGGCTCCGAATTTTTTTCCTTGTGCCAAATGTAAATGTTCCTTGCTATAACATGAGCAGTGAGCTTTCTTACAAGTGACATACAGAAAGATTATTTCCTTCAAGTCTGCAGATACTCTTTTATATTATTGTGCTTCTGGTCAATCTTTTCTTTGCTTCTCAGAAGTTATGTTTTCCACACCTCTGAATAGTAGGTTTTCCTTCTCTGGATGTTCTCTAACTAGTCTGTTCTTTCTGTGGTGTTTTTTATGGTTGGTGGTTTGGGATTTTTTGGGGGAGGTGGGGGTTGGGGATCGGTTTTCCTGATACCTATTGCCTAATACAAGAAATGGAAGCCATCTAGTACTGTCAAGAAGAGTTTTTTTCCTTAAGACATAAGTCTTAAGACATAAGTCTTACTTATGTTTATTTACTGCCATAAAATGTTTGCCTTTTTTCCACAATATAATGTTGTTTAATTCATGATACAGTGAAATCTACAGACTTTCCTGATATACTGCTGCAAAACTAATTGTTCCCTCCCCAGGCATGTGTAAGTATATATTCTTGCCTGAGTTCAGAGTATTTGTTCTTGTTCTTCAGGATTTTCATCCTGTTGCTTTTCCAACAGCTTTATGTCACTGTGACTGTTACCAGGCTTCTGCATAGGCTCCTGTTCCAGCATCCACTGAAGTTGCTCTGGAATAGCTCTCCAGGCCTCTACTTCCTACTTTGCACAGTAATCCTTCTTCCATCTGGGTATTTTGGACATTAGAAACACTTATTTTCATACAAATAATTGATAAAGAATAGGATTCTTTTTGTTGTTGCTGTTTCTGGTTACGTGTTATCCAAAAGGAGGCAATATAGAGTAAGAACAGAACTGTTGGAACTGCACAGAAAATGTTGTCAGGATCCAAGCAAGATTAGGTGTATTTTGTCTTTTTTCCCCTCTGGAGAGTTTCTGGTTAGCTTCATCTGTGAAGGAATTTGAAGGATCCCAACCCTATGGTGTTATTGTTTTCAAAATCAGTGTTATGTCTGATGGCTGTTGAGAAAATTGTTTAATTTTGCACAAAAGTAGCCTTTGATTAGGACAGTTATGCTGTATTTATATTTTGTTTTCCTGTAAAGGGTAGAGAAAATTATTTGTAAAAAACCAAGGCAATATTTTTTTTCCTTTCTGGTATGCACTGATAGGCCGTAACAGGAACCAGTGCAAAAATGTGTTCAGCTTGAGCTATACAATTTTGGAGAAAGAAGTTTATTAGAAACAAATGTGTTTTCAGGAGGAATATTCTCTCAGTGGTATTGAAAGCTTGCTAGGCAAATCTCTAATAGTTTTGCTTGGTTCCAGCTGCTGTCATCTGAAAGTCCACTCTGAGCAAATTGTATGTTTTTGTATTTTGTTTACGTATTTTGGTGGTATGGTAATGTTTCTGAATACATGCCATGAACCGCAGCAAAGAATACCTTCACTATGCTAATGCCTAAAGTCATTAGCTTCTACAGGGGCCAGCTTCCCAATATCATTCAAATACCAGGCAGTCTGAGTCAGTCCTGATCATCTCTTTGGGAAAACAAATTCACCCCTTTGCCAAAAAATAGCTTGAGTGAAGAGTGATCCTGCAATTATTCTGCCATTCCACAGAGCTGAGGATCTTGGTGTGGAGCATAGCATATCTTCCTGAGGCCTGGGATGTGCCATCCAGCAGCCGGCTCTCATGCCCCAATGCTCCAGGTGCATAAAAATGTATTTAGTCTCCGTGATACGGTCCTTTCCCTCTGCACAGCCTAAACCTCTTTTTCTTTTGTGCCTCTCTTCCTTCTTAGGCAGCAGCAACCACCACCACTGGAGCTCTGATTTATTTCTCCATTTGACTTTCCTTATGCCACTTGTCAATAAATACCTCAGAAAACTGAGGCCAGGCTCTGTGCTGACAAATGTTGAGACCTTTTGAAGGGATGGTGGATTCATTTTTGTACTTGAACCTTTAGCTCCAGTAAAACAGTATTCAGGTAGTTGCTACTTCTTGGTTGGCTTCACATATGGCTGCACACATGTCCCTGCCTCCCACTGGGATCTGAGACAGTGGGCCTCAGGAGACCTCCGTGTGGGGTTTTGTAAACCACCCTCATCACACTGCCTCTCCTATGGCTGCAGCAAGCCAAAGCAGAGTGGAGCAGTGAAGGACTTGGGTCCAAAGGTGCATCCTTAACCTCTAAGTGTATACAGTCTCCCTAAATGGCCACACAACTCCTCACATCAGCATACTCTCTGACTTTCGCTATCAAATTTCTTTAAAATGAGAACTAACAATAATACTAAGAAAATGGAAGAAGGGGATAAAATGACTTAAAATTCTAAAACTGAAAATATTTTTCCCTTATGACTTTGATATGCAGAACAGATGGTCCTCAAAAAAAAAAAGTTCAGGCAGAAGAAAGGAGCCTAGAATGAGTCTGTATCCTGCTCCCACTGCACTGGGACCATGAGCAGCTGAAAGGCTAATGGAATTGATTGTTCTGTTGAACGAAAACATCCATCCATTAGTGGTTCTGTCTGAAAACAGCTCTGTTTTTTTAATTCAGAGTTCCTTCTTTTATTTTTTTCCTCACTACCCAGTGTGTGACAAAATGACATTATGTGACACTGAAACGCACTGTCAGTTGGAAGCCTTAGCTGTCCTTCTTAAGATACATTTTCATTTGTGCAAGAGCTAGACAATTTCTCTGTAATGATATTTGTAGTGAGTGGGATTGTTCCTGGGTGGGATTGTTCCTTGAGTAAAATAGTGAAGAAGAAAAAGCAAATAGTAAGAGCTCTTGTTTTCTTGACCCTAAAATAGATTCTATTTCCAGCCCTCCAGACATTTGCTTAGCAGGTCAGCATGCTTCTAAACAGCCCAACTGTTCTCCAGAAATTGCCATGTAAAGCTCAGTTGCTGCTAACTAAAACTTTAGTATATGAAATGTAAACCCCTTTGAAATGGGTTTGACATTATTTTTTATTTGTAAGAAATTATTTGTCTGCTTCAAGAAACTAGTATTTTTCTTTCATCCCCTCTAATGATGCACGCTTGGTAATTGAAGGACCAGTAATTCCTTCAACTCTCTGCTAAACTTTTCTTGAGGTCAATGCATTACCTGTCTGTGGGCACCACAAAACTTGTCAAAACCCCAAACCATCTTGCCTTCTTTTTCTTCTGTATTCACAGCTCTCTTAAGTTGCTTTATAAATACCTGGGAATCATTCTGAAAGTGGAAGCCAAGCAAGTGATTCTCCTGTGGCTCATTTTTATTTCAAGTAATTAGGTTATGAGCAATTTATGCTGGCTTGGTCTCTCACCATTCTTCTGTGACAGGCCTGGGACAGTGTATTTAGAAGAAGGGTTGCTTCTATTGCTTTTAGAACTAACATTAAAAGCCCATTTGCCCTTTTCAGACTGAACCGGTTAAGAACATAGTGTTTACCAGATATCAAAGGGAGAACATTTTGAGGTATTTCCTCCTAAATAGGGGTTTGAACCCTTCATCTCACAAATCAAAGGATGCTTCCTCAAAGTAAATGCTTTCTATTCCAGATCTGGAATTGTGTTTTATACTGTCCCTTCAATTTTTTTTCATTTGGCAGTACTGTAATTACAGGCCAGCTGTGGACACATGTTCAGCTGCAGCAATGCACAGAGAGTGAAGCACAAGAGTCTTAACCTTTCAATAATATTTTTCATGACCCATCATCATGTTCTCTAAGCCTAAAAACTCAGGCAAATGACAAGGCTCTGCTTTTTTCTAATTGAATCTGAGCCACAGATCACAGTTATTTTAAAGGGAAACAGAACAGAACAAGTTCATTCCAATTGCGTTACAAACAAGGGAAAGACCTCACAGCTTCATCTAGAGGGGCATCTGTCAAACTCAGACAGCAGCCATTACAGAAACAGCCATTCAGAAACTGTTCCCTCTCCTCTGCAGAATCAGTCCTTTGACCACTTATATCCCCTTTATGCTATTGTAAGATCTTGACTTTAATAGACTAGCTCCTGGTTTATCCCCTTATCAGCAGTAGACAGTATATTCCTGCATGTTCACACATCCAATGCACGGGGAACAGCGGACAGTACAATAATATTAAACTATGAAAAAGAATTAGAAAGCATCCAATTAACAAGAGCATTTCCCCAGAGGCAGAGGTAGAGGAAACTGGCCTTGCTGAACAACAGCTTCTGCATGCTCCGTGATTTCCATCCTCTGGCTGCTCCAAGTACATGTCTGAAAGGGACCTTTGAGCTGGAAATGAAGTAGTCAGAAACTTTACTTTAAAACGTTATCACAAGAAGTTTCTGTATAATATAAATGTTCCCACCCTGTATCTGTACTTGTTACTGTTACTTCTTTGCGATACTTCTGCATGAGGAAAGACCATTTTGTAATTAGAGCTGAATAAAAATAACACTTGAATGTGAAAGATATTTGCTGGGTTTTAGAACATTTTGATTTCTGGAAACAGACCACCTGCTGCGTAGGACCCTTAAGTCTCCTAGCTAATAATCTTCTCTCCACTTGGAGGACTAATTTTAGCTATTGCCACTTGAAACTTTTAATGGTTTCAGACACCTACTTCCTTAATGCAACTTTTCCAGCCCCTTTCTAGCACTCTGCCTGTTCATATATCTGAGGATTATAAATAGTTTTATTTGGAAAATGGTCACTGGAGATGGAGGTGGAGAGACAGGAATCATCTGAGTGTAAATAGATTGTTAATTCCCTTCTGAGCACTGAGCTGCTGATTCACTCCCAGTCAGTTCCCACACAGCCTGGGCTGAGTCAGCCCAGAGGGTGTTGAATAGTCAAGAGCAAAGACAATTCAGAGAATAATGGTTCTGCAGAGACCAAAACAGAAAAGTGATTCAGAAGAGGGAACTAAAAGAAGAAAAAGCACATACTGCCTCAAAAGAGAAATAAAAATAGACAAGCAACCCCTATGCTGCTACCTCTGTGTGAGAAACAAAGGTGTGCAGGGATCTTAGAGATGAAACAGAGATGAATGAAAGGAAAGGAGTGGATGGAAGAGGAGAAAAGACATTACAAACCAAAAATAGTATCAGAGTAAAACCATCACAGGAAAGTCAAAAAGGAAAAGGGCTGTAGGCAGAAAATGGGCTCAGAGTAAGGGACACACTTCCAGGTGTGTCTCAGCTTAGCCACTGACTTCCCATCCACATAAACATGGACATAAAAGCTTGCAACTATAAATGTCATATCCATACCTATCCATGGGGAGGAAATAGCTGAAGCAGGGCCCTACAGTCAAGAACTTTTCCATCCTTTACACATCAAAACACATGAGATAGAAAAAAAAGTAAGGTTCATAGGAGAAATGGACACTCCAGAAATACATGAACATATTGGAAAGCACATTCACCCAGATTAAATCCAGGCTTCTGGCTTTGAGTTTGCTGTCAGTTCAGTGAAGAGTGTGAAGGTCCTGACCTGGATGCTCTCAATCAACCTGTGGGACATTTCCACAACCTTTGGTTTCTCTACCACTTCAAAAAGTTCCCTAAGTCATCTCAGTCCAATAGTGCAGTCTCTTATATCTCAAATTCAGTCCTGCAGCTTCTGGGCATACTTGGGCTCAGGACAGAGACTTGGCTCATCAGAGAGTTTCTCATTTCATGTCCTGTGCAGGAGCTTTCCATCTTTGCAGTTTGTTCATATGAAAGGCAAATAGCTGCTATGGCGCTGCACCTCCCGATGCAATAAGCTCTCTGCTTGCATTCAGCACTGCTGAATATACATTCTGCCACAGTAATCTAGGCTTCAATTTCCTTCTTCTTAGAGCATCTTATTTTCAAATAGTTTGTATATATTCAACCTGTGTATGTTTAAGGAGGCCGTAGTGAAGACTTGTCAGCAAGAGGATAGGAAGACATTGTTAGCAAGAGGATACATTGGCTTGCATCTGGCAAATTTAATGCACAGTAATGGTCAAGATTTAGGCACAAATTGGTGGTACTGATCCCAAAGCATGCGAACAAGCACTTAAAGGCATGTCCCTGGAAATGACCTCTTTACAATTGTATGGAGCTATATGGATGATGCAAGGCCCACTTGGCTGAGATGCCTAAGTTAGAAGTGTGTTTGCCCAGAGATACCTGTGGGGTGAGTGGAGAGAGTTTGCAGGGGCAGCTGAGAACAAGATTCAGCTTTCATCTGGGTCAGCTTGTCCTCTGCAAGTTCCCCCAGCCCCTTTAGTAAGTCAAAAAACACTTGTATTTCCAGCCTTATCACCTCAGCCAGACGATTAAAGACAGAAGGGCATGAGCTGAAATTTAGGCACTAAAGCAGGTGTTCAAGTGAGGCTGTGCATTTCCTCCAAGAATGTACTGTTTACTTATATGTGAAAACAAGTAACAAGTTACTGTGATGTGAACGTTTGCACAAAAATTAATCCCACCTCATTCCTCTAGGGAGCTGAGACAGACTTAGCAATGTATCTGAGCCTGCTCTGTACTGCTCTGACAGCTAAACACTCTCCAGAACTGGTAAAAAGTAAAATTAACAGTTCTGGTATATTGTTCATAATGTCACACTCTCTGCCAAAGAGAGAGAATTGTATGATAGTCATTTATGGTGTGGTGCTCTCTTGAGGCTTGTTTAGAGGAGGTTGTTTTGCTGTGTATTTGCATCAGAGAAGGAGAACTCTAGAAAACACTCTTCACACTTTGAGTAAATACCATTGAGCTTTGAGATGTTCCTTAGTTCCTGGCTTGCCAGGGTTTCAGACCAGCTCCTGAAAAAGTTGTATCTCATGAAATTAAGGTAGTTATTGTATCTCATGAAATTAAGGTAGTTATTGTATCTCCAAGGCACTGAAGCAGGCCTCCAGAGACGATGTTCTGATGGTTGCCTCAGAAAGATTATCACAGGGTGGCTACCACCACAGAGTAAATGACCATGTTGCAGGACCCCAAAATGGCAATTTCTATCAGTCTTGCAATGCTTCTTACCAGCTGTAGATTTAATAAGCATTTTACTGGTTTTTATTTTATTTTATTTTATTGTCAAAGAAGCAATTGTTTTGATCCCATGAAAGAAAAGCAATTGTCTGGAAAAAAACATACATACAAGATACCTATGATAACTATTATCTGGTAATGAAAAAGGAAAGCAGCAAGTTTTCCTGTGCCACCAATACATGCAGTGGGCACTGCAGCTGCCCTTGCATACACTGTGTTTCTGCACCATGCTGCTCAGCACAGGAAGCTAGTAGCAGGAGAATGAACTATGGATGTGGTGAGGAGATCCTTGTGATTACAGCTTGAGTACTCATATCATGGAACAGTCAAAACAAAAAAGGGCCTTTGATGAGAATTTTTGGGTTTGGTGGTTCTGCAAAACCAGAGGGTGCTGATGATAGAGGAATAAAAGCCACAGAGGTGTGGCTGAGGTGAGATGTGTTTCTGCTGACACACCACCATTGTCAGTGGCAGTTTTGGAGGGCAAACATTGCTGCAAAGTGATGAAACTGCATGGTTTGCCAGACACGGAGGGACTGTCAGCAGTTCCACTGCTCCTGTGTGGTGCAGGTTCCCAAGAACTGTGTGAAAATCTTCCCCCATCCAACCCACTACTTTGGGGTTGGAATAACATTTCTGGGGTGCCAGAGATGCACTACGCTGCCATGAAGCTCATCCATCAGTGGGTTACTAATAGAAAGACTTCTAACCCAACTGATGGAGGCAGTGAGCATGTCAACTTTACTCGTCTCATTTCAGCAGGATTGGGAGTCTTGTGGAAGATGCATAGAAACATCAGAAGCAAGGGCAAGACTCAAAGGGTCTGAGGGACACAGGAATCTATGTTCTTCAACAGCTTCATCTCCATGGGGAGTGTCATCATACTTAGGTGACTTCAGGAGCTTCACAGCCCAGCGACAGTGGAGCACATGATGAACTCAGTGGTCCTCTATATCATGTTTTGCTGGTTAGGTGGGTAAAATGCTGTCCATAGATTTAAGAGGACAAAGAAACTTTCTTTCGCTCCTCCATCTTCTGAAAATGAGTGAGACAATAAGGACTGCCTTCAGCAGCAGCACAGAGGAAATCTGATCTCAGCCATCCCATTTTTCCCCCTTAGTAAGAACATCAGTTAGGTCACAAATTCTGCAGTGGATACAGTAGTGGAGTCAAATTCCCCTATCCCAAAAATATCAATGTAAGGAAATAGAGCTGACACAGACATGGCAAAGAGAAAGTACTGGATAAGAGTTGTACCTTTTATTTTCTCTAATAGATACTACCTTTCAATGAAATAAGCAGCAAAACATGTTTAAAATTAATTATTTGGTTCAAAATGCATTGTTCTGCTCACATGAGGATTTATGTCAAGTTCAGGGCTTTTAAAGCAGTGAATTTACTGTACTTCATTAATCTGGTACCATTTAATAGGTCACGACCTGGTACAATAAAGGACCACCCCAAGAAATGGCAGTGCTATAAAGGCAGGCAATAAAACTCTCTGATACAGCAAATGTTACCTTTCTTCACATGTCTGCTATTGCATTTAGGATGAAACTTACCAGAACGAATCACTTTCAAGAGGTGAAGTCTTTTGGCTCTTCTTTTTTGGAAAATAAAAAAAAAGAATAAAGAAAGAAATGAAAAGGCAATACTTGCCTCCTTCAGTCTTTTGTTACAAGCAAAAGAGATATGCGAAGTGGTACTGTTGTTCTTAGCTGTGAATTGCTGTCTGCATCCCTGCTTCAACAGGATGGATATGGGCAGGCTGCTAGTGTGGTAGTACAGAAACCCTGTACTACTGGCTGACCAGACTGAAGACCCTTCTGTCAGTGGTGGTGAATTCTGCTGGGTCAGCTTGAAAACACCTGCCTCAGCCTGGCATTGACCAGAGTCATGACTGCTCCCTAGGCACTGCTCAGGTCTGCTTGTCTTCTTTGTGAGCTGGAAGCCTGAAACCTCAGTGAGAAGTACATACTGTTTATCTGTAAAATCAGAGCTCTACAGGCTTAGGGCACTCCTTGCTCAGCTTGCTCTGATACATGGATGGCTCAGAGCCACAATGGTGGTGCAAAGGACTCCAAGCAGACATGAGGCCTGGGCACACCTCTGCTCCCACCACTACACTGTGTGCTCTGCACTGCTGCCGAACACCCTGCTCAGGGCCTCTAGCAATTTTCTTTGCTGCTTTCCCCACAAGGCTGTTCTGGATCGACTTACCATTAACTAACAATAGAGTAGTGGGGACAGAAACAGTAATGGAAGTGCCATACCTTTGGAAAAGTCGCAACAGCAGGAGACATGTCAGCTTGAATTTTTCCTTGCTTCAAAGTGCCTTTGGTTTTATAGCTTTTATGCTGAACATGACATGTATTTTATAATTTACATGCTGGAACACATGCCTAACTTCAGAAGACTGTTCGCATAATTGGAGTTAAGTCTGTGTTTAGGTGTGTTCCTTAATCAGTGACCAAAAGCTAATGCAGAAACGTTGATTCATTGTATAATAAGAACTACTAACACCTTAACACGCTAACAAACTGTTAATTGGTTTCTGCCTATTTGCACTGACAGGATTTATGACAAAACCAGTATACTTGCAAAACAATTTGGGATCCTTATTAAGCAGAAATGTGTGAGTGGACTTGCCTTAACTCATTATGTTCCACTGGAAAAATTATATTTGTTTTTGCTGGTGGTGTAATTAATTGTGTCCAGGTTAGATGGAAAGGTTTTTTATATTAGCTAACGCATTAATGCATTAAGAAAATTTTGAAAATGAGTTTTTTCAATATCTCACTGTTTGGTGGCATGGCTCTGGTCTGCGTATATGCTTGACAGATGTGGGTCTGGAATCTTACCGGGGTTTTCTTTGAAAAAATATTAAGAAGGAGTAACAATAAGCAGATTCTTTTTTATATTCTGCCTAGAAGGCACAAAGGGTTTTTTTGTTGAAAGCATTCATTATGTGCTCAAAATGCGACATCTCAAGAGTTGGGGGAGTGCAGGTACCATGCGTAATTTAAGAAGCTTGCACGTTAACATGAAGGTAAGTGGAGATTCCAAAAAGACTGAGAG
Organism: Falco rusticolus; assembly: GCF_015220075.1. Lineage (NCBI taxonomy): Eukaryota > Metazoa > Chordata > Aves > Falconiformes > Falconidae > Falco > Falco rusticolus. Next base: position 59,906,868 of record NC_051210.1, read on the forward strand.
GGGTAAAAAGCACTCCTCAGGGGAAAAAAAAAAAAAAAAAAGGAAGGAGTGGCACAGGAAACTAAGGTACAATCAAGTTAACAAAGTAATGTATTGAGATAACGGCAGTCTTCATCTGGAATAGGCCAAGTTAAAACCCGTTGTCCACAATATCTGTCCTGGGATATGTTTTAATTCTGTTCTGCAGGATGAAGTTCCTTATGCAGGGAGTATGTCTTATGACCTAAAGTAATGCTTCATATCCATCTGGAAAATAGAAGATTGGCTTCTCAGAGTCTGAATCCACTATATGCAAGATGTTTGATCATCTGGAATCTCAATCAGAGAAAAGAGATGTTCCTGCTACAGCTTACTACATCAGTATGCTGGATACCTGAGGCTAGGTACTTTTGTGACCCAATGTCACATTGGACTACAGAAGTCAGCTAGAGTTTTATGGGAATACTTGAAGAAAAAATAGTTTCCTTCACTTTATTCACAGGGTTAAAGTCTTAGGATATCGGGCAGTTCAGAAGAGCAGAATAAACAATAACAGAGAGCTGAGCTAAGCATTCTAGTGAGAACAGTGGGTGCTCTGGGGATCAGATCCCTACACGAGATCATGGCATTTGAAAAACCTCAGTACAGCTCCTCTGTCTGGATACCTTCAGGCAACACCCTCAGACAGGGATTGTATCTAGAGCTAGAGTTCATCAGCATTTGAATAACCTTCCTCTTCCATGCGCTGAGCTCTCTCCAAAATGTTCTACTTAATGAATCGCAGCATATCAATTCAATTGCTGATGTACCCATCCTCCAAGGGGACACTGACTCAAGCGGTAACACAGTGAAGGAGCAAACTGCTCCTGCCTTTAAACTGGTACAATATACAACAGGCTCTTTACAATAAAGTCTCCTTCACAAAGCTGCTATTCTGGAGAAACAGCTTAAAAACAAAAAAAGTGAAAGCTTTCTGTTGTACCTATTTATTTATTTATTGTTCCCCATCTTAAATCACACCAGCATCACTTTTTTTACTTGAGTATTGCCCAGACTGGGTACTTTTTAACACCCTGCTTTCCTCACTTGATTGGGGAAAGTTTCTAACTGGAATACCTCCCAAGGGCACATAACTGAGGTTGGTGCTATTTCTAGCAAAGAATACTGCTTAATGGGGCAGTGCTAAATGGGAACACCAGCCAGTTACGGCTTTTGTTCATCTCCCACTCCTGAAGGTGCTGTATGTTCCTGGGGGCTCCTGCTCTCTGCTCTCAGATACCAGCTCTCCAGCTTGTCTCAACCCTGAGACAGGCAGAAAAGCTCCTCTCTTGTGCATTCAGCATAGCTGTGAGTGCTGGCCCACTAAATCAAAGAATTTACACCAGTTAAATATGATCAAGGGGGAAAGTCCTCATCCTATATCAGCCAGGGCCCACTCATAGCTTCATTTTTATTAAGGATATCATATGCCAGTTTGTGGAGCCAGGGGCCACTCAGAGGCTGTTCCTTTGAAAAGATCCTGCTCTAGTTGCTGCTTACAAGCATTGCCACCTTTCTGTGCTGTTTTTCTTTCCAGTGGGAGTGAGGATTTTTGGAGTTAGAAGCACTGTGAGGAATCTGTGTGGCTTTGGAACAGTTTCTTCTTGCAATGATTTAGCACTGAGCTTCAGTTCTTGCACTGAGATAAACCAGCTACCCCACAGCAGCCTGGATCAGATTCTAATCCTGCCATATCATCAGACTAAACAGGGAGAAAACAGCCTTGGTCGGATTAGCTAAACTTTCGGTTAAAATAGATGGAATGCTAAAATGTTACAAATGCTTAAGCAGTAAAGTGAGGACAAGATAAAAATGAATGGTTTTAGAAACCAGCTCTGAGAGAGAAAAAAGAGCTCTTAAAGAAAAAGAAACCCAAGAGCATCATCAGTCTGGAGGTCTGTACATTAGTGGACAAACCTAATGTTCATAGTCCAGTAATACTCCTGAGCTTGCAGAAAGCTACGAAGTATTTCCTCTTTGAATGTGTTCCCAAATGACTGACCTTTATAATATATGGTACAGGTCACTGTGAGCTAGGAATTCGTGCTGGGAAGTAAAGATGGCTTCTTTGTAGCACCATGGGGATGCTGGAGCCTCAAATATCTGTCTCATTATAGTTCATGGGTTTGTAGTACTCAAGCTAGAGCATTCAAAGGAAAAACGCTTGAATATCTAGTTCTAGAGACCACTGCTCAATAGAAGAGTCTTTGAAGCCATCATAAATAACCTGGATGGCTAAACTATACCTAATATGAGTGGATAATAGTTTGCGTGTAAACAGAAGCACAATGTGTGGCTAGCTCTTGCTTTTGTAAAGCAATTTGAATATATTGATGCTTCTGTTTCACATACCAAGCAATGAATAGCTGAATCCGGAACAGCAGCAAGGATGGAGGAGAAGAAGTGTTTGAACACCATTAACTCCCAGTGTGGTCACGCAAGAAGACACACTGGAGGCTTTGCAGGGAATGAACAATGAGAAACTGCCTCATGAAGGGTTAACGAGGAAGTGTGAGAGTGCCCAAAGTGGTTAGTCTGATAGGCTTGTGAGTATTCTGTTTTAACTCTTTGTATTGCTGTTGTATTGGATTAGACTGCCCCAGGGTCCTTGCTAAAACCTAGAACTGCTCATCTTTTTGCCCCTGTGGTTTGACAAAGCTTTGCAAGCAACAAGGACTCCTGTGAATCTGAGCTTGTCCTTGCACACATAGAGTGGGGGGAGCTTCCTCGCTTCTCTGCTTCTGCATCCTTTTTGTGAGCTCTAAGTCCCCTTCTGCCTTGGATCCTGCTGTGGTTTGCCCTTACTCTGGCACATCCACCTAAGCCAAACAAAAGCAGGAATAGAGGAATGAGAACATGGAAACTTTCTCTGCTGAGTCAGATTTTAGCTGTTACCCATCTGCTTGTTCTAAGGAGTTGTTGTGGGTTTTTTTAACTCCGTTTCACCATCTATTATAGAAAAATATTCTGACTACAATTTGCAATAAAGAGGAAAAGGCAATTTCAGTTCCCCCTTTCAAGCAACCAACAATAAGCATCTATCTGTATTGCCTGTTGCTTCTGCCACCAGCCTAATGGAGCCAACTGCAGTAACCTGTCCCATCCTGTCCCCTCTTTCACCCCTCCATGCTGTGGGGTTGACTTTTCCCCCTAGCTGTTTGTGTTGGCACCTCAGGAAATAGCATTTCAGCTCCAGCATTCTTTCCAGGTCAGGAACAGCAGGGAGTTTTCCTTCTGACTGCTTCTGATAATTTCTTACAAGGTGAAAAGAGAAGTGTGTGCTCTGAACTCCCAAACGTGCATTGATTTACATGTTTGGAGTTACAGGTCTAAACAGTCATTTGACTAATGACATTTTGAAAGTGAAAATATGCTTTTTTGTTGGTGGTGTTTTGTTTTGTTTTTTTTAACCTACCTTCTGTCTTCCCTCTCCAGCAACAGACAATCAAAATGTCTTGCAGGTAGAAGCTAGCTCCCATGGCCTCTGGGTATAACAGGTTGTCAATTTTTTTTTTTGAGATCATATGTTGAGAAAGGCAAGTATCTCTTAACAAAGCTTCAGAGGTGGGCTCCTTTCAGTGAAGTGCCCAGCTGGAAATTAAAATGTCATACGCTGTCTGTGTAGGAAACTGGTGTAAAACTAAGCACAATAGCCCAAGAAAGCAGAATGAAATTTGGTTTTACAAATCTCTGTATAACTTGCTTCTACCCATGGACACTCTCACACATACATATTTCAAAGCAGCAAAACACATAGATAAGTCTTCTGACTTTTCTTTCCCAAATTTGGGTATCTGTGCAGATGCGGTCTGTTGTCCTGTTTGGAGAACTGGAAGAACACCACATGCACTAGACTGTCCTGTTGTCAACCTCTTGGCACCAGAGTGTGCCTTTATCAGAGCACAGGCTCTTTCATGCTGGTGTAAACAACACATTCCTCAGTGTTTAGCAGCTTTAGCACTTACAGTGATGTCCTTGGCTATGAGCACAGGCCATTCTTCTAAACCTTGCTCCACTGTTTTTTCTTATGGTTTCACATGCATATTTCCACTCTAAACTAGAATTGTAATATTTTTTTTACAAATCTCCACACCTGTCAGTAGGTACCAGGATAGCTTGAGGGTGTAGATTTTTAAAGGATAACATATGGCATGTTTTCTCACTAAGTAAGTGTAGTCCCATGTCACATACTAATGCCAATGCAGCACCACTCTGGGTATCTCAGTGGTACTCATTTTCATGAAATACTGAGTAGCATTTTATATTTTTAAGGAAGTCATATATTCCTGATACTTGTGGAAGGTGCTAGGCCTGGAGGAGGATGGTCACTTCCAAGAAAAACCACCAAAAATAAGTTTGGGGTGTGTCAATAGGAAGCCACACTTCAGGTTCGTTCATTTGCTGTGTACATCCACACCAGCTTATCTGTTGGGGCTTCAGTCAGGCCCTGAAGCAGTCATGACTGCGTTTGAGAAGAGACCTGCCTGGGCTGAGACCAATAAAACACATCACGTACATAACCCAACAGTCCCTCCAGGGACAGGCACACCGCACTATGTGCTGTCTGCAGCCCAGCACAGGCACACTGATCATTTTCAGCAAACAGATATGTTGGAGGGTTACAGTGAGTAGTAATATTTTCAATCTGTTAGCAGAGCTTTTTTCATTCTTTAAGAAGGTTGACCTTTTTGGGGTTTTTGCCTTAATCTTTTAGGAATCATCACTGGGCCTGTCTCTGTTTAAAAACTGCTCCTGTTTCTGCTGGTATGTGCATAGAAACGTATTTCTTCAACACTGAGCTTAAAAGATCTCATTGATAAGCTGCTGAGCTTCCACAGCGTCATGATGAAATCCTTGTGAGACGTATGCTGCAAAGACCTTACATGAAAGATACCCATTTTCTTTTATTATGAATAAAGGTTACAGAAAAAGGACTTCGAGACTAAGTATAGTGTAAGTAAATAAATTAGATGCAAAAAAAATCTAGCAGTGTAGTTATTCTAAGGTTTTGTATAAAAACATATTATCTTCATTAGCTGTAAAAACAAAATTAGAATTGTCTGCAGGATTTTACAGTAACTCATTTAATTTCCTGTTTTCTGAGTTATTTGATTTCTACAGCATGATTGGTTGGGGGTGGGGGAGCGGAAATCATCAACTACTTTTCTTTGAAGATGGTACAGGAAACTCAGGAAACTTAAATTTCAAAGATTAGCCAGTTCATAAGAGGAATATATTTCACCAGGTTCTAAATAGTGAACTGGCTCTTGACAGAGCTGTGGTGACCAGCAACCTCCATCTGTTTTCAAAAAAGGAAGAAATAATGTTCTTTCTGTATGTCAACAGGCAGGAAAAAAGGGATATGTAAAATGGTTGTGTAAGAGCATCAGAAAATAGGCACCTGCCACCTTTAATGTATCAAAATAGTTGAGGTTTTCTCCCCCTCCACTGCCTCCCAGTCCCATCTTCACCCCAATGTAAAGATCAGGACTTCACTGATGAGTTCTTCCTCATCAAAGCATTGCAACCATTTTCCTTCCCAAACCCCAAATCTAAACCCAGAAACTTCCCCCTCAGGGAAACACAGGTGTGTTGTTGGGAAGTAGCAAAGCCATCACATCAGGTACATCCACAGAGACATAGGTAAGGGGCTTGGCCCCCAGTGTACAGATCTTCAGCAGCTCTGCCCTATCCCTGCAGGGTCCCTGGGCTTCCCTCCAGTCACTGGGCTCCAGCTAATGCCTTCTCCTGGCCCATGGAGTGCCTAAATGCAGCAGCACGAACTAGCCGTGTGTAAAAGGTAACCCTGATGAGGGCCTTGGGAACATTCACGGGGATTCCTCTCAAGGGCATGATGCAATAGGAAGAAATGGTGGTGTCTGTAACGCACACGGCTTTAATCCTACGCCACCCGCTCCAAGGCCCCATAGCGCAGCCTGTGACCCAGCCAGCTTTCAGGGCTGGGAGGCAAGAGCATGAGCACCATCTCTCCAGTGTGATTCAGCTCCCGTTCAGCAGCCACCCCACCTAAGCAAAGTAAATCTTTCAGGGGCTAAGATCAGAAATTATCCAATGTGACCACTATTTAGGATGCTGAGGGAATGCCCTAGCTGCCCTGTTCAACAAATGCCAAACTCCTGACTGAAAACACACCCTTCTGCACGGGCCACATCTTTGCTCCTGGGGAAGAAAAGCAGCCAAGGAAAAGGAAGTCTCCTCAGAGAAAAGCTTTTATCTAACCTCAAAGGCAAGATCTTCAGAGAGCGAAGGATTAATAAGCTCATTAGCAAACAAGTTGCATGCTGCTGCAGACAATACAATATCTGATTTCAGGCACTAAAACCTTTTCATTCCTCTCATATTCGTAGGCCAGATCCCTTGAGCTATCTACTTCCAGGACCAAGCCTTGATCATACAGCTGAAATGTAGGCCTAGTGCATGCAGATAAACTGTAGTTTCAAGAAAGCTTGGCCAGGGAGGATGCCAGTGTCTCGTTGGTGCTGAGAACCCAGGAGAGATGCAGTGACCATCCAGCCTGAGCTTTCCTAAAACTCGGGCCAGAGAAGTATCCTGAATTCATTTCAGCCTGTGTTGGAGCAGACCAGCTGGAAATCCAGCCCTCTCCATTTCACAGTTTCCATGGAGGTGGAACCACAGCAACACTGCAAAGAGGTACCAAAACCTAAATAGTCTCCCTATTAAGAATACAGTGCCATATTTCTGGTTGAATTTATGGCACCTCAACATGTAGCCATTGAATCTGCCTATGCCATTCTCTTCCAGAATAATGAAACTTAAATCCTATTTCTGTGCCATTACAAGTGCTCTTAGACTGTCATCAAAAACATCCAAACCCCTCTCTTTTTGCTAAGCTGCACAGATTTGAGCTCCTGCAGTCCTTTGTTAGAAGGCATTTTCTGATGTGTTAGTTGTTCCTAGTTCTGCTCCGGCTGAGCCTCTAATTCACCAGCATCCTTCTTCAGCTGCGGGCATCAGGAACCAGCTGAGCACAGGATTTGCAGCAATGTCAAAGACAGACATGTGGCAATTTCTTTGCAAGTGGATGCAGGCCCATTTTCATGTCCCAGTTTAGCCCTTGTGGCCCCCACATTGCACAGGAACTCCTGATTAGCTAGTCTCTGCCATGACTCCATGCCCTTCTGCAAAAGGCTGGGATGAGTTCTGTTATTCTGCAAACCTACACTATCATTTGCAGTCTTCAATGGATGATTTGCCATTTAGCTGTATTCAAATGTACTCTGTTTGCTTACCCCACACAGTCAGCCTGTCTAGGTTCCACATGGTTATATCTTTATTTTGCACTCCTTTGCATTTGGGGGTATTTTTTACCATCTGTGCTGCTAACAGGCAGTGTGATGGAATATAAAAAAAAGTATTAATTATTCAGTCCAGGAACGGCAGGCACGGTGACTCCTCTTCAGCTCCTTCCTTCCCTTTTTTCTCTCACACTTGTAGCCGCTGCCATTTTGGCTGAGCATAAGGACCGCTACAAAAGAGGACAATGCATAGTAGTGCAGATGGAGAACAGGGTGCTTTGGTTTACAGTGCCTGTGGACACAGGCGCCTGGGATCTGCTCCAGAGCCACTCCTTTGCACTCGCTCCCCCAACAGTCCACCGGAGGCAGTGCGTGGCCACAGGGATGGCCGTGGACACCTTACACAGCAGCAGCATTTGACCTTCCTCTGCAGGCACACAGAAACACATTTTAAGTTAGCTAACGGTAGCCACAGCAGCTAGGGCTTGCCGCTGCCGCACTCACCCAGGCTCTTTAGTAAGCATGACTACTGTGTTAACGACACCCAAGCCCACCTCTGCAACTGGCATAGCCTCGGTTGTGTGTAACATAGTCAGAGGCCATTCTGGATTCAGTAAGGCTTTATTCTGTAAGGTACTAAACACCTCACAGAATCAGAGTCTGTAAAATATACCTCAAAGTCTTTTTTCACTTGCCTTTTAACTACCAAAGGAATTAATTAGTATCAGCATGAGTGTACAAACTGTGGAAAGCAGAACAAGCTATATGAACTTCGTTGAGTCTGTTCCAGAGAGTTCTCATCAGAATTCATCCAAATGTCATCCTTGGTTTGCTTCTTTCAGAAACCTACTATTCCTGTGTGTTTAAAATGATCCTGTGGATGTGCTGTTCATCTGAGCTAATTAAAGCCTATAGACTAACAGGCACATTTTGCTCCTTGTTCTTTCAACAAACAGTGAGGCTGTATGTGCAAAGATGTGTGGTAGATCTAGGGGTTATGACAACTTTATTTGTAGTAAAAGGGATAGATGTGAGCCGGTACGATTTATCACAAAAGTGATTTTAAGTCTTGGTTTTTATTTTGACATTTCAATAATAGCCTTATAATTTTAATTCCAGGAAGGTGGGGGGGGGGGCAGAATATATTACGTTCTCATCTTTTAAAATAATTTCACTCTTTAAAAACAGTTGATATTGAATAGGTTAATGTTATAATTTGGTTTATTAACTCTTTCAAATATTTTTTGTCAGCTTTTGATATAGCTTTTTTAATTAAAATCTCTAGGCGTCATATATGAATAATGCTGGCCAAGCATTTATTACATCTCTGCCTCTTAAATCTCCAGTGACTGGCTAACTAAATCTGTAAGTCTGTAAACTCACTTCTTATTCTGTGTAATGTGCTATTAAGCAAATAAAACAACAGAGAAATCCAGTCTGGAAGGTGTCACTGTATGCCCTATTCTCATTCTTTTGTTGTTGTTACTACCTTCATAACAGATTGAAGACTACAATAGATTGAATGGAAATAAATGCAATGCTATTTTAACAGTAAAACCCAGATGCAATGCTATTTTAACAGTAAACCCCAGAATGTTGCACAGCCACATTTCTGTTGAGATTTAAAAGAACTGTTTTAATTTTTCTTGTGTTCAGGTATTGCTTCATCTGTGATCTTCTATTGTTATCTACAATTTACCTCGTTGTCTGCAACCCCTTTTGAAAACACAAGTGCTGTTTTCTGCTTGGAACATTGATCAGCAAATGCTGTTCCTATAGTATATATCAAGACCACACTGGAATGAAATTTCTGTGCAATGAATTAGATTTATAGACAGATGGATAAGACAGGCAAATAGATGAATTGGATAGAGATCCAGTCCCCGCTGACATATGTTGAATCAATATTAAAATAACTGTGTTAAACCACAAGGTTTTACACTGTATGTTGACAGGAGTTAACAGGTGGTGAATGAAAGCGAGGTTTTTCCAAAGCAAGGTAATGGGACAATTTTTTCAGTGGTGACATCAGTAAGCCAAGGACACTGGTACCCCAAAATTGACAACATTTGTTATTTAGGAACATACAGTACTGGTACTGTTACCGAAATCTCGGAATGAAGAACTTATCGACACCAATGTGATGTAGATAAGCAGACACTTTATTAAAGGCTGGGTGCATGGTGAGTCCTCTCACGATCAATGCACACCATGGTTCAAAATCATACAACTTATATAGAACTCATTCATACATATTCATTAAGTATTCCTGCATAATCATAAGTTTTCCCATAAATCCTTAACATACTCTCCTCCCATATCCGATTCTGCGCAGTAAAGCTTAGAAAGGTCCGGAAATGGGTCTGGGGTACGATTTGGGTAGGTGGTATATGAGTCGGTGGTCTCGATCTCCCCCTGCCGGAACTACCGTTCACTTAAGGTAACTGTTTCTTGGCCGGCAACTATGGGTTGCTTCACTCGACTCTCCCCAGTTCACATTAATTCTCATTTTCACATTTTAGTACATTCTCCTAGGTTACATATAAACAATCATCTCAAATCTTAAGTCTGTTATCTAAGTTCTAAACATTCCTACTAGGTGATTCTGACCAATACCTCCGGCCTTAGTACGGGGCTGTACAGAGGATTTTTATAGCAGCTTTTACTATAGAATTTTCATTAAAATATATTTCTTATCCTTCTATATTTCTATTACATAATTGATTTTATAAAATCAAATAATCAATCAAATAAAGTCAATCAATCTTGATTTATTAACAAATCTGTAACAGTACCAGTTTGCCAGGTTATTCTGTAATCAAAAGCGAACAGGTTATAAACACTGGATGAAGCAAGGCTAATTCAAAGAAAATCCCATTGTTCCTAACACTGAGATCTAACTGCTATCTGCTATTGTTGGCATAGGTCTTCCTTCTCCAGGACCTGGCTGGATGGCATGGGAGGCAGGGTGTTGAAAGAGGTATCCTGAGACAGGTTGGGCTGCTTGGCACCAGCTGTCAGAGACATACATATTGCCGTGTAATGACTCTGTCACCACTATGAGCTCTTACCTATTTAGGGATGTGTCTCATTTAATCATAAACTCCTGCTGCAGCAGTATTATTCATGGCAATAGTGCCTTGAGCGTCTGCTAGGCTGGGGTCCTTTTGCGATAGGCATTACATGAAGCTGTAGCAAATTATAGTCCCTGGGACTGCTGGCCCACTCCTATTGCACTCAAGGGGAACTTCATCTCTGGTGCCAGTAGGAACTGTAACATAGCTTCCCATATGAAGCATGCACGTCCTTTGTAGTACAGCTCTCAGGTAGTCATGTATTGCCTGAGTCTTGATCTCATTAAAGTAGGCAAAACCTGTGATGAGAAACGATGGGATCAGTAGCTGTGCTAAGGTAATATAGCCAGCTAGGGTCAGGACAAGAAGTAATAGGTATCTGAAGATGAGTTGAAACCATTACCAGTACTTCTGCATTGACTTAATAAGCCTGTGGATTTTGTGTCAGCCTGCGTCAGACTCAGACCCTGAATATCACATTTTTCTAGGGTAAAAAAATGAAGAACAAAAAACCCTACGAAGCCATGGGTCTTAAGAACCAGTTTTCCGGACTTGGGGATGCACACACAAAATTTGTTATCCATCCTCTCAACCACACAAATCCAACACTGACCAAATTATTCCTTCTTTCCTCTTCTTCATGAATGCAAACCAGATTTAAAAGCAGATGCACATTGCTGCTTGGGTACTTTGCAAACATCTGGTGGTGATCAGAGGCCTCTGTGTCAATTAATCCAGCTCACAGATGGGTTAATTCTAAGAAAAATAAATATCTTCCATGGCTACTGGACTGTTGAACCCCTGAGGAGCTGGGTAGGAGCGAGCAAAGTTCTTATTAAATTGCCTCCTATGTTATCTATCAGCTGGCTGTGCCTTACAAGAGGGATGTTTAACAACGTGAGAATTAGATGTAAATATGGAGGTTTTCTCCATCTGCTCATACTTTAAATTAAGAGTTGGTCAAGCCCAGCACACTGAATTTGCAATGGGTTTTACTCTTTGCTATGTATGGTACAACTCATCTAAAGCCCTAGTGAGAAGGCTGCAGGAGGACACAGTGAAATTGTTATGGCACTGATCCCTGGGCTCCACTGTGCCCTGCAGGGTGATGAACAGCAAGACAAACCCTGCTGCTTCCAGAGTGTTCCCTGGCAGTGGAGACAGAGCATCGCTGTTGTAGGTGGCAAAGGGGAGCTCTGGGTTGGGGATGGAACAATGTGCTGGGTGCTGGGAAAGGGCTGCTGTGGGGCACTGCAGTCAAAGCCAGGCAGGGCAGGACACCACCATGAAAACTGCAACCCCACCTTCCTTTGCTGCTGAAGGACCTACTAGCTCCACAGTTTATGAACTCTCTGCAGTGGTGTCCGAAGCAACCCTGACCTGGAATCCTTAGTTCAGTGTCCCATCAAGTTAACCAGACTGGAAAGACAGGCTTGTCCTAATGAATACTGCCCTATGTTTCTGTCAGAGAAATGATAAAGGCTTATAACACAAAGGCATATACTTAAGATCACCTTATGAAAACACTTTGCCTTTTCAGTTGGTGTTAACTTTCAAAATTTTGAAAACTGCTGATGTTTGAGAAGTTTGATGTTCTTGCCTGTGGCAGGAACACAGCTGAGTGGTTTTGTTTAGGAGGAAGCAAAGGGTGGTTTTGTCAGAAAATGCTGAGTGTTTGTATAACCATCAGCCGTGCTCAGATCGAACATCTGCATTTCCAGGGACTGGCAGAAATGCAGTCACAACAGCAATATTTTGGCACCCAGCATCTCTTGAAAAGGAAAAAAAAATCAGACCCCAGAGCTGGTCGCTGTCTCCACCTGGAAGGAAAAGACTGCCAGACATAACCAACACACCCCATAGCATTGAGCACCACTCCTGTCCGCAGAATGGGGCAGTCTATTGGGAACAGGACAGCCTCCAGGACCCACCAGTGTGAAGAAGAGACAGGGCAGACAACAGGGAATTCGAAACATTTGACAGGAGCCCCTGGAAAGCTGAACACTGCCAGCTTCAGGTGTGGTGTCAGTTCTTTTTTCTTGACTGGATAACATGGGGGTAAGAAAAGAACTACTGCTTTTTAAATAGCATCCATAACTTCTAATTGCTCTGAAGTATCTCCAGTTTCTAAAGGACAGCAGTAGGAATAGAGTTCCTGTATTCCTCAAGAAGTTGTCTTTCTACTTGATTATAAATTCTTCCTCTATTTCTTTCCTGAACAGTTTCTTGGACTTTTTCCTCTCTTTTTTGAGTCTATAGACTTAAGTAGCTCTAAATCACACCAGTGGTCTTTATGATTTCCCACCAGAGCACACTTAGCCTCAGGTTAGTTTGAGCCCAGAATCCTGCAAGCACTGCCAAGAGTGTGACTTACCTGCTGAAGCTGTGGACCAAAAATCCCCACAAAAAGCGTCACTAGGCCCATAGATCAGTATTAAATGCTTCTTGCTACCAGGTCACACTTCTCAGTCTGCGTGGAAAATGGTGACCGCAGTCCTGTTTGATCTCCCAGTAAAGGTCTGATCTGAGGATGGAGATCTCTGTTCAGTTGGTCACAACAGCAATTGCTGAAAAGCATCAAGCAAAATAAAATGTGCCTAAACTCCCAACCTGACAATCCATGAAATGCTTCCTACTGCAAATTACAGTGTTACCCAAGCCCCTCAGATACCACAGGGACATCCAGATTGTGGAGCAGAGCCTTGCAGTGAATGGTGCACATCCTGGTGTGACGTGTGTATATTCTGACCAAGCTAGGACAGTGCTCGGGTGAACTAGGGCTTTTCTGGAAACAGCTCAGAAAAAGATTAATCTTTAATTTTATTCTTATCAAGAAAGACACAGTGTCCCTAAGGAGAAGATGTGACACGCTGCAGCTCACTCTGTGCACTCTCAGAGGCCCTGGGGACCTCACCAGCAGTCACGGGGAAGGCAGCACTCTGAAGTGGAGCATGAACCTTGCCTTTTATGTGTTGGGGTTTTTTAATCTCCTGTGCTATCTATGAGGTGTTCTCTTTTCCATTTGCCTAGAGCAAACACTACTAGAAGCAAGGAGGCAAACTGGGAAGCCAATGGAGTGGGGTAAAGACAAGGGATAGAGCTGCTGCTTTATCTCCCAGGAGGAATTCTACTGTGCAAAAATGTGTGAAAAATGTGAATTTTAGTGGCCAGTGTTTGAGAGCTTGTCATGCTGGTTTTGAAATGCTGTGAGGCAGGGGGGTCTAGCCACATCTCTGGAGGAACAGCCATGCAAACAGGAGGCTTGGTCTCACAGAGGTGCACTGGTGTGCAGTGGCTGGTAGCATAGATCTGCAGCAGGAAGGACTCCAGTATCTCACAGCCTGGGACGCAGCTGTATGCACAGCCCTGGCCCATAATTAAGCAGTGAGCCCTGGTCATCCTCTCCCTGCCAGTCACTTAACCATACCTCGGCTTGTCACTCAATGTGATGTGTGTCCTGTGGCTCTTAGCCACACTGGGAGGTCGATATGGGGTTTCCAGGGCTGTGAATACTGGCTGAGTGTGCCACCATGGGTGTCATTTGGATGTCTCCACTGTTAATGGGAGATGAAAATTAGAACAGAGATGAGATGAAGCTGAGATAATATCTCAGGGGCAACAGCATCTAAAACCCCACATTAGGAAGGATCTTAGCTGTGTGCCAGCACATGATTAGCATGCCGGACACAGACATGCTGGCCCAGAAGTTTCACCTTGTGGGAGTCCCACTGTTGTCATGAAGCCAGTATCTGAACCTGCATGATCATACCTATGTTCAGCATTTCAGTGTGAGGAAAGTCTAGGTTCATCCTGGTCTTTGCAGTTTCCAGGGAGTAATGTGATGACCATTATGTCAAAGCAGGTTGCCTGCTGTTCTGGCCTGCTGAACATTTGAGTGAGACCCATGCCCTGAAATGATTCTGCGATGGATTCACTCTCACCTGCAGAGCTGCTCCAGCAAAAGGAGAAGCTCACTGTTTAGTAAGCTGCAGAGCACAGCTGCCTGAGGAGCTCTGCACTGGCTTTTGGCTAGCGTGTTTCATGTCAGCCCAGCTGTGCCTGCCACATAAAGAATTCCTTGGGCAGTTCTGGCCCCAGGGCAGTGCCTCCACCTAGCCTCTCTGGACTGGGAGCTGCTAGAGTTTCAAACTATTTCAGCTGGAATGCATCTGTGCAAGGTAGTAATACTTACTTATGTCAATAGCAACTACCCCACCACTTGTCATCTTTTACAAATGAAGCAGGATAGTATTTGAATAAGAGCTCTCCAAGGACGACTTGCATGCTGCAACTTGTGCTGGCACTGGCTGACTGAGCAAAGTCTGCTTTGAAAGAGCGTGATGGGAGTGTGCTGCAAGTGATGCTGTCTTTGACATGAGGCATGAAAGAGATGTCCTCACTGTTTATTGCTGTTCCCATTTCAGGAGTGCCTTTCTCTCTGTAGGAGTGAGTATCTAGCAAAGCTTTTGCATCAGGATGCTAGCTTGGACTTGCTGGCTGGATTCCAGTTCAGGCAGTTACCATCTACCTCTGCAAACTTTCCATGCTGTTTCAGTTGGCTACAGAATGATTTTTCATTTCATGTTCAAATCTGATTTAAATAGTTACTTCATACACTTGAACAATTCCTTTATTTCACACCCAGTGGTGGGTGAAAGGATGTTATGTAGCATATACTTGGATCCACTTCAATGGCAGTTATTACCATCACTACTGGGGTTGCAGTGCTGAACAAATTCATGCTGAAGGGAGCAAGCCAGCAAAACTGGAAAATACTTCCGTGTAAAACAGCATTGGGTTTACAGTGTCCTACTTAATACACCAGCAGTTCATGACAGAAATCTATCATAACTCAAACACATTATTAATAGTAAATGTTTAGTTCTTGAAAAGGTTACTCGTGCTTACGTTAACCATGAGAAATGGGATCTCTTACCACTGAGAACAAGCCAGTTAAACACACAGCTTAGTCTCTGCAATAGTGACCAAACCCCGTACTAGATGTCTGCAATTTTCTGGCACCTCAAGAGGACAAACTCCTCCTCAGCTATTTGAGTTGCCTCATTTCACCAAGCAAACTTTTTTATTCCCTTATATTCCAGTTGTTGAAGTTCTTTCACCACCCTGTGCTCAAAACTCCTTTTCCTCCCACTTTTCAGAACTGTCATGGTTATCAGCTCAGCAATATGCAATGTAGATTCTTGAGATCTGATGTCATCTTGCTTGGCATATGTTACACACTCAAATAAGCTGTTGTGCTGAATAATGTACCATATGTATATTTCCCAGGTCCTCCCAGCATTGTGAAGACTTACCAGTGCTCTGATTGTATGCCACTTAAACCAGGATTTTTGTTGCTGTGTAGAGCTTCCAAGTCTGGTGTTACAAACTGAAATAAAATCCTCAGCTCACCCTCTCTTCTCAGCAGCATACTGCTCTGCCTATCCAACCCCGAAAAGGTCCTGGGAGAAGCCTACCCTGATGATCTTTTGAAGAAAGAAATCATGCTTGCTTGCATATGCTCACTTGTCCTGTAACACTTGAGGTGCTGCTTTGGATGGGGGTTTTATTATTTTTTAACTCCACAGAAAGAAATTAACACCCCAAATGGTCTTCCCGTAGCAGTTCAAATGGCACATCTCCTCTCCTGTGGGGCATGCAGAACTACATCAGCTCACCAGAGGTGGTGTGGAGCCACTTCCTTGGAGGTTTTTTTGGGACTTGTCTGAAGGTAGCCTAGTCCAGCTTTGCAACAGTCCTGCTACAAGTGGGAAGGGATGAGATATCTCCAGCAGCCCCTTCCAACCAACACTGTGGTGATGTTTTGTGCCAGATTCTGACCTTTCTGGTGTAGGAGGCTGCCAACGATGACCTTAAGCCTGGGGGGAGGAGGGAAGAAAGTGACCCAGAATGGCCAGAGCAGGAAAGGTGGTACCACAGTGCTCCTGCTCCAGCTGCAGGCTATACCCAGGCCTTGGTTTCCCTTGAAATGACACTGCAGGGAATGGACCCCACCTAGAGACAATAGAGCAGCAGGCAGCCACTCCTGCAAAGCCCCCTTCCTCCTTCTCCCCACAGGCTTGGTTATCCTGCTACAGACAACTCCCTGCAGCCAGCCCTGCATCTGCCTTGTCCCCTGCACAGTATGCTCCCCACCAGCCACGGGCACATCTGGACACTGAGGCAGCAGTAATGGCACTATCCACGCCAAGCCAGACACACACCGAGCACCGGACACCTTTTCTGCCTTCTCAACTAGCTGCACAACAAGCACCTCAGGGTGCTCCTGTGGTGCAAGGGGATGCAAGTGGTGTCACGACACGCCAAATGCCTGCTCAGATGAAGCCTTTCATTTTAAAAGCATCCAATTTTCAGAGAAACTTCTGTAATGTTTTTTCTTGGAGGAACACAATAGTAAGTAAAGTAGTGCATGTAAAGTGGTGCTCTCCAAGCGTTACTCATAAACAGAAGCACCAGCTTTAATAAGCCACCTTCGTTTTTTGGCTTTAATGCTTTTTGCACACGTGTTACTGGCATCATGTGTTTAAGTGATTCAGATTTAAAGATTCTGAAGCCGTTAAAGGAAAATGGAGTCTGATCACCATTGAGGTATCTGGTTTAGAGTGAGTAAAACATTCTGTTTTTTCTGGATCCCATTTGCACCCTGGGAAAACACTAGGAACAGATGGTTTACTATCCATTTTACAAGCAATTCAAACAGGAGTAGGCACCCTGCATGTTGCAAATGTTTACAGAGGTTAAGCATAATCAGCTTCTGCTAGTCCGTGCCAACTGCATTAATTAAGTTCGTGGTGAGTATGGGGGAAAAGCTTAAGGAAATACAGTTTTATGAACCTATTACGTTATTCTACATAGTATTCAAGATCACAGCTAAAGAGCTGACATAGATGGAAGAGTCCCAAGTCTACAGCAGAGAAATTTAATTTTCACGTTAGGTTGTTTATCAGTACCAGTGACTAGCAAAATAAATCTTTAGTTGCGTTCCACCCTGCAGGTTGGAAAGGATCTTAGAACAATTGCTGTGGAGAGGTACCCTATCTGATAGGAATGGTTTTTTGTTAGTGCTGATCTGTTAGCACAGAAGAAGTAATGGGAAGATTTTATTTTCATAGCGGTTCTTTGGGGCAACTGAAAAGCTATCTTTGGTGTTCTTGCTTTTGGCCAACAACAGCTAAACTTTGTACATATTCTCTTCATTTCTTTGAGAAAACCAGTGTGAGACATATGCTAGTCAATATCTACAATGTTTGAATTGATAAGGAAACCTATGACCCCATCTTCTTTAACTACATCTGAAGTGCAAGCCACCAAGAAGGTCTGTCTTTCTTCTATGATTTCTATGTATATTTGATTTCTAGGTGTATTGTACAAGTCCAGCAAGGGCTATCCATCAGTAGACACCAACAGTCAGTAGAACAAGCAGTCTAAGAGTTTATTTTCTTGCTTGTCCAAAGTGAAAGGTCTGAAAAGTAGCACACTCTCCCTTGTAGGTGAAATCTTTTCATGGCTTCCTCTACATAAACATGTGAAAGAGCTTCATTATGCTATTAAAATCAGCGTAATGACTCATTTAATAGCCCAAACAGATTTGCTCAGAAATCATTACAACTCATGAAATATAAAGTGCAAGTTCTTTGTCATGTCTGTAGGAATATTGATCTGGAGGAAAAGATTTCATGTTAATAAATCCCACCAGCTCAGAGCATCCCTGTTACAAATGGAGTTTTAAATTTGGAATTTGGAGAGAAGTGGTGTAATGGGCTCTAGGCTGCAAACAGGCTTTGTTACACAACCTTTACACTGCATTTTTTAAACTAAGCCACAGGTGTTAGTAGCTATAAAATGTTATACCGATGGTATAAAGTTTGAGAAAGAATTTATTTTTTTTCTGAGTCAGTAGTGAAACAATGTCACACTCCGGTTTACTTTCAGGACACAAAACCTAGGCCTGGTCAGCTGGCTTAATTTATGTACAATAGACCTTTGTTTAATAAGTATTGAACTTTAATATGACTGAAAACTTGACTTCTGGAACCTGAACAGAATCAAAGTGCATTTACTGCTTGTATTGTGACAGCAAGCATTTTGTTTCCTGGGAAAACCTGCAGCCGCTCTGCTCAAGGCTTGCTGAGAACTGAGACTATTTGTTGTGACAAGGTTTGGCACTTCCACAGCAACTGAAGTTCTTTTCTTCTTTCCAAAGCCCCAAATACTTTAAAATACCTTCTAGAAAAAAGCATAGCTCTGCCTCATATGCTTGACTCCTCAGGAAGATGTTGCGACTATGTTCAGTTTTCAATGAGGGAAGAGGTTTGGAAAAGAAGGAAAATAAAATCCACTCATGCTCTAACACAACTAATGTTATTCAAAGAAATTCAAAAGGCAAGTATTAAACTATTATGAAATAGCAAGATAAATGCTTCTATCAAGAAATAATCCTTTTGTTTCCTGTCTGAATCATTTTGTCAAAAGCCCCATGTAATTTTTACCATTAAATGTTCTGGGGTAAAAAAAATCACTGTGTTAGCTTAATCTACCTGATTGCTCTTTTGAGGAATCATCCGAAATATCAGCTCTTCTTTCTGGTACTATGACTACCTTTGTCTTATGCCAAAGTATTTGAAAAAGAATACACTTTTAGCATGAGGTGCTACAGCATACCTTGGAAAAGTGAGGCAATGGATTACAGATGCTCTGACTCCTAAGCGATGAAAGTGCTATCTGGAGCTCATGCAGGATGCCTTCTCTCTATTTGTGCACATGTTGCTTGCTGCTCTAAGCCTTTGACACCAGGCTCCCAGTAGAGTAGCCTTCTTCAGCTCTTGTTTTAAAACTTCTGTGGAGTAATAATACTGTGAGCTGTAAAACAACTTCTTTGCTTTCCCCATTGATGGTGATCCCATCAGCAGCTGGGGTCTCCAAGGGCACCATGGGGGTCAGTCTCCAGAGGTGATGGAGCTGCACCTCAGGCTGGGAGACACAGAGGTCTACTTTCAGGAAATCTTTCACATTGCCAAGCCTACAGCTCTGTGGCTCAGACAGGCATAACAAAGCACTGAAGACTCTTCTTTGTCTTGCTTCAGTTCACAAGTGCATTAGGGAGGAGATAGTAAAACATAGAAACAATGTAGGTAAGTCTTAACTGCGTATTGTTTTGTAAGAATACTGTAAACTGCAGGTCCAAGAAATAATATTGGTCCTTTCAAAAAACTTTCCTCAAGGTTTGTCCCTGACCAGTGGTGTCAGAACTCATGTTATTTTCTTCTGAAAGTTAAAGGAGAGAAGTGCATCCATTTCTTTGCAAAAATACTTAGTTCATTATTTCTTCATCCATATGATAAAGGAGAGCCTAGGAAAATACCCTGTTCTCCTTCTAAAAGGCAAGATCCCACCAGGCACTGTGGGGTACCTTCCTGTGATGCACCTGAAGTTACCAGTGACTTCTTGCAGAATTCAGCTACCGAGTAATTGGGAAGGTCCTGAGAAAACATGAAGAGCAAACGAGCACAAGCAGTGCAACTGCTTTTACCAGGTCAAGATATCCTGTCTATTCAGTGTTGATATTTGACCTGTGACAGCACCAGAGGCTTCTGAAAAAGTGCACCAGGAAGAAATTAGTTTTGTAAAAACATGGGAGGAGAGAAAGCAAGAGCAAGTTAATGTATCTGCCACCAGATGTAGTCAGAAGAAACAAGTAGGCATATTAAATGCATCTCTATCAATTTCAAATGACTCTATATCAATTCTTTACAGGATGTGTCACCTTCATATGCTAAACTACCTAAATTTTTGTAGGAATTATCTCAAACCAAGCCCCAGGGAGACACCTGGTAAACCTACAACTGAGAGAAGTGTTACTAAAGCAGAAAACACAGAAGCAAGTTATTAAAACCTCAGATCACACTGAACTGACTGAAAGAGAATGCAAAGGATATCATTATTGTTAAGAACTAGCAGCTAATTGCTTAATGAAAATCAGGTGGTTTGCATCCTGTGAATAACTTCCAGGAACATAGCTTATTTTATTTCATTCAAATAATCTTTGGAAGAAAAGTGGTCTGGTTTGTTTCTGTACCGTTCCCTTTGTGGCAGTACACAATTTCAATAACGCTTTAACAGAACAGCAGATGCAGTGAAACAATGCAGCCTCTAAGGTTGTTGAAAACCCTTCATAGAACCTGACAATTCAGAGAGCAGATGTCATTCTGACACTTACTGTTTCTTTCTCCAGGTGTACACCTTGTGATATAGGAAATAAGACACTTCCCTCTATGCCAGTGAAAGATTTTCTCACTCAAATGGTGAACAAAGCACCTCTCAAAATTGATTCTTCTTTTGTGTCAGACTTTGCCAGGCACAAGAAACCAAAAGGCATGTAACGATTTTGGGTGCCAGACCTGTGAGTTAGAAACTTGAGAGTGGAAAATGCAGTCTTACGCAGATGCGGTCAGGACATTTCTACAAACGTGTGCCCTTAACATGAAGGAGGTAAGGAAATCTTCCTTTCCTCTGCCAGATAAAACAGCAAACTCATACTCTGCAAAGGTTTCCCAGACTACAAATCACTTTTGAAATGTGGTGTGTACTTTCATGCAGCTCTGGAAATCAGCGCCTTGTATGTCTCAGGAACATCCACATCTCCTACAACCAGATGGGTCAGCCAGTATTCAGGACCCTCCTTCCAGGAATCTGGCCCACTGAGAAACCCAGCAAAGAAGCACTGGCGATAGTCAGTGCAGAAGACTGACACCATCTTGCTAAAAGGGAAAACAGTGGGCAAATAGTCTTAACGAAGTCTACGCTGACGATTAAACAAAAGGACATAAAATTGCCATGGATTCCTCTTCAACAGTTTTCCTTTATGAACTAGACAGGTTAGTAAAACAGACTTCTGCCCCCACTTTTGTGTCACTGATATCCCAGCTTCCTTCATTGAAGTTGTGCATCAGGCTTGGTTCAGAGTCGGTGCTTGTCATGGCTATGGGTAAATTTCTGATGCTCAAAGACGAAGGCAAGGTGTTCATATTTCTCTCCTTTCCTACTGCCAACTGGTCATTAAATCCCAGCACAAAAGCTCTAAAAGCAGTGATGGGAGCATCCTAACATGTGTTGAAACTTCCCAAACCAAATGTAATAAGCAATTACACAGACAGCTGACAACATTAGGTTCAGTCTTCCTCGGGCTGGTGAGACCACAGGAGAGCAAACTGGCACAATGCCACCATCAAAACATGCCAACATCAGTCAGGGGCCTTCTACACCAAACTAGCCTAAGCATACCTAAGTGTGACCTAAGGCTGGCCTGAGGGAAAGCTGAGCCTGTAGTATTAGGAGAAATGTGGTTACTGCCCTACTCTGCCCACTGTCTTTCACTGGGGAACTGTAATCCCAGCTGACCTTGTTTTTCCTGGACTCTTTGGTGGCATTTGATGTCTACTGGACAGGGCTGCAAACAGCACAGAGCCTTTGGAGATTGCTCTCAAGACCTGCCTGTTGCTGGAAGTGGTATCTAGCAGGTATTGTGCCTCCCACAAAATATTCTTCAGGGAAAAAAAGTAAGCATCCTGCCTGCTTCAGTCCTTCTAAGCATGTCGCTCTGTTGCTATGTTCTCTACACTGGGTGCCACCAATTGCCAACACCATTTCAACACCTTGTCTTCCCTCTGTGAAGACAGCTACCTGGCTCAGCTAAAATAAGGAAAGCAGATAAACAGAATAATCCTTGTGAGCTGCTAAGGAAGCAAATAGAACAGATGGGAAACTGCTTTCTTACCCATGGAAGTCAGGGGGATTTCTGAGTTTTTCATATCCTGCACTGAGGAAAAAGGACCTTTCAAGGATTTTTGTGAAAAAAAAAAAAAAAAAAAAAAAAAAAAGGTATCTCTGCCCATCACAGAAAAGCTACTAATCCACTGGCTCAGACACTTGCCTAGAGCTGTGGAGCAGCCAAAATGAGTTCTCACTTCCCTTAATTCAGAGCAGAGAGCTGAAATCCCTCTCCCACATCATCACAGAGTACCAGCTATTCCAGGCAAACTTGTGCCATCAGTATCCATCAGTTCCCTTACCCTCTCTCTAAATTCCTATCTGAGCTGAGCAATCTTTCCTGTCCAAAACAGTATGGCTTTTTTAGAATGTATAGGTTTCAAAAATTTGCATTTTCCAACAGCAACAGTTTCAGGAGAATACATGCCACTAGCCATGGAGGTGCTACAGCCCCTCCTCTTCCCCATGGCTGCTGCTGAGCAGTGGAACGTGCTTAGTGGGACTGCAGGAATTTCCAGAGATCCCTCTCACTGTGGTCACAACTAATGACTAAAAGCAAAACTCACTTGGGAATCCTGACCTGACCATATGCAGTCCAGTTCAACCAAATATTGGTCTTGCCTTTTAACAGTGAGAAGAAAAGTTTTCTACTTTTCTTCCCCCCAGGTTTTTGGGTGTGGTTTTTTGTGTGCTCTTAATAATTCTCAGAACACAAAGAAACCCCATGGACCCCACATGAAAACTTAAAGATCTTCCCTTCAGCATCTGGCTCTTTAATGCTGTGGCATTCAAGAGCAAGTTAAATATAAGTTGAAATAACTGACTGCAGAAATGGACAAAGCTGAAGAAGGAGACTTAAGACTTATTCCAGTAAAACTAACTAAAATGCATAAGGAAAAGTAAACCAGCCACATTCGCTTGAAATAATTGCCTAAATAAGCAATAATTGCAAGTGCCAAAACCCTGTAAGAGCATGGGTAGGTGATAACAGCTATGCAGAAATCAAAAGGGAAGGATGCTTCAAAGGTAAGAGGGCAGACACAGGTGCGCTGTTTGCAGCACAGAAAAGACATCAGCCTATTCCTCAAATAGCAAAGGACAGTTCCCAACATGACCATTGTTACCACTTCCACAATTGCTGTTGCGTCAACAATAGATCAGCTGGCAGCAACTCACAAATGATCATTCACCACAGCATACGGCAATGCAAGCAAGGCTGGACTCCCACCTCCATCAATTGAACATTGCTTTGGGTAAGTCATAGCTTTGCAGGGACTTGCGCTTCCTTGTGTGCACTCTCCCCCTCTCGCCTCTGTGCTCTTGGAAACAAAAGTTGTCAGGTGTTTGTGTGAACTGGCAGGCTGCCTAACCACCCTTGTCAAAACGGCTTTGCAAATTTGAGCTGAGCACCAAAGGCTTACAAAGGGACTGCTTCTACTTAATGAGCTCACTTGATACGCAAGGCATACAATTTCTCTGCACTCTTGGTTTCACTGAAGGGCTAGGAACATTCTGTATTTTGATAACAGTAAATCACCAACAGACCCCCACATGCAACACTTTAGCATTGTAAAAATTTGGAACACTGACATTCATGATGAAAAAGAACCCATGTGTTTTTTGTTGAGGCAAGGAGCAAAAGAGAGCTGAACGGTGCTGTGGCACAGCCTTGTGCCATAGGCTGATTTACTGCAAGATCTTAGTTGCTGTGTAACTGAAGTTGTGCCATCGTTGATTCCTGGTCTCAGCTTAGCTCTTAATGAAGTCAGTAAACCTTGCTCGCTTGGTCTTGCACTGAAGCAGGCTGGCTTAGCACATTACAAGTAATTTCTTTCTTTCTTTTTCAAAACCTGCAGCAAGTCATTGGATTCCTCCCACCTTTTGCCCACAAGAGCAGTACATCAGAAAGACAGCTAGTGAATCAGTCTTTCACAGTACTGTGACGCTGGTAAATCTCTAAGACAACAGCTCACTGAAGGTGAAAGTAGATGCCACTGATGCCTTTCCCTTGCTAACCTTTTCTCCCCTCCTCCTTCCCACCTTCTCATTCCAACCTGATCTGATTTCACTTGGGACCAGGGATGTGTTCTTGGGAGCTTTGCTGCAGGCAGAAACCAGTGTGGTACAGGGGACCTTCTCCTTGCCTTCTTTGCTTTAACACATTCCTGAGGGGGTGCAAAAACTCACCTGCCCCCCTGGCAGCTACCTCTGATACAGAGTTCTGCTCCAGAACAGGCTGCACCCAGCCCTCCCCACAGCTGGGCAGGTCTCCTGCTGCAAGGAGACCGCTGCAGTAGGGGTTGGCTTCTGCCCTTGATACTCAGACCAGGTCACAGGGTCCTAAAAGAGCATTAAGCCCCACATCACCACCAACCCTGCATGGCTGGGTCTCACATAGATGCAGAACGGCAGTGCTGCCAAGAGGCCTGTATGCCAGACATCATGTGGGCACATGCCTGGCAAAAGGCTGGACCACGTGAGCAGCCTCTCACCCAGAAACCTGCCTGTGCCCAGCCACTTCTCACCTTTCCCGGCACGGACTGTCACTCCCAAACTCTGCAGGCAAAGCTGCCCCATGGGTGTTCCCTCACCTGCTTCAGGAGAAAAATGCTTCATGAGCTGCAGCTGCTTAATGGTGCTGCTCAGCAGGCACACAGCTGGCAGCTCCCGACAACATAGGCCAGAGCACTCACCGTGGCTAAAATGGCCGGACAAGACAGGTGGAGGAGAGTAGCCTTCCCACTGGCACAGTTAGGGCTAAATGAGGACAGTGGCCAGATGCTGACTGGAAGCTCTGGGCTGTGTGCTTTGGTATTCGACCAGCTCAGCCCCCTGCGTGGCCCTTTAATACCACCTGCTGCACTGAAGGGCCTGATCCCGTATCAGCGCTCTAGCAAGCGCATCACCTCGTGGGCGTTGGTTAGCACCAAGTGGGATTATGGAGCATTTTGCTGAATCAGGCTAACCACTAACAGCAGACTAAAACGATTTGTGAACCTGGGCATTTGCACTGTGAAACAGTACATTTTTTTATGCAGTGTCTTCTTAAGTCAACAATCTTTAAGTACGTTAGGGATTGGACAACTTGTTGCCAACAGCACAGACCAGTCAGATTTGAGCTACAGCGTAGTTTGTCAGGCTAACATAAAAACCTGGTCTGCCTTTCTTTAAGGAAAGAAAAAAAAAAAAAAAAAAAGGCACTATGAATGGTTCCTACTGCAATGCCAAGAATAATATCGAGAGGAAATGTACTCAAGTGAGTCTGGAAACCATTTTACCCAGGAATGAAATATAATTGGGTGTTTTTCTTAATGGAGCACTAAGCTACATTAGCAAAAGCGATGTGCCTTCACCAACATGTAAGCATATATAAAAGCCTGTTTTCAGAGGAGGGAAAAGCCATTTTTAAAGCTATCTTGGAAATGTTAAATAGACCACATTTGTAGCAATTAATTCGTAACATTTTTCGTCTTATTTCTTCCAGAATGTATGTGTTCCTAGAACCAGCTGACAGAAAGACACAGAACAGCCCTAAAGATACCTATACACACACTTTCACCACAAGAGGTGTTAAATTTGCAAGCTGCCGGAGCAGTTCACCCCTGACAGCGGGCAGCCTCCTCCACACGGGGAAGCGCGGCAGGTTGGATGAGTTGCTCTAGAGGTAATAACCTGCTCACAGCCACCACCTTCCAGCAGGAGGGCAGGCAGGAGCAAGCTCACCAGCTGCCCTGGTAGCAGCAAGACGACAGAATCCCAGGGGTATCTCCTGCACTTGCACATTGTAGCCACGTGCACAAGAAGCCCACTATTTCGAGACTACAGAGAGCTGCAGCGCGTGCGACAGCCCCCTGCTCTGCACAGGCATCAGGTTGCATGCAGCGGTTTCACAGCCCCACCACTGCTGCTTGGCCAGAAGGGCTGACCACTTGTGTTTGCAGCCCACCTGCAACCTTAGGCACTGGAGGAAAAGCCAATCGCTGTGGCAGGTTTCCACGCTGTAGCTGAGGTAGGTAGCTTAAGGCTTCCTGTGCGTTCAGCAGACACATTTTCAGGATTCAACTCACTTTGCTATTTTAGGTATCTACTTTAAGGAGATGAATCACACCTAGCTCCCACCTTTCTCCACTAGGCAGAGAAGCAGCTCTGACTACTTCAGATGCAGAGAGCTACAGTTATTCAAACTGATCCCACCCTGGGCGTTATTAACTGCCCAGCTCCAAAACTCAGGCACATAAAATGCACCGGTAAAAGAATGGGCAAGTCTGAGTTGTCAGGCCAGGGATGACATCTTCCCCATAAAGGAGTCTGGTTTTGAATTCACCTTGGACAAGAATAAGGAAGCGTATGGCTATGCAGCCTCACTGGTGTGCATGACTGCAGACAGTGTTTGCTGTGATCTCTAGTCCCGTTGTCCTCTGCCGTCCAGTGAATGAAGTTACTTGGCCATCAGTTTGTTAAAATTTTGCTGTCAGACAGCGCAAGGCTCGCGTCTATTAAGATTAGAAAACCTGTGCTTCCCCACTCCCTCCTTCCCAAAAGCAGCTGCGGTGAAAGAAAAGATTAATACTGAAGAGCTGTGAATAGAATTTAAAATCTGACCTCATGGGTAGGCTAAGTTGTTCCAGTTTCTTGTTCTAGCAGTCAGTCATTTTTATTTCTTTTTTTTTTTCTTTTTTATGGCCAAAATAAACATTTTCACAAGGAAAAAGAAGAATGTTCAAAAAACCTGACATAACTTCCATAAAAAACACTACCAAAACTCCACTAAAAATCCAAAATTTTAATCTTGGAACAACCACCTTTTTACAAAGAGATCTGAAAGACTGAGTGTACATATTCACAAAAGCAACAAACTAAGGCATATTCTCCATAGCTGTGTTTATGAATTAAAAACTTTGAGAAGTCATGTGACACTATCTCATTTAAACCTTGTCAAGATACAGTCAATAAAAATTTTAAAATGTTTGACTTACTTTTACATGTAGTTGACTGTTGGTTTACACAATTACCAAGAGTATGAGCTAGATTAATTTCAAATCACTGAAACAAATACTCTGGTAAAAGCATGAAGCTTAAACATTATTTTAAAGTACTCATTAGAAATGCAAAATTTCAATTATAATTAAGAAATGTTAAAGACACTACATTCCTTATATATCAAGCCTGAATGTATCTTTTTTGTACAGTATGCACATAATTGTCTTTATAAATACGAAATAATTTATCTATAAATATCTCAAACATGACTAGTAGCTGAAGGGAAGCTGAAAAACTATTTCAATTTGGCCTGAAAAATTTAAAAAACTTAACAGTCATCCCATACATACAGAACTCCGATAGCTCTATCCCAAGGGCTGCCATTTTGGCCAATATCCTTTGACTCATTCTCTTCACACCCACTCATGAAGCACCTGCCAGTACATTGCCAGTAAAGAATTATGGCATCTCTCCTGTAATGGAATAGTCTCTAGAACTAGCAAGGCTGCTGCTAGAGAAAACTTAATGAGACATAAGTACCTTAATTAAACAGAAGAAATATGTGCTGTAATGTGTTACAGTTAGCAGAGATAAAAGAACTCTTGAACTAGACTGTCAAACAACAAAAATATGGATGTTCTTTATTTAAGTTTTCGAATGAACTCTATAGTGTTTATAAAAAATAAGACAAAACTATTACGAGACATCTGTGACAAATTCCAAAGCCTACATCAGCTTTCTTATAAGCCCCCTAATCAGTTCCTTTAAATCCAGAGCCACAGTACGTTTGTTAGTCAAGTCTCTTGTCCTGACAGGAGCTCATCAAACCTCTCCATCTCACGACCAGCCTTTTGTGATTTTGACTTAACGGTTTCATGGCATGTGATACTGTCCTGTGCACAGGTTCAGCCTGTTTAACACAGGACTCATACCAAGTACATGTTAAATGTCAGTATGGTACATCATTGTACTCCCCACAGCACACACACTTTTCAACAACCCTCCTTGAAGTACAACACAAGTTTTCAAAAATACAGCCTTAAAACACAAAACCAAGAAGTGTTAATAGAAGTAAAATTTTAAAAAAGTTTTAACTTCTTCTCATTGCTTTTCATTCCTCAGCTGCCATGAATCACAGAATTGTCAATGTTGGATGGGACTCTGGAGATTATCTAGTCCAACCAGCTGCTAAAGTAGTTCTCCTAGAGTGGGTTGCACAGAATCACACCCAGGCAGATTTTGAATGTCTCCAGAGAAGGATACCCTGCAACCTCTCTGGGCAGCCTGTTCCAGTGCTCGCTCACCCTCACAGTAAAGAAGTTCTTCCTTATATTTAGATGGAACTTCCTGTGTTGCAGTTTGTGCCCGTTGCCCCTTGTCCTGTTGCTGGGCTCTACTGAAAAGAGCCTGGCCCCAGCCTCTTGACACTCACCCTTAAGATACTTGGAAAGATCCAATTTTCTCCAGGCTAAACAGGCCCAACTCCCCCAGCCTTTCCTCAGAAGGGAGGTGCTCCAGCCACCTCACCATCTCTGTAGCCCTTGCTGGACCCTCTCCAGTAGTTCCCTGTCTCTCTTGAACTGGGAAGCCCACCACCAGCCTCACCAGGGCAGAGCAGAGGGGGAGGATCACCTCCCCGGACCTGCTGGCCACGCTTCTCCTAATGCCCCCCAGGATCCCACTGGCCTTCTTGGCCACCAGGGCACACTGCTGGCTCATGGGCACCTTGCTGTGCTCCAGCACTCCCAGGTCCTTCTCCGCAGAGCTGCCTTCCAGCAGGTCAGCCCCAGCCTGTGCGGGTGTGTGGGGTTGTCCCTCCCCAGGTGCAGGACCCTACACTTGCCTCTGCTGAACTTCATCAGGTTCCTCTCTGCCCGATTCTCTGGCCTGTCCAGGTCTCACTGAACGGCAGCACAGCCTATTGGGTATCAAGGAAGGGCAACATTTCATTCTTTTCCTAGTCTTTTCACCAATTTTGCAACTGGACTTTGTAATTTTCAGACAGACACAAGAGCACACCCACTCACATGTTGTAACATGATTACAGCAAAATCAAAAGCCACAAAATAAAATAATGGTGAGCATTCCATAAGTGGAATTTTAACTTTTGGTCAACATTTCTGCTAGGCTAAAGGCAAAAATATGCTATATAAAATCACTTTAACAACTGCAGAAAAAAACCTCTTGTTTAATTTAGCCTCAGCTTCATGTGTGGTCAGCCTGAACTATGCAATTTCCTAAAAGAACAATTATATAGTAGATTGTAAAGCTAAATTTCTTCCCTACTTGTATTCATTAGCAGCTTCTCCCCTTGCAAAACAACATTCATGTGAAAAAATTTACTGTGGCACTCAGAACAGTTGAAGGCAAACACACGTGTACGAGCAACAAAAGCTGTCAAGGTGACAAACGATTCAATGGACTGCTTTCTTCGCCACCTGCAGCAAGCTTGAGTGTTGTTAGCTTTCGAGGGGGGTGCTGAGGACTCTTACGAAGGTTGTCGTCCATCTGCAGAGAAATAATGAGAGCCGAATCTGGCACACAGTAGAATATAGATTATACAATTAGCCTATCTGTCAAGGCTGCCATCATTAATGCTGATTTGTAGTGGTTTGGGGAAGGGGGGGGGGCAGGGGGGGCAGTATTTTTTACCCTGTTATTTCAGTCCCAGCCAAAACTGATACTTTGGTTCCTTTCCACTCCTGAACACTTTTTCCACTCCTAAATACATGCTTGTGTTAGAGCTGCTATTCATTCCATTAGCATATGTTACATCAAACCCAGGGCAAACAGATGTGCTTCTCCTCAATCGTTTCACCAAGATTGCTAAAGAAAGCAACACTGGACCTTCTTCTAAGAGGTCAAAGTTTCAATTTGGTATAATAGCCAAATGCTGCTAGAAAGCATATAAGTCAAACTGCTAACATCAATGGATGCTTTTGCATGTTCGTTCAGCAACTTGCAAGAACAAACCTTTTTCAAATTAAGAATGTTCTGGAGGCACTGGGTGAATTCAGGATAATTACAGATTTCAAAAAGTATTTAATAAAGAACTTGTTGTAAGCCCTTTTCAAAGACAGGTTAAAATTAAGCTCTGAATATAAAGATTTTATATTTTCATAGCAAATCAATCTAATACTCTGTGCATAATGTGCTATCAAAGAGTCTAGTTACTACAGAATAAACAGTCACAGAAGACAGCACAGGGGAGATCTCCAGAGGCTGTCTAGTCCATCCCATTTCCTCAAGGTAGGACCAGCTTTACCTAAATCATGCCTGACAAATATATGTGCAACCCATTCTTTAAAACTTCCACAGCCACACTTCAAAACCACAAAGAGGAGATACAATCAATACATAATGCTACAAAAGCTGATCATAGTCAATGATCTATTTCATACACTAATCTTTTTTTCAGGAAGAAATGCCTTCCAACCTTCAGGTTAAAAGTCCTCTGTCTGCATCAGAAGACTAATTCTCCCCAAGTGTTTTTCACACAGGTTGATAGGTGCTGAACGAGTGCTTTAGAAACAAAAAAAACCCCAAAGAAATAAAAGCTAGATGTAGAACAAGCAGGACAAAGTGTGACTGTAGGTTAGGGACTACAGCATTCAGCTGGGAACAAGGAGAGCTGGCAATCAGTCTTAACTTGCAAGACCATTTCCGAGTTTTGATCAAAACATTTGCCTCCTCCTTTGCTGAAATGTACACTTGCAGAAAGACACCCTTCTTTTGTTGATATGTGTGCTTGCAAGACAATGTTCTTTGGATTGTAATAAAAATACTTTTAAAGTACAAGGCTTCATTAATTATTCCTTTCAAACGACATATTCTTCCTGCCTCTTACACAAAGTAACTCTCTAGAAAAAAGCAATTAAAGTGTCCATTGTACAGTTGCAGTTGACATGCAAGAATATCTGTGAACAAGTAACCACAATGAAGCAGGAAAATTAGAGACTGAAGCAAAAGTAACCTTTTCAATCAAGTTGGATTCTTTATTTACAAGCTGTGTGAGTTTCTGCAGATTAGCATCTGCTGTATCCTGTCCAGCCGGAGAATGGCCTGGAGAGTGAAGGCAGAAAGATGAAGAGTGAAAAGGTATTTACAAAAGCTTTGAAACCCTTAAAAAATAAACCCACATTGGAGAAAAAGTTCATGCGCTATTTTTATCTGAAGAAGAATTTAAGTGGAAAAGCCATTCCATGTGAAAAAACCACAAGTACTAAGCATGAGCCATAGCACAGATACAGGTGCATTTTGCCAATGCTTGTCAAAGTTTAAAACTGAGTATTAACCCTTGCTTTTAATTTTCAGTCCCTCCTGCACAACTCTGGAAGTTTCTCTACCTCATTTCCCCACAGAAGCTCTAGCATAAACTACGTAAAATCCAATTCTGCCTTGGTTCACAGGTGGAATCCTGGAGTCCTAATTCAAACAAGACTACACATGACAAAAAGGGGAAAAGAAACACAGCTTACCTAAGACAGTTAACCTGAAGTAGCAAGTCAAAATATCATCACAGAATCGACACAGATTGGGAAGCTGCTTCAAATGCTCTTGTAATTGTACTCTGGGGAAGCACACTTTATAAATTGGTGCAAGGAAACCAAACACAAAGGCATCCAAGGTGGTAGGACTGAAAAGAGTGACAAAACAAAAGCGACTGAGGTAAGACGTTAAGACCTCTACAACTCAACCATTTTCTGTATATGTCAAACATAACTCAGGACAGGAGACAGTCAGCTCTTCTGGTATTCTATCTTTTCATATCAATCTGGTAAATGCTTTGTACAGATTGATTTCAATGCCTCTGAACAAGAGACATGCTGGCAAGCTGAAACAGTAACTTCAGCATTCAAAGGCAGCCATGCTGTCATGTACACTGACAAACAAGCCACTCTGAAACACATTTCTGACACCACAAAAGCCAAGCTGTATACCAGGGGACCAGGCTCCTCTCTCATGAAGTGGTCCAACTTCAGTGGCTGAAGAAACAGATCATCCTTTTTAAGCCCTGTGGGTGCTTTGCTGTTGGCAGTACCTGCTTCCTGCTCTGTGCACATACCACAGGAAGAGGAGTATTCCTGGACCAACATCCTCCTCCCATGAAGGTAGTGGTAACACCTCAGGCTTAAAGCATTTCTTCTATGTATGAGCACAGGAGGTGACATTCACTGGCTAGAAAAGCATTCTGTAGCGCTACACTAATTCATCAGGCACCCCACATTTTCTTAGCAGCTGTGGGCAGCATCCACTTGTCTGTGGAAAACACAAGGTAAGGAAGACATCACATTGCCTTAGTCTAAAGATCTCATTTGTGCCCTGTTTGCTCATTCAGATTTATCTGAAAAGCACAAGTGTGAGACATGAAACTACTGTGCAGCACTTTTAACCTGCTCTGGCAGGTTAGAAAAAAAATTAAAATTACATGTAAAGTGTTCACAGAGTCATGTGGCATCTGTTTTATCAGTCATTAAAAAAAAAAATAAAAAGAAGTCACACTCACGTATCCCCAAAGAAAAACTGAGATGTTCCCAATCTCTTCGACAGGAGATTTAGGCACTCCTTGGCATCCCTGTATATCTGATGAGACACAAGACTGTCTGAGAGCCCTAGGTGTAGCAAAGCTAGTAGCACAGCATTGTTCATCGTCTGACAGTGTGCTAGGCTGTTTCAGTTCTTGCCTTCAAAAGCATCAACTTACAAATTCTTTACTACAGAACACACACCTGTGCTTCTACTTCAGTGAGACTGTAGAGTGGAGGCCCTCCTCTGGTCAGCAAGATCCTGTTCAGCGCTTCCCTGGACATCCTTCCAGGCAGATACAAACTCAGTGGGAAGGCAATCCTTGAGGCAAACCATGGCTTTGTCACACTGCAGTAATTTTCAGCCTCAACCCAAAAAGTGTGCAGCTGTATCAACACAAGGGAAAATATGACTGGAATTTAAGTAAGAATAGCATGTATCTCTTAAAAGTTTGATGCGTATGATCTCCGTCAGAGAAGCAGAAGCACCAGGAATTACTGTAATTTAAGGCAATCAGGCTCCATAAAGGATTATACTAACCCTTTGACAGTAGGAGTGTATAATTAAGGTAACAGCTACCTTCCACCCAAAGAAAACCAAGAAAGATAATACATAGACCCATAACATGTGCCTAAACTATATTACATGCTCATGTTTATATATGTATATACCTACACCCACACTCCTACACACACCATACATAGAAAATATATGACAAAAAAGTGGCAGACTTACAGGATCAGGGTGAACTCTCCTAGAATTTTTCTATTTTGTTTATATCAATCTTAAATAAAAGATACGATGAAATCATGAATTGAAACCTAGGGGGTCAGCTGACGACACTAGCCTATGATACCATCCCATCTGAGTATTTTTTCCTGTGCAACTGAAGGCAAAGTCATTTAGCAGATCCAATGTCTGGGATTTTTACCTCTAAGTACTTAGACTAAACTGGTGAGGGCTGTGGCCTTGTGCTACTTAGAACTGAAAAATGAAACTACTGATGGATATCTTAATTTTCTCAAAAGTTCTAAATGAACAGTTCAAACGGCTTCCACAGTTGCGCACCCACACATCAGACATAGCAATCTTACTCAAAGCTTTTTCAAAAGAGTCAAATGAAACAAAAAAACAGCTACAATAGCTTTTTCAGGATACTGTTTCCCAAAAAAGGATTAAAAACCCCACATTCACAGGTGCCCTTTTAAAATGTTTCATAAATTCATCACTATTACTTCACACCTCACAAACACGCACTTCTTTCCTTTTCAAAAGCTAGGCAGTTATTTCCAAAATTGCACTAACAAAGCCAATACATTCCAGCCAGGACTACAGCTGACAGACTTCAATGTCTCTCATGCTGGGCACCTCTTGTAGCATTCCCTTCCAAAAACTCTGACCATTTTGAAGTATTTCTCAGTATTTACCAGAGCAGGAAGCAGCTTTCTTCAAGTAGTGCATATATGCCAGTGTATCAGCCTTGTTTTGCAGACAAT
Organism: Falco rusticolus; assembly: GCF_015220075.1. Taxonomy (NCBI): domain Eukaryota; kingdom Metazoa; phylum Chordata; class Aves; order Falconiformes; family Falconidae; genus Falco; species Falco rusticolus. The sequence continues at coordinate 59,941,026 of NC_051210.1, forward strand.
TCATAATCAGCATTATATTTCTATGAATTAAAAAAAAACAAACCAAAAAACAAAACATGACAACATACTACAGTGTTCCACAGAACTTTCCAGAAAGATCACCAACACAACCTAAAGTTGCTTCAAACTAAACAGCTATCAGGTTAGTACTGTAACAACACTTTTTAGGACGAAAGCACACGCTCACTAGAATTTCTTACTTCTTCAGTCCAGCCATGTCAAACCTCCTTGCATCTCTCTTTTTCCACCTTCCCATTCCTAGATTTTTGGGCCCTCGTATTTTCAAAATAACTCATGTTTTCTTCCCATTGCTTTCCAAGCAAGTATCCAGAGATACAGTGGCAATTTTTCAGTACTTGGGGATGTAGCAAACCCCTGGCAAGTCCCCATCTTTATTTTTGAAGAAGCATCTGGCATTTAAGTTGCTGTAAGCATTAAAAAAGGCAAGCCATCCCACTTTTTGCTTTTAATAACCATTCTAAAAGCTCAGAAATTGGATGCTAACAACATAAGAGACCAAATGCACAGCTACCTAAATTAATGCAGTTACAGCTGACTGAGCTTTTAATTCTGACACAGGATCCTTTCAAGGTATCCTTTTGGGGGGGGCAGAGGAGATTCACTTCATTAATTTAGAAACAAAGGCTCAGTGCTGACCCTTAAACATCTGAAAAACAAGCGTATTATTGTTATACTTTAACTCAAAGAGGGTTTTTCTTCACCAACATTATGAAACTTCTGAAATTTAAAACAACTGTCTAAAATCCCATCTCAAATGCACAGTTGTAAGATCCTGTTTTTCTCCCCCTAAAGATTCAAAGTTTCAATAAGCCCTCTTGATTAGGCAGGAACTGAATTTCTAATGTAAAAGCAGAATAGTGGGCTGGAGGACCATCTTAGAAATAAAAGATGATGATGCCATGTTTCACTAGACATTTTTATTCTTTGTAAATAAAACATTAAAGAGATCTGCAAAAGACAAGCAAGAGTTGACTATGCAGTAATATGACGAGCATCAAGAAATGCTTGCAGACATTTTTATGCTACAAGCTACAGAAAACCTGCATATGTTAAAAACACTGTATGTATTATCCTTCAAAAAAGAGCACTTGGAGACAATTACCTATTAAAGCAGATAAAATCACAGACTTCCCAAACGCTGATATCCTAGGTCTCCAAAGCCATAATAATTTTAACATAATGATGTTAAAAGTGTTATAATTACAAGCAAAGGTGCTCAGTGAAAAACTGCTCAATTAAGACCAGTTAGTTGTCCTTGTCAATGAACAGTTTTCTTGTGCCTATTTTTAAATCTTCCACATAACTAACAATCAAATTTTCAAACAGTAATCTGTTACCCACCATTCTGCAATTCTCTGGCATACATGAAAAACAGGGAAACACCGGGTCTGAACTGAGTTCCAGATTTTCAGAAGCCTGTATCAATGTATATGGGGACATGCTGAGTCACTACAAGGCAGAGAAAACCAATCTTCTGAAAGAGCCCCACCTGTTTTCTTAAGAAGTTTAGTATTTTTGCTGGCTGAGAAATAACAATGTCTTCTGATATCAGGACTGGTACATCTCCTAGAAGGCATAAATAATAAAGTCAACAATTTATATGAATGAAATCTAACATAACTAGAAGGCAATCAGTCACTGCATCCACTTTTCCTTTTCTCCATAGCATGCTCTGATCTTCCTAAACATATACACATAAAATAAGCTTTACATAGCAGTGCAGTTCCACTACACTCACAAATATGTTTAGTGTATTGTGGCCTTCACCGACAGCAATACACAAAATCAGGCCCACATCAAATCAGACTGAAGGCAACATTTTCTGCTAGATATCTGATACTTCGAGAACCAGCCTATTTGTCTGGATTTCCCATGTTCATCTTAAGAAAAAAATTCCCATCCAGTCCAACTGCCCTCCCAACCCATTCACCTCTGGGCCTCTCCTTTCTTGTACTCTAATTTTTCCCAGCCCTTCCCCTCTAAATCCATTTTAACCACCTGTTTCCCCTAGCCTTGCTACAACCACTGCCCAAGCTACCACTGCATACCCATCAACTTTTCCAGCACCAAGTATGTCACTTCTGCCTAACATGATTGTGCTGCTAAATACGATTAAAGTATCGATTATCAGTAACACTTACTATTTCAAATTTATTCTTTTTTTTTTTTTTAATGGATTTAATGTATTTTGGCTATAACAAGTCAGAGAACTTTTGGCAAGTACACCCTGCTAGTTTTGGTACTTTCTGCTAACAGAAAACAATAGACCGAAAAATAAAGAGTCAAAGGTGCAACTTCTGCATGGATACAGTAAAGCCTAAGCTGACGATGTGTATGTGTAAATGACAGTACTTTAACAATGCAGTGATTTTACCTCTCGGGAACACACCAAGACAGTAACTTAAATGCCAAGCAAACAAGTAAGAATAAGCAGAAGTATCCAACATGAAGCAGTCCTCTGTGATACGTTAGTTTCAACTTCTCTGGCAACTAAGCTGTTAGCTGCCTTTTCTGAGTGCGAAACACTTAAGACTTACTTTCACTAGGCCATCACTTTAAGACTGCCTGACAGAAACGAGGTATGTATTGGCACCAGTGCTTTGTCAACTCTGCTGCTTCAGCCATACACATTTAAACGAAGTATCTTTTGAGACACCTTATTTATGTCCTCCATTATTTTACTCCCACAAATTCATCACACTTAATCTTGTACAGGCATTCACTGATGTATTGTGAAAGCAGGTAGCCTTCACTGGGCTGGTTACACTCATGGACATAAAACCCAAGCAAACCCAGGAAAAATGCAGAAACTGGAACCTTAATTTATAACGTGGCTATGATTAAAAGAACAAAAACCGCAACGATGGTACCTTTCGGAGCTCTCCAAGAGTTATTTATAGTATTCACTGTCAGGGGAGCACCAGAAAATTTGGCGTAAGCCTGCAATAAAGATTGTGGGGAAACAAATCCAGCCGCTGCGTAAGTGGAAGACGGCACTTTTAGAAGTTTCAAGCAGCTGCGGGCACTGAAGATCGACTAAAAGCAAACGCGCCTACCCCGCGTTGGCCTTCAGCCGCTCTCTGGCGCCCTGCTGCGCTCCCGGGCAGCGCCGCCCGCTCAGGCCGCGGCCAGGCAGCCCCGGGAAGGCGCGACGCCCTCGGGCAGGGCCGCAGCCGGGCCCGGCCCCGCGGGGACGGAGGCAGCGGCCCGCGGCGAGGCGGCTCCCTCGGGGGCAAGCGCCGGGGGCCGCCCCGCCCCGCCAGGCCGCGCCGCGGGCCCCGCCGCCGCGGCCCCCCTCGCCCGGCCCAGCGCGGCGGCTGCGGCGGGCCCCTCGCCCTGCACAGCCCGGCCTCGGGGCGGCGAGGGCGGGTGCGCCCTGCGGCGGCGGCGCCTCGCCCGCAGGGGGAAGAGCCCGCGGCCGGCCGTGCAAGCAAGCCCCGGGGCGCCGTCCCGCCGTCCCTTCCTCCCTCCCTCCCGGGGCGGCGGCGGCCGCCGGCCGTTACCATGACGGTTAGCGACTCCGGGTGCAGGGACGGCAGTCCCCAATCGCCTCCCCAGCAGCTCAGCTCCATGGGGGCTGCCATCTTGTCCGCCGCCCGCGCCGGCCCGGGAAGCGCGGCGCCGCTGTCCCTCGCACGGCGGCGCCCGAGCGCCCCCGGCCGGGCCGCGGGGAGGCAGAAGGCGGCGGGGGCGTGCGCGCCTGAGGGCACCGGCGCGGGGGCGGGCCCTGCCCCGGGCACCGGCGCCGAGGCCGGGGGGCCGCGGGCTGGGGAAGGGCCGTCGCGGCCCGGAGCTGCCGCCCCGTGAGGAAACGCTGCCCGGCCTGAGGCGCCGCCGCTTTGCTCGTGGCACACGGCAGCGTAACGCCTCGCTGCACCCTGCTCCCAGCCGTGACTTTCGACAGGAGAATAAAATGCGGCTTTCGACCAAACGTGAGGCGCAGTCGTCAGCAATTTGTCCTTAAAAATAAGGAACTCTGATCATATGGTACCGGTTTTGTCCAGGTTATAATAACAGCCTATTCAGCGGTTGTTTTTTTTTTACTGTGGATTTTTAAAGGCATCTAGTTGTCAGCCGTTTCATTTCAGTGTTCGTGCAGACACACCACTGCACATCTAAGTACTATGTCAAGTAAAATGTTTCCATCCTTCCCACACAAGCCCAAAATATCACACGATGACTTCAAAAAAACCCTGCACTGACCACCCTTACTCAGGTCCTCCATGCGCAAAGGGATGAGGAAAGCTTCATCTGTCCCGTCCCATTCCTGCCCCTGCCCCCACCATCCCCACTTTAAGGTCTCCATGAAATTTGTGGCAGAAAGTGTCACAATAAAAATCTATGACACTGATCTGAGATCGTTCTGCTCTGTTTAGAAGGAGCATGGGAGAAGCAGCACGTATTCATACTTCTCAGAAAAATGAACAACTGGCAAAGTTTGCATAGGAGTTTTTTTGTTTTATTTTGTTGTTTATTTGGGTTTTTTTAAATGGCTGCATTACATTTCTGCCTGTGAGAAGGTATTTGAGGTACATGTTCTTAAGGACACCTTTCTTCTCTTCCTCCATACTGGGAACAGCTAACCTATAGCCAGTCTGTCCACGTCCTTCACTTTGACCTGCTCATTGAGATGTGCGGAGGCAAGGGTGGCTCCTAACAGCTGTGGTCCCAAACATCGCTTTCTGTGAGAAGGATGAGCCAGCTTATGGCTTTTCCTAAGGCAGGCTGCAAGAAGGCTTAGGAGGTAAATAGGAGAGTAAACTTTCTTTGCAATGCCTTAGGGCCCAGTTGATCTCTCTGCTGTTGGGAGTCCAGAGCAAAGATGGAAAAAAGGCCATCTGCATCTTTCCTCCCCCATCCAAAAGCTCTTCAGGAACTTTTTCCTCTTGGGTGCCTGAGTGGAATTCCTATTAGTGTAAATGAAAAGTAAATAGGTGCACTGAGAATGGATATATGCCTTGACTTGAAAAAGTGGGACTTCAATTTCTGTTTCTGAAAAGCAAAACTTCTTCCGAATCTTGTGTTTGAAATTTTATGTTTTACAAAATTTTTAGGAGAATGTGGCAGGTTCAAAGCCGGGAGTGTCAAAGTAAATACAGAAGGATGTGGTTTAAAGCCAGTATTTCCCTTGCATTAAGACTCCTATATCTTAATTGCCCATGAATCCCGATTTTTAATCATCCTTATAATTACATAAAAACAGTTAGTCTCCTGATGCATATTAGGAGCAAAATATGAAAGCTGAATGGAGCAGCAGAGATTCCTTGCTACTTCCCCTACCCCATTACTTGGCATTTGAACAAGTCACGGACAGTTCTGTAAAGCAAAATCTGTAATGTTGCCAGCTTCTCTGTATTCGATATGCTTAGAATTGTATTGATTTGTGTAAAGTCAGCAGGATACATATTTTAATGGTTGAGGTTTACTTGCAGATTCTATATAAAAATATTACACTCATATATTTCTGTAAGAAACTTCCTTACAAAATGTTATTGGCTTTATGAAAAGTTTCTTGAAAACACAATGCCCAATAACCAAGTTTTGGTTCTTACCGAAGACATTAACTTCCAGTAAATTAAGGTGGAGTTTGTACTTCAGAGAATACACAAAAGTGAAAAGGTAATAGCTGGTATTCCATTGTTGTTATTGAAAATTATGATTCAAAGGTCAAATAGCCCCTTCCAGACAGCAGATAAACATTATACTTTGTGAAAATCCCTTAAAGAAGGTTGAGCTTGAGCACAAAATCCCCTTCAGTCTGTAACATACTCCAATAATAAAACTCAGCATAGAAACGAAAACTGGAAAAACTGTAGTGACCTTTATGTGTTCTGGCTAAGTTCATCTAAACATGGACTTAAGCTTCTGTTTATATACACTGTGAACTGGTTCCCTGTTAGATTGTATTGTGCAGCATGCTCTGTTTGCCAAATACTTCTTCCATGTGCATTCTTGGTGAATAAGCATGGAAAATAAGCAGATGTAAGAGCAAGAACAGGATACGGCCCTCACAAATCTAACTAACAAGTAGTAGTGCTACAAGTGCTACAAACAAGATCCTCTTCCCATAGACTCAATTGGCATCAGTGCAAGAGAATCCTCTGTAGTTGAATCAAATGAAAAATGGTAACTTAAACTATCTAATAATATATTTTAAAGAATAAAATTTTTCAAGAAAACTTTCTGTATGTTTTGATAAACTCAAATAAATTGCATAATAAATGGTTGCTAATAATTGATGTTCCCTTACATGAAAGCAAAACTTTACTGTAATTTTATCCCTTTTTTTTTTTTCCGTCTGCTATAGTCACTAAATACTTTAATACGGCATTGTGATGATTTTGCAGACCTTCATGATGGTTTTGTGCCAGGCATTTAGGCCTGTGTTTTCAAAGAATGCTCTTTGGTGATGAGGGCTTCTCCTTAACAGATATCAGAGCAGCATCAGTGCTGTTGTAGGTCCACATATCAGCCTCTGCTGCACCTGTGCTACCTCCATTGTTTAGGCTGGGGATGAGTTCTGGACGCAGACTCCTTTCTAGGGAGCTTGTGGCACTGTAAGTCCCTCCTTCTTTTGCTCCACATACTTGCCTTCCTGCCCTACCCCTACCCCCATTCAGCCTCCCTCTTTCTCCCTGCTTCATAGCACTCTGTTCTGCTTCTCTGTTTTTCTCACTCCGCTGTGCAGCTATCTGCCAGCCCACTGACACCATGACACCCTGTCACTTCCACTGCAAGGGCAAAGATGGTGGGAGTGAGGCTGAGGCATTTCTTATTGTAGGGAGATGTATACAGAAGAGCAGTGGGGCGAGAAGGAGGAGTAGCACTGTGCTGGGACACATTGCATAAGGGGTAGCAGCCTCCAGCCTGGTGGTGGGCAGAGGAAGAAATGAGCACCTGAATAAGCAAGGAAGTAGGGTGTGTTACAGGGGATATACCACCTGGGGAGGGCAACTAAAGGGCACGTGCATGCAGGCTAGCTGAGGGTATTTGAAAAGCCCACTGCTCCGGGATCGGAGAGGAGCCCATGGCCGCGCCCTGTGGGGTGGCAGAGCGGCTTGGGCAGACGCTTTGCAGCGTGCTCCTTTGCAGTGTGCTCTGTAGGGTGCTGTGTCTTGCCTCGCACACAAAGAGGCCCCCTGGGGCTGCTCTCTGGTGCTTGTTAGCTGTATATGCCAAACCTGATGTGGCTGAATATTAATCCATACTACTTTTCACACTTAACATAAAATTTCCCTGTTATTGTTGCCCTTCTTTTTATGATGTAAATAGTATCAGTCAACTCCAGCTATTCCAACTGGGTAGCAAGCTGTGAGGGGCCCACCACAGCTTCCTGGCTTTCTTCTGATGTGACAGAGGTTAGTCTGCAGGGCTGAGGCACACAGAGGGGCACAGGACAGAGGGCCATGCAGCAGGTTGGAAAGCCCACCACGTGCTGTCAACTCCTGGGTGGAAGAAGCACCTTGCAGCTCTTCTGCTGCCACAGGGTCCAGTGGAAGACCCCTTCCCTTGTGAGCCAGAAGGGGGGGGGGGGGGGGGGCGGGGGGTTGCTACCTGATGGTGGTTTGACATGGGCATGGATGAAACTGCTTGCACAGCTGCTTAGCCCCAAAGGGGCTTGCTCACTAGCTCCCTTTCTCCTGTGCTTTCTTAACACTAGCAATGTAGAAACAAGAAGTTTCTGGAAGAGAAACAATGGGATAATGACATCCTGGTGGCACACACAATACTGGAAATTGTGGTAGTTGAAAGCAGAAGTTTTTTTAAAAACTGACTTTGGTTAAGTCATCAGGTTTCAGGGTTTTTAAGACTTTTTCAGTAGCCTCAATCCGGTCAGTTTGAGCTCTCCCAATGCTCCTGAGCTCTCTAAATGAAATCGAGGAGCAGATGCTACCTTCCTCACTTTGCCAGTCAGTGTCTTCTAGAAACCCAGTTTGGCCCAGTCTGCAACCTGCACAACCCCTTTTGGTGACACTCTTCAGTTAGAAGTGGACGAGCTAAATTCCTACCAAGGCCAAGCCTAGACACCCCCATACCTCTAGAACTCAATGCCATTCAACAAGATTCCGTTTCCAGAGCTCCTCAGAGGGCAAGACCCCCCTGCCGGGATCCCGGCAGGTGTTGATTTTGCTGGACCTCGGCAAGGTCCCCGGCTCTGCTGCGCCCCCCGCCCACAGCTCCCGGCGCGGGCCCCGACGGGTCGGTCCCGCCTGGCCCACCCCGCGGCCCGGCCGCCCCCGCCGCGGCCCCCCGCCCCCAGGGCCCGGGGCAGCCCCGGCCAATGGCCTGCGCCTGCCGCCGTCCCTCCCCGGTCCCGGGGCCACCCCGTTAAACGGCGGGACTCGGAGCGGAGCGGCGCGCTGTCCGCCGCCGCTCAGCCGCTGCCTACCCGCAGCCGCCATGGGGTGCGAGCGCCGCGCCGCCCTGTTGCTCCTGCCGCTCGCCCTGCAGCTGTGCCCGGGCCGTGCCGCGCCGCCCGCCCCCCGAGGTAAGGACCCCCGCCGCCCCCGCTTCCCTTGGCTTAGCAAGCCGGCCTTTCCCCTCCTTCATTCGAGACGGCTTTGGGCGCGCAGCGCCCCGTCCCCTCGGCCGGGGACCGTGTGCTGGCGGGGGGCGGGCCGCGGGGTCGCCCGCTCCGCAGGTGCGAGGGGAGCGAAGCGGGCGGGGTGCGGGGGGCGCCCCCCAGCCGCCCCGCCGTCGGGCAGCCCCGGCCCCGCGGCCGCCCCCAGCCGTGCTGTGCCCCGCCGGGCTGGCGGCGGGGGCCGGCGGAGGTGGCGGTGGCAGCCGCGCCGTCCCCGCTGCAGTAGGCGAGGGGCGGTCCGGCTTCACGGGGGCGCGGGTAGGTGTGCTGGGCGTCTGCGGAGCGCTTGTGCAGTTGCAGGCTCTTGTAAATGAGAAGTGAATTGCTACGCTGTGAAAGAAAACTCGTTGGGAAAACGGTACCTCATGAAGTTCATAGGAAAACGCGTACCTTGTGAATGCAGCGTTACTTGGGCGCTGTTACGCACAGTGTCCGGAGCCGCTTTAGAGCATGCATGAAGTGAGCGGTGCCGCTCTCCGGGAGCAGCCTGGGGCTGGAACCAGCTCAGCTGTCGAGTGCAGTTAATTACGTTAGTTCATTACAGAGTGAGTAATTTAGAGTCATTGAATCTTTTAGGTTGGAAAAGACCCTTAAGATCATCAAGTCCAACCGTTAACCTAACACTGCCAAGTTCAGCATGTCCTGAAGTGCCACATCTACATGTCCTTTAACCTCCAGGGATGGTGACTCAACCATCCGATTCCCGACCACTTCATTGAAGAAATTTTTTCTAATATCCAATCTAAACCTCCCCTGGCACAACTGGAGGCTGTTTCCTCTTGTTCCTCTTGTTTCCTCTTGTTGCTTCTTACCTGGGAGAAGAGACTGACCCCCATCTGCCTACAGCCTCCTGTCAGGCAGTTGTAGGGAGCAATAAGGTCCCCCCAGAGCATCCTCCTCTCCAGGCTGAACAGCCCCAGTTCCCTCAGCTGTTCTTCATAAAACTTGTGCTCCAGACCCTTCACCAGCTCCATTGCCCTTCTCTGGACACACTCCAGCACCTCAGTGTCTTTATTGTAGTGAGGGACCCAAAACCTAACACAGTATTCAAGGTGCGGCCTCACCAGTGCCCAGTACAAGGGGATGATTGCTTGGTGCCGCTCCAGGAGCCTTAAAGCTGCTCCTGGTTCCTTTACATTTTTAATCCCATCTGTTGTCTCACAGGTTGATGTTTGACATTTTAATTGGTTATTCCTTAGCTAAGTGAAGCAGATCTAAAAGACAGCAAATCAGATTAATTTAGCTACATTTCCAAAAACCTGTATTGAAGTCCTTCTTGATGTAAAAACATTTCAGCAAATTGGCATATTAGAGAAGTGGGGTATTGCCATATTTTAAAAAATAGAGGCAGATTTCCAGCTTGCTGGGGGCAGTGGCCAGTGAAATACCCCACTCTCAACATGTGAAGTTTTCACCTTCTTACAGTAAATCAGAGATTACTGCAGTGGGGCTAGGGTTTCACTGCAGGTGTCTAAGCCATCATTAATTACCTTGAAAGTGCCCAACAGGAGTGGAGCAGTGTATACATTTACAGCTATTGTGGTTAGCTGTGACCAGAGAATAGCCTTGGAGGGTCTCGAAAAGCTGGTGTGTTACAGCAGCAGAATTCAGGGAAAGAAACTGTCTTTTATTTTGAGCTACATCCTTTTCTGTGCCACTAATTTCACTTCCCCATACCACCTCCTCTTAGGGTTTCCTGTTGTGTCTTCTAGCTCCCATCTGAACAGCCAGCCTTCCCCAGAGAGTGGTTTGCCACTGTCTCAAGGTGTAGCTGGCCCTTTCTTAGCATTTTTGTAATGCTAAGGTCCCTTCTAAAAACCACAGAAAGCAGGGAGGGGAGAGAATTCCTGGTCTGTCCCATGAGTGGGCTTGGTTTGACCCAGTGGGTATGTATGCTCGCATTCAGACACATGCCCCAGTCCTCACTCTCACTGCACGGATTGAAAGCAGCTGCTTGTGCTTTTTGGCTTCAGCAGTCCTTTTCTATCCATTTGTTTTCAAGTCTGCCTTTCTGGGGAGAGGAACAAAAGTAGGAGATTCTTCTGAAACCTGAAATCCTTGTGGGTCTTTTTTGTCTTGCTCCTTCCAAACAAGCAATTTCTCTCTAAGGTCTAAAAGCTGTCTCTCCCTGCCAGCGCTACTAAGGATGTAAAATGAATTTTCATAACCTGATTGCTCTTCTGCAAGCCACTGTTTGCTAGCATGTGTGTAATCCATGCTAAAGGGTGGATCCAGTCATGTATTGTATCTACATGCTGCTCAGCAAAGATATCCAAAGAGAGGGTTTGAAAACATGGTGCTGAAGGATCTAGCTGGTGCCAAAGGATCTGGTTGAGGCAGTGTGCTTTATAGAACACAACTGCCAAACCAATTTGAGCATTCACTTAAATATGCAAATTTCAAAATTTTTAAGAAATGTTTTCTGTAAGGTTAGACAGAGGTTTGCCAGTGTTTAGTCATTATTTTTATAGTATTTCTCCTGTATTTCTGAGCGTTTGACTCTAGCAGAGATGAATTAGTCTTACAGGAATTGATATAAAATCAGACAATAGACCTAGAAGAACTGGACAAAATGTACAGCTGTATGTTCTGCTGTCAGAGACTTAAGTGCTGTATTGCAGTGCTCCAGCTGAGAAGACAGCTGTATTTTATGCATTATTATTACCAGCAAAATGCTGCTGTACGGGGCAGTGAGTCACATTTCAGTCTCTTGCTTGAGCAATTGCTTTGCTCCCTGTGCACTAAATATGCTAGGTACCCAGCCTTTTGCTTCTGCTGTCTGGGTCACTGGTTTCAGTGGTAGCAGTGGTTGTCCTGGGGTGCTGTAAATCTGAACTGAATGAAAGAGAAGTCCTTTGACCAGGTCCATCTCAGATATGTGTTTCTTAGCTGTATTATAAGTGCATGCAAATCAAGGGCCTAATTCTTTTTGTGTGGCTGCTGAAAACTCTCAGTGGAGTTGTGGAATCCTTGCACCCAATACAAGTATAGACTTAAGCAATGATTTGTATTTGAACGGTTTCATGAGATGAAGGGAAAAATCTCTTAATTTTTCTTTTTTGGAAATGACATGAGTGTCTAGATGAATAGATGCTCCAGAATGAACAATGGAAGCAGCACAAACCCAGGCTCCAATGTAAGGGAACAGGGTTTCCCACGTGGCTGTGGATAGGTCTGTGTGCCCCTGTGACTGTCCTCTGAGTGCTCTTCAGTATCCTCCTGCTTGTAGCGTATGGGAGCACTGGATCAGTAGGATGGCCCTGTCTCCTTAATCGGCAATGTCAGCTTTGGGGTCATGCTGGGTAGAAAAGACCCATATGTAAAGGTCCACTTTTTTTTGGCCCTGAGAAACTAAATGCAGTGGTACAACCAGGGGCTTGACTCAAGGTAATGTGCAAGGTGCTGTCATGTGCCTTTGCTGTCTGCCTGGTGTTAAGGCTTCTCTCTGGTGGCAGCTCTACAGCATTGTGCTGATATGGGAGAAAAATATGACCCTGCTATGGTAGGCTTATGGACCGGCAGTGGTATGCAATGGCTAAATATGCCCTTATGCTTAAATAACACTTGTGCATCGTCATTTATCAAACTTTATTGGAAGGGTATGATGTATGTACTGCTTTAATAGCAGTGGGTTGAAATATGAGATTATCTGGAAGCCTAGTGGGGTAGTTTTTTGAATTTGGAGACATCATGGATTTAGGAACATTGAGGAAAAGCCCAGTTTGTTGTTTCAGTGCCATAAAGGGGGTAGCTCACATACATGCAAGTATAATGTTTGCTCTTTGCTGATGCATTGTGCAAAATTTGAAACAGCTTTCACTGTGCCTTCAGGGTTATTTTTTTTTTCAGGTCTGTCTTTCTCTTTTTATTTGTACCAGAAGGGGAAGATGAGTCTTATTCATATAATATATCTTCTGAGAAACCAGTGAAGTGAGAAGGAGGTTAGGAACATCATATTGCTTACCTGGCTTTTTAGCATTTTAATTGGTGCTCTGCAAATGCCATGATTCTTAGGATAAGTACACTTATCTGTCTGGAAATCTGTCTGAAATTTTTCATGCTGGATCCTGAGTCTAATTGAAATGTGGACACAAGCACTTGAATTCATGAAAGCAGAAGTAGGTTAGAAAGCTTTCCTTTGAGGTGTGTCTTCAGAAGTGAAAAATTTTAGAGATCTAAGTGAAAAAATTTTGAGTACTTCAATTTGAAGACTAGGTATTTCTGTTAGTAACTTAAAAAAAAAAAAGTTGCTAAAAGTTGATCAGTTGCAACAAAATCTATATGATATTTTGATAGAGTCATGGAATAGTTCTGATTGGAAGGGACCTTTAAATATCACCTAGTCCAACCCACTTGCCATAGATAGGGACATCTTTCACTGCTTCAAGTTCCTTAAGGTGTCCCTACCAATGCCGGAGGGTTGGACTAGATGATCTTTAAAGGTTATCATATTATTAATTTCTGATTTCATATTATTTTTTGGGGGTAGGACAATTTGGGTTCATTTTAAAGTATCTGTGTGGAAATAGTGAAGAGTGTACAGTCTCCCATGGGTGGCTTCAGACTACATTCTTCTTTGGTCATTATTAAATTGCAGTTGAAACTTCCTTATTTTTCAGTTTTTGATCTTCTTCCATATTCCAACAAGAGAGTGGTAATGAGCTTCTTGCAACAGGCACTTGGTGATCCTACGCTGAATGAAGTGTACTTGCTCTTGACATTCAAACTGCAGCCAAAGAGCACAGCCACCATATTTGGCCTGTATTCGTCAGCTGACAACAGCAAGTATTTTGAATTCACGGTAATGGGACGGATGAATAAAGGTGAGTTGTTTGGAGTATGTAGGGGAAAACTAGTGTTGGATCTGTAGTTACTGGTGTGTCACAGATGGATGTTGAAAACCGTGTGATTAACCTTTGTGCTTGAGTCATTCCTGTTGCATGCTGTCACCACTGAGACCCCCCACCCCACCCCTCAAAAAATAGAAGTGTTGATTACATACCCCCTCACTCCCCTTCTCTCTCCATACTCTTACGGGATGCTGCTTGCTGCTGGCCAGGGGAAACTGACCTGACAGCTGGTACCTCCACACTGCTGTGGCACTTGCTCTGAGCAATGCTAAGGAGAAAAAAGGTGGAGTATGGAAAAAGGAATCAATTTGGTCGTGTCGTCCCCCCCCCCTCCCTTGGGACAATCGCTGGTTCTTATTACTCAGGAATGTGAGGGACTCACGCACATACTGCCTCATGCATATGAAAGGCAGGTTCTTGTTCTGCTGACCCTGGAGGTTAGATGTGACTATGCAAGACAAACATTCCTAGCATTTACAGGATCTTCTGGGCAAATTAAAGTGTTTGTTCTCCATTTATTGAAATTAGTTAAGCAGGAGTCAGAGTAGGAACTTCACCAGACTTTTAGAGATTGAGAGCTTTCATTGCTTTCTAGACCACATCCAGGATACACTGCAAGTTTAAGGTTCAGTAAAAAAATGTTGATTTATGTAAATTATTGCTGCTTCTTGACTTCACCACTGCTATGATAATTTGCTGCTGCAAATGTGGTAGTTGGGCAGCTGAGTCCAATATATTGAGAAAATCTACTAGGACAGAGAGCTGTGTTCCAAATGGTTTGCTCATGTTCTGGCTTGTTGTGGTATACCCGACAGTAAAATATTCATAACACCTAAATGCTTTTAAAGCACAGGTATTAATTACTGGGCAATTGCTCAACTTGTTTTGGTTACACCAACGTACTTTTGGAGGCAAATAGCATCCATGGGTTTCTTAGCCTTTTTGAATGGTTCCTTTATGGAACAAACAGCAGTAAGTGCATAAAAGTGATGTAATTTAACAATCCTGTGAAGCAGTATATATTACTGACAGAATTAGTAGTTTCACTGAAAATCTGTTCCTTGAACGATACAGGTGAAGCATTTACTCTCATGGACATCAGTGCAGAATATCCTAGCAGCAAACATATAATGCAGGGGATTGGATGGGTTAAATCTTATTCAGGAGGTGGAGGCGTTGGTTCAGAAAAATCTCCCTTTGAAAGTCTACTCTAGTTCACCAGATGGATGTTTGGCTTTGGCTGAGGAAGGAATACTTGATCCTTCTTCCAAGCCAGAATGTGCTTTGTCCTGAAACCATTCTGGCAGGGTCCATTCCGGGCCGTGCCATCATCTATCTCCTCTTTCTTTCTCTAGCTTACTGCTGTGTTTGGTCATTCTGAATGCAGGGCCCAGATCCAAAGACCTTGCTTTCATATGACCAGGCGTGCACAATACTCACATAAGTAAAATGGTTTCAGTGTACTCAAGTCTTGCCAGATCTTTGAGTTTGCCAAGAAATACTACCTTTTAGCAAGTTACTGGTGACCTCCTGCACCTTTGCGGAAATCTCTGCTCTGGCAGTGTTTTGACATAGACAGCAGTGAAAACATTCCTGATATTAATCACAGCTGCTGAGACTTTAGCAGAGGCATAGACTTTAAAGATGGAGAGATACCCTGCCCTGTTCCTGCTGCTATAAATCTGGATTCTTTCAACCAATAGGCTGAATGGTTGGAAATGGTTTCCAACTGGAAAAATGGTCGTTCACATCTACCCAGTAACTCAGAAGGTCACCAACAAACAGAGATATCACAGCATCAAAGAGGATACGTTAATAGGGGAGAGACGGGAAGATAATTTGTTAAATGAATAGAAATTGAATGAGTTCAGTAGGTTTTATTAGCTCTGAAGCGAAAAAGAGTTTTCCCCTCCACTATACCCACAATTTCTAGTTGACCTTATTGTGTTTCTTGAAGTTCAGAGTATTTGGGAACTCGCACCTGATGCAACAGTACCAGTCCTCTGTGAACTTCAAACAAATGTTCACAAGAGCCAGCACTTAACTGTTTAGGCTCCCGGCATCTGTGCATTTTCACTCCTCAATGCATGTAACTGTTATCATGAGGAAATAAGGGACATGAAGGCTAGTGATTAGTGGGATCCTTGAAACAAGGTGTGTGGTATTGTAGCATATTTACATGCTGTCTAGATGCACTCAGCTCATTGCTTCTGCAGATATGCATTTGGAGAGCCAGGGGGAGATTTTGTGGAGAGAACTAGCTAGCTGGTCAAAGAGATTTAGCTTGCAGATCCTAGCTCAGCCATGCAATTTCCTTAGGAAAGAAACATTTTTTCACTATTATGCAGTGAGTAAGAGTTTTTGTTTGTCTGCTGTTGTGGTTTTTGATGGTGCTTTTTACTTCTTAAAACGAGAATTTGTTGTGTGAATTATCAAGTCATTCACTAATGCCTTAAAAAAGGGTTAAGAAGGGCTTAGTCATCTTGAGGGGTGGAGTATGTCTTTTCTGCATTCTGTTTTGGTTTTACTTGCTTTTTGTTACAGAGAAATGCAGGTTATTGGCTTTGAATCATACTTCCTTTGGTTTCTCTAATGATACATTTGGATACACTGTCAGATAGCTTTACTGAATGCGATACGTATCACTAAAACTGGTTTTTTTAGCTGTGCATTTCTGCTACAGTGTATTTCTAGGTCTATCAGATACCTACCTGCCAAGTGCTGACTGCAGGCTGTGTGCTATACCCTTTGCCACTTGCATTTTGGTGCGTTAAGCGTTGTGAGGTGGTGTTGGTTAAGCCAGTTAGAGAGGCCTGGATGAAGCAGTGGAAAAAGCTGTGCAGGCAGCAATGCTTTACAAATGGGGAGTTATGCAAGAGTCCTGGTAATCCTGTTCTGAGAATCAGTATCCCATTCATTATTACCCTTTTTATCTGCATATGGGATGCATTTACAAAAGCTGACATGGAAAAATACCAGAGCAATTGCAGTTTTCCACAGGATCTTCCCTGATCAGTTTTGGGTTATCTGCTGCCCTCTAATAGCCCTTCTCTGTGTTTTGTACTAGTGGTGCTGCGCTATCTGAAGAGTGATGGGAGGCTGAATTCTGTGATCTTTAGCAACATCCAGCTGGCTGATGGGAAACCCCATGCTGTCATCTTGTGGCTAAGTGGCCTGCAGCAGGGATCGAGCACAATAGAGTTGTATGTGGACTGCCTGCAAGTAGGTGCCATTCAGGACCTGCCAAGAGCATTTTCAGTGCTGTCTCAGAGGTCGGTGGCAGTAGAGTTGCACACTTTCCAGGAGAAGCCACAGGTAAGTGGGAAAACTGGGAGCAGGCTGAGCACTAAGAGGGATCACCAGAGATCCTCTGGATCACTGAATCCAGACCTCAGCCCTCACAGCAGCCAAGCTCTGTACAATGATACTTTAGTAATACTTGAGTATTAACTTGTGAAATAAATGTAAATATAAGTTCCCTATGAGCCAAACAGGTGAAATCTTAGCTTCATTGAACACAGCAGTAGTTACACTATTAATTTTAAACACAATTTCCTGCCTCCCTCGCTTCAGTCTAGATTTTTCTTGGGGAATGAACTTTTTGCAAGGACTTAGCTGATGCATTAAGGGCAGCTCTTCATCAGCTTCTTACAGCTGTTTGCTGTGAGCAACCCTTGACTGTGTGTGTGGCTTTCCTCTTAATGATAAGCCACATGGACTAAAAAGACAAAAGCAGGGGGACACTCATGTGGTATGAGAGTCCAGCCCCTGTCTGTTTGACTACAATAGCTTTTCTTCCTCTGCCTGCCAGCCAGAGGTTGACATGGCTTCCTGTCACCTCTGCATCAGCACCCAGAGCTGCTGCTTCCACAGGCATCTTCTGTCATCATTAATGCAAAATATGCATTAGAAGATCCAGAGGTTATTCTGCATCCATCTTGCCCCCTTGCTTTGTTTCATTGCAGGCTTGAAAATGAGCCTGTTTGTATGGAGAGCCACTAAGGGGCCCACATTCCTGACATGAATGTAAACGTGTTTGAGGGGGGAAAAAAGTCTGCTCTAGATTCAGTTCCACAACAAAAAAATCATTCTTATATGCCACGGATATAAAAATATGTGAAATTCCTGGTATATGAGATCATATGAATCGGAATAATAGAAGTTCAAAATAAAACCAGAACTATGTGAACATATGCAAGGCAAAGAATAGGGATTTTATTACAGTTCACATGGTGATGGGTGGTCCTGAAGGGGACAGTGCAGGAGTCCTGCATGCTTAGGAAATGGACAACCTCTGTAAAAAAATTAATTTACTTTGCCTGATGTTTCACATTTTTTCTATTGTTGTACCAGAATTGCTAGCTCTGTTTTTCTTGTGAGTCCAGGATACGCTAGATGAGCTGAAGCTGGTAACTGGAGGAACACTTGCCCAAGTGGGGAACCTGCAGGATTGTTTTCTTCAACAAATTGAACCTGTTGCTCAGTACACTGGTAAGGCCTGCAGCTGGGAATTACAATTGTTCCTTAGGATACCTATGCAAGGAAGTTAATGTGAAGAAGCTCTATAGACAAGTAATAACAATGGTTTGACTGAATTACAGCCATAATTTCCTGTAAATGTTTTAGAAATAGCTCAGTTTAGAGACAAAACAGTCACTGCTGCTGGTGACAAAGCAATGCGTTGTCCTAGAGAAGAAGGAGCTGTAATGATTAAATGAGGTTTTTTAGCTTGATTTGGAGGACAGAACATTTGTGATCCTGATCTGATTGTGTCAATAATATTTTAAATATCCAAATTGCAGACAGAAGTAGTCCTAAGTGTGATACGCTGCAACAGGCTTTATGAAACTAGGTGGATGGATAGAGTAGCAAGACCTATTCATGTACTTTTCCATGTGGCCAGTATTCATCTTTTGTTGGTCACCAGAGTGTGCCAGAGAGGGGAGGAACAATGTATGAAGACGGACACAGGAGACTGCGGAGCATGTTGGTGCTCAGCTACAAAGCCTGCAGGTTCACATGGAAAAAGCTGTTGCAAAGCACCCACTAGTCCTGCCACAAGTTAGCCAAGGTTTTTGTCATGTGTTGGACTGGAAATCTGCTCCAAAACCAATTTCCTTCCTGCCTGTGCTGAGCATTGTGGGGACTGAGCTGGGAATAAGAAGGAAAGGAAGGAGCTGAGGCTACTGGTTTTCTGCAGGTTCCCCATAGGCTGGGTGAAATTAGCTGTGCTGGGTGGGGGTGCTCTCTAACCTCTTGACACAGCAGACCTGGGCTAGAATGCCCCATCTGTACCCCTTTCCTAGTCCCTTTTGATCTGCCTTTCTTCTGCCTGTGTGAGGGAGACAGATGGGTTCACACCATGCACGACAACCATGGGGAAAAAAACAAGTGAGTTTGAGGTTTGAAATGGGATCCATGAGAAGTTCTCTCTCACACCCTTTCCTGTCCAGCCCCCCCCCCCCCCCCCCCCCAGCCCTGCAGCATTGCTACTTTTGATTAGAATAGAGTACAAGGTACACAAATTTCATGAGAGCATCCTGGGTACGTTACATGGATGTAGGCATCAGTGGTATCCAGTGACAGCAGTGTGTTTTGTCCTTTAGCTATATAAATCTTCAGTTGCACGTGCTTCTGTTTTCTTGCTCCTTAATATATATACATCTAGGCAAAAAATCAGGGTTTTATCATCAAAGGTCTCTTTTTTTTCCCTGGATCAACAGACATTTGCACATAGAAGGGATGGGTAATTTGGTGTTTGCTCCTGGAAAAAATCAGAGCTCTGTGAGTAGGGTTTCCAGATTGCAGACTTGCAGCTTTCTTATTTGTAACCTTTTGCTCATTAATCAATAATACAAACAGCAGTTACACAGTGAGATATTGTCTCTCCCTGGCTGCCTCTGCTTGTCTGAGACTCAAATTCAGTTGTTTATAACTTTCAAGTGAAATTACTAGCATATTAATAATAATAATAAAAACCCTCACATGAATATATTCAAAGTCTACATAGTCAAATCCACCAAAGGAAAAGGTGCAAATGTTCCAGCAGCAATATTAGCTCAGCTGCCTTGCACTTTGTATATGCTTCACGATACCCTTTTGCAGGAGCAGTATGTCAGATAACCACAATTTTGCCTTCAGCCAGGAAAATCTGGAATGTGAATGCTTAGCTGTATAGAGGTGTAAGACCACTATGTTTTGGTAAAAGCATGTGTTTTCATATTAATTGGAAAAACCCTGGGGAAGTTCATTGGACCTGAGTGATTGTACGTGGCTTTGACTGTGTGCCTTGCTCACTGCTGTGGCAGCAGCATTCCCTCCATGTTCAGTCTGTGCAGCTAAGACACCTAAACAGTGTAGATGAGAATATGATGATGAAACAGTGGAGAGCATGTGTATTTGGATCTTCCTCTATGGGCAGGAAAATACAGTGCAAGTTGCACTGTATTTGGTAGATGAGATTAGTATGCTGCGTGTGATCATCATCACAAAACCATTCAGGTCAGAAGGGATCTTTGGAGGTCATCTACTTCACATAGGGTACCTGAACCTGACATAGTGTTAAAAAACCTGCTGTGTTGCACCAGACCAAAGGTTCTTTTAACCTGGCTGCTGTTGGAGACAGTACACCAATACAGACCCAAGGACAAGATTATAGGAGAGTGGAGTTATAGTGTGGCTTTCCACAATGCTTTCCTGTTCTCCAGCAGTTCATGGTATACAGAGCTCTCGACTCAGAGGTGGAATCTTTGTGTCTTGTACTCAATATATATTTGCTTCCATGAATCTATCCAGTCAGTTTTGAATGTATGATTCAAGACTGTCTCCTGGTGAGAAATTTGTCACATGTTTGAGGAGGTGTCTCCTTCTATTTACCTTGAACCCTCATCTTCATAATTCCATGTGCAACTTGTATGTGGAGCTTCTCTGGGGGAGGATTATAGGCTGACAGGAAACTATTCTCTGGTCAGCCATCATCCATACTTTACTCATGGCTGGATCTCTGGCCAAGTAACCACAATCTCATTGAATGACACTTCAGGAATCTGACTTTGCTGGATGGGGCAAGTGGGGTGCTTGAACCAGTATTGCTCCCAAGAGATCTAGAAGAAGTATCTATGAGGCATTTCACAGTGGCCTGCAATTACACAAGCTAGTGTTTGTGCATTTGCTCTGCCTGAGCCAATTAACTGTGCAACAAAGCTCTAAATCCAGGGTCCTTTACTGGAACATGTTGCCTAGAGAAGCTGTGGATGCCCTATCATTGGAAGTGTTCAAAGTCAGGTTGGGTGAGGCTTTGAGCAACCTGACCTAGCAAAACATGTCCATACCATGGGAAGGGCGTTGGACTAGGTGACCTTTAAAGGTCTCTTCCAAACCAAACCATGCTATGATGCTACACTGAGGTCCTGGGAAGAGAAAGACAGGGTTGCCCCCTGATGTGACCTCAGGCTTACAGAGATTAATCATGTCAAGAGACTTCAGTTCCCTGTTGGATGGTAATTCTTCAGATTTGTCTCTGAATGCAATTATTGCAGTGAAAGCTATTCTGTTACTGAGGTTCTCACTGACTCAGCATATAGAGCTGGGGACTAGCTAAACTGGGAAGTTGCCTCAGTAGGTGGGGAATGCATGAGATCTCATGGTAGGATCAGATAATTGAATAGCTCCAGGCTGTACCTTTTGCTTACCCTGCTCACTCCTGGGAAAAGCCACCCCACAATATACTGTGGACCAACAGCTACCTGAAAGGCCTCTCTGAGTTCTTACCACTGACCATCAGTTATTCTGCTGCAGGTGGGGCCTACTGTAGGACTTGGCTTTAAATGGAAGAGAAAAAAAGAAAAAAAAAAAAAACAACTACAGGAAGTCATCTGCTTCTGTTCTGCTGTCTAAATTTGCAAACAGGACATGTAGTTCGTGGCAGTGTAACCTGTTTAGCTCAACAGTCCGCAAAACTTAACTGTATGGAATAGATCTCGCTTTTATTTAGATGCTAGCCATTGAACAGCCTCTAAAATCTTGAGAATTTTTTTGCATATCTCAATCAATAATGCCTAAACCATTCTTTGTTTGAAATGAACAAGCAAATCAAGAATAGACCCTGGCATCTGTCTGGACAGCTTGCATGCCAGGTTCCACTATGGGATTCTGAAATGCCCATGATATTAAGTCCTTCCACCTTCCTACCAAATAAAAATAAGATAAGGTTTGGATTAAAACAGAGCCAGGTTCTCGAACAGGTGGTTCCCGAGTCTTTAAACTGGTTCAGTATTTTGATGAGAAAATCTGAAATTAAGAATACATAGTATGTGAGGAGTAGGACTGTACCTACTAGAATGTTTGGAAACAGTTACACATGCTTTGAAGTACAAAAAAATGACGTAAACATTAAGAAAAGTATTTTTCATACAAGCTTCAATACCCACAAAGGTAACATATGAATAAGCTTCCCTGAAGCCATTGGGCATTGTTAACAGTCTGGTGTGTGGCTGGGGAGGGGGACGACTACACATGACAGCCCTCCCGCTCAGGAGGGATCCCCTTGCTTTCTAAGCTTCTCAGAGAGAAGTGTAGGTGCAGCTAGATCCAATCCTAGTCTCAGGCTCGGTCAGTGGTTTTGAGTCTAAAGGATTGTGTGTACAGCCACTCACCAGAATGTCACACTTGCCTGTCAGAGCCCCGTTTAAGGACTTGCACTGGAACAGTTTTGCAAAGCTGAAAGAACAGGTGATTTATTAAGGCGACAGATATAACAAGCTAGGAATTGCTGTTGATAAGTTCACTTGCTGCAAAAATTGAGCTTAAGGGTAGAGCACTGTTGATAGTAATGCTGTCCCGAGTAACACCCGCCGTGGTCGGAGGCGCAATGCTTACCAGCGAGGCATGCCTGCTTGGGGAGGAGAGAGATCTGGGCCCGTCAACCCACACCGAAGTTAGAGTTCTTGCCCTCAGGAGGGAAGAAGAAGCTTCTGAAATGCCAGATTTTATCATCTTGGTGAGGTGGGACTAAAGTCAGTTGTTGTGTGCTGATTGGCCCTTAACCAGGTGCCAGGACGCTCCTTGCAGAGCGGGGAGGGTTCGGGGTTCGGTGCAGGCGCAGACTGACGGTTACAGACACGCGGAATCTTCTAGCCCTCACAGAAGCAACGCCATGCTGAGAGGCCTCCGCCTCACCCTGGGCGTCAGTCTGTTGGTTTGCTTGTTGGGCTGCATCCGTCATCTGTTCTGCAAGGTAAATGTGCTGCTGGAGTCAAACTGCCAGCTTCCTGGCTCCACTTGGAGCTGGATACGGTTCTTCGGTTCTTCGTCTGTAGGTCAGGAACTGGGGCTGTGGGGGCGTGGAGAGCACTCTGCCACGTTCCACCCTGTGGCTTTAGTCACAACTCTCCAAGAGGAATATCACGTAATTTGTATATAGATGGGTTGAGGGGCTTGTCTCTCTCTTCCTTGTTTTCATCTTCTCCCATTAAAGGGGTATAATTGGTAAGTTGCATCTTCTTTGTGTTACAAGCTTTCATAATAGTTGATTTTATGGAAGATACTGCTACGCTTATGATAATTATAATCACAATAAACATCAAAGCATGTTGAATTAACCTTTGGATCCAAACAGTAACACCAAGTCAAAACAAACTAAACAGTTGTGAAAGCTAGCTATTCTTAATTGATTCTCAGAGCTCATGGGTGTCTTGTGCCACCTGTTGCATCTTCTGTAGTTGGATGTTGAGGTCCTGTTAAACATTAGGGATATGGGTGCAGTGATCAGTACTGGAGAGACGTAGGTAGCCACAAGGTCCATTTTGATGTAACAACACTAAGTCCAGTGCAGTGTGATTCTGAAGAGCCATTTGTGACGTAGCTTGTAGGTGATTGTTGAGCACCTGTAAACTGGCTTTGGAAGCATTAGGTAGCCTTTCTTCTGGATAGGCTAACTTACTCATCCATAGTTGCATCTGCATGGTAACTGACCCAAATCCTCATAAACCTTCCATCCCCCAGGTCATGCGGGTGGCTGATCCTGTGTCCTGCCACCCCTCTACATCTCCCTCCCACACTCCCCCAGTTCTGTTCTCACCCGTTTCATGCAAGCCACCCAGTGGGGTTGGATGGGAGTCCTTTTCCACCTTGGGCACAGTGTTGGGAGGCCCAAGGTACACTGCAGTTCAGGTGACCTAGCCCACAAAGAGGTGTACATATTCCCATCATTACAGACCCAGATCAAACCAGCTGGAGCACCATCAGAGGCAACGTGGCAATCATTGCAAGTGCAAAGTCTGCACTTACTGACTTACATGTTATACTGTGATTGCAGCACAGACAGTCCATTTTTAGGGGGGTGTAAACCAGCCAATAGTATTTGACCCAATCATATTGTTTCCAGTTGGAACAATTTATCACGTTTTAGCAAGACCACAGTGCTGGCTTGTTTGATACTGAGGCAAAAGATAATCCCAGGTCAAATGGTGTAAAACTCGGAGGGCCATTCTCATCAAACCTGAACCAGGCACAGTTATTGTTACAGCCATTTGTTTTTGGACAGTCTTGTGCTTTATTCCACTGTATACACCACAATGTAGTTATGAATTGATTATATTCCAGGCTGTCAGTTACTCATCCCCATGGTCACAAATCTGTTTTTCCCCATATGATCTGATGACAGGTGAAAATTACATTTTCCTCTTCATAACATGTACACTTTGTGCTGCTGATGGTGGAAAAACTAAATGGCTGACTGAACCACACAGCAAAGCAACTCGCTTTCTTTCTGGGGAATAAGGTTTCACATTTGGAGGGTATCCATTGTATTCCACTGTCTTGGCAAGCTCCCCACCCTGTCTGTGGGAAGAGTACCCATGGCAAGGGGGTCTTCCACAGATTTAGGCAGAGACACATAAGCAGTAATACTAGATTCACTGAGGGCAAGTGCAGATCCCTTTTTCAAGGCTAGGACTAAGTTATCATCCAAAACACAGGTGACTTGGACAGACAATCTGCCTATTTTCACTCCAGGTATCTTTGATCCCAGTGGAGTATTATCCATGAGCATATTAACCCAAAGCCTATCTTCCCAGCACCACTTACAAATGTCATGTTCGCCAACCCTAATTACATCCTTCACCTCAAAGCCTACACCTTTGTTTATAATTCAAAGTTATCCTACCCAAACCCAGTCGTTTTATATACAAATACCAAACACACCACACATGTACATACTAAACTTATACAAATCCTCCTGAAACTACTCACACATAATAATAGGACTATTGGTTGTTAAATGACAACTGACATTTCAAATTAGTAATACAAACACATGTGTTTCAACTCAACACCTTAATATACACACAAGATATTTCAACTTATTATCTCAAACAATATCACAGGTTTGTTAGCTGTATCCATATTAAAATTTTGGTTTCCAGATAAGTATGAGGATTAAAACCAGAAATACCCAACAAATAAAAATAAGCAGTCCTTGGGGGCACTCTAGATTGTTATAGAGGAGTCTTTGACTCCAGGTGCAATTGCCTGGCATTTGGAGTACCTGTGGACACAAAAAGGGAAAAAGATACTTCGTCATTATTTGACCAGCAAATGTTAGGTTAAAAGGTGGGTACTGTCCAGCTGGTACTGATTTGATGGAGTTTTCCAGAGCTATCTTTTGCTTCCCAAGCGTAAAGGTTCTTTGGTTAGGACCATTGCCACTATTCCAGTCTGAGGCATTTTAACGAGGATGGACAGGAGAACTATAGAGGGAGCGCACCTGAGTGATAATACCTCTTTTTTTCTAGGTGTGTTACCACTCCATCTAGGCCTGAATGTGCAGCTGCTGACAAAATAGCTGTTGAGTTTGCAATGTTTGGTACCACAGCTGTTAGCAGGGCTGTATCAGCATTCAGGCACTGATAATCAATTGTTGAAGGCCACCTGCCACCTCTGGTCCGGTTTCCGAACCGGCCAGGCAGGTGAGTTATATGGGGAGTGGGTTCTGGAGATAATCTGTTGTTTCTCCAAATCACCTATGACTTCAGAAACTCCCATTTCATGCTGCAGCAGATATTGTGGTACGTTAGTGATTTCTGAGTTAGGGAGTGCAGGGGCTGTGTGCAGCAGCACATCCACTGCAGCCTCCCGGTTTCTGCCGGGGTTGGGATCAATGTTTAAGCCACACGCTGCCATTCAGCAGGCACCAGGTTCACCTGTTAAAAACATTGAACTCTAAAATACTTTCATGATGATTTTAATTGCAGAGCAAGTAGTCGACCTGCGCTTTTAGCTCAGGAGACATACATTGACTTTGTCAGTTTGACACACACAACACTCACCCAGTTCATACTGGTAATCTTTAATCTTTGCCATCCAGATCACATGCCCAGCTTCTTGGCATCTTGTGTTAGAGTTGAAATTTGTGCTCCAGTGCCTGTTAAAAACTTCACCAATTATCTCTGAGGATAGACTGGAATTAAAATGTATGGGCCATCATCACTTACTCACTAATAAGCTTCCCCTTTCCAGACAGGCAAGCCCAATTGCCTTCAGGACATTACTCATTTTTTTTCACTTCATGTCCTGCAGTTCCCCCCTGAGGGGAAGGAAAGAGTTGTCTTCCTTTCTGGGGACTGGTGCTGAAGGAGTTAAAAAAAGGTCCTTCCTTTCACTGTTATCTCATTTCTGGAATGTTTCAACCAGACTCAAAACAATGCCAGTAGGCTGACCTTGAATCATAGCTCTGGGAATGCCTGGGGCTAATGTATTCTTCCACAATTCATTTCTCTGTTCTTGAGATTCTGTTTGAAGGGTTTTTAATTTGTTTACCTTTGATCTAGTTTCTGTCCCCTTTTTCAAGGGTCTTATTTTGTGATCTCCTCCCCAGGGCTTCAGGTTTGGTTTTCAGCTGCTGCACTGTCCCAGCTCATTTCACAACTGCAGGTAACAATGCCATGCATTAACTCCGCACACATAGGGAGTTGCTTAAGAGCATTATTGCCCTGGCTTTTGTTATATTTGGTATCTCCTTTAATGTTGTCCTGTTTTGCAACTCGGTTGCATTTAAGAATTGTTGGGGCTGCTCTACTCAGTAGTTTTAACATTGCAAAATCTGTTAAATCAATTAAATTCTGTTGTGGGGCTGAGGGCATGAGTCTACTAGGAATTGATTTATTTCCTGCAGAGCAACCTCCCCCTGCTGAATCAGTTCTCTGGCTTAGGCTTAGTGGTGTGGACCTGGAGGTCCCGGGGTTTCCTGGTGGTCTGGCCAACCCGGCATATTTGGTGCCTGTATTTCCTTAACTTGTGCATAAACTCGCTCCAGGTGGGTATATGGATTTGCTTCTGTGGGGGCTGTGCAGCAGCTGCAGCAGCATTCTTAACACAAGTGGTGTGTATAAGGTCCTGAGCTCTGGCTACATAGGTTTTCAAGCTACCCGAGAGGCCTTGAATAAGGGGAGTTAGTTTTGTTGGATCAATAGGAGCTAGCATTGGGGATTTCAGTAACAAGTTTCTCTCATACATTGCTTGTAGGCAGGCTGCTTTTTTCACAGATGCGGCCAAATCAGAAAACCTCGAGGTTCTGATAACAAAAGGCTCACCTCGTTTTTGCGAGTCTATACCACCGGCCCAATGGGCAGCCCGTGCAGTTAATGAATAGTTGTGGTCACCTGATGTGATGGTTAGAAATACTCCAGGGCCCCAGTAGCCTCTTGCTTCTTCCTCGCTTAGTAAGATTAGGTCACCCCCTGTAAGAGAGACTCGCCACACATATTCCACCACGGATTCATCTGGACGCCTGGAATACTTTTTCTGTAACTTTGTCAATTCGGCAGGAGACTGTGAGATGATACCTACAGTAGCACGGACATTGTTATATCTCTCATTTGTGGTTTTGGTCAATGGTTCTATAGCCACAGGTTCTGGGGTAGGATCATAATTAGAGCCTGCCAGCAGTTCATCATTATCATTATCACACCAGATGTTTCCATCCCATGTTTTGGGATCTGCACACTGTATTAATTTGCGGATTTGCTTAGCCGAGACTGAGGACGGCATTTGATTTAGTAAGAGTATTAACTTTTTGTGTAGTTGTTTTTCTCGTCTCTCGGCTGATGCTAACAGCATTTTAAGTTCCCTATTTTCAGTTATTAAGTTTTGGTTTTCTCTTATGAGCTTATGTACTCGTGCCTGGTATCTTTGGACGCATTCCTTTTCCACTTGGGATGATGCACTCGTATGTTTTTGCAGCAGTTTATCCATGGCAAACCTGCCTGAGATGCCAATTTTCTGTTGTGCTAACAGTCTGATGAGTGGCTGAGGGGTGAGGTGGGACACAGCCCTCCCGCTGAGTCACAAGGCTCAGGAGGGATCCCCTTGCTTTCTAAGCTTCTCAGAGAGGAGTGTAGGTGCAGCTAGATCCAATCCTAGTCTCAGACTCGGTCAGTGGTTTTGAGTCTAAAGGATTGTGTGTACAGCCACTCACCAGAATGTCACACTTGCCTGTCAGAGCCCCGTTTAAGGACTTGCACTGGAACAGTTTTGCAAAGCTGAAAGAACAGGTGATTTATTAAGGCGACAGATATAACAAGCTAGGAATTGCTGTTGATAAGTTCACTTGCTGCAAAAATTGAGCTTAAGGGTAGAGCACTGTTGATAGTAATGCTGTCCCGAGTAACACCCGCCGTGGTCGGAGGCGCAATGCTTACCAGCGAGGCATGCCTGCTTGGGGAGGAGAGAGATCTGGGCCCGTCAACCCACACCGAAGTTAGAGTTCTTGCCCTCAGGAGGGAAGAAGAAGCTTCTGAAATGCCAGATTTTATCATCTTGGTGAGGTGGGACTAAAGTCAGTTGTTGTGTGCTGATTGGCCCTTAACCAGGTGCCAGGACGCTCCTTGCAGAGCGGGGAGGGTTCGGGGTTCGGTGCAGGCGCAGACTGACGGTTACAGACACGCGGAATCTTCTAGCCCTCACAGAAGCAACGCCATGCTGAGAGGCCTCCGCCTCACCCTGGGCGTCAGTCTGTTGGTTTGCTTGTTGGGCTGCATCCGTCATCTGTTCTGCAAGGTAAATGTGCTGCTGGAGTCAAACTGCCAGCTTCCTGGCTCCACTTGGAGCTGGATACGGTTCTTCGGTTCTTCGTCTGTAGGTCAGGAACTGGGGCTGTGGGGGTGGAGGGGGCGTGGGGGGTGGGGGAGTGGGGGTGGAGGGGGTGGTGTGGGGGTGGTGTGGGGGTGGAGGGGATGGGGGTGTGGGGGGGAGGGCGTGGGGGTGTTGGAGCACACCACCAGAGGCATAATATCAAAATATTGTGCCTGCTTAGAACATAAAAGAGCATATATTTGTGAAATTTGTTTTGACATACAGACTTAGAGAAGTAAACAAATAGCTGTTCAAGATTCCTACAAACTCAGAAGTGAGCTACAAACAACTACAAGATACTGTGCTTAATGTGCTCTTTGCTTCTCTTGTCACTGGCTCAAAAGTAATGTTTCATCTAACAGATAAGATTCTCATGTGAATATCCTGAGTTGGTTCTGGTCCTTCCCTATGGCTTAATACAGATGTATTTTTCAGTCTTGTCTAAGAGGTCTTTAATTTGTTTCTTGATATTGACAGTTGGCTTTGGTGTGCATTCATACTTTGTTGAGTAGCTGTTTTGTGAGTCCATACAAACTCTGCACCCCCAAGAAGCAAATGTAGCCATGAAACTTGTGTACAGTGTGATGAGCTGCTTTTTGGAAGAAAAGCCATATTACTGTCTCAGGTATTAAAAGTGCTGTTTTTATCAGAGTAGGCACTCTTGATGCATGGTTGGAGCTGCACAGTGAGTTTGCTCAGAAAGCTGAGTAACTTCACTTTTGAAAGTATGCAGGAGTTGGTTGTGGTGACATGGAATACACTTACGGAGGGTGACTTGCCATTTTACGCAGAGATACTTCATGCCGCTGCCTTGTCTTCCTGCCCCAAACGGGTTTTCACAAAAACCCAGACCTGAAATCCTAAGGTTTCACTTAGGGCTGCTGGTCTCAGGCCTGGGGGGGACCCATGACTCTGGCAGCATTAGTTGCTGGTGTTGTTAGGTCTTACTAGAGAGCCTTGACACTGAAATAATGGTAGAAAAATCACAGACTGCTTTTCACTCTGTGGAGAGGTTTCTGCTTTGCCTGTTTCTGTGGTATACAGTGAAGTTTAGTCCAGAAAAGCCCTGAGTTCATTCAAAACACTATAAAAAAATGTAGACACTGTGTTTGCTTTAAGGATTCCTGCAGGGATTAAGTAACTATAATGTCTGTCCTCCTTCTCATGGTGTTTCTATCTTGTATCTCAGAAATTATCATGGCAAATGGAGAGTTAAGTGCACTGACTGTGCAGTCTTTTTCATTGCTGTTTCCCTGCAGGTGATTTTAATAGGCAGCTGATGGGTCAGATGATGCAGATGAACCAAATACTGGGAGATGTGAAAGACCTTCTCAGACAACAGGTATTGTATAAAGGCTTCAGTGTGAAACATCCCAAGCTTGCCAGTTTTGATAGAGTCAGGGCAGAGTTCACATAAGCAATAAACTCCTGTGTAAAGTTTGTTGCCTCAGAGCCACAACACAGTGGAAAAGAAATAACCATATGGGTACTGGTACCTTGTGCTCATTGTGGAGGACCACTAAATGTGGGAGTGCAGGGGCCTTATTCAGACCCAGAAAATCTAGTGTCTTTAAGTGGAAAGGAACCAGAGTAGCTGTCCTAACACACTGTTAGTTAGAGGTCAGTCTGTTGCACAGGACTGAAATTGCATTTGTTCTACCTGCTGGTGGGTGTCAGAACTGGAATTGCTGGTAGCACATGCTGTTAGTTAAGCATGTCATTTTTCAAGTCCCTGTTGATGAAGGCTGAAGTGAAGTACAACCGTTATTGCTATCCTTAATTTTATGGAGTACGAGGAACATCTTATTTCAAGAGAGAGTACGTATGTCGCACGGTTTGAGTGGCATCCTGGGGAAAATGATAATGGTTCTTCTGGCAGCCAGGTGCAAACTGGAGCTGCCTATATCCAAATAATGTTTATTTTCTATATCCTTAAGGTCAAAGAAACAACATTTCTGAGAAATACCATAGCTGAGTGCCAAGCATGTGGTAAGTGTTCCTGTTATCGCTTGTAAAAGCCAACTAGATCAGATGTAGTGTCATTTTAAAACTAGTATTGATTGCATCAGCTGTATGTGGTTTCTAAGAAGTACTTTTTAAAAAACACCATGTCCAAAGTTCTAGATGTACGAGACACAAATTTAAAATAGATTTTTATTAGAGAAAAAGCTTTCCGTTTCCATAGACCTGACAATCACCTACTGGGAAATAAAACCCCCACTAAACTAAGCAGTACCACTCACCCTGTACTGCCAGTTCTCAGTCTGCCACAAAGCTGTGCCACATGTTCCTGGGGAGGGAGATGTTGCCTGCCAGGTATCTCATGAGCAATCTTAGTAGAAGGACAAGGGAGGAATCATGTTCTGCTCTAGCTGGTGTTGTCACTCTGAGGAAGATCCTGTGCAGTCCACCTGAAATTCATCCGATTCTGAGTATGCAGTCACTGGTTAACAGCACTAAGACCCAATAGGTGGTCTCCAGCTTTTCGCTAAATGGAAGAAATAAGTGCTTCCCCAAATGCCACTGTATGGTCCTCCAACTTAATTGATGATCAGGACATACATGCATTCAGTATAAACAAAAGCCACAAAACCAACTCCTTTACTGGGTGGGATGAAAGGCCTTAAACTCAATGGGTCTTTTAGTTGATTTCTTCTCCCAGTCTGTCAGTCTCATCAGGACTCAAGCTGAGCTCAAGCCAGGTTAACCTTCATGTGTAAGTGCTGAAGAAATGTCTTTAAATCCTGCATGCATCATTACTGAGGTTCATCACCAAAACCTTGCTTTTCCCCAGGGCTGGTCTCTGTGCACCTAAGTCGGTGTAGCTGCATGTCCTGCTGTGTGTTCATGGCCTGCCCACTGCTGCTTTTTATTCCTCATACCTGTAGACTATCGGATGGCCTCTTGCGAAACCATGGCAGTGTTTTTCTTATGAAGTGGTAGTGTTGCCAATTTAGCCAGAAAAATACCTTGTACCATCACACTTGGGTCCCTTGGGCCATTGAGGTCACTGGCTTTTAGATTCTCCTCCTCTGGCCAGCAGCAGGTCTGTGCTGGGACTAACATAGCAGGAGGGCCACTATCTGTAGCGAGGAGAAGCACATGGACATAACAAAATAGCCTTAATTTCCCCTGTCTGGAGACACAGCAAGCTGCTGGGCCATTCCCAGCATGAAGTCTCTTCAGCCGCAGCACAGCTGGTAACAGCACAGCACAGAAACACAAAACCCTGCTGCACAGTGTCTTGGGGATCTCTTCAGAGCACTTGCCAGCTGAAAGCTATGGTGGATGTTTCTTTCAATGGCTAAAACTATTGTTCTTTCTTCATTAAAGGTTTGGGAACTGTGAATTTTCCAACTCAACTTCCTAGGCGCAGTAAACCCAAATGTGAAGTTAATTCCTGCTTCAGGGGAGTCAGGTGTGTGGAGACAGCAGAGGGATTTCAGTGCGGCCCCTGCCCTGAAGGGCTCACGGGAAATGGAGTTACCTGCTCAGATATCGATGAGGTAAAATAGTGACTTTCACTGAATTAAAAAAAAAAAAGGGGGGGGGAGCAAAAAGCTACAGTTTTATACATATCAATGGATTGCTGATGCTTGCTGTCTTCAGCATTTGCTGACTGCTTGCATGGTGAATATTAATTCATTTTGATTTGATTCTACCTCCTGATTTTGCTGTTGCTGCAACTTTACAGAGGTTTTATGTGTGAAAACTTGAAATACCCTGGTGAGTTGAGAAGTCACTTAAAGGAGTGTAATGTATGGAAAAAAACCAGCCAAAACAAGCTTTCAACATAGTTGTTTCTATTCCACAAGAAGATGCAGTAGCTTCTGTTACAGGCTGCAGAAGCCCTTCTTGTCGCTATGGGCTTTGTTTCTTTAAATTGTAGTGCTCTTGAACCAGCCTTGGAGTCCAGAGTCTTCTCTTCAACCCAAACTGGAGCCATGTTTTCAGCATTACCTTAAAAGTCTGTGAAAGAAAATAAACATTTGTTGTTATTGTTCCTTTTGCTTCTTTATGGTTGTGTTGAAAGCTGATAATGTTGACTTGATTTTTTTTCTTGTGCTATATGTTAGAAGTTCAGAGCTTGCTTGTATTGAGGACTGGGTTAATAAATTTACAATATCTTAAATGATTAAATAAAACCTGTGTTAATTGGAATGTGACACTTACTCAGAACACAAACAACAAAACCACTTACAGCTTCACCACATTTTTTATGTGTGATGATTTTTGCCGTTACTCTTTAGTGATTTTTGTGGAAAAGCACCTGGATACAGTAGAGCAGAGGACCAGGAGAATTAGGTCATTAACTGTGCTTGTGGATAACACAGTACTATACCGATGTACCTGCCTGATGATGTAAAATAGCAAAAGCATTCCTTTTTTCTCCTTCCTAGCCAACGGATGTGCTTTGACTGCTTTTTTGGTTACTTCCCGCTGCAGGCCATCAGCAGACAGGTTGCAATGTGCCCAAGTTATATCTGTGTGTGAAAAACACTGGGTAGAGAAAGTGAGTTGAGTGTGGCAGTTTTCCTGAGTTGTAGGCAATGTCTTTTGTTATGCCTCATGTGGCATGTACTGTCTGCTGCAACAGAAGGTGCAAAAAATGGAAATGAAGCTCTGAAGTGGGAATGCAAGAGGTGAAGCTGAGACAGCTGTGGTGCAAGTTTCATGCCACAGACAGCCATGGTGAGAGACTCAAATCAGCCTGAGTGGAACCCAGCAGTACAGTTGGGTTCTCCTGAGCCATACCCAGACTGAGGCAAAGCATGGTGATAATCTCCTCCCTGCCGTTTCCAGAGTTGAAGCAACTCTACCCATGGTGACAGTGGTGGGAAAACAAACTGAGGATAATCTGTGGTAGCCTGACCTGAACGTGGCTTTCTGTGAGCAGTCAGGCTCTGCCACTGGAGACTGACGTGCCTTCGTTTTGTGCCACCAGCCCACATGGCAGACCTGGTCTCACATTAGAAAGAGCAAGGAAATTTTGCCAGAATGGTGTCCTCGACATCCAGTTTTGCTTGTTTGAGGGCTTCACAGGGACACTGCTATTAAAATGCCACCTAGTCTGGTGTGGTTTTGTTTACCAGTAAATAGCTCAAAGCTTTAACGGCTGGATTTTCACTTGTGGTTGTTCCAGGGGAAGAATAAATGACATTAACTTTTCATTGCCTAACAACAGGGGATGTCATTTGTCTTCCTGAGTTAGCTGACTAAGAAGGAAACTAATCCTGGGGTTTTTTTGAAGGTCTTTGGGAATCTCTTCTGGGAGAGCACCTTTCTACTGAATAAACTGTTTCTGTTCTTCCTAATAACTGGAATTTAAAAATAAGTTAATATACAAATTCTAATAAAGTCAAATCTAGAAGCTTCCTCGCTAACAGCTGCCATCATCTTTTCTGAGGCTGTTAGCATCTCTTCAGTATGCTCCCTTATTTGTTACCAGTTTGAGGACATTACTTTCAAGTGCTGATGCCCTGTACCTTGGGAGCTGCAGCTCTGCTCTGTGTAATTTGAGTGCCCTCTGCTGTCTACAATAAAAAATCCACAGCAACTAAGGAGCACAAAATGTCTCTAGTCCTAGTTTTACATTTTGCTTATGCTAGTTGTGGACCTACTTCTAACAAGTCTTTCCGTCAAACACTCTTCGATATTGAACGTACCTTTTGTTGCTCCCTTATGTGTGTGTTTGATTACAGGTTGTACTTTGTTTTAGGTGGGTATCTTCTGGTTTGATCACCCTCCATCTTGTGGATGTTTTTCTATGAACGACAGAGGGGGTGGGAAAAGACATATCTTTAAAACTTTTTCTATTTCTTTCTTGTGTTTCATATTTATTCTTGTCTTTGAGCCATATGCAGCATGATGGCATGTTGATATTTTCGGTACTCTTATAAATATTACCTGGCAGCTAGTGTTGATGTTGGAGAGGCAGCAATGTGGGATGTGGTTCCCAAACTGGCAACCACAAGGCCAGTGAAATGGATCACAGCTGTTCTGTAAAATATCATGAGGTAGTGAAGTGAATGGCGCCTTCAGGCTAGGGGTGATGCTGTGGGCATGTGCTATTTCGGGAGAAGTGCCAAAGGCTGTCTGTGGACCTCCGGTCTAGAAATGTGGTGCTACTTACACGTCCCTGCTCATCTGGCTTATGTTAGGGTGACTTGCCTAAGTGTAAATGAAGGAAAGTGCTGCTGCCACTTCTTTGTGTCCAAAACACAACTGCAGGACCATTTGTTGGGTTGGAGTTATGCAGCTTTCCTGATATTGTGATCTGGACTCTTGCAGGGGACTCTCAGCCTCCGAGGGAGCGGAACCTGCCCAGCAAAAGGAAGGACCTTAGCGCAGGGGTGCTCAAACTGTTTAACCAGGGGGCCGGCGCGCGGATGCAGTGGCAGGCAGTCATCTGCGGCTGCTTGGTTTCCCCCCCCAACCCCCGGAGGGGGGTGGGGGTGGGTTCTGTAAATACCGGGGGCCGGATTGAGGACCCTGGGGGGCCGTATCCGGCCCGCGGGCCATAGTTTGAGGACCCCTGTCTTAGGGCATCAGCTACAGGCTATAAAGGAAGATTGCAAATGTTACTTAAATTACAGAGATAGCTGAAGACCCACTGGGGTCAGAAATACCTACAGAGACTGTTCCTTCTGTAAGCCAGCTCTGAAGAGAAGACATGCAGACACTGCATGTAGCATTGCCTTTGACTGAGAAGTCTGTGCACATAGTCAGAGTCTGGATGTTACTGAAGCATGACCGTGTGCTGGGTTCATTTTTTTCTTTGCAGTGTCGTTACAACCCTTGCTTCCCTGGAGTGCGATGTGTGAACACTGCTCCAGGTTTCCGATGTGAGACCTGTCCCCCAGGATATACAGGACAAACTGTGCAAGGGATAGGACTCAGCTACGCCAAGAGCAATAAGCAGGTGAGTGTCAGCATTCCTGCAGCAACTATTGTTGCAAGGTGCTGGTTTATATCAATGCCTCTGTATCACATTTTGTTTATACTTCAGTCATTCCATAATTGACTTGTGCAGTTAGGCAGAGATCAGAGTGTTTCAGTTAGAAGATCTGAGTTGTTTGCTTGGTTTTAATGGAAATATTAATCATCTAATACTCAGGACTGGTATAGAGACAAGTGTCATTATCTTTGTAGGTATCTCTGATCAGTTTTAAAGGAGGCTCCACTGACGTCTGTAAACTGGCTTTGAACTAGGAAGGGTATGATAGAAAAGGCCTATTTTACTGTCATTTTTGCATTTTCCTGTAGCACCCTACAATGGGAATATAATTCTTGTCTGAATTCTTGTGGGTGAACCAGAACTCATCCTAAAGTTGAAAATTTTTGTATCACAGTGTCTCTTCAGGGTTTATATGTGTCTGGAGATGCATCGGAAAGTTAGCCCATGAGTATGTCTGTGCCATTCTGAGAGTGGTTTCAGGAGAGGCTGTGGCTCTTTTCTGGACTTAAACTTCAGTGGCTTTTCTTCAGACTTGGAGCTGAAATTGACATTGTTTTTATTACATGTCGATTTTTTTTATTGCTAGGTCTGCTTAGATATTGATGAATGTCAGAATGGTGGACTTGGACTCTGCGTTCCGAATTCCCATTGCATAAACACTTTGGTAAGCACCTTTTCATATCTGGCTTTAAAAAATTGGTTGCTTTAAAATTCCAAGTGGCTAAGATTAGTTTTATGTCTCTGATTGAAGAGCTGAATAGTACAATTTATTTGTTGGCTTCATCTAAACCAAAGAATCTTTTCCTCTTTCCTGACTAACAATTAAAAAATCAATACTTCCTTTGGCATTAACATGCCCATCTCAGTTGTATCCTTATCACTTTCCCTGAGGAATAGCAGGAACTCTTCTCTTCACACCAGCCAGTTATGTGTGTTTATGAGTATGTTATTGTAAGGAACCTCCTTTGAAAGATAAATCTTTGCTTCTCCCCACCTCTTCCCACCTGGTAACTGCTGCAGCAAGCTGATCCCCTGGGTGCTCTTTTTATAGGAGTAACATCTTTGCTTTGTTAGGGTATTTATACAGTACCAGACATCCCTCTAAATAAGTACAGAGAGGAGGAGAGCTGCAATTGGTACAACACTTTTCATACCCATAGATATTAAATCCAGGAGAACACTGTATCAGAAGTAGAAATGGTTTGAAAGATGTTAGGATCCAATAGAAGGAGTGTACAACCATTGTAATGCTATGAAGCAAATTGGATCTTTTACTTAGAAACAGTAAATCATGGAATCATTTATGCTGGAAAAAACACTTAAGATTGTGTCCAACCGTTAGTACTGCCAAGTCCACCACTAAACCATGTCCAAAAGTGCCACATCTACACATCTTTTAAATATCTCCAGGAATGGTGATGCAACCTCTTCCCCGGGCAGCCTCTTCCAATGCCTGACAACACTTTCAGTGAATAAACTTTTCCTAATATCCAATCTAACCTTCCCCTGGCACAACTTGAGGCTATTTCCTCTCATCTTGCCACTTATTACTTGGGAGAAATGACCAACAGTCACCTTGTCGCAACCTCTTTTCAGTGAGTTGTAGAGAGTGACAAGATGTACCCTGAGCCTCCGCCTCTCTAGGCTAAACCCCAGTTCCCTCAGCTGCTCCTCACAAGCCTTGTGCTCCAGACCCTTCCCCAGCCCCGTTGCCCTTCCCTGGACACGCTGCAGCCCCTCTACGTCCCTCCTGCAGTGAGGGGCCCAAACCTGAACACAGGGTTCGAGGTGCAGCCTCACCAGTGCCCAGTGCAGGGGGACAGTCCCTTCCCTTGCCCTGCTGGCCACACTGCTCCTGACACAAGCCAGGGTGCTGCTGGCCTCCTTGGCCACCTGGGCACACTGCTGGCTCATGCCCAGCCGGCTGCCGACCAGCACCCCCAGGCCCTTTCCCACCAGGCCCTTTCCAGCCGCTCTGCCCCAGCCTGTAGCGCTGTGTGGGGCTGGTGTGACCCAGGTGCAGGACCCGGCACGGAGCCTTCTTGAACCTCATCCAGCTGGCCTCGGCCCATCGGTCCGGCATGTCCAGACCCCTCTGCAGAGCCTCCTGCCCTCCCGCAGATCAGCACTGCTGCCCAGCTTGGTGCCATCTGCAAGCTTACTGAGGGTGCACTCGATCCCCTCGTCCAGAGCACCGATAAAGATACTGAACAGAGCTGGCCCCAGTAGTGAGCCCTGGGGAACACCACTGGTGACCGGCCGCCAGCTGGATGTAACTGCATTCCCCATCACTCTTTGGGCACGGCCATCCAGCCAGCTTGTAACCCAGAGCAGAGTACATCCATCCAGGCCATGAGCAGCCAGTTTCCCCAGGAGAATGCTGTGGGAGCTGGTGTCAAAGGCTTTACTAATACCCAGGTAGACAACAACCACAGCCTTTCCCTCATCCACTAAGTAGATCATCTTGTCACACAAGGAGTCCAGGTTGGTCAAGCAGAACCTACCTTTCATAAACCTGTGCTGGCTGGGCCTGATCACCCAGTTGTCCTGTATGTGCCACTTACACCACTACTGTTCTGTAGCTGGCTGCACAGAGCAGGCTTTATCCATAGCAAGAGAACATTTAAAAGTATCCTACAGGTGTAAATACAGTCCTTTTTGCAGCTAGGTGTTGTTGAGGTTATTAGTAGTGTTCCAAATGGTGTGCTTTCCTCACAAATAACCTTGTTTTTCTAGGACTGCTTTCACTGTTCAATATGCGTCTCTCTTTTTTCTTTTTTCTTTTTTTTTTTACATATCTAGAACATTTCTGTCACATGTTGTATCTTATGGCATGACTAGGTCTCTTCAGAGGCCCATCAGGCCCTGTTTGCAGAAGGCAGCAAGTGGCCTGCCACATGTCAGAGCAGCACTGGGTTTTTAGTCCTGTCTCCCTTTAGAAACAGTTTGATCTGGACATGCAGCCTTAAAGGCTATTTTAATGCATACCAGCGCTTGATACAGGACAGAATATACTAAGAAATTCAGCAGACTCCAGAAGTTATTACCCGGCACGTCAATCAGGAGAAAGTGTGTTGGCTGGTATGTTTTATATAGGCTATATCATTTGCATGGACACTAATTATTCTACTCTTCAGTCATCTGCATATCTTCATTTTCAGCCTGAAAGTATGCAGACAGCACAGAGTTAAAGTCTGGAATGAAGCTAGGAACAGAGGACAAAAATAACACTCATCTGGGTAGTAAATATATCTCTCCATTGTGGTGGATTAGGACAATCCTGACAGTTCCTCCAGCAGGCTTTGTACAGGAAGAGTAAAGTTGTGTGAAGTGCCTCAGTTTCACAAAGGGTGCACAAGTTTGTAGGAGATTTGGCTGT
This sequence comes from Falco rusticolus, assembly GCF_015220075.1. Taxonomy (NCBI): domain Eukaryota; kingdom Metazoa; phylum Chordata; class Aves; order Falconiformes; family Falconidae; genus Falco; species Falco rusticolus. The sequence goes on from NC_051210.1 coordinate 59,979,944, forward strand.
TTTAATTCATTGACATATCAAAAATAATTATTCTCTATAAGGAAAAAACAGTGTTTTCAATTAACTTTTTTGTCATAGGTCACAAATCTACAAGTATGTGAGACAGAGACAAAAGCCGCATTTAGATGTCTAAAGACGACCCTTTCTTATCAGCATTTATTCATTTATACCTCATGTAGTGATTGTCCCAGCACACACTGAGATTCCTTAGCATAGCTCCTTCAGGTTTGTTTACAAAAGAGTGACACAAATATAAAACATATATGTATGCATCTAGGTAAACCACTGCAAAAGGTTACATGGATGTTCTTATTGCAGTGTAAATGAGGATGACTACATCTTCAACTCCTGAATTCTTTTCTGAAGAACAACATTTAACTCAAATTGGCTTAAAAACATTCCAGTTAAAAAAAATAAAATGAGGCAAAGACATACTGAATTTTCTTGTCTCTATTTGATTAAAAGTTATGCCCAGCTGAGTTTAGATAAACTGATGGGGCTGCTTTACCCTAAAATAAGAGCATCCAATCTGATTAAGCAGGTGCTGCTTAGAATTTCACACAAAGTCTTGGCCACCTGGAAGCAGCTCAGAGTAATGCTGGCAGGGACAAGACATCATGAAGAAGCTTTTGCTGCTGCATGACTTTTCTATGGCTTAACAAAAGGCTGATCTAAACAGGCAAGAGTTGAGTTTGTTTTCCAGCATGCATTGTGGGAGCCAAACCTGAATTTCACATAGAAAATAAAGTTTGTTCACAGTGCAAGAGACCTCAGTGGATGAAAAACTACACTTGCACAACATAAGCAGTGTGATATGAACCTTGCTCACAGGCTTGCTTTAAAAGAAAAGTAAGTCATGTTAAAGGCTGGCTAGTAACTTTTTGTTCTTACAGGGGTCTTACCACTGTGGCCAGTGCAAACCAGGATACACAGGAGACCAAGCCAGGGGATGCCAGGCAGAGAAGAGCTGCAGAAGTCGAGCCCTCAATCCATGCAGTGTCCATGCCCGTTGTATTGAGGAGAGGAGAGGAGAGGTGACATGTATTGTGAGTTCATAAATTCATGCATTTTTACAGTGAAAAATCGCCTTTTTTTAGTCTGAACTGACAAAGCCTTTGGGATCATTTTATACAGTTGAATGACCCAGAACAGCCACAGACATAACCAGTCTGAGTCTGTCTTGCAGTTGTTTTCTTCTTGCAGGATGTCTGTAAGGCAGTTGTACTCGTGTGCCATATTTGCTGTGTCTGTGTGATTTAGGTCTTTTGGGAATGGCTTTTGTAGACTTTCTGTAGTCTCCTCAGAAAGGGCTGTCAAGTGTCACTCCACAGAAGACATCACAAGGACAAATTCCTCTCCTGGTCCTCAGCTACACAGCTGTGAGTAGGGATCCTCCCTGCATACCCAACGTGCCTGTATTTGCGTGCTGACAGAGAGGGTATTTCTCCAAGTGAGAACACAGATTCTAGGCAGAAGTAGGCTGTACTGTGCTTTCCAGCTGCGGGAGCAGAGGAGCACCAAGTGGCATATGAACTTCCATTGTAAGAGTCTAACTGAAGTATGTTACTGTTTTTCCAGCTTGCAAATGGAAGCAAGAGACTAATCCTGTGTCCCAAATTTGGATGCTTTTGCTGGCGCCTCCTTTGGTCTCATTTTTAACTACAACTATTTCAAAGAAAAATCTAGGATATTTTAAGTCCACGCTGTAATGGAAAGATGCTTAGATACTTGTGTTGGTCAAGTCCTCATTTCAGTGGGAGGCCAGAATGTGACATGCAGGTCTATGCATGTATCTTCAGTTACAACACAAATTAGGCATAGGTTTGAAACAGTACCAATTTAATTGGCTAGGAGAAAGTTGTGTGCCAGATGCACTTGCTTTGCTGATGCAAACTAAGTAACTGTCAGCACAGTTTTCTCTTAAAACTTCCTCTAGCTGCAGATGTATTCTTGAGATACTGAAAAAAACATATTCATCCCATGTAACCATAGGCCCCATACTGAGATGCTAGGTGCATATTCTGCGTAGGTTGCCTTTTTTCTTTTTCTGCATCTGTGGGAGGGGAACCAAAATTGACTCCTGACCTTTGTAAGAGAAATCTATGGCTCCCACTGAAATCATTAGGTGTTGCAGGCACACATTCCATTTAACATCAAGTCTGAGCTCTTTCTAGCTGTGCCTAGATATAGAGAACTTGAAACAAAGATTTTCTTTCCACACAGAGATGCTGAAGTGTACCTTATTGTACTTCAGTATCTGTCCATGCCTTCTGTATATTAGTGTTTTCAAGATTGATATGAGGTTTCCCTCTTGAATATTGCAACAGTGACTCATTAACCTTTTGGTAGTACTACCATGTTGTTTTATTGATAGTGTGGCATTGGCTGGGCTGGTGATGGTTATATTTGTGGAAAAGATGTTGACATTGATGGCTACCCTAATGAAGAACTCTCATGTTCTGCTGAAAACTGCAGAAAGGTAAGAAATTCTTTCTTAATCCTATAATAATTAAGAGCATAAAGGGATGAAGAGTGGAAGAAACATGACTAGATATATTAATCTTTTTTCAAGTTGCTGAATTCCTTGGGATAAATTGTATTTAATTTGATTAATTAAAACAATAATATAAAGAGTCATTCAAATTTTGAAGGCATCCAGTTTACCCATAGAACACCAGATACATCCCATTTTTTTTGTCTAGGACAATTGTAGATTCGTCCCAAACTCTGGACAAGAAGATGCTGATGGTGATGGGATTGGAGATGCCTGTGACGACGATGCGGATGGAGATGGCATTCCCAATGAGCAGGTCAGATGTATAGGTCAGGGTGCTGGGATCTGTGCAAACATACGGATTTCATGTACTGCAATAGGCAGTGATTTTGAAATCTGGCTCACTACTCTTTGCCAAAGATTATCCCATTCCCGTCACTGTCAGCAACTCTCTAAATCCTGTCTTTTTCTTTTATGTAATGCTCAATATTATAAGACCTAAAAAAGCCAGGCTATCCCACCCAGCCTTAAATCTCACCAGTGTATGCTCCATTATTATATTTTAGCATTGAATTCTAGAGTTTTTTGTTTACAGAACTTGTGTCCTTCTGTCACGCTTTCCCATAGCATGGTCTTCAGGAATATTGCTTGCACTAGTGTCTTTCTTTTTAAAAAGCAGGTTGACCTGATGTCACATTCCATAAGGGATCCAAAACCCAGATAAATTAACAGTTGTCTTGTCAATAACTTGAAAAAACTTTGAATCATGTTCTCGAAGTGGAAGAGGTTTCCATGTGGGAACTCTATTGCAGAATATATCAGAGAATAAATTCAGATGGTAAAATCTCTTTTGTGTTCACCCTGTATTCTCACATGCCCACTGTTGTTCTGCATTAAGATCTGTCTGTGGTATTGCTTAATGCACTTCCAAGAAAACAAGAACACTCTATCCAGAGTACAAATGTCCATGTTGAGCTAGGGCAGACTGATAACCAGAGAAAGTCTGGTTTAGGCTGTTTTGCCACAGAGGCCAACCCTCAACCCTAAATTCCGGTAGCTCGAAACAGCTGAGTTTATTAATGTTCTGTAAGGAAAGACGTTAAATCCTCCTTCAACTGTAAATCTATGTTCAGGTTCAGCACCTTTGCAATCAATAACTTCTATGTCATTGCTAAGCTCTATTCTGCCTCTGCATGTGCAGGTGTGAGAGGAACTGGGTGTGCTAGGTGGGAGAGGGAAATTTACACCACTTCAAAATCAAGTTTTCTCCATGGGCCTCCTGATGGTCTTAGGGAGTCAACAACAGCTTGGCTGACAAAAACCCAAAAAGACCTGTCCCTTTTTGCATCAGAAAGACGTTTTTCCATGTTTCAGCTTTGGTTTGAGTCTCTACCAGAAGGGGGCAACAGCCTTTCACCAAGAGTATCTACAAGCCCTGTCAGGGTCTCTAAACTGCAGCTTTTGAGGGACCATGTAAGGAAGCCAGGGCGCCAGAACAGGTTACTTAACTTGGATGCGTACAAAATGAGAATCAGAACTCGAAGTTATAAATAAAACCTTATGATACTGGGTGTTTACGTTCAGGGTTCCCACAGTGGGGTTCAAAGCAGAGCTTTGAGAGAGCCAGTGAAATCTGATCCAGAGCTAATATTAATGTAAAATCATGTTTTGTGACATTGCTCCCAGTAATAATTCTTCGTGAAAGTAGAAATAAATAAATATCAGAGTTAAAAAGTAGAAATTATGGATTTGGAGCCCAGTTCTTGTCTGATTTGGATATGTGTCTCTTGCAGGATAACTGTGTGTTGGCTCCCAATGTTAACCAGAGAAATGGTGACCAAGATATCTTTGGAGATGCTTGTGACAACTGCCGCAATGTCCTGAATAATGACCAGAGGGACACAGATGGTGATGGGAAAGGAGATGCTTGTGATGATGACATGGATGGAGATGGTTGGTAATTCTTCCCTTCCAGCTTCTCTGATGTTCTTGAAACTTGCCCAGAACATGCCATGTGTTAGATTTCCTGTCGCCAGCTGCTAAATCTTTCTTCATTAAACCTGTGTTTGGAATCCTTTTCATTTAGATTATTATATATCTTTTTAGCCTCCATTGGAAGCATTGAACACTATAACAGATAAACCAGCCCACGTTTCATGTATAAGTTAAGGTCATTGGTCATTCAGTAATTCCTTAAAGGTATGAACATGGCCCAGAGTACCCAGCTGCTGTCTGTCCCAGATGCCCAAAAGCTACATAGTGTATTATTTTCATTGTTGTAGGAGGTGTGAAAGAAGTGAAAAAATAACAGCCCTTCAAATGTAATAACAAAGATGAAACATCCCATCCTGTAAGCTGTGATATAGGAACAGGATAGAATGAATTGTGTGTAATTAATGAAGTGTGTGTGATAGCATTGAAAGCTGTTCTTTAGCAAGATATTTCTAACTTCTAATAAATTAATGGATGCACACATAAGAAGGATTTGCTATGCAGGCTTATAATGTCATTGCAAGATTAAGTAGTTGCTGAAAAGGAATAAGGTCTTTACTGTTCTTGATGTTTATGTTGTCCAATATCAAATATGGGAATTGTTTTTAACTAATATCCACTTCTTGCTAGGTATTAAGAACCTTTTGGATAATTGTCAGAGGATCCCCAACCAAGACCAGGATGACAGGGATAATGATGGTGTTGGTGATGCCTGTGACAGCTGCCCTACAATCAGCAACCCAAACCAGGTTAGTAGGCAGAAGGAAAAAATACCCTGGTTTAGGGAGAGGGACTGCTGAGGTCCAAAAAGATGCAAGAGAATGAGGCAGCACATGCAGCCACAGTGTTTATCTTTTAGCAGTAATTATTCAGGGAAGTTTTATGGAGCTTCAGACTCCTGACATGGGAGAGTGGAGCTACCAGATATATTCTTTTAGCTTGGGATGCTATTAGCACCTCTGTCCTTCCATTATCTTCTGCTGTCATGCTCTGAAATGTCAGCATGCTCCAGTCCCATGGAGTCCAAAGCCGGACTCTACACAGTGGTGTGTGTTAGTTACACTTGGTATATTTTTTAATTAGGACAAAATCCTGGAGTCCTTATTTAGCAAAACTGTCGCTGCTCCTAGGTGAGAAGTCAGTGAGACTTTTCATATGTTTTGAATTCCAATTAGGCCACATGTGAGTAATAAAAAATGCTGGAAACTTTAGAGAAACATGGTAGATTTTTAAAGCTGCTTAAGAAATCAACCTTGGTTAGAGATGAGGGATACTTATTCACAGTAGTAGAGGAATCTTGCTTGGACTACTCATCTTGCTTGAACTATCACAAATCAAACAAAGAATTTTTTTTGTAAACCAAATGTTTTTCCATGCTTTTATTTTAATTGTATTTAATGTGGTTGTGTTTTGGTTTAGTACTGCCATGTTAATAGATGTTCTCAGCAGCTGATACTGGAACTTTCTCTGTTTCCTTTTTGCAGTCAGACATTGACAATGACCTTGTTGGAGATTCCTGTGATACCAATCAGGACAGGTATGCTGTGTTGTGGCTTTTAAGAGCAGCAGGGAAGTAAAAGAGGCTAGTCTTGAGCTGAAGCACGCTACTGATTCCTGGAGAGCTGTAATCACTCAGACTAGCCTGGATTTAATTCCAATACCTGTTCAAAGAGATGTTATTTCAGAAACCTTGTTGGTTTACTTCCCTGTAGCAGTAGTTACGGAGCCCTTCACCTGTAGCCCCATGTTCACACAGGCTTCCTGTGGAAATGACATTTAGAGTAGTTCTCTGGTTGTAAAACCCAGGGCACTGCTCAGAGCTTCTTATGAGGTAACATATTTTTTCTTTTCTTTATCTTTCTTTCATCTTTCCTTTGGTTATTTTTTTTCCCTTTCTTTTTTCTTTTCTTTTTTTTTATCTAGCAGAAATTTCACAGCTAAGGGCTGCATGCTTTTCCTTAAGAACCTAGTGTTTCAGAAACAGAATTTTATTATCAAGTGCAAAACATTTGCATATAACCCCCTTTGCTTTAGCACAGCAGGAGTGGCAGGGCTGCTTTATGGCTTTTACATGTCCTGAGCGTTCAGGGGAGCATGTCCCATGACAAGCTGCTAACGCCTGGCTGGAAGCAGCTTCTGCATAACCAGCTTTGGGGGTAGCAAGTCCTCCCCTGTGCTCTTAACTTAAAGCAAGAGGAAAGGGAAGTGATAAATCCTGTGCCTGTGCTGGCACAACATTTCACCAGCCACAGATGGCTTCAGGGTCTCACTGCAAGGCCATTGGTGGGTGCTGTTGTCTGGGAAGAGAAGCCCAGAGCCCACTGGGGAGCCCACTTCCCCACCTCTGCAGGGAGCATTCCCAGTCTTGGGTCAGTAGCTGCCAAGGCCCCCAGCTGGGAGCTGTTTTACTCTTAAGAAGATATGGTCTGGTTTTTTCCTGTTTTAAAAAAGGATATAATTTTCTTTTTTTTCCTTAAACCTAACTAATGTGTTTGAAGCATTTCCTGGTAGAAATGCTGTAGCTCTGCCTGAGGTTAACCTTGCTATACATATATGTGCATGGTCATCGTTGCTTTTTGACTCAAGAATGTGCAAACACTAGTTGCTCTGACCTAAAATTAAAGCACTTTTCATGAGCAGGGAGAGATAGGTGAGAATATGTATAGCTATAAGCTGCAGCACTGCCTTAATTTGGCTGCATGTCACTTCTGCCCTGCCTGTGCTAGGCAAAAAGCTGCTGAGGCGGAACATGCCTGGTTATCGCCAGAAACACACACCTGACATCAGGCCATGTTTTTTGCACAGATGCACGGTACTGTTGGCTTGGGGAAACAATGCAGCCACCCCATAACTTCCGAAACCCTTTTCTGTAGTCTGTGTCCTTGTTTCTTGTGACTCTTCACTGCAACCAGCTGATGCAGTCATGGACTGGGTGGGTGCTTGGGAGCTACAGACTTTCTCTGTTTCTTACTGTGCAGCTCCCCTGCAGGAGTGAAATGTAACAAAACCCGCTATGCAGGAGGGTGAAAGCAGTGCCTGTTTTTAAACAAGACTGATGGCAGGTTTCATGCAGAGTCTCCCATAAATTTTCACTCACATTCACACATGAACATTCATGAGCACCAAGACACTTTTGGGCAACATGTGTGACAAGGGACCTCAGCTGTTGAGCTCTTGCTATCTCAGGGGTGCCTTTTGATTGATGACACTGCACTTGTTGGGTGTGCCTTACCACAGTCTTTAGGAGTGGATGTTGTTTGAGATCTTGGGCTCTGGTATTTTTTCCCACTCCATGTCACGCATCTTTTTCTTTTCCTTACCTGAGTATTTTTATAGCTCCAGGCTTAGTCTTCATCTTCCTGCCACCATATCATACAGTCTCTGTTTGTTCCTTGTCTCCTCGCTGTTCAGCTACCTGAGTGACACCAGGTCGTGGTGCCCCACTGGTCTATTTCCAGCTCTGGGCATGCTTCCATGCATTTCCCACTCAGGTACCCGTGCTGTCCCCCATGCAGAGGCAGGAGCTGATGTTGGCATGACATTTCTTTTTGTCTCTGTGCTCATAGTGACGGTGATGGGCACCAGGACAGCACAGACAATTGCCCCACCATCATTAACAGCTCCCAGCTGGACACGGATAAGGATGGGTTGGGTGACGAGTGTGATGAGGACGATGATAACGATGGCATTCCTGACCTCTTGCCCCCAGGCCCTGACAACTGCAGGCTGGTCCCCAACCCAGGGCAGGAAGATGATAATGGTAAGATGGGCCTTCAGGAGCCATTTCGGTGCTCAGGCAATACATCCTTTCTCAGGCATTACATGTGCACCAGAATCCGACAGTCACCTCATGTGCCTATGCTCATGCCAGGAGGAACCCGCAACCTGCAGGGGTCCTTTGGCCAAGACAGAGGTCCCCTCCCCAGGCACTACAGCCGTCTGACCTGAGACTCCACCTGCTTCTCAGACACACTGATCAAGTGGCTTATACAGATGTGGCTGCTTGCTGCACCATAAACCTGCTTTCACTTCTCTGATGCATTCAGGTGATGGAGTCGGGGATATCTGCGAGTCTGATTTTGACCAGGATACAGTGATTGATCGGATCGATGTGTGCCCTGAGAATGCAGAGATCACCTTGACAGACTTCAGAGCCTATCAAACAGTGGTGCTGGACCCAGAGGGGGATGCTCAAATTGATCCCAATTGGGTGGTTCTGAACCAGGTAAAAATGCATCTGGTCTTTCTTACCTGTCTGAGAAAATGCATTTAAAAACTACAGCAAAACTGTCTTTGTAATTGCTGGACCTCTGGCAAACAAGTGAAAAGTAAAAGCTGCAGGTTGGTTGACTATTCTGCAGGAGTTATAATGAAGGAACTTGCTTTTAGCATGTGATAGCTTGGGGCTTGGTGCTCCTAATAATCTAAAATTAACTACAGGATGGTCAGCTTGTTCTGGGTGGATTTCGCCACTGCCAAGAAGGCAAACAGGAGACTTTTGTGTCACCCTATTGAAATATTTCTGTAGCAAGGTTTCATGAATCTTTCCCTGAATTTGAAAGTCTGACCTGCTCTATAGCAGAACATTTACTCCTATATGGAGTCCAATCACTGTTACTTACACTAACAAATTTTAGCCTTCAGGAGGCTAATGTGTTCTGAGTCACAAGGAATGTGCAATTTATTCCCATTGCCAAAGTCTCTGCCAAGCCCACTGAGATGTATACACCTTTCTTAACCCAGTCCTGGCAGTCTGTTTAATCCCAAACTCCATGATCAAACAGTATAAGCTAAGCCTAGGAAAAGCTCTCTAGCCCCTCACCCCCCTCCAGACCTCACCCTCTTTCCATCTTCCCGTCCCATCTCCAATTCTAGACAGGTTCAGTGATTTTGAGAAGACTGGGGTAGGGAGAGAAAATCCACTTATGCAGTGGGAAAAGAAAGATCCTTCCTGACTCAGGGAACACAGCAGCTGAAACATTGGTATTTGATTGTAGTTCAGAGCTAGAAGTCTTACAGACATGTTGTGAGCACATGGAGGAGACAGATGGACAGGGTGTTAGAGGGAGGCCAGAAGAGACTGCTAGGATTAGCCAGCCCAGCTCATCACACATGCTAACCACCCTGTTTTTACTCGTACAGGGCATGGAAATTGTGCAGACTATGAACAGTGATCCTGGCCTTGCTGTTGGTATGTACCCTTTTCTGAGATTCAAATTTTACAGCAGAAAACTTACAGGATATGAACTCGTTTTCTGAAGACTTTTTTTTTAACTTGTGTGTGTCCTCAGGTTACACAGCTTTTAATGGCGTTGACTTTGAGGGCACTTTTCATGTGAACACAGTGACAGATGATGACTACGCTGGCTTTATTTTTGGTTATCAAGACAGCTCAAGCTTTTACGTGGTAATGTGGAAACAGACTGAACAGACGTACTGGCAAGCAACTCCCTTCAGAGCTGTTGCAGAGCCCGGCATTCAGCTAAAGGTACCGCTCTTGGCTCCTAGCTGGGGACACAGTGGTCACCACAGCCTGGCTGTGCCATCTTGCTATGTGTTGGCTATGCCACCCTGCCATCCAGCTGCTGTGGGCTAAGCCATCATGCCATCCATTGGCCAAGCCATCACAGTGTGTGTCAGCTGTGCTGCCCAATTGCTGTTCTCTCCCTGCAACAGGTGTCAAAACTGATAAGTCAGGCATCTGCCACACAGCCCTTTTAATAGCACCATCTTTTAAGGAACTTCATCTCGAGTCTTGTCTCTGCTCATCAGCTGGAGCGTTTAGTCTCCACTCTCATTGTGGCTCTGACTGAAACTGGTCAAATTACCTCCTCCTCCTTGGCCCAGGTACTCAGTTGCTTTTCCACACAAGCAGTGGCAGCAGTTATACAAGAGAAGTAGGGGCTTATGAGCAGGATGGAGGGTGCTTCTGCAGACCTGCTGCCCATGGCAAAATGACTTAGAGCTCTGGAAGTGATATTCTCTGTGGTCAGCATTGAAAAACTGTATTTCTGCAGGCTGTGAAATCCAAGACCGGCCCTGGTGAGCACCTCCGCAACTCCCTCTGGCATACAGGGGACACCATTGACCAGGTCAGGCTGCTTTGGAAGGACCCCCGCAATGTAGGGTGGAAAGACAAAGTCTCCTACCGCTGGTTCTTGCAGCACAGACCCCAAATTGGTTATATCAGGTAAGAGAGGAAAGGATAGATGAGGTGCGTACAGATAGATGTCTGCCTAAACTGTTGCTTCTCGACATGTAAATCAGACAATGAATCTGAGAATTTATAATATGTCTGGGCTTTGCACTGATGAAACCTCATAACAGGTTAGACTTTTCAAATTCAGCCTGCAAATCTTTTCATAGGAAGTTTTGTACCATCTGGCTGTGGTTACTGTGCCCTACTCTAATAAGCCCTTTTCTGGCATTAATACCTTGTTTTGCAAGCTGCTACTGGCCACTGATCTGAAAAAGGTCTTTTAGAATATTTGTGTTGGAATTGTGATAGTTCATTTACATATTCTGGGATAACAGAATTAATAAAGGTTGTCCACTTAAAGGTAAGATCAGTAATTGTCTTGACATGATAGGTTTGAGATTACATAGTGTATATTCAGAAAGTTTGTCGAAGCCATGTAGTGCATGTTATGTATTCTTACTTTGTTGTTTGAAAAGGAAGAAAAAAAGTGATTTAAAAAAATTTCACCAGGCAGATGGAAATGTTTCATTCTGCAACATCCAAATCAGCAGGAATTATACTTGTAGATCAAGGTTGATGTTAAAATGCAGAAAATAAACTGCTCCGGCATCATCAGCTCAGGGTTTATAACCTTGTAATAGAACAGAAATACAGGTAAGTCAGTTGTTTCCGAAATACCACCACCCTGTGGTTGAGATGCAGTAACTTGATGGTATAATTATTCCACTTTTTTGGTGCAGAGTATCATCTTCAGAGGTAGTCGGAGTGAGCATGTTTGACTTCATGCTATACTGGATTAAGAACATTTACACTGTCAGTTTTTGTGTCCCAGCCACAGGGCAGTAATGACTGGATCTTAGGTGGCAACTTCTGTTTAGGCCAAGCTGTTTGTGAAGCTGCTTCGTGAGCAAGCATCTGCCTGTGGTTGCAGTCTCTCAAGCCAGCCTAATTAATGCCCCCTGCAACTGGGAAAGGTAGCAAAATTAATGTCACTAAATCCTTCAAAACCGAAAGGAAACCAGGCCTAAAGCGAACTTTTGCCAGCTCTCTGTCCCCATCTCACTGTGGTCTGTTCAGGCCAGGTGCTACAGACCTATGTGTCTAGCAGAGGTTTTCTGAGGCTTCAAGGAAGCCTAGGAAAAAGTCACTTAGAGCCAGCCTCTCCCACGGAAATCTGGAAGACAACAAGTGCTATTCATTGTACAGATACTTTTGAACTGCCTCAGCAAATCAGGAAATAAACTCAGGAACATAACAGGAATTGGGTTTGGGTTTTTTTCTCATTTTATGAAAACACACAGGGACTTTCTTTCTCTTTACCACGTGCTGTTTTCTTACATGTCAGACCAGCGGTGTCTTATCCAAAACAGGGCTTTCCAGGTTCATCATCCTCTGAGTCATTTACCCAGTACCTCAGAGGCTGAGGACTTGGTGTAGACAGTGCTGCAACAGCCCAGCTGGCTCCAGCATGGTCCTGCTCAAGCCCTCAGTACAGTGCACACGCTGGGGAGCTGGCAGGGTGCAGCTGTTCCCAGAGCGATTTGGGAATTTGCCGATGAGTTTTCTAACAAGAAGATGCCAGATCATCAAAACTGTTCCTGGAATTAAACATATTCATATTTTTAAAGAACTCTCAGTCAAGTTTAAGGTTCCAAACAGTTTGTTTGAAACTTTGCCTGTTTAAAAAATAAAAAAAAAAAAAAGGTTTAGGTTCAGACTGTGTAAGACCATATCCATTTGGCCTTCTTCAGCCGATCTAGTCTGGTTCTCCCTTTCTCCTACAACTATCAACTGTGGAAACTTTCAAGAGTTAAAGCTCTTAGTCTGACTGACTACTGGAAAACACACTCCAAGCTTTTGTAGGATGTGTCAAAAACCAACCACCACCAAAACACCCTCCCTGCCCAGCTCTTGCCAGTGTGCAGCATTGCTCCAGTTGCCAGCCTACAGAGGAGCTATGTTAACTGCTTTTTCTCCCCTGGGCTAGGTGGGAGAGGATAGCATGTCTAAGACTAAAGTCACCACGGGTAACGAAATTGCTTTGGTGAATGTTGCAGCCTTGGAAAAGACCTAACAGAGCTTCTGTTTGCTTTCATGAAGGGCAAGATTTTATGAAGGCTCTGAACTAGTGGCAGACTCTGGTGTAACTATAGACACCACGATGCGTGGAGGACGGCTTGGAGTTTTCTGCTTTTCTCAGGAAAACATTATTTGGTCCAACCTGAAATATCGCTGCAATGGTAATGTTGCTGTTATGTCATTTTAGCTAACAACTAGCAAGTGACCAAGAAGAACTGGTAGTGTGGCTGTTGGATTAAGCCATTATGCACCCTTTTCTTTGCTTTTCATTTACACACTATTCACAGCTGTAAAATGCCTCCCCTGACACTGCAGCCAGACGGGAACTAACACCTCACAACTGCTCCTCCCAGAGCAGTCACTGTGCTGCAGAGACTGTGCCAGTGAAGTAGTATAGCTGTCATCAGAGAATTAGAAACATTATTTACAACTAACCACGCACATGCACATGTACATGCACAATATACTGAGGCCATCATGTATACAGGATACCTTAAGCTCTGAGTAAAAAGTGAAATAAATCTGGAGAGCCAGGGGCATTGGTGTCAGTCAGGTACTTGCTGGTTGCTCCTGTCTGTGGGAGGACAAGATCATAAGATGCCTTTTATCCCTCAGAGGAATCCTTCTCAGACTGTGGGAGCATGCTGGCTCACTCTTCTTGGGGCAAGACCCTTGCAGCTTAGCCCTGATCTCCCACTACATGGAGTAACTCAAACCTTGGTCACCCAAGCAGAAGCTGATCATGTCTGGGTGTTTCTGCCCTGGCAGCAGTTCCACTGTTGAAGTGGGGTTGGAGAAGCTGCCCCCCTCTTCTCAGCATCAAACCCTACCTGACCGAGGCAGCCTTAGGAAAATAAGTTGCCAGCCAAGTTGCAACAGTTTCCTTACTTGCTTTCTGTGGATCCAAGAAGCCCAGATCAGGTCGGCAGCGGACACAGCTGCTGCATGGCCAGACCCTGGCTCTGTGGCTTGTTCTGTTGACGGACTCTGGTTCTTGGGCACTTGGTACACCTAGGCTGGCATAAACAGGGGAAGTTCTAGACAGTGGTGCTTACAATTAAAAATCGTTTGCTAGGAGTCTTGAACAGTATGTGGTTTCCCAGAAAACATGTTTCAAAGCTGCCACTGAAGTTGTAGGTACTTTCCTGGCAGTGAGCAGGCAATGGCTTTGCTGCAGGTGCTGCAGTAAGTCAGTGAAACGCACTCAAAGAAGCCTCTGGAGTCCCAAAGCATTCCTGCATTTCAGTCAAGTTCCTACACTTTCAAAAAAAGCTTAAAAATAATCTTCAAGCCTCAGGAAGAGGGGTGATCAAAAAAAAGCAACGGACTTACTCCTTCTTTTCTATATACTGTATTTATACAGTTACTTCTTTTTTTCAGTTTGGTTACCTGTCCTGTCTCAGGGTGGAAATAATCAGAGCAAAGTTGAGGTCGTGCAGTTGAGCTTCCTTGCTGTGGCTCCATCTTTGGCTGCAGCTTTAGCTCTATGGTTAGCTCTGTGGCTCTCCAGGTAATACGTTCTGGGATCTGGCAAAGTCACACTGCAAACTCAACACTTCAAACAGAATTGTAGTTACTCTTAGGCACTGACCTGTCTCCAACTCCCTTCATCAATTTTAAAGTTTTTCTACCAGCTGCTGTTGGTCCCTGTTGATGTTTCCATACCTATTTGTGGCATGGAAAGCGATTGCAGGGAAGTTGAATTAGGGTACATGAGAAACAGAGATGCTGATGCCACAAACGTGTCTGGGGTGCAGAACAAGGTAACCACTTTTTCTGCCTTTCTGGTCAGCGTTTATTAATAAAAAGAGGAGTAGGATCCAAAAAGTTTTCAGGTGGAAATGTAATTCAAAGATTGATAGCATTCCATTATGGGCTGGCATTGTAGCACTCGTCCTGTTAGCTTCTCTATGCTTTTCAGTGGTGCACAGCTAAAACTGAAAACACTCCCTGTTAGTTCTTAATGTGTAAACAGAAGAGAAGGCACATTACCTAAAAAAAAGGAGTAGGTGGGTAATTCATTAATTTATGTGCTCCTTGATTTTGTTAGAAGAGACTAAACTTTTGCATATTTTCTTGTTTTCAGACACTATCCCAGAGGACTTCCAAGAATTTCAAGCTCAGCAGTTTGGCGTTGGTGATATTTAAGAAGGAAAAGCAAACTAACGTTGCTATTGCAAACAATAAAACAGTGTATTTTAAATCCTTATATGATTGTTGTTATCAGACTGCACACCGCAGCTTGTTCTTATTGATGTGACAATACCAGGCCCATTTTTGTATAAAAATGAAAATTAAAAGGAGACAAAATAGACTGGGGCTTCACTTGTTTTCAAATTTGCCCTAAAATCTAGGGTGCAGCATGTAATGGAGTGACACTTCCTTAAAACATTGTCAGGAAAAGTTTGAATCTATTCCCATTTTGGATTCAGTATTAAACAGGATGGGGAAGAAAGCGCAATTTTGTTTATCTGGAATGTGTCAGGAACAACATGTTTCAAGGCATGAAGTGGTTGGAAGCTGTCTGGTCAAGTCAAGAGCTTCTTTCTACATTTCCAAACCTGCCAGGAAAAAGTTGTATCTCCTTTAGAGCAGTTTAACTCATTTGGAGACTGTTACCTTTGGCAGACCCCTGCCAAGAGCCCTGCTAGATCTCCCTGCCCTCCCAACCCCAGAAAACTATGAGTAACACTACCACATCCTGTAAAAGCAAAAAAAGCTGACTGCAGGGCGTTGTAGTCACATCTTGTGACCTGCATGTGACTAAAACCAAAAGACATATGGAGATAAATGTAGAATCACCAACAGAGAGAAAATAATCTTAACTTTCACAGAGAGAAAATAATACTAACTTTCACATATACAAAGCCAGGCTTTGACCTGTGGTCCCCACTTAGAGCCAAGCTCCCTCAGCAGGTACTGCAATCTTATGAAAATAAATCACCAAGTTAGAAGCTCAAAACACTGCATTAAGCATTAGTAATTAAGCCTTAGTAAACATTAAGAAAGGTCTAGAACACAGAAAGCCAAAAAAAAATAAAATTGTATTACAATGCACTCTGTAATTTGAAGTATAGAAAGGTGTTGGATACCATGTGCATTTCTACAGCATTCTTTTTCAAAATGGAGCTATGAAAGGAAGGGAGGACAGACTACAAGGACAGTTGAAGAGAAGGATATTGCAGCCTATAGGAGAATTACTTTAAAAAGGACAATTGGAAACAGTACTTCAGCCTGGGGCGAGCGCGAGGGAGGAAATACACAGAGGGGGAATACAGTGCGGGTTTTAAAAATCAGAAGTAGCCCTGAGAAAATGAACAGCCATGGCTCTTTCCCAGCACAATACAGGGGAAATGCTGAGTGAAATTATCAGGTGGGAGTATCAAAATAAAAAAAAGTGGTTTCCTGTTCTCAGTACAATAAAAATGGTATACGTTGCTATCAAAGGCTTGGGCTACAGGAAGAGTTTTCACTGCAGGCCTGTGCACCATTGCTCAGGCTTCTGGGAGCAGCACAGCCCTGGGAACTGTCTCACGAGGGATCCCAGAGTTCTACAGCGAAGGGCATGATGCTGGAGTGTTTCTCTGGCATGGTGCTTCATCATGAAAGATCCTCCAGTGCCCGTGCTTTCCCCTTAGCTTCACCAAATCCAACTTCACTCGCTGGGTCTTCAACAGAGGATTGAAAGGCTAGCTACTTTGGAGCAACACAGTGGGTATTGTCAAATTACGCTTAAAAGATGAGAAAAAACATCTTTTTCTAGCTGAACATAGGCTGTAGCTGCAGTATTGTTTATTCATGAATGAGAACACAGATCATAAAGCAGATATACGTCTTCCTTATGTATTTGTGTTTCACTGGGTGGAGCCCCTTCTCCCCTTCCCCAGGCCCATATCCTCTGTGAATGGTTTGGGCACAACCTGGGCAGAAGGCAGGTACTTGTACCACACACACCCCCATCCCCACCATGGGTGCCCTGCAGCTGGGGCCCACAGTACATGCATTTTGCAGAGGTGGTCCCCTCATGGTGGATGCAACAGGCCTGGCCCACCCTGACCTGCCTGCAGCATGTCCGGGTCAGGGCACCACAGCACACATCAGCTCCATCAGGAAGCATGATGGCAGCTGGCCTCCGAGTCCCTGCTGGTCTTCCACCCACCCCCACCCTCCACCCCCACCCCCGAGCCCTCCCACCTGCGCTGGGGGCTCTTCTCTTGCTGCAGTGGCTGGGAGGGAGCACCCTGGCCATTTGCCACACCAGCCTACCACCCCTGAGCTTGCCAATTTCCAGGCTCTCTTCCAGCCTACACCACGGCCATTGGCCACTGGAGGCTGGGAGATGAGACACCTGGCTCTCGTGCTGTCAGAGGTGAAGCTGGAGCTTCCAACCTGGACAAGAATCATACTGGCCTGCTCAGCTGGTAGCCACAGAAACCAGCCACAGCTCAGCCAGCTGGAACTTTTCCTTTGTTTCAGAAGGTGCTGTCGAGACCTTACAACAGGACACTGGCACTCACTATGCCTGTTGTGTCGACACACCAGTTGCTGAGTAGCCTGCAAGTTCAGGAACAGCAAAGTCCAGCAACAGCAAAGTCCAGCTGTAACCTCCTGCCCCTCACACTCCTGTCACAGACCACGCAGTCCCTGCGTACAAGTTTAAACAAGCTCCTCTTGCACCACCGCTGTTGTGCAAAGCAGACGTAGCTCCTGGCAAGTACAGATGCTGGACTCCCACACTCTTAAACCCAATGTGTTGTTTTCTCTGGCCCCCACAGCCTGTGCAGTGGGGCTGCACTCAGCTGGAGCAGCAGCTGCAGCTACTTGGGAGTTCAGAGCCCTGGGGCTCCTGCACCAGGGTCTAAGGTCTCACCAAAGGTTAACTCTTTGCTGTGTGCTGCAAACACCACAACAAACACGCTTGAAATGCTTATGTTCCCTGAAGACCATCTCCTGGCTGGAAACGCCAGGAAGGAACATCCTGCCAAGATGCTGCAGGGTGGGCTGAAGGCAGGGTGGGCTGAAGGCAGGGGTGGGCAGGCCACTGGGAGGCCGCTGCGCAAATGTGGCTGGTCAGCTCTTGCAGACCTTGCACCACTTGGGAACTGCTTTAGCCTCGCACCTCAGTCAAAACATACAGCCCCCCAGCTACGCACACCAGAGCTGCAGAGAACTGCAGCTGCCGTCCAACCCTTAGCAACTTGGTCAGCAGTTTCTCATAACCACAAGGAACCCACGTGCGGGAAAATTGCTTGGAGGGGGGAAATTACAGAAAACTGGGACCTAATAGAAGCTGTAGTATTACAACTTTTTAGAGGAAAACGCAGTTGCCACTTTTGGACAGCACAGCCTGCTATCCTGGGGGAGCAGTGGAGGTGGAGCAGAGTAGGGACACCGTGGCCAGGCTCTGCTGTGCTCCCTGCAGGACTGGGAACTTGGTGGTACCACACAGCTGGTAAGCTGCACAACGGCTGTCAAACGGAAAATATATAAGATGATGCCTGTTGTTGGGCCAACAACTGTGGTGAAACTATTCTCCTTAGATGAACCTTGCTCATTGTAATCTTGCTATAATACTAACACACATCTCCACCCCAAAGTTACCCACCTCCAAGGCACAGCCACCCCTCACCGAGCATGCGCTTTCTATTTCTTATCAACTATGTCTTTAAATGAGAGTGAGAGAAGTTTACACCAATCAATAACGAAAGAATGTACGACTGGAGTCACTCAAGCTCCACCGGAGAGTGAAGTATGAAATGTGAATGAATGAGGGGAGGACATGGAAGACTCCATTGTAACTTCCGGGATCAGTTGACAGGCTGAACCTGCCTTTTCCCCCACAGGGACACCTATTGGGTTAGAACTTTTACTTATGCATGCTAAATAACTAACTCATTCTAGTTGTCATTGGTATAGTTTGGCTGTGTATCAATTCAAGCTTGTTTTTGCAAACAGTCCCTATTACTGGCAATCACAAATCTTGTCATGACTTTATAACAAAGAGTGTCATTCCATAAACTGTTAATGGGCATCAGCAGTTGCCGGCAGCAGGTAACACATTTAAACAAGGAGGGAAGACCAGTCGAGGGGTCCCCCTGATGTTGGTGTGTTTCCCTGAACAAGGCAGTCGAGTCGCCCTCCAGTCCAGCAGGGCTGTTCAAGTGAGGGGTCCCTGTAATGGGATGCTGACAGACTGGTTGGGCACAAGGGTCTTGGCTTTCCTGCGGCACTAAGACAGATGAAACACCTGGGGTCGAGAGGATTTTCACACACACACGCACACACCAGCCCCCCTTTCACGTGACACCATGCCCTGGTGTGGGTCTGGTCAGCTCCACGGCACGGGTACAGCCAGTACCAGCTGGCAGTGCTGAAATGGGACTCTACAACTGCCTTAATATGGATGGCAAGAAGCAAGGGACCCATGGAGAGGCAGAACTTTCCCTTGTGCGGACCTAGCTGTCAAGTTCAGCAGCAGTCCATCCTACCATAAGGGCAAATGAGAAAAAAACCAAACAAACCAAAAAACAAAACCAAAAAAACAAAAACAGAGTTCCTTGCTTCAAACAACTGCACAGGCTCCAGTGCTATACTTGGCCTGGAAAATACTGTGTTTGCACCAGGAGAAGTATCCGACGTATCTGAGAGCTGGATTGTATAGAGCAGACACCACGAAGAAATCTGTGCAACCTGCCAGCTTCCAAGATCATGCTCTGAAGGGATACAAAAATAACATGGACAGCAAGGCCATGTAATATTCTATAGGCCAACAATTTTTTTGTTAAACATCCAAATACAGTGGACAAAAAAGATCAACCTATTTATTTTACTAGCTCAGTAACTGCTTAGATTGTGTATTTATATATTTTTAAAGTTTCTCCTGGAACGAATTGAGTTTTCAACTTTAATTTATCACAACAATTCATTTCAAATGTAAGAAAAATTTTATTGGTCCATTAAACATTAAATCTATAACAATACATTCACTCAGTATACAAAAGGAAGTGTCCATAAAATCCATTAACATGCTTTAAAAAGGCAAAGCTGTTGACTATTTTACAATGAAGATGTTACAGTTCTGAAATCTTTACTAATCCTTAAAAGTCAAAGTGTTACAGTTACTACAGATCACAACACTCACAGAAAATGTTAAATAAACTAGCAAACCTCCACTTCACTGGGCTACAGCTTAATAAAATAAAACCACACACACACACCAAAAAGTTCCCTTGAGATATGAAGAACCTTGAAAAAGACTACTAAAAACCCCCTCACCATTAAGAAAATGTGTTTACATTTTGACTACTTTGCATCCAGCTTTCAAACATGGCATATACAAGACTGACCACCACTCACTGGTGGAAACAAAAAGCAGACAGTGAACCCGTATGTCCCTAGTAAGTATCTTCTTAGCTTGTATATGACAAGTTGAACTATTTTCTCTGAAAATCAATTCTCTTCGCTTTAAACCTGCTTGGATGTCCACAAACACCTAAGCACCTGGACATGTATCGGTAAGAGGAAAAATAAAGCTACAGTATGTGTAACTAGATATTATATCCCCATTGCTTTCCAAAATTCTTCTTGGCTTTGCACTGAGGCTTCTTTGGCAGAAGCATGGTTGCAGTGCTGCACCCTGCAGCTCTGGTGAGCAAAAGCCCTGGAAGCTTTAAGCTGCTGGAGTGGTTCCAAAACTGACAACTGTGGCTTGAAGAAGTTTGTGCAAATGGCTGTACACTATGGCACTGGGAGCTCTGGGAGACTGGCAAACAGGCAGAAGACAATATGGCTTATATCTGAAATAAATTCCAACTTTTAAAAAATAACATTATTTTTAACAGGTTGGAATGAGTTGAAACGGGGCTTGAGTTAAAAAACACAAAACAAAACTGGACTTAAGGCCTATTTGAAACCTACAGAGTTTCTTCAGGCATCAGAAAGCAGCCATCATGCCAGTCTCCTGAAGTTTCTACTTCAAACCCTCTGCAGTGTGTCTGCATCCCCGTCCTGGGGCACCTGGGCATTCTGCCTCAGGATGTTGAAAATGCAGACATACCAGTTCCCGAGCTATGTATCCTGCCAAGAGTACAAAAAGCCAAAGCTTTCTAAGCACTTCACCCCTGGCATTCCCTTGTACAGTCATGTGAAACAGTTCAAACTACTGTTTACAAAATTGAAAACACAAAGTAAAATGTCATAGTGCTGATTGTGTTTTCGTCCCAAAAGAACTTTTAGGCCACTTCAGAAAACAAGCAGCTTTCACAGAGGAAAAGTGATCCATATAATAAACTATGATCCTTGACTTTGCTTCAACACTGCAGGTTGTCCTGCTATAAAAAGGAAAGGATCAACAAGACCTGGCAAAGAAGTCTTCGCTAGTTTTTAGCACCAAAGACATCCCACTTGATAGGGGTCAGAATGGAAGTGAAGCAATGCCTTTAAAAAACAAATCCAAGGAGGAAAAAGGCAAATGAAATGAGGAGGTACAGCCTGCAAGCAAAAGCCATTGCTTCTAAAGACCAGAAGGAAAGATGAGAGCAAAATTTTAGCTGCAGGTAATCTTGCTCATCTAGGCACACAGGTACAGTCTCATGATATTTTGCTTCATCAACTCATTTAGGAGGAAAGCCTAAAGGTTTATAGCATAAAATCTTTATAGCATGTTTTCAAAGCAGTCAGTGGATTATTTTGTTACCAATACATTCAGAGATGCCCATGATACTGTGGGCTGCTAGCCAAAGTTCAACCAGCACTATTTCGAGTGTCCAAATTTTCCTGATGCATTGGTCAAAACCAGAGAACTGTTAAAAACCAGCTTTTTTGCAAGTGCAACAGTTGCTTCACTCATAGCAATGTTCTAGCCCATAAAAAGCTGCACCAGGGGCTGATGAAGCAGTTATACATGCACAGTTTACAATTTCAAAGCGCTTCTAGATTTGGTGCTAAACACAAAGGTGCTAAAACACAAAATAAATAAATAAATAGACATGCAGTGTTTATGATTCTGTGAGGGGATAAGCCCTCCCTCTGGACTATGCATATGCTAGCAACACTGAATTACCCGTTTCAGACACAAGTGGCCCAACCTACTACAAGCTTTTTGAGCCTCATGGAAATGCTTGAAGTACAAAGCTAAGAGTATCACAAAAATGTAATTAACTCTGATGTGTGTGAACACAGTGGAGTTCCTTGCTTGGCATCCATCTGCAAGGGCTGCCTACGTGCTTTGAGGAACTAGGTGGTAAACAGCAAACAAGCATATCCATCTGCTTTCCACACATTCTTAATAAGGTTTTATGGTCTCATTTGTTAGTCCAGCTGTTTGGATTCAGAGGCTTGCTGTCCGAGTCCATCCCATTGATTTTACCCCAAACAATAACAAGTAATGACTGCAGCTCTCAGTTCCCTTCATGAGAAAAACTAAAATTATTCTAGTCTCGGACAGCAGTGCAGCAGTGAGGTTCCAAATAACCTTCCTTACAATAGCAAATTTGAAAGAGTAGGAAAAGGCCAATAAAACTGTCTCATCTTCTCAGCAGCACTAACTTCTGCCAACACGGTCTGTTCCTCCAAGATGTTCCTCCATTAAACAACTCAAATTCAAGTTTAATTAGAGGAAACTTCGTACAGGACGTGTTCTCTAGCCTTCCTGTCTTTGTAACAACAGCTTCCTTACTTCACACAGGCCAAAAATACTAGAAGCCAGAAAGACTGCACCGTTCACATTCAGGAACAATTTCAATGAACAATCATGGCACAAGGCAGGACAGACACTGAACAGCTAACTGCCTCAAGCAGAACAGCTGCCCACCTGCATGTGCTTTTAGGTATGTGTCAAGAAAGTTAACTGTTTACAATTTAAATGTAAGTGTAGGCAACAACTACTCAATTACTCACAAAAGCATCAGGCTCTCGGTGAGTTTTCCCAGTTCATCTTCCACTGTACAGCAGTATCCGAATCAGTCTCATCCCCAGAGGTCTGTCAAGCACAGACTATTTCATTGTCCACATGCACCATGGGTCTGACTGTCTTGTACACGCTGGCATAAGGTACAAGGCAGCATCACCCAGTCACAGGCTCAGTTCAGGTTTTCCAGTTCCAGTGCCACCTGAATTACCAGCTATCACAGCAGTAGGTACTGAAGGCACTTTAAAAGGTTTTAAAACCCCGTTTGTGTGAACTGTTTGGAATTTATGAACTGGGCATTTGACTCCTTCAACCACAGCCAAGGATTTTATTAAGTGGTTGCACATGGAAGTTCACAGTACGGATTTCGCAGCAAACATTCAGGCTGCAACATTTGCTGGGCCAGCAGGAAGCCGCGCCTCACTGCGGAACTAGAGACTTTGCACACCCAGCTGCCACCAGTTACCGCTTCCTTAGAGAAGTCTGGAGATCCACAGTTGGACCTGGGGCCACAGCATGGACATGCAGGTCCTCAAAGTTATTTTTGGGGTCTTTTCGCACAAAATTTGCTCAGAAGCAGACAAAGCAGTCTAGTTGGGTGCTCCCCCATTCCCTCCCTATGTATACCCTCACACCTAGATTCTGAAGGTCAATAGCTGGTGGAAAGGATGAAGGAACAACTCAGCGAGGCGTGTGCTCTGTAAAAAGAACAGACTCATGCCTCGCTGTGGACTTTCCTCCTACAACCCTGTTTCCTTTGTGCAAAATCTATTTCCTTAAATACAAACTACAAAAAAATGAGCACAAGGAGGTGCAGGAAGTCCTTATGCAGGCAGATACTCCCTACATAAAATTAGTGTTTTTGTAAACACGTAAGAACATACATTGGCCAAGATATGTATTAAGATCATCCACATTTGCGACTGGGATCCCTGCTGTCAGAACCACAGAACAGTTACATTCCCTGCATTACGCTTGACGTAGCGCATGCTCTCCTCTGTAGAGCTCCTTGCCCAGTGTTCTGTTATAAAAAACATTGCTACTTTTTAAAAAAACACGCTTGGTTTCTCATAGTACAACACACATTGCACTAGAAGGCAACTCCTGCAAGCCTCTGTACTTTAGGGAACGGCATTCATCAAGGGAGGAACAACAGCCTGGACCATCAGCTGCAGTTCACAGCTCTAGCACTGGATCGTGACTGCTTCTCAGAACAGCTGCTATGGTGGGACAACCAACTGTCAGACTAAATGTTAGTCATCATTGCAAAGCCCATAGGCTCTCACCTTAGGGATGGGACAGATAAAGGCTTCTGCATTGCAAATGCATTAACAAATGCCTTTTTCAGCTGCAGAAGAATCTGCACAGCTGGACTCCAAACGCAGAGACATACCGATGAGCCACCACGCTAGCAGAGCTCTTGGTGAGATCAGAAACCTCCCAGCAGAAGCAGAAGGAAATAAAACACCTGCCTCCCTCTCCAAAGCTATCTGTTGCTTTTCTAACTCAAAGCTAAGTCTCAACTGCTTTTTTCCCCCTGAAGTGCAAACAAGGAGAAGAGCAGCAAGTCACCTCTGGACAGACTTCTCCTTCCCTCAGATCTCATGACAGATGTATTTTGAGGCTCTTAAGCACTGGGGTAGGTGGTACAAGTATACAGGACTGCACACCTGTAGATTTCGTTTGAGGTAAGAGTGCATATGGTTGGGAAGATTGCACCCCCAGCAAGCTCCAAGCCAGACAGGAGCCCTAGGATACCATAGCAACAGGGCAGCTAATAGCGGTAATGAAATCAAGAGCAGAATTGAGATCTGTTACATTAGTATTACTCACCAGGTGTCCATTAGCCATCAATTATTGCAACAGAGCAAATGCATGCAAATATTTTGGCCACCTCATGGGCTTCTAGTTGTGCTTTTCTTTGTTTTGCAGAAAGCATTGGGTGAAGCTATAAGGGTCAATCATATTTCAAAAAAAACAACTGCTAAATCAGTTGTTTTGTTTATTTCATGCATATTTCACATTGTGTGTGTGTACACATGTATATGTAAGGAGAGAAGACAAAACTTCTGGTACTAGCACAAGTCATAAATCCATGCCACTGGAATGTAGGTAACTACAGTGGGTTCAACCTTATTCAGCACTTATGGCATCTGAGTTGTTGTTCTACCACCAAATCATCTGCTTAAAGCGAATAAAAGTGACATGGTTCTGACACGATATTGTCAAGTCAGTCATTTGTACTAAGGCAGCTGCTGTTACATGTGTCTTCTTGTCTTTGTTTTTTCTGCCTGCTTAGCCCACTGCTTGGAACAGTTCTCCAAAATAAGTTTAGTCTCCATTAATGGATTGGTTGGCTAAGTCTCATCCCAACAGCAAAACTAACATCAACAGAGGAGTATAAAAATATAGCAGTTAGAAAGGATACTTTCCAACCAACACACAGGCAGAAAAGGAAGATGATGCACTAGAGTCCTTTCCTGACCATCAATGCATTTAAAATATTATAGTAAGTAATGGAAACTGAAGATCCTGTGAGATGTTCAGACAAAAGTTGAAACAGTAGGGTAGAAAAGTACATGAGCATTCCACTTTCAAATTTAACAGCAATAGGCAGTGCTCCTGTCACTCGCATTTTCTCAACAGCAAACATTCTGAATAAGGAATGTACCATATCTTAGATCCCTGTGCAGTACACACAATTTTCAGTTTAAATGAGGTGGCAAAGCAAAGCTGAACAAAATTCTGAGTTTAAGAATTTGTGTGTAGAATTGCCCTTCTGTTAACAACTGGACCAGAAGTGAATTGCATAAAATATTCAGGTGCCTTTTAAAGTTATAATAGAATAAATACTCTATTATCATTGGTACATTCCTTTCTCAATCTAGGTATACAATAACTTAATATATTTAATATTTAGATAAATGATTTTTAGTGGATGCTTTGGCAGTCAAATTCTTACATATTCTCTATTTCTACAGAAGTATTTAGTTATGTTTTCTGAAAAAATATCTGGATGCTACTTAGAAGAATTCTCTGCTGTACAAAACAGCAGTCCAAATCATCACTGCAAACTGTAAAAGACACAGTTAATAAAAAGAGTATAAAAAGGAATGCATATTTGCTAGAAGATATCCAGCATTCACAGGAAGGAAGAAGATACACCTGCACTATGATCTTTTCTTTTCTTGATTATGAAGCCAGAGAAAGATTGTCAGTTATTTGAAAAGCATTTCACTTATTCCAGTTTATGCAACAACTGTGTTTGCTACACTCCACACCTAAGTTACAAAATTTTGGAACAGATTTGTTCCTTTGGGCAATGCTTGCTCATGATGACTTAAAAAATTTAAAAAAGTCTTCAATCATTTGTTTAGTCTGACTAAAAGTTTACTAACTGATACATTATGATAACTGGGCAATAGGTGTTTCCTCTTTACAAAATGACTGTTGTATTTTATTTGTAACAAAAAAAAAAAAAGAAAAGAGAAAAACACGGAAGGCCCTTCTGAATGTTCACACTGAGAACTCTCTGGATGGACAACAGAGTGGAGCAATAAGAGTCCACAAGTACAGACAGACACAAACCCAGCAGGAGACCATCTTAATCCAGAAGATGGACCAGGTTCCGGTGAAGAATTTTTCCATCTGAGCACTTTCATAACTGTTAAGAGGAAAGAAAAGAAAAGAAAAAAAGAAACAATAAACTCACTATTCATATCTCAGACTACAGTACCCTCTGTTTTTCCAAGTGGGTAACAGACTTCAGCTAGGTTAACCCAGACATGAAGCAGAGGACAGCAGCCCTTTACAGAGCAAGATCTTGCTCAAGAACTGCCAGCGAAAGACCTGAAACGTCTCTTCCAGCTTCTTACTTAAGGAGAAGACACAGCAATGACAGAAGTTCCTGTCCACATCTCCCCTCTCAATGCAGAGAGGCATTAATTTCTCAGCTTTAAAGACAGACACTTACTGGAACCAGTGAGTTACTGTCATCATCACGTAGAGCGAAGCCAAGAAGAAAACGAAGTGGAAGTAGGCGTAACTGTATACTGTGCCTTTCTTCTCATCGTAAATCACAGTCTGACCTCCCCTTTTTTCAACATGCTCTTCAGCATCACCTGTAAGAGACAGGAAACAACAAAGCTTTTGCAGATTTATTAAGAACTGAAAACAGCAGCTGGCATCACCAAGAGCACAGCAAAAAGTCTACAGGGTGATTTAGGAAAGCAACACTTGAACACTTCCTTGCCCTCAGGGCATGGGTCTAAGCCTTTGGTAAGGAAAATCAGATTGCCACGGAAATCCTGCCTTGTATCAGTTTCCTGGCCTACTGGCTAGTTTTTGAGCATTTGGGCCATTTAAATTGCTCTACCTGTAAAATATTCCTCCCACAAGTTCCAGCTAATAACCCCAACCGTACCAGGTCCGCAAACAGGACACTCCCTTCCTAACTCACTCCTGGACTGCAGTCCCTGCAAAGCCACTGAGACAAAAATCCAGCAGTCACACCCACAAGCATGCAAAGAGCAGAGATTACTCTGTGTATGTTGCAGTAATGAAATGTTCTTTAAGGAATCATTAACTAGCCTGTTGTTTTAAAATGGTATTGTTACATCCCCTGCCTTTTTCCCTAACCTAACTCTGAGCACTTCAGCTGCTTCAGTTTGATATGCTACAGAGCAAGGATACAAGCAGCTTGCCATGTGGAGTTGTGTCCTTACTCTCTTGGCTTTAATCTGAAAGCCACTAGTGAGATAAATTGTGCAGTGAAAATGTTAATTACCATCTCCATCAGGCACACAGCAAAAGCAGCAACGAGCTACCTGTGGAACAGACAACAGGAAGGGTTAGAGTCTGTGCTACAGCAAAGGAGCAGAACAGCTGGTGAAGGAAGGGCTGTTATGTCTATGTTACAGACACTGATTTAGAAAAGTCTAGTTTATTTCCAACCAGCACAAAACTCAAATTAGGATATGCCAGGTAGTTCATAACAGCAGTTTCTAAGCTTTGGAAAAACCTACTCAGTAAGATTTGGAGCAAATAAACCATTCTTTGAGATTCACTCTACCCAGTTTACATAACTCAAGGTCAAACACAGGTGCAAAGAATTATGACGATGCTGGAAAAGCTACAGTAAAGCAGTTGCACATTAGTAGTTCAGAGGGGACTTACCTCTTCAGACTTGCATCTGAGGGCTTTTTAAATAAAAAATTTCTCTACTGAAATAAAAGTGTAAGGAATTTTTAAAACCTTGCTGTATGGGTAGGAAATCACAACTGCACAAGCTAAGTCAGAAATGTACTTCGTAAGATTTTTCTAAAATGGAGCCAGAATGAATACAAGTAGAAAGAGTAAAAGCAGAAAACTGGTCTTACTGCTTCATTTAAATGAAGATCTTATCTTTTTTTAACTGATGGAAAAAGGAAGGCTGAAATTGACACTTTGTACTGAGGGGTAATATAAATGGGAAAAGGGTGCTGACTATCCAATAAATATATCAGTGCATTTTCTGTATCAGACCACAGTACGAGCCAGCACTTTCTGTAGTGCATCACCAATATTATCTGTTCTGATAAAATCCTCTTCTGGAAGTTATTTTGGTTGTGGTCTGATGAAGACAGCGAACCCTGTCAGGAAAATTCCCTTCCCTAACTACTATATCAATCAGTCTTTACTGTACGGAAGTATATTAACTTTGTTAATATACATTAGTTCACAATATACGCTGTGATGTAATCAGGTAGTGGAGTTTCACTGGAGACTTTGATACTGTTCATACTTTAAAAAAATACAAAACAAGCTGTCCTTTAGGACAGCTTGGCTGTGGAAATAATGACTTTGCTTATTGGAAGCTTAGAGCTATCCGTGAAGGCTAAAAGATACCCCTGGACAACCAAGATGATGCCAGCATCCCAGCTCCTCTAACACATCTTTCAAATCCTCCCAGCATCATAGATAAGTAACTATTGCAAGACTGACCCCAGGGACATCTGGATCAACAGATAATCAGCAAGAACACTGCAGATACATCACTGCTTTGCAAAGTTTTACTATGACTAGTAAACAGTAGCGTGGTTGGTTAGTCAAATCTGAATGCTTGAAGGGTATAAGGTTCCTGCATAAAACCACATTCGGGGTGCCCCAATTTGGCTGGGACACCTCGTGTGCATGAACAAATATTTACCCTTGTAATTCTATACCTTGTGTTCTGGCCTCTCTCCCTAGTCGGCAGGCCAGTTGCAAGTTTTCCCCAACACCCCCAAAAATCAGATAGCAAGCCTTTAAGGTAAAGTGTCCCAACGAAAACATCACACGGCAGTCTTTACCGTGCATATCTGTGATTACATATACTTGCTGGGTTCATAAACTCATGAGAAGCCAAAAAGCTCATTCCTTTTTAAGAGGCTGGCTGAGAGTTTAAATAAACCCTTATTCTGTATCTCTCTCTACTGCTGTGCCAAGCCTCACCTACAGTGCCAGCTTGAGCTCCTGTTGGGCTGCACTCACATTCTGAAGCAAGTGCTGAATTCCTTCAAACATTTTTATTCAGTTGCAATAAAGTCATTGCACACACAGAGAAATGAAATTAGTAGTGCTGGCACACATACCGCTAGCTCCTTGTAATGCTCGGTTGTCTTCAGCATAGATGCCCACAAACCCTCTGTACAACACAAGCAACTGCAGAGCTCGTTCACACTCCTGGCCAGGAGACAAAGGCCTTTTGCCACAGCAAAGGCAATCAGAGTGCAATTAGTTGCTCTTCACCAGTCACTTTTTACATTTACGTTCAGCAGCTCTTGTACTGCTCTTTAAAACCAAATAGTCCTGAAATAATCCTGTTGGCAAGCCCTGCAGCAGACAAGCCAGACCCTCCCAGTGATGGGGCCACAACCAGTGCCTGCACTGTGCCAGCCACCCTCAAGCTGCCTGCTACTCCTGTCACAGGGTGCACTGCAGCCCCAAGCCCTTTGGAAAAGGTCTCCTATGGCATAATACTGGCAGAGGAAGGCGGGTGGGTGTGAAGGGCAGCTGTTTGCTACAGTGCCCCCTTGCCCTGCCCTGCCCCTCCTCAGCACAGGGCAGGAAGGCACAGGTCCTGCCTGGACCTGCCCAAGGTACACCAGGCCATGTCTTGGTGCTTGATGCTGACCTGCTGGCAGGCTGCCCACCTGAGAGGGCTGGGGTGGGGGCGAGGAGCCACTGGGTGCTCAGCTGCTCGGCACTGGCACCAGCACCCCGTCCGGTCACACCATCTTGCCAGAGGAAAGCTCTGCCGGCACTGACACATTCCCACAGTGAAACGTGTTTTGCTTCCCCGCACCCAGCTACCGCAAACACCGAGTGCCTCAGCGGATACTTCTGCATTTTTGGATTTGCACAAACACTCGGATTAAAGACTTGGAAAATCGAAGTTAAAACTGCAGGTGCAGGTAACACTAGTGCAGAGAGACCTAGGGATGGAGATGCATCCTCTGAACACACACACACATACATTTGAAGAGGAACACTAACAAGCCTAAGTAAGGAGTAACTTACTCAGCAAAACCCCACCAATTCCCCAGTGTTTCTGGGTGTTGCCAGGATAAGACGACCAAAGGAACAGGCATACAGAACGAAGAAACACGTACCGCTGAACCAGGGACAAGAAATGAAATCTGAGATGAAATTATAGGCAAAAAGAAAGGAAGTACTTATGTGTGGAAATAAGATAGAAACTTGGGCTCTTAGTCCGTTGCTACGGGAACAAAGGCAACCAGGACTGAAAAAGTTCAAGAACGCCTCCACTTCTTCATAGCTTCCCAGCAAACCTTTCCTTTAAATAGGAGGACATAATCTTGTGTGGAGCAGCACAACAACATTCATGGGAAGCCTGTAGGATGTTAAATCAACTGCAAGAGCAACAAATTATTTCAGTACATAAAAGGCACCTCCACAGGACCAGAAAGAGCTATAAAAGGGTCAATGTGGACAAGTGTTCTGACAAGTCCCTACCCTGAGGCACACAGCTATGAACAAACTTTTGTTTTCACCTAGTTACGGATGACTTAGCCATGAAAACAACAGCAAGAAAAGCACATGAGGAAGTCTGTACAGAAATCCTGTGGGAGGGAGCGAGAACTCACGTCAGTTTCAGGTGTTGCATATATTCCCCTCAGTGCCTCTGAGCTTGCACGTGTTGTTGAAGTCAAACTAGGAGGAAAAGAAAACACTGTCAAAACCTCAGCATGAGTATAAAGCCCAACAGTGTGATTTTTCAACACCACAGCAATCATAAATGGTCTACTCCCATTATCTAAGCTAAGCATTTGCCTGGACGTAGCAACAAGCACTAAGCCTGTGAAAAGTTTGTTCTGCACAAGTATAAACCAGCCTGAAAACAGCCACTGGCCAACTCAGTCTGAATCACGAGCTTAAAAAGTAGGTCACTCATGAAAGGTGAATTCATCACCATCAGACAGCAGCAGACAGCTAAGTGCTCCAATTTGCAATTCAGAAGAGCTCTCCCCTGCCGTGCACAACCGGTGCTTTTATATTAACTGCACAGCCATCGCTTTGGCTCAGCATTTCTGTAAAAGCTTTGCCATCGAAGTAACAGGTCACTGGCAGCAGTTTTCAAAAGTAAATTACCAACAACTATTGTCTGTGTACCAGTTCCTGGAGATCACTTTCTTGCATGACTGTAGCTGTCTGGGGGGAATCCTTTCTAGTTTCTCCTGATCAGAAATATTTCTTGCCCAGTCTTCCCCTTACAGGATGTGTAATGCAAACTTCCCACTACCCACAGGGAGACGTGTGTTAATGCTTTGCTGTACACACTGAGCCTTAGTAATACTTTAAAACATTCCCCTGAAAGCCTTCCTATCTCTGCAGCTACATGGCACACCCCCCTGCAGGCTACCTGAAGGTTTTCTGCATTCCTGAAACACCCTGTGGCACTGCAAATACTGTTCTAATGTGAACTAGATCCATGACACATGATATCCATGTATTTGATACCAGAATTAAAAGGTATCAGAAACAGAAGAGTAGCTGTGCTACCTCTTCTTCAGAAAGTCTCTCATTTTAATTTCAAAATTATGAAGAAGTTTCAGTATGTGAATTTTCAATTGATTCAAAAGCAGAATCTGCTCAAAATCCTGCAGCAGACAGGCAGTGCTGTCTCCTGGCAACCCGCACAGCCAAAACAAGTGATACATCACCTTTCAGTCATCAGCAACTGCCCCCTCCCTGTCCCGCAGCATGACTTAATTTATCGATGTGAGTGCAATAATACGAGGTAAGCATCACAACTATATGGGCACAAACAGATTTTTTTAGAGCAGGAGATTGCTGGCAAATCCTGATGGCAGTACTGTGTTCATCATTTGTTCAACAGAAGACCTAAACACTCCGTTTTGTTTGTTTTAAAGACCCTCAAGAAGCAGTCATAGCCTCTGCCAGGAGGCTACAAAAATTTCAAATAGCTTTTTTAGATGGACATAACTGCTTAGAGTTTTTTAATAGAAAGAGTAAATACCGAATCAAAGCCCTCTCAGACTGTTGGGATCACAGACAGCTTGAAATTTTCCCCTCCTTTTCTAGATACAAATTGCTCTATTTGGTTTTAATGAAATATAGTTCTTTCAAAAGTTGTATTACCTTGTTGAACATTTTTGGCTAAAATATCTAACCATTCTGAAACTGAGGAGAATATGAACCTTCCATCTCAATTCTATTCTACTTCTCCCCATTACTTTGCCTGCATGAGACCTGCTATAAGCCTTTACTAGTTGGACCGTGATATCTGCATTTACAGTGAGGTAACCGCAAACCCCCAGACTTACCAAGAATATAAAATGCAGCCAAACAAAATGGTAGTACCCAGGCCAGTAACCAGGTTTTCATCTCTGTGCAGGCCTTGACTAAATTCAGGTACACAGATTGTGATATTCTGATTGTTTTCATCCAGCACTTCACAAAAAAAACCACCAAAGGAACAGTTAGGAAAGATCATTTCACTGCATTTCAACATAGTCTTCACACCAAAGGTTTTCAGTCAAATATTTTTATTACTTCAGACACTTGTGTATGTACATTTCAGTTGTGTCTATCTATCTTTTTAAAAGATTACACAGAAAAAATTCTGTACATCTGACCTGGCAGATTCTGTGTTTCAAGCAAAACAAAAATGCAACTTAGCAGGTTACTAAAATTTCTTGTTTGACCAGAGCAGACAAGTAAAAAGACTGCTTTGTGAACTAACAGGTTCAAAGTTTACTAACACTTCACCCAAGACTACAGAGCCATGTAAGACCAAAGTAAGTACAGACCTGACCACAAGCTTCTTTGACAGCAGGGGTGCCTTGAGGACAACTATGAAATTCATACTCAGTGAAAGAGAAAAATGGTGGTCTGTAGTTGCCCTGTTCTATACAGAAGACCAAAGAAAAGTACAGGCAGCAGTTACAGGCAGGATTTTATCTTAACATCTAAGCAATATTACTTCTAGGTTCCTGAAATGAAACCAATTCAGTCCTTGATCTTGCAAGATGCACATGGCTTTTTGGTGTCTGCTTGAAGATAAGACAAGGCAGAGTAGTAGCCTGCAGCATCACCCCAAAGCAAGAGATTACAGCTGCACCTCATCTCAAATCAAGAGCCTTTTGAGACAATACTGTTTAAGGCAAACTGTGTTCCCATCTCCTCTTCCCTTCCAGCAGCCACATTGCATCCCCACTGGGACAGCACAACTATTTGTAAGGGCAGAGGGCAAAATGCAGCCAAGGCTACACCCAGGTTAAAAATAAACTCAAAATTCAGTCCCCTGACCTGGTGGGGGAGGACTGTGCATGGCCCTGCACGGCTGCACAAATGGCTTTATCAACACACAGCAGGGACAGGGCAGAGGCGGGAGAAAAAGAAGAGATGACAAGCCTTTATAAAAGACCTTGGTCAGAGATGTGCAGAATCCCCCACCAGCATCCACCAGGGATGCATCTGCAGCAGGGTGGGTTCACTGTTTGGCAGGTCTTTTATCTTTTCAGTTCCAGACTTAGTTAAGACACAAAGCGATAACACAGGTTCAGCAGACATTACCTTGTGTTTGCCCACTCCTTCTAAACATATTTGCAACTCTGCTTTTTGGGTGTTGTATATAAATACTTGTGGCTTGCATTTTCTTCAGGCCTGGTTTGCAAAGTGGCCAATTTGCAAGATGGCCAATTGGAAAGTCCTTCCTTGAGGAATGAGTCAACATTAGGTAAGTTCATGGCAAATATCAGTGACAGGGCATGAGACACATTAGTAAGTGCCAGCACCCCATACATTCTCCAGCACATGCCACTATAAAAGCTGCACAGGCCAGTATGAGAGTCCTTATCATACAGACAGGGGGGAAAGGTGCACCTCTGAGAACAGATGACAACCATGAGAGTTCTCTGGCCTGGGAAGACCAGAAAGGACCATCTGATTCAGGAGGTCTGAGAGAGCGTGCTTGATGTATACTCTGACAAATGCAACAATCACACTTGCAAAACCTACAAGAACTGGAGCATTCACTTAACATCTGAAAGCTTTGTTTGTCACCAGTTAATACCATACACCACTTTCTTCACCTTTTTTCTTCTTTTTTTTAGTGTCAAGTCTTATCAGTAATTCAGATACCTTCTAAATTAACTTCTATATTCATTCAAGAACACTGCTTAAGCTCCATCAATAAATTATCCATCTAAATACTGTTTTTCTTTCTTAGATCTAAAATACAATGTGCATGTGCCTGTGCCTACACAAGTGTGACAGCGGGAAGATTCTTTCCCCCACCTCTCCCCTTTCTTCTTAGGGGGTGTCTGTAAAAAATTCTCCTTCCTGCCAAAACATTTTTTCTCTTTAGTTATTGTTAGTTATTCAACAATAAAAGTTGAGCAATAATTAAAAAAGGGGGTTTAGCATTAGTAATTTGAACCAGAAAAGTAATCTTTAAGTGAGAAGAATGCTCCCTGTCCAAATAGGTGAATCTGATGGTTACCTGGGAAAAGGAAACAGTTTCAGTTGTGCTTGTCAAGTCTTGCTGGGGTTTTGTAGCATAAAGAACATAAAAGTCTAGGGAGTTCCCTACTCTGGGCTTGCAATGCCAATAGTGAGAAGGCAAGCGGAGTGCAGGAACTCTGCTGAAGAACAGCATCATCTCACACAACTGCAACATAACTCCAAGTCCTTCCTTTCTCAGAATGTTTCCTCTCAAAATGAAAGATGAATGGTACTCAAGTTTCTGCTCCATTAGGAATCCAGAGCTAAGGCTATCTAGCATACCAGTTCTAGGAGAAAAGAAGTGATTTTAGTATGCACTTTGATGGCCAGCACCTACTAACTGGTGGTGGACTGAGTCAACTTTTGGACGGAGCTGATCACCCCATTCTTCCAGAGGCATCCAAGAGCCATTTGTTCCAACTCCTTTCCCATCATGTGACCAAACACATTATGTATTTAGTCATATTCTATTGTACAAGAACATGCACTTGCCACATGAGGAATAGGCTACAAGACTCTGGGAAATCTGTCCACGGGAAGCAGGCTGGAATTGCTCTGGTGCAACAGATGCAACTCACCCAAGGTAAGTTAAGCTCCTCTAAACAAAGCATTTAAGGTACATGGTGAGTGCCAATTGCATGGGTTCTCTGCTGCATAGATTTATGTTTAGGATTCGCAATTTCTTCTGCGTGGGCCAGAACAGACCAAACCCAGCACTCCTATATCCCCAAATCTATTTAACTCAGGTTCGTTAAATTCTTGCTTTCAGTACATGGCATGTCTAAAAGAATTTGCATAAAGCATTATAAAACTTACTAGTTTCTGGTGGCTTGCTGGATAGTGCTGAGAAAGTGAGGTACATGACGTAGCAACTGATAACTCCTGACTGCAGCAATCCAGAATGGGGCTGGCCTTTACAAGAAAGAGGAAAATAAATTATTTTTGCAGACATTTTAACAAGCTGAAAAAGAAACTCCTATCCTTTAAATAACAGTACTTATTATACTTAATATAATAAGTACTGTTATTTAGTACTTAACTAGTTTCTTTCAGAAGAGTATCTTTTGTTTTACTTTGAGCAGTCCCTAAGTCTTTGAGGCAGTTTAGATACATTTCCACTGGCATGTAAAGAGGCTGTCCCTTAGTTCTGCTGGCTGTTTTAGAAAGGTATTAAATATTCCCATGTAAGTAAAGAATCACCCCTCTGCTCTCTCCCAAAGCACCAGCTTTCCAAAACCTATTGACAAGCTGCCATGATAATTTTATTTGCCTGTAAAATTTGTGCTGGAGTCACTCCAATTATTATTTCCAAGTCCAATGTATGCAAGATACTAACAGCACACATAAAATACACCAAAGCATGAAATACTGCTGTCAGCTTCTCCAGGCCCAAACTTTACAGATGGTAGATCACAAGCAGTCAAGAGTAAATGATAAAACAGCGGTGAATGAGTTTGACAGCTATTACCTCAACTGCTACCATGGTAAGAGTTGTGTAAGCTCCACAACACATTACCAGCCACCAACATTTGAGCCCTCTTTACAGTATGCCTGCCTGATGGCACACCCAGAACGTCTCACAGCTCTGTAGATGCAGCAGCTGAGCGGATGACCAGCAGCAGCACTTCATAGTGTACTTAAAGGGGCAAGAGCAGCACCAGCTCTGAACTGTCATGAGACTCTGCCCAGACATGGCTCATGCCTCCAGACACCCAACTGTGGCAGCACCAGAAATCCAGGAGAAGAGGTCAGCAGACTCACGATTCTGGACACACGGTGATATGGCCACCAGCGACACAAAGAGGCACAGGCCACCATTAACACCAATCAGGACCTTGTTGTACATGCAGCCATCAGCGCGCGTGTAGAAAAGAGCCATGAGGACCAGGGCTGCCACAGCAACGGAGTACAAGATGAGAGTGACCAGGGCAAGCAAACCATTCCACATCTGCTTGTGGTTTGCACCTGCAGTCCTGGGGAGAGAGAGACAAGCACCTTATCTTTTTCTTCCCTTCCTGAAAATATAAAAATCTAGCAATTGAATAGTGCATATCCTCAAACACATAAGACAGTGCTTACTCTCCTGAAGCATGTGTATGTGACTATACCAACACAGGTCTTTGCAAGGTTCCTCCCATGAAACAGAAGGAAACATTCCAAGGTTCCTCCCATGAAACAGAAGGAAACATTCCTTAGCATTAATGTTCGCCTTCTGTATTATCATGCCCAGCTGTTTCTGCAATTATAGCCCATTGTGACTCCTAGAATTCCCAGTCTCTGGTATCAGCACATCTCACCTCAATACTTCAGGGACTTCCTCAGCAGGAACTTGGGAATGCCCCAGGCTCAGCTAGCAGGTGGTGCTCTTCACACAAGGACAGCAAAGGCATATCACTTGGCACAGCTGCTCTTCTGGCCCCTGCACTACCTGGACAGTTCTACTACCCCCTTGCTCAAAAAGCGTCCTCCCCCTTTGGGTCTATCCCACCAGTCTCCCTCAGCTAAAGCTGTCCATCTTGTCTTCCTCTCTTCACCTTCCAAGTACCTTTTGGAAATATCATTGGGGGTTTTTTTAGGAGTAGCAACTAAAAAAGTTGTTTTGACACCTTTTTGGTGCAAAGGAGGTTTTTCGGGTTTTGATCTTGTTTTGGTTTTTTTTGTTGGGTTTTTGTTGTTTTGTTTAGTGGAAACATGACTTACTTCAAAAGAGTATCTAATGTTGAGAGTGCTGCTGTTGGAAATATTTCATCCACAGAAAAGCAGCTGCTGTAATTAACAGCAAAAATATCTGCAGTATAAGGAGATCTTACCCCTTACTCCATGAAAACAGGTATTTGACAAAGCAGAAAGGTTTGCTAAAACTCTTAGCAGTCAGTATGCTAACTAGAACAAGAGAGGACTGCAAAGGTTTGCAGAGGAAGAAATGAAAGACAAAAAGCATGGAGGTGGAGGTAGAGGATCCTGCATATATGTGGGAGGACAAATTAAATATTTGAAATGTATTAAAGGCTAAGGCCTAGGAAAGCAATAGCAAATATGCTTAAACCAAAAATAAAGTCAATGCCAAAACGGGGTATATGTGGATTGATAATGGAATATTATGTAGATGAAAGCAAAAAAGTTGAAGATAAAGCAGCAGTTCTCATGTCAAGAAAAAAAATTTAATGTGCATTAAGCTGACACAAAAAAGCAGGATTTACCAGTTTACATCACTGCACACAGCTCACAGTTACATTTTGCAAATCCAGTTTTATTCCCTTGCACCCCCTCTCTTTCTTAGCAGGTATATTTTCATACAAAATATAAACTAACTTAAAGTAAGGCACTTCTGCATCCCAACACACTATTACATACTGGAAGATGAGCAATTCCAGTTAAGAATAAATCACCAGAACAGAAGTGAGTAAGGAGGAAACACCTTTGCTGAGGAAGGAGAAAGTGGATGTAGCAAAGATGAACAGCTCTAAATATTGGCATTAAAGTGTCTTCTTTCAGAAATTACATCCATGCTACTTTTAAATTCTTTGTTACAAGAAATCTATTGTTCAGGAGTCCACCAGAATTTTACAGAAGTAACTACTTGCCCAACACATACCAATTTTTATTCCATTTGTGTGCAAACTCAACAAGCAGGATGAGCTGAATGGCAATGAAAAGGAAACCTCCTGTTGCTCCTACGTAGCGCCAGGCTGCAAAGCAGAGGGGCAGAAAATAGGTCAAACTGCAGTCACCTTTCCCTTAGGATAAAATGGAATTATCGTCTATGCAGTGAAGCTGTTATGCTGTTTGAATATCCCAAGCCCACAGATATAGCAGGAGATGAGAGATTTCAGCTCAGCTAACTCAAGCTTACCTCCCTGATGAATTCAGCTTGCAACCTGCCACACTTTCAAAATAAGCCTGTTAGGACATTTACTGAGTTTCCCTAACCTAGAGAATTTTTGTGGAGACTGAGTTACTATATTCAGACAGAAAATACTGAAACCTTTATTTGTGACTGGTGGGAGGGAGGTAGTGTGAAGGCATTTTCACAGGCATCTAAACCCTGAAATTGTAAGGTACTGGAACCCAGTACTAAAAAGGGCAATTTCTTCCTTTCCAGATTCCAGTACCACAGAAAAACAAAGGTGGAGCTTATCTATTTACAAGCGTTGTCCCTAGCCACTCCCAAAGAGATGGGAACACTTGATACTCACTGACTAGTTTTCAGACAAGTTACTTGACTACTTAACCACTGACCTACATATACTGTATTTGGGTAGCTATTTGGAAACTTTGGAGAAGAGACCTCTATTTTGCGACATCAGAAGTGTCTGAGGAAATACTGATACCTGTTTAAATGTTCAGTTGCTTATACAGCTTGTGCTTATACAGCCCAGGCATAGGCTATAAATGACTCCAAACATGCAGCTGATTTCACTGAATATGACCAAGGAAGTGTACTAGTGAAATTCAGCCATATCCTACCATTGTGTTTTCCTTTTGAAAAAAGCTTGTGGGAGTGAAGTGGAAGAACAGAACAGTCAGGTCACGTTACCCTTAGCAGAAGATGCAGAGATTTTTTTTGTTTTTTTTTACTGTACCATAACCTCCTTATTTGAAAGCAAGCAGAAACGCTATTTGTCTGGTTTTGCTAAGCATATTATATGCACTTGATAAGCATGCTGTTCTTCAAACAAACAAAACAAAACCCCCAAAAAGCTAGCATATAAAAAAGTACATATAAAAATATGCAGGGAACAAGGTGTGTGCATGTGTTTGGGAGAGGCAGAGCAGGAAAAAGCAGACCACCAATCCAGTGAGTAATTAAATAGCCAGACTTTCATGATATCCCACTGCCACAGGCAGGACACTGCAAGACGTTTTAGATCCATCACATATAAATTTAGCATGGCCAGTATAGATTTAACACTACAGCCCAGCCAAAACTTGTGCTTGCACATAATACTCCTCCATTATTAACAACTGCTAAGCTTGAGAAGCATAGCAAGAGTTTGTTTTGGTTGGTTTTGTTTGGTTTTCTGTGTTTGGGTTTTTTTCTTCAAAAATATACGCAAACTGGAAGAAGGCTTAAAAAGAAAAAAAACCCCAACAGTGCAAATGTATTGATGGCAGGGAAAAAAAGGGAAAACAAAAAGACACAAAATACCCAAACCATCTATAAATCTCAAACTGAGGGGCTGACTGGAGGACGGTTCAGCAGGATGTGCAGGAATACAGCTTGAGACAGAAAAGTCAAGAGCTAATCTGTGGAAGAAAGCTTGCCATGCTGTATCTCTACACTAGGTTAGACTGCTGTTGAGAAACACCACTCTAACGAGCACAAGAAGTTGTTTCCCCTTTTCCCCAAACACTTCAGTTCTTGAAGAATTTTCACCATGAAAAGGGTCACTTACAAAGATGGTAGGCAGTCTGATCATGAGTGCAATGTGTTGTACCACATGTTCCAAACAGTGATTAGACACTAAGAACATACAGTCATCCCGTGTCATCACGGAGGATAGGAATATGGATAAGGAGCCCTTCACATCTGGGGTATCAAAATGAACCAAGACCAAACAAACAGTAAGAGCAACAAGTTGCATTACACCCACCGGTGGTTTACTTGAAGTGTTTTTTACCTTAGTTTCCCAGAGCACTGTGCTCATAGTACGTCTGCCCACTCTGTTCTCTTCCCCTGTGTTACTCCTTCCTCCTCCCCTTTTAAACACCCCAGCTAGAGGAGACCGGTGTTGAAAACACAGGTAACCAAGCAAGCCTTTAGTGGAAGCAGGCAGCATACCCAACTGTTTCTTTGCATTACTGATCCCACCCCTTTCTACCTGCCCACCCTCAACAGGCTTAAGGCCTTACAAGTACCCAGCAAACTGAAGAGCCCAAACCTATCCCAGTATCATTGGGATTTTTGCTCCTAGACCACAAGAGGCCTGTGAGAAGGCTTCCCCCGGAACTGGCATTTAAGCGCTGGCCCAGTATGAGCATGCTCATGCAGTGCCAGGGCATCTTCCAAAACTGGCAATGCTTCAGGCACAGTATCCTCAGCAGAGCACTCACAACACACCCCAAGAAATCTAATTTTACCTTACTGCATTTACGCCACCAGTCTGAACGCTATCAACATCCCAAATTCTTTTGCAACACTGCAGGTTTCCAGGCAGCAAGCACCAGAGCCTGGCAGGTCACCGTGCCCCCTTGAGCACTGGCACCTCTCCACCACGCAACACTGGCTGCTGTGCTGTGGCAGAGCTACCTGCACAAGCCAAACTAACATGGCTCTGCATTTTCAAGTGAACAATTTCTTGTGCACCATTACAGCTCCCTGCTTTAATGTGCAAGACAGCATGGCAGTGGTATTTTTATCTACCTATTTGGCCTGTTCTTGATCAGAAAAAATTATGCTCTTTACTGCACAGAGTTCCCCCCAAACAACTCCAAATAATCCTTCTGCATCTGGAATATACTGATTTTATTTGAAGAAATATGGCAATCATCATGTTGATCAGGCCTTTAGGATTTATAACCACTCACAAGGTAGTACAGAATGAAGCAGCGTAACAAAACAAGGACATACCATTGAGGAAAGTGTCCTGATCAGGAATGAAGAAGGCTCCTGAGCACATTGCTGCCAGAATTACAAGTTTAACAAGCCAGAATCTAGACAAGAGGACAGGAAAAAAATAAAATAATCTGGTTGTAGTAAGAATTAGAGGTCTTCAACAAATGTACCATAAGAAAACTCAATTTAAAACCCAACAAGACAAAAAAAAGTCTTTGATGACAGATAGCCACTTTAGTTAGTTTTCACTTGCCTAGATTACTCCTCACAAAAGCAGTAAAATCAGCTTTTGTTTCATTTTGGGTTTTTTGCCTAGTACTACACCCAACTGGAAATGAGGTAGCACAAACCTGTAAAGAGTAATTGGAAATTAAGCCATCAAACAGGTACTTACCCATTATGAATGTATGCTCGGCAGCTTTTGCTGCTGTTAATTTTGATGGTGAACAAGAAGAACAAAAAGAAAAAACAGGCCATTCCAAAACAGACTTTGTACACTGCAGAGTATCCCACCAACTTCTCACACGTCTCACCCGCCTGAATACCCTTGCACATCTGCTTGTAGAAGGGAATCTGAAAAGCACAACATATTACAAGCTGTTAGATAGGACACAGGGCTCCTCATAACCAAGCATGTCTATGTCTATGTCCCACCAACTTTTCACTGGCTTCATTTAACACCTTTCACTCTTGACAGGCTCCAGCCTGGAGTTAAGGGTTCAAGGGACATAAAGAAATGTATGCCATAAGGAACTGGAGTTTTCCAGAGCCTCCACTCTCAAGTCCTTCCAGATGCTTTGGGGTACAAGCCTACCTACCTTTCCTTCAGCTATACCTGCCCCTTACTGCTGATCTCCTCACCTGGGGGACCCTCTCCTCTCTTCCCATGCTTTACAGCAAAATACTTCAAGTGCTTCAGTAATCCATCTTACCTAACCATACGGCAGTTTTACTAGCTGAAGGGGCACGAATGGAGCTGCAGGGCAAGAAGCTCTGGTTCGTGCTGCCCTCAGTGAAAACGTGGACTGAAGCACACCCAAGCAGCACAGGGGCAGCCAGCCTCCCCCTCCTCTGTCACAGCCAACAAAAGCGAGCTGTGCCAGTTGCCCTGATTTTTTTTCTAAATTAACAGGAAGAATTCCACCCTTCTCTTGACTCATTAAATATTTGCCTTTGAGGCCTTGCTCTCGCCATGAGGGCAAAGCAAACAGAGGTACATTTTGGCTTCAGTTTTGCCAGGCAGACATGATGTTGGGTGCTCAAAAAAGCATGTCTGTGTGGCCAGGACCCAATTCTGTGGGGTGTCTCTGTGCAGACACTCTCCTTGCAGCCAGGGAGTCATTTAGCTGTGCTGAAGTACAGACATTTAATTAGAAAACCATAGTTTTCAAAGAAAGAAGGGCCTCTCTGTACACTCACAGCTCTCAGCTGAGGCTGGTGAGACCAGCTGAGCAACACATCAAACTTATCTGGAGCTGACTGCTCCTACCTGCACCAGGTAACTGGAGGAGAGAGAAGGCAATGTGTGCCAGGACACAACATGCACAAATAAATAACCTGGGCAAAGGAAACAGGAATCAGTCTTCAGAAAGCATTCAGCCAGGCCAGATTTTGCTTAGGAAAAACAGACATACAAAGATTGTGGGCAACACCATTCCTGAACACTTCCAAGAAATTAGCAAAGATAGGAGTCTCTCCCTCCTTCAGCAGGCAGGTCAGCACACAAAACCAGGACAGGGAAAGAACAAACAGGACCTGATAGCAAGCGATCAGGTAGCGTTCCCAGCTGGGTAAAAAGCCATCCAAGATGCAGGACACAAGGGATAAACGTGACCGGCTGGCTTCTAGCCACCAGGCTCTGAAAGCCTTTCCCTCAGCAGGGTATGGCACTTCCCACCCCATACCAGCAATCCAAACCAGTCAGGAGCTCAACAACCCTCCTAGCAGTTTCCCAAAAAGGGGAAATATTTTAGCAGCTCACAGCACCAAGTTGCTATGGTAAGGGTAGCAAACCTAACTACAGTACTGAGCTGATCCTAGGTGGGCTAGAACCAGAAAGGAGATGAAAAGCAGGTCTCAACACAGCTGCATGTTGTTACGAGAATGGATTCAATGTTACAAGAATGGGCCACTCTGAGATGGTCTTCCCGAAGGAACTCACAGATCAGTAGCCCCAGTGTAAGAAGCTGGACAGTAAAGAAGTAGCT
Organism: Falco rusticolus; assembly: GCF_015220075.1. NCBI lineage: Eukaryota > Metazoa > Chordata > Aves > Falconiformes > Falconidae > Falco > Falco rusticolus. The sequence goes on from NC_051210.1 coordinate 60,023,387, forward strand.
GTGGCTAGCTCACATCCAAGAGTCTTTAGACAGCTCCTGAGAAATTGTCTGGAGCATCAGTGACACCCTTCCCAGGTGTGAAAGGCAATGAAACGTCAGACTTGGCAAAAGCACCAGCATTCAAAACAAGCAAATGGATTGACTGGAATAATTAAAGGGACCTATCAATGCACAGTGATGCTAGGGAAAGCAACTGGGCTATCAGCTGATGCTTTCCTGTTCTTTGCTTACAATAACCATCAGTCAGCAGAGATTAAAAGGAAGCATAATACTGAACTAACAATATTTCTGAGAAAATTAGGTATTTGTTTGATACAGGTGATAGCAGACCAAGGAGACAGATTTCTCTAAGAGCTGTACTTAGTACCAAGCAGCATTTTGCTTATGAGACCTACAGAACAAAACCAAAAATGCCATGGTACTTGATTAATTGACTAGCTAATTAAGAACAGCTAATTAATCTCTGGGCAACTGTTGATGGGTATCTTCTTTAATTGCATAGGTCTCTACAGAGATCTTGATGGGATTTTTGACCCTCTATGTTCTTTCCTCCATTTAGTAGTAATTTCCTTACAGATCTGGCTGAGAGAAAATGGATGGATTCATAAGAACAATAGCTCAGTTTGTGCCTACACAGCCACAAAGAGCTCAGCTATCACGTAGTATGTGCAACACTATGCACCAGTAAGTGATGGCCACAGGAATAGTCCTGTGGGATTGAACACCCTTTTTGGAGACTTGCGATCCTGAAGGAACAAAACAAGAATAAAATCAAACTCTTGGGGACCCTGACAGATAATAAACATGAGCACAATGCTGGTGACAAAAGGCTGATGTAATGAAAAGGGTATGTTTTCATGACAGGATGGTCTATGGCCGGGAACAATTTATCAAGGCTTGTATGACTTCTTCACCGAAAGTTTAAAAAGACTGGTTGGTTTGTTTGGTTTTTTTAATTCTGTATCTCTGAAACATTCAGCTGCTGAGCAGCCTGCCCAGCCTATGTGCTTTACTAGGCTTTCCATTTGCTGGGTAGTTTTGCCAGCTGTTAAAGGCACAGATTAGTTATCTGCCAAGTCTGACATAGTGAAATATCTACTTTTATACTGTTAAAAGCAACGTGAGTTAAATTCTTTGGCCTCTGAGTAGGGGATAAAGCATTCTTGCTGCAGAAACTCAGTATCCACTCAGATAATGTAAAGGCCTTTGTTGCTGCACAATAATGATGTTATCACAGCAAAGCTGGCAATTTTCCAAGTGCACTGAAACAAAACATTTTGAGATGATAGCAACATCTACAGAAACAGGGACAGACTACCCTGAACTTGCTTTCCCGTCACTGTGAGTTGCTGACACCTGAAATAAATGGAGTGAAAGAAGCAAGCCAACATGGCCACACCGCATCCAGGCTCCAGCTGGCAGGGGCTTAGCCACCTCTGAGCCTGGGTCTGTCTGTACCCAAAAGTGAATTCAGGAGCATGGGAAACAGCATCAGAGGGGGAATAGGAAAGAAGAAATGTGTAGAAATGGGCCTGCAGAGCCCAAAGGAGACTGTGTTTGTATGGACATACTCAACCAACAGAGGGAGAATGAGAATGTGGCAATGAACTTTGTTATGGAAATAGGGGAAGTATGAAAGAAAATCTGTGTAGAGGGGGAGACAAGGGCAAAAAAATGGGTACAAGAGCCTGTCCTGAGCAGCTGAGAAATGAAAACCAAAAAAACCCAATCAAACCAAAACATATGCCATCTTGCATCTATGGCTAAATTCTTATCAGAAATAGGCAATGGGCATCTGCACTTAAAAAACTCATTTTTGGTAGCAAATGTGATTTTTAACATACTGTAATTAAGGGCCAAAATATAAACCTGGCTGGGGAAACAAGCCTGAAAGCATGCTCTGCCAGAACACGTAACAATCTAGAACTAAAACGCTTTGACACAACTGCACTGGTTTTTACTGGTGCTCATTTTCCTGAAAACATCTTTCTTATTTTCCTTTCATTATTTGAATAGGACATGGAAATTTTCAGGGTAAACCCCCCAGTTTTGAAACAGCTTTAATATTAAAAATAAATCTAAAAAATAAACAAAAACACTACTTTGACAGATCAAAACAATACTCTCCCTTTTCTTCTCTGAATTATCCTTTCAAAGCCTGTGAAACGCGAGTTTTGCTTCAACAGAACATTTGTGAGTAAAGTTGTACCTGTTTTTCAAAAAAAGAGAGTAACTGAAAAAAAGACATATAGATTGAGGCACAGAAGCACTTCTTCAAGTTGGGTTCTGCTTTGCTTCATTTTGGAACAGAGTCAAGTCTCTAAACAATTTTGTGTAAATGCATATTGGTCTTTTCTGTCCCCATCGCTGAGGCTCTGACATCTTGATTGATGCTCTACCCCATCTTTTGCCTTGATACACAACCTTGTTCCTCTGAAATCTATTCTACACACTACTATCCAAATATTTTCCTGGTCAAAACCATCCACTCTTCCCTACCCCTCCATTGCCTCTTGCTTCTTCCCCAGAGATCAAACAAAAATGCCCGGGTTTCTTTGCACATTTTTCAGAATTTAATTCTTCGGTCCTCTTCCTCTTGGTGTCCCATGGGTGCAGAAACAGCTCAAGAGATGGGGAAAAACAGTGAAAACAACAGAGAAAAAAAATCTCTCCCAAAAGACCCTGTTCAATTGTTAAGGCTTGCCACAAAATACAACGTCCTCAAAACGCTGCAGGTTAGATTAGGAACCAAGGTTTTGAAACCATAATTAAATACTCCACAGGTAGCATGTCCTCCCACTGACACGGCTTCGTCCACCTGCCAACTTCGGTGAGGATGTGGATGGAAGCTGAGCTCCCTGGGACAGTGCTTCATTTTTCCAGCCATGTTGCAGGGCACAGACCAGTTCCCCAGCTCTGGGCTGGCACCTGCAAATTAGGAACTGAAAAATTGTCCTAAACATGTTTTACTTAACAGAATGCATGACCATGGGGATAGAGAAATACTGCAAAACAAATACAAACGTTTTTTAAAAGTCTCTGTTCACGGTGTCCATAAGAGAGTCCATTTGCTGCTGTTCCCTCTCAAAATAATACCGAAGGACGAAGTGCTACAATAAATACTTTTAGAACTATTTTAGACTTGGGAATTTATAGCAAATAAACTAAAAAAAGCCTCTAACTGACAAGAGAGAGAGATCCCTTTCACATAATTTCAGCAAAACATCAGTTAAAGCAGACAAATGGTTCCCTGACGAGATTATGGGTCCCTAAAGGACCACACTAAAATTTTAAATTTAATTTTAATACAAAAATTTTAACAATCTAATAGAAATTAATTAAAACACTGTCTCCTCTCAAGGAAGAGTGGGTGAGGTCCTAGAAGCACCATGCGAAGTGTTTCCTTGTAATCTGGCTTCAGGACCTAGAAGTGCTTCACGGTCCAACCAAAAGCTAGGGAATCAGTAAGTGCCCAGCACTTTCAAAAGACAGTTCATCATTGGGAAGCTGAGACTGGTTAGTCTGAATAAACATTTTCAAGGTGCGCTCTGTTACAACTGCCCTGAATTAGCTTCAAGAGTCTTTGAACTCTTAAGCGCCCTGAACATAATTATTAAATTAGAGAGCAGATAAAGAAAGCCTACTCACAGATGGCCCATTTCCCATTTAAAGACATCAAGTGCTCTAAATGCAGAAGGTGATTATCGTTCCACTTCACACTAACAGCTACTCTTTGTGCCATTTCTTCCCACACTGAGTTTTCAAGCCTATGAACTGGAAAAGAAATTTGGCAATACTGAAAAGCATGTTGTTGAAGGCTTCTTGAATCACTCTTCTGTTGGATAAAGAGCCGGTATTTTTTGTTAGGGATACAAGCTGCATTAAAACCACACTTCTGATGGAAAATGACTTTATGAAATTTGGACGTGAGCACATAATTTGTCTCCCACACACTTGAGTTCCTTGGGTTATTCACTTTATTGCCAAACTAAGCATCTAGTAAGTCAAAATAATTCCTGGCAAACAATTTCAGCACACACATGTTGAACAGTTTTTAGGTTGCAGCTCCCAGGCAAGCATCATGTCTGTCCTGGGTGCTCTTAGAAGGCTGTCAGCAGCTTCCAGTGACTGGTGGTAAGGCAGTGGCACAAAGATGGCACTAGGATACTTCAAGCAAAGCACTATTATATGAAAGAAAATTAAGACAGAACATACAAGAAAGGTACAACAGGAAGAAAGAAAGGTCACTGGCAGCAGAACACAGAAACCTTCACACCAGCCTTGTCATAAGCCCACTGGTTCATCTGTGTTGCAGACCCAGGGTGCTACCACCAGCTTCTGGATCTGGGTTGCTGTGGAAGGAAGCGTTTCACAGACAACTGGAAGTCAAGTGAAGAAGGTAAGGAGGGCATCAACTTTACCAGCAACTGGTTAAACGAGGAAACAGCCTTAACTGTGCACCCAGGAGCAGGTACTTCCTCTTGGCAGGGTCACACAAAACAACTAGATGCCTGCAGAGAAGGAATCCTTCTGAACCTCCAGGGCAAGCACATTCACAACCTCGATGCAGGTCTGATGCTGACTTTGGTGCAGAAACTTAATTTTTAAGAATTAAGCAATTCAGCCATTGTTGCCTCTACTTCAAAAAAAAGATTTCTTGTAGTTTGTAGAGAGTGAGAGAGAGGATTTGTGCTGCTGAGAGCAACTTGGGTGGCTTAAGAAACCAAACCAAAGATGTGGTACAACAGGTCTAGTGTATGACCACAAGCAAGCTGGCCAGCATTTAGCTTAGGGAAGTTATACTGAGACTCTGAAAAAAAATTGAGTTTTAAAATCTAGTTTTAGCCACAGATCCTTTCACGCTTTTGAAGCTTTTTAATTAAAAAGTCAATCAGAGATGTACAGTATCTGCTGTGGTTAGAGGCCATATGAACACAATGACTCAACACACTGAAGAAAACCCCTTGTACAGGATCTGTAGCATTGTGCACTGCAGGAGTCTGTCACACAGCACCAAGAACACAGGATAAAATCATAAATGCAGCACCTGAAGAGTTACTTTGTAATTTGCTGCTCCTGTACTAAACATGTTGCCAGAGACAAACTAAATGTCAGACTGAACCAATTTGCTCTACTGTAACTTGTTCCCTAACAACCTCTAGTGATATACCCACACAGCAAACCTTGGATGGGTTCACTGCAGCATGTTTATGCAGAATGAAAAAGGAGGAAGGCTGCTAGTCCTGTAATCATTGACTCTTCCTGTTGTGAAACACACTGGATGGGTGAGCAACTGACAGGAAGAGCCTGAGCACAGCAGATCATCCCATCTGGGTCTGGAAGTGGAAGAGGGAATTGACTGCCTATTCTGAGGGAGCACCCCTACATATCAAGGGCTGTGTAAGGAGCCCTGTTTCTTTCCAGGGGCAGCAGTGGGTTCATCCTCTTACTTACATGCGTTTTCATTTCGTTAGCTACTGTTGTTGACATCATGACGCAACAGATGATAGTCACGAGGATAAAGTAAAGCGCATACATGAAACGGGTGCTGGTTGACTGTTTTATCTTGGGGCAGCATTTGCAGCACAAGGAACAAGCAGCAGTACCGCAGCAGCAGGCCAACTGGAAAACAAGACAAAAACCACAAGTCATTCCATCACTGCCTTTAGGTTTCTATTGAAAAAGTCAGACAGGGAAGCTGGGAGATTTCCAGTAAAACACCAGAATTTCTTAAGTCTTCTCCTCCCAGCTGAGAAGCATTTAAGTGGAAGCAGACTGTCTTGTTTATCAAAAGTCAGTAAGTTTAAGCACATCAGTTTCTAGCTTTCCCACCCACTAAAGAATGAGAGTGAAGAGGATGAGGAGGAACTGTTTCCAATTTTTTAATTCCACTTTTTGCTGTCTCTGTGCAGCTCATGGTCCTGACATGTTTCACCCAGCAGAAAAGGCACTGCAATGATTAGGCTCTACCTATTTCTTGCAATACACTCTCCACGCTCAGCAATGAAAAAACAAATCTGCACAAGATGACACAGACTCCAAAACTATTTGCTTCTAACATACACACAAAACTATTTTATTAAGACAAGCTGAAAGTTTTGTTTCAAAACAAGCTGTACAATCCATTTCAAGTCACCAGAACCATACTGTTCTTTTTTAAGGTGCCCTTTCTGGTACAAACACAAACAAACAAACTTTCCTACAGAACTTTTTATGGTGCTAAAGACTTAAGAGTAAATTAAAGAAGGGACGGAAAACTGTTTAAGCCACACTTTGGGATAGTTGTCCTGAAGGCTTTATAAACAGACAACAGCTATAAAAAAACCCAAACTCAAACCAACAAATATGAAACTACGTTAACAGTTCTAGATATTTTGGACAGTAGAGAAAGAATATGGAAATACTTGGCTTACTGCAAACAAGGCAAAAGACAGCTGAGCTTGAAGGACCCCAAATACAATAGCACCATCTTGAATTGAAGAAAGTCAGAGAAGAAATGCAACTTCACAGTTATTTAGAGACACACTCTAGTTGTTGCGAAGTTGAAAGCGGTGATTCCACATGCAAGATAGCAAGGCAAAAACCCCCACAGCTGCAAGGAAAATAATACTAGATCAATTTTAGCTGATACCGTCTCCAATGTTTAAACGTTACTAGAGATGGGATTCCTTGTGTATTCCTTCCTTCCTGCAGCTGAGGGTCCACCAAGATAAAAACGAAGCAGAAAGCACATAATTTCCTTATTCCACAGGAAGAAAGGTACTGAATAAACCCTGAAAGGGATCAGGCTTGATGCTTATTATTGCCTTGCTGTGAATAGTATGATTAACTTTCAAAGAGGATGAATTCACCTCCCCTGCCTTCTACTTCTAGGAAAGTCACATATAAAAATATACATAGAAGCCGTATTTTTATACATATGGTAGCACAGTCCTTTGCCAGGCCCCTCCTTGCAATAACCAGCAGCTTCACATGGCTCCCATGCTTAACCCAGCAGCTGTAGCCATATGGAGTTTTGGACATCGGCAGGTAGCCAGGAGCAGGGAACCGTCTTCCAGGTCTCACTGCTGCCAACCCAGAGCAACTTCACCCCTCAGCATTCACATTTTTGAGGGGCTCCCTGCGGCTAGTGTGTAGCACAGGCGTGGTGTGCTGCCAGTGCCAGGGACTCGAGCACACCAAAGCAGCTTTCTCCCAGTGTTTCCTCTGGCCTCAGAGGAGCTGCGGGGTAGTAGTTCAAAGGACACACTTGCAAGCAGTTGTACAAGATGGATGGCTTTTTTTAGCCCTTGCCAGAGGATTAAAACTGCAGAAGGGCCACATTTGAGTTGTCCAGGCAAACTTCACTACCTTGCATGTGCCTTCAGGCACCAAACCACCACCCGCCATCTCCCTCCCAGCACACTTCTTCTGCCAGCATCAATGACGGTCCAACCCAGATAAGGGGGTTTCACATGTGTTTGCAGACACACACATCTGATATAACTCCACAGAGCCTCACAACCATACTTGCTGATCAGAGCCCCAAATAATTTTGAAGTATCTTGAAAAGACTCCCAGCTTAAAATTTTCTTGCCTTGACTATCTGCTGCAACACTCAAGCTCAAGCTTTTGCCTTTAGCCCCACAGAAAGGGCGTAGCGTAGCTTGCCTCACTTGACAACAGCTTTTCAGTTTGCAGAAGACATAAAATGGAGACAGTCCAGCCTGGCTCCCATACTGCCCTTCTCTCAGTTCACCGCTGGATCTCACACCAGAGGAGACGGGGCCTCAAAGCATGCAGCTGCTAAAACTGCTGCTGCTGCAAAACAGAAATCCTCCCCAAAACACACAAAGCTCCAACTGTGGCAAATAAACAGAATAGGCTCATGTTGGCACCAAAGCTGGAAATTAAAAATACTACGTGCATAAGCACATCATGTAAGTATACTTTCAAAATAGAAGGCAGTGGTGGCTGAATGGCAATTCTATTTTTTATATGTAGTGAAATTAAATTAACTTTTACAGCATCAATATATGCCCAAGAAGTAAGGAATCTATGGCAAGTTACCGATTCAGCAAACAAATACAATAGTAACATTTCCAAACAAAAACATACCAGACAAGTATAATCCATCCCCTTCAGAATTATGGAAAAAAACCAGAAAAGATTAAGACTAAAGGTCCTTTCAATCTGTGTCAGCCAGATCTAACGTATCCATGATGAACTCCAACTGGAGGCCCCACTCACCGTAACATTAAAAACTATAGTATAGAAGTAAAAAGGTATGTAGCTTTGGCATTTGTAAGGGGAACAACATTTTCCTAAGCCAGGTGCTAGATAGCTCTGCCAGTGAAATCTCATCTGTATCCAGCAACGTGTCTGCTATTCCAGTCATGGGGATTCCTGGAGCTGCTACTTAAAGCAACAAATACTTAAATGGAATATATAAGTCATTTATGCATTGCTCTACATTACTTTGAGAGATTTTAATGACAGTTTTTAATACCTATACCCTATAAATTGGCAATATTTGTGAAAAATACCAGCGTCTCCATCTTTTTTCAGATGCACTCCTTTAAGCACTCTGAATGGCCATGGAAACCATAAAAAGTTGGTTAGGTTATTCAGTCACAGTGACAGATTCAGTGGTTTGGGTTTTTTTTTTTGCTGGGTTTTTTTTTTTTTTTTTCTTCCCCTTTTTAAAACTCTGGTTATGACTAACTACATTCCAGAGTGGGCCACAATGAAATAGGTGTTACCTAAAAATAAATGAAAACAGTCTTTGTCCCAAAGAGTAAGACTTGCCACAACACGACCCAAGAGGTTTCAAAGATGTTATCTTTGGGTGACAGACTTCAAAGCCCACATATATAATGAAATCTCTGTGAAAAGGATGCCGTCTACATGCAGCTAAACTATGCAGTCTCTCTGATGCCACACGCTTTACCGCAGGCATGGCCCATCTCACCTCACCTCCACCTTCTGACTGTAGCGAGGGTCTGGCCAGGGGCTCAGGACCCACTGGTGCAGAACTGTAAGCCAGTAACAAATTCTTCCCACATTAAAAAACTGGGCTGTGAAAAAACAGATAGCAATGTCATAAATCTTTTACAGATTTTGCTGACCATTAACAAAAGCTCCTCCAAAGGACGCATTCTGCAGAAGGAAGGACACTGTGTGGTTTTCAGGACAGAGACAACCCAGACAACCCAATCTGTGATCGCCGGCAGCAGGCAGGCCTTGAAAATCCTTGTCTGTACCTTCAAAGCTCCCTCAAAGTCCTAGGATCCTTCCAAGCCCAGGGTTCCCAAGAGCCCAGCGCAACGGCATCCTAAAGCAAGGCTGCTCTGGCCGGAGCTCATCATGCTGCAGCAAGCCTTTCTCATCCAAAGGCTCCCACAAGTCAGGCAGCAAACGCAGCCACCCAGGCTCTAGCTTTGCATATCCTCACCAGGTGAACACCACGCTCTGACAATAATTACAAGCGCTACACAAATATTTATGCTTTCTGCAAATACTTATGATCAACTGGCCCCCTCATGCTAACCCACCACGACGTCAGGCCTCCACACAGTAGACGGGCTGCCTGCTCTGCTTGGTGCTGCTCCTGCAGCGCTCAGGGAGGGTGCAGCGCCTGCCTGCCTGAGACCCCAAACCAGGAAAGCCTAGCACACCCGAAAACAGACTGGCCCGTAATTTGAACTGCCTGGACGATGGCTGACTTGCGTGGTTTCACAACAGCAGCTGTGGAAAGCTGGGTGGGAAATTTTTCTGTTAAAAAACATTCAAAGCACTGTTTCACAGACATTTCTTCTGGTAGCCAGGCTGGCCTAGCAGCCACAGGGCCCCTCCGCCTTTCTCCTCTGCAGGCCACTCACTCCCACCCTGGCACCAGCACCTCAGCAGCCCTGACAGTTTTTTGCTGCTGGGGGCGGCCAAATAAAGCAACCTGCTGGCTGAAAAACAAAGGGGGTGCAGGCGGTGGGGGGGTGTGTGCAGAAAAGATGACATATCAGTCCTTCTCAGCTGCTGATTTATTATGCAACAGCAGAAACAGTTACCATGTCAAGTGAGGGCACAGTGCACAGGCAAGAGGGAAGAGCAGAGGTGAATGTCTCACAACAGTTCCACATGCTCTGACCCTTCTCTGCACAGATGTTTCAGGGGCATTTTCCTACCACCTTGTTTGATTTGAGTGCAGTAGGTTCCTGCCAATGCATAGGAACAACAGTTTTTACATCCACAGGGTCAGGAGCATAAGCAAGCAGTCTATTAACAGCCCTAGGTCCCATGCAAACCACTTTTCCAAGTACAGGCAGGCCTGGACATATTTGCATACTCCCATCTTATGCCAGCCCGGAGAGCACCTATGGTTTACAAGAATTACAGGTTAACAAAACAGGGTAAAAGCAGGCTTACCAACTTGTGCACATGCTATTAGCTCCCTACAGTGAACACTCCACCAACATACACTTAACATCTGCCACACACGCAAGCCTTGATTTTTGCAAGCTGTGATCCAACCTGATAAATCGGTGGAATGAGGTATGATGGTAACATTAAGCACACACACAAGTATTTACATACAAGACTAAGAAATAAAGTGAACATGTCCTGCCTACTGGATTTGTAGAGACAGTGTCATTTTTAGAAGGTATTTTCCAAAGATGTTTCCAAAAATATCTCAAATGTCTTAGAAAATATTTTGCGCAGCCATTAACACAAAGTGAGGAGTTTCAGGATCGCTGCCTAAAATAACCTATGCTATTTTAAAAGTATAAAAACCATAGGGAAGTATCAAGCTTATCACAACAAAGCACTCTTCCTTTTGGGACACTTCAGCAGAAATCACAAAAATCAAAGGGAAGGAGAGCACATTGGGGAAAAAAAAAAAGAAAGCTGCATATTTAAATGAAACAAAGACTAAGCAGCATTTCATCTCTTCCCTCCTAACTGACTGCCTGGCTGGAGCGGCCAGGGAGACTGCATGCCTTCCAGCCTGTCCACAGAGCACAGGAATGTGCCTTGCTGAATCTTCTTTTCACTGGGGCCCACAGCAGCTTAGTTTTTCATGCACTGCTTGATTACTTGACTACCGGCATTATCTGGGCCATAAGATTCGCAGATAATGCAGCCACTGAGCTGTTAACAGCAATGTCTATCAAAAACACCCAAACATCTACTCTCACACACAGCATCCTTGCAGTCTGGGAGAGCAAAGCACCTAGCCCAGCACGAATAACACCCTGAAGCAGCTATATACCTGCCCTTGGAGTTTTAGCTTGAGGAAAGAGCATCTAGCAAGCCAACCATTTTGTTAGTGCACTGGTTCATGAAAACAACAGATGCCTGATGCCAGGTGTCCCAACTGTTAGCAGTTGGGTTCAGACTATTATTGAAAATCCCTGCTATTATGCATGCATATTTTGCAAAGGTTTCTTCAGCTAGTGGCACGATTACACAGTGGTTTGTCCCTGTGAATTAACTAAATTAACCAAAGAAGCTTTATTTTGTCTTTTGCCTGACTTAACTGGCTTTTGATTGCTTCTTCTTTAATATTCAGACTCTCCATACGGCGTAAGCCAAGAGGTTTTGTGACCTGAACAGCATACCAGTTCATCAACTCATGACCTGTTTTTGGGAACACACCTCACACTGCAAACTGCAAAATTAAAATTAACTTCAGAGAAAACTCACGCAAGCCTAGATGCTGCCTGCACCATGGGGCAGAACTGCCATATAGCCCCAAGCAGCTCAAAACCTAGGCAAGAAAGCAGCATCTAGGACAGCTACGCCAAGAGCCAAAACACAGGCAAGCTGCTGCCAGGTACCCATACAGCTGGAGTTAAGCTGAACTGGGGGATAATTAGCTTCTGTCTCCATGTTCAAACATTACTAAGTGGTGACTCAGCTCAACATTAGAAAATAATGTCACTGCAAAATGTCTAACTTTAAACAGCCTAGCTGCTCTTCTCCAGATGATTTTGGAAAACTTAAGACAATTGTTTAGTCTGACCTGATTCTCACAAGTGTACCACATCACCCAGCTTCCCAGTATTACAGCTATTTTCCATTAGCATAGACCATCTGGATTTGACAGCAGTATGAGTGGACTGTCTGTCCCTCTGGTTACTTACATATATCATTAAAAACAGAGACCACCACCTGCCTTCTGATTTATCTGCTACAGTTCCCAGGTGCTAGTTCTTGCTGAGGCTTTCTTCACCAGCTTAGAAAGCCTTTTAATTAGCTGTTCTTTTCTCCCCACTCATCAAAGAACAAACCCAAGCCATTTACCCTCAATCTCATTTGAAGGCTGTAAGATTTTTCATCCCAGCACCTAACTTGTTTGGGTTTTTTCCCCCTGCATCCCCTCAAGTTTCCCCAGTCCCTCCCACAAAATCACAGCAGCAGCCCAACTGCAAAGCAAACCAGCAAGCCACTTCACTCCTTTCCCCAGCATGTAGGCTAAAATATCCTCTTTTTGCTTTACTAACCTTTTGTTAGAAGATAGAATAGGTCACTATAACCTTTTTGAATGTGGAGCTGTGGCCTTCTGTGGTGAGAAAAGGAGGTTTGAGGAAAGTAATAAATAAGAGAATCAAGGCCTGCTCCTAGAGATAACAAGAACAAGGCTATAAATTAAAACAAACCAGCTTAAGAGCAACATAATTGCATAACCCTCTAGAAGACCCCTTGTGAGCATGTGTGGGCCCTGAGGTCAACTAGCGGACACAGTGATGAAGACTATGGATCACCACTAGAGACCCCTAAAAGACCACTGGCTCATTTCATGGCACATGCACAGTGTATTAACAGGAATCAGTATATGTATGATGATACTGGGAAGCATCATGAGTATGCAAATGGTTTAATGAATATGCAGAACTTGAACACTACATAACCTATGTGATTTCAGGCAATGAGCACGCTCATCTTTGTGAAACTATTCGCATGTGTGCCCAGCGCTGCAATAAAGAATGCCTGCTTTCTAAAACTCAAAAATGAGTCTTACAGAGTTTCTCTGCCAGCTTTTACAGTACAAGCATGCACCCAAAGAGGGGGCGAGATTCCCCCACAGCACCCTACACTGAAGGAGCAACCTGCCTCCCATGCACACGTTGCACAGGCAACCTGGCAGTACTTCAGAGGTGGATTTTATCTGCACTGGGGTCAGGGCATCTGGGTTACATCACCTTCAACAGTACTCTCCGCTCCACCAGTCCTTACATCATGCCTGTGCAATTTCGGGAGCAATTTTAAACATACTCTCAGGACACTGATTAAAATAGGCCACTGTTTTCTTCAGTGACCTGATCCTGAAGCTTCTTTGCATTGATCCCTTGACAATCTTCATGGACAGCAACCTCCGCTGGGCGACAGGTTCGACTGTCCTTTCCTATCATTTCATATTTCAGAGTTTTCTCATCTGCAGGTCATTCCGGCTCATGCTGCAGTGACTTCCTTGCCTTTCACAGCAGAGGAGCTATGAACAGAGAAGCTGGAAGACGGAAGACAAATCAGCAATGGCAAAATCTGACAATTTGAGGCCATCACTTCATACAGCAAGCAGATTTTCTCCAGGTTAGCTTTGATGTTCAAGACCAGGACTCCAAAGGTAGAATGGCACACAGGCGCAATGTGGTGCATCACCAGGGACAGAGAACCAAGTACAGGGCAGCAACTGCGTAAGTCTGTGTACCACTGGAGCAAAGAAGCAGTTAAAATGAAATTTCTGTATCCACTGACTTAAAAACATGTAGCTGTAACAGCTGTTTTACTTTTTTTTTTGGGGGGGGGGGGGGAGGGAAGGGGAGACGAGACATTACAAAGCGACAAAAGCCAATAAAAGGTTCCAGTTTAGATCAGTGTCACAACAGCCACCTTCACACATTTCCAGATTAGCCGGTTCCAAATGTAGCCTGCTCACACATCTCCCCCTTGCTTACTTCTTGATGACCATTTTTAAATACAATGACACTCAATAAGTATCTTGAATAGTATTCCCGAACTGCAGGTTTGTCAGTGACATAAAAAGCCATGGAAAAAAAAAACACCACATGAGACAGGTCTCTTCAGAAAACATTAAGAATGGCTCCTGTTAAAACTCAGTGCAAGAAATGACAGGTTAAAAAATATGTCAATATTTGGATGAGTCCTACTGGACAGAAAGTGGTGCAAAACTTTCCATTTTCAGACTGTGTACATTTGTATGTTTAAATACTTGAGCATATGCCATTTCTAATTGCTGGGAGTTCCTATCACTAAACTCCAAACAGCATCCCAGCATAGTTATTGCTAATTAAAATGACGAGATTGCTAGGTGTGTCAGGGCACGCTTCAAAATAAAGGTGGAGACACCTCCCCCCCACCCCCACTCCACATGCTGTCATGAGTAAATGCTACAGCCCGCCCAGCTCCGGCTGGTTCAGTCCCTCGCTGCCTCACACATAGCTCATGCTGATGTTGAAGCCTCTCTCTTGGGCGACCTGAACAATGCAGTAGGTCAAATTCAAGTCAGCAGAATGGTCGATCACAGCCTAAAAATCTAGGAGGCTAGATATTTAATATGCCAAAACATATTAAAGCCCACACAGTTGAGCAAGAAGTGGAAGTACCATGAACTCAGGTATGAGAAGGACCCTGGAAGCTACCTAAGGTCCAAGCATCTTCACATGGCTACGCTGAGAACACCACATCGAAGTTGAGAACAGCCTTAGCATGTGTTTGGGATGACAGCAGTCATCAGCTCCAGACCAGATCTGTAGTCATAGCTCAGGCTTTCATTCAACTGCTCCTGGCAACATGTATGTCTTGCACCCACAACTGTGAGCGCATCCACTGTAATGAGTCTCAGTAATGGAAAAAACATCCTGGAATACCTACACTGGCAAAAACTGAAATAATAGCTGCAGTAGGACTTATATCCTTCCACAGAGAAGTATCCCCTTACCCTTAAAAGTGAAGGTTAAAAGAATAAAGAAGGCAGCAATGGGAAATCAAGCAGGAATAAGAAAGATGGTCTTCTACCTGGAATGAGAAAGGGTATCTTCTGCCTCTTATGCAGTGCCAAGGGAAGGATTCCAACCTAGCAATGCAAGGGTCAAATGACACAACACTTATGATGTCTAGCTATGCATTCAAATCCCTGTTATCTTACTGTTGTCAACATAACCGTTCACCCAGTGTGCAAGAGCCAATTGACACAAAGAGTATGTGTTTCTTTATTACAGATTTGTGCAAAGCTGGGGGCTAAGTGGTATTCCACAAAGCAAGCCCAAAGCCCAGGAGAACAAGAAAAGTATTCATATAGCCCAGTTACGCATGTGTATTTTACAAACTCTGCCTAAAAGATACCATCAGCAATTAGTTATGCATGGTAGTTTTCTACTGGTCTATGTATGTCTGGCTTTGTCTTTTTACAAGAGTAAATAGTACACAGTGTATTTTCAATTTACTACCCACATCTGAGGGAGGGTGGCAGAGGTGAGTCTTTTCTTCCTTGAGTCAGTCAGTGGTCATGATCTCCCCCGCTGCCTTTCTCTTTCCCTTAGTTACAGTCTCATTCTGCTGAATTCTTGTCTTTGTTGCAATTAATTGGCTGTTGGCACCTCCTGGGGCAAAATGTTCCCCTTACTAGGCTCGTAGTTCTCCTTCAAGGGCACAGTCATTAATCCAAAGTTACAGATAAATGACCAACCTAACTTCACTAATTTCACGTTGACAACAATAAAATAATGAGGATTAAACGCATAGCTAGATATCACTTAGAGGATCTCACTGTCTTTTGGTTGCTTTTCCCTCCCTTTCTAATCGCTTCTGAATGCAGCAGCAAATTTTATTCAGCTACGGCAGACAGATGGGGGCCTCAAAGATACTATGTTCTTACAAAATCCTTGAAAATAGGCAAAAGATTTAGCAGAGGAAAGTCACCTCTCAACCCTGAGCAAGAAAAAGGCTGCATCACAAGTTCAGTACTTACTAGAAAGGGAATTGATGTAAGATACCAAACTCAATGGACAAAGCGACAGAAAACCAGGCTTTGCTACTTCAGTTGTGCAGGCAATCACCCGTTTAAAACAAAAACTCCACGTTTCGCCAAGCAAGAAGAAAAGTCCTTCCCCAGTCACTTTTTCCTAACTGTATTTAAGTGGAGTACACTACAGTACTCCACATCAGAACTCAGATAGCTAGTTTCCCCTTCGATCATGATTAGTAAGTGGTGGCAGAAGCGTGCAAAGGTAGCTGTGAGAGGGGGTAAGACACACAGCTAAATTTATCTTATTTTAACTGACCAGCTCAGGTTAAACACAACAAACCAAACCCCTCTCACCCACCTGCAGAAGGAGAGACGTGTTTTGGGGAACACCTTGTGGAGCAGAGCCAGGAACACCACTGGCACCATCCCATAGTGCTGCAGTGCATCACCCCACACAAATGCCCCAGCAATGCCCTGGCTCCCTCAGAGGACACAAACCTGGACAAAGATGACAGAGCCACCCTTTTCACCGTGTAATGAAAAGAGCAGACCACGAGGGCAGGATTGCAAGCCCCCTTCTCGACCTACAGATGCAAACAAGCAGTGCCAGAGAGGCAGGCAGCCCCAGCGCGCACAGGGGGCTTCCCTACCCTGCCCCAGAAGCCAGCAGTCTTAAGATTGGCTGAGGCCAACCTTATAAATAAAGTTGTTGGTTTTTTTTTTAAACCCCTACTAGAATTAGAAGTCTAAGCATAAAATGAAAATCCAATACTCCAACTTGCAGCACATCTTACTGCATTTACTACATAATATGATTTCTAAGTGCAGAACAGTATTAAAGAAAGCACTCAAGATTTAACGGACCTACAAAAATAGCTTTATAAGCTTGAACAACTACCAGCTCTAGCTGAAAAATCTATCTTCTTGAACAACCCAGCTACAACATACTGCCCCCCAAAACCTGATGTTAACTATCTAAATTACATTTATTTAACTCTGGAGAAAAACATATTCATTTTAATAAAGATTTTCCGCAACAGCTGCTTTTCTTAACCATGATCTCAACTTTATTCTCTTGAGAATAACTACTGAAGAAAAGCCAAATGTAAAATCCTGTTTCCTGTCAGTTTAAGCAGATGTTTTTATGTAATCAAAAGCATTGTGGAGGCCAGGCCCAAGCCAAACTGTATTCTCACTGCATTCTCAAAATAGGTCTACCAACGAAACACTAGAAAAAGAAACATTTAGCAAGCTTATTACAGCTCAGAAACCTAAAAATCACAATTCTCTTCAAAACATGGTTGTGTGTCACTCAATAAAAACCAACTGCAGAAACTAAAGTTTATAAATGACCAAGTTCCTTGAAAGCAAGTTCCCAGGGTTGACTAGGCAAGGATACAAGTCACACAGTAATGTTAATTAAGATTATTGAAAATAATTTTTGAGTGCAAAATCAGCATAACCAAAGTACACTGAAGTTTGGCAGCTTGCCGCTGTATCCTATAACTACAGGAATCTGGGCTGTGAAACCTGAATGCATTTATTCTGACAGGCACCATCAAGTAGACGGTTAGCACAGTTTGACCCAATACCAAAAAGTACTGATCACTCATCGTCTTACTTCACACCAGGAAAATTTGCTGGTGTTACGAATGAAGAAAAAATAGATAGTCAAATGACAGTTTTATATCAATGACAGTTTTATATCAACTACAGACATCCACGCATGATAAGACAGCTCAGAAGCACAATACCAAAGTTCTCAGTCAGGTCTAGGAAAACAGAACCACAGAAACGGAGAGGTAGATAAAAGATATACACACAGGGCAAAACCACTACATACAAAAAAACCCTACCCCACGGGGTATCAAACCCATTAAACTAGTATATTTTAGGGAAAAAGGAGGGACCCAACATAAGCATTGTTTTTCACAACTCATATGAAGTTCCACCTTTCCTCAAGCACACCATCTCTGTTTCTGGAGAAGGGCTAACTTCATCTTCAGGGGAACATTTAAGAAAAGGCCAAATTCCTTCTCAATCTTCCAGCTTGATTAACGGTACCCATAAAATGCCTAAGGAAGTTCTGTTGAAGAGAGAAAGAACTTCCATCCCCTTGTTTTTTCTTGTGTATCAATCATGTTAAACAAACATCCCTTCACTAAGGTTGGACTAAATCAAGTTGTGAATGGAAAGATTATTTTTCCTTCAAAAAAAGTTGCACTGCATGCTATTGAAACATGATTTATGTCATTTATCATCTTAGCCTATAAAAAAGTTTATCCACACTAGGTTTGCTGGTATAACTCCAGCAATTTGCCATATTTAGCAGATAAGTCTTACATCAAAAATAGTGCTTGAGCCAGCAGAATACATCTCCTCAGGGTATTGCATAATTTTAGCGTGATGACTGCATCTACTTTAGGGCTTTTGCTTTGGCTCCAACATCACTAAGGAGTTCAGTCTATTTACGGACTCCAAACTGACACATCATTGTCAATAAAACATTACTATCAGATATTACTGCATGGGGTAGGAACAGTGGCTTCAAGAATGTCTCAAAGTCACGCTAATGCCATGTCATTCACCACACGAGTCTCACAATAGTTTCATCCTCTCTTGGTATTACATTACCTCCCTCAGGAGCTACACCAAAAAAAGCAAGGCAAACGCAGACGTCCATGAAGCACTTCAGTAACAGCACCTACTAACTTTACTGAACTGCTCCGAAACTTTTTTCACACACTGCCAAAACCTAGGCGAAGCAGCAGTCAGGGAGGCCCCCTGCTTTAAGGTCACTTAGCAAATGCAGCTACTGCGTCCCCCATGACCACCCAGGGCTGTTCGGCAAGGCACAGGGGAGCCGGCGGCGCACGGGTGCGTGCAGGCACGCTTAGCAAGCCTCCCAGCCCACTGCAGGCCGAAAGAACCACAATGTAGATGACCAAACCTAGCCCAGGATTTCAGTCGTCAGGCAAGGGCTGAGATTTTTCCCCAGGTCGTTCAGACAAAAGCAAGAGAATAATCAGATGCCAAGGGTGGGCAGAGTGGCCAAAGAAGAAGTATCGATAGAATCTGGACTATACGGACATGTTTAAATACGTGGAACAACAAGAATAAGCTCTCTGGTTAGTCTGTTGCAGGCAGGACAAGTAGGAATTGGTTTCTATTGCAGAAGTGGAGACTTGGAAAAATTAAAGCGTCTGGGGGAGGTGCGGGCTAACACCATGCTAGAGACAGCTGGTAAGAACAGGAGTCCTTCTCCGAGTGCAGCCGAGGAGCTCCGGCCAGGGCCCTGCAACCACTCTTCTCCTCCAAGTCCACGGACCCTCGCCCGCCAGAGCCCCTTCAGCCAAGAGAGCAGGTGCACCGCGGTGGGATGCGGAGCGCCGATCCCTCACCTCGTGGATGCTCAAAGGTGCCGCACCACCCTCCATCACCACTTGCTCTCATCTGTCACTTCCTCCACCAGCACCTGCACCTGCTGAACCCCTCCACCGGCCACACGTACAGCGACAGGAGCGCCAGGCAGCCAGCAACCGAGACGAGTTCAGACCGTTCCACTTCTCATACCCCGGGGTGTCATCTCCCCGCCACCAGGCGCCAGCGGCGACGCTCCCCCCGCCCCCCGCATCTCCCGCTGGTCCGTGGCGCCCTCGGGAGCCGCTCCTGGCGGCGCCGGCCCTCGGCAAGGCTGCCCCGGCGCCCCCGCCCACAGCCCAGCGCCCGTCCGCGGCCCGCACACGCCCGGGGAGGCCGGCAGCCCCCCGCCTTCCCCCCGGAGCGCCCGGGCGGCTCACCCGGGGCACGCCGCCAGCACGCCGCCTCAAACCCCACGGAGCCCGGCTTCGGCGACAGACGCCCCCGCAGCGCTGCTGCTGCTGGAAGGCGCCGGCTCCCCGCGGGCGGACCGCGCTGCGGCCGAGGGGCAGCGCAGGGGCGCGGCTCCCCGGCCCCTCGCTCCCCGTGCCGGAGCCCCCGGCCTGACCCCCAGCGCCGTCTCCCGACGGATCCTTCCGTCCGCCGCAGCGGGGGTTGCGGGGGCGGCACCCCCCCGCCCCGCACACCTGCCGGCCTCCCCGCGCCCCCCAGCCCCCTACCTGGCCGGCGCAGCAGGGCGCGGACATGCCGGCGGCGCGGCGCGGCCTGGCTCCCTCGCTGCCTCCCTCATGCGGGAGCGGGCAGGGCTGGGACGGGACGGGACGGGGCGGCCGGGGCGGGGCCGGGCGGGGCCGGGCCGGGCAGCGCGGGGGGCGCCGCTGCGGGAGGAGCCGCACCGCACCGCCCCTGCCCGCCGCCGGCCGCGACGCGCTCGGCCCGGCGCCGACGCACCGCTTCCGCTGTCGTCAGCCCGCGCGGCGGGGGGCCGGGCCGGGCCGGGCCGGGCCGGGCGGGGGGGCGCGGAGTCGCCGCGTAAGGGCCGCGCCGCGGTGGCTGCGGCTCCCGCCTCCCCGGGCGAGGGGGCACCCTCCGAGCCGGGAGCTCCACGCCCGCCGGCGGGGGGACGCCCATACGCCCCGCCTGGCGCGGAGAGCGGTGCGGCGGCTGCCGGGCCCCGCCTGCCCTCGCACGGCCGGGCTGCAGCGCGCCTGGCGTTCCTCGGCTCGGCTCCCGATCCCGCCGAGCGGCAGCTCCACCTGCAGCCGTGCCGTGCAGAAGGGCCCCCGCCGGTCCGTCCCCTGCGGGCTCTCGAGGACACCGCTGAGATCACGCGCCTGCTTGTGCACCCTCTCAAACACCTGTTTGGTAGTAGCTGGAGTTTAATGGAAGTCACCGAATGAGGTGTATGAGCATAAAGGTCTTTATCGGACCTGGCACCACACCGAGCGCTGCCACACGCAGACCTCAGGTTCAAACTGCTCCGCTGCACCCCACGGCCATTTCACAGCCCACGCCTTCATGGAAAAGCCACGTGTAAAGGATGGCTTCAGGGCTGTGCTTTCCTCACAGGAGCTGAGGCCTTTCCCAGTGTTTCTGAAATACCTTCTCCAGCGTAAGTTCCTAGGAACCAGGGGTAGTACAAGGCACTAGCCAAGGATTTCTCAGCTTCCAATGCAGTGATTATAAAACCACAGGATGGTTTGGGTTGGAAAGGACCTTAAAGATCATCTAGTTCCAACCCCCCTGCCATGGGCCGGGACACCTTCCATGAGACCAGGTGGCTCAAAGCCTCATTCAGCCTGGCCTTGAACACTGCCAGGGATGGGGCACCCACAGCTGCTCTATATCCAGTGCCTCACCACCCTCACAGTAAATAATTTCTTCCTAATATCCAATCTAAATCCACCCTATTTCATCTTAAAGCCATTACCCCTTGTCCTGTCACTACATGCCCTTGTAAAACATCCCTCTTCAGCTTTCTTGTAGGCCGCCTTTAGATACTGGAAGGCTGCTATAAGTTCTCCTTGGAGTCTTCTCCAGGCTGAGCAACCCAAACTCTCCCAGCCTGTCTTCATAGGAGAGGGGCTCCGGCCCTCTGGTCATCTTCATGTCCCTCCTCCGGCCTCACTCCAACAGGTCCATGTACATCTTTGGTATGGCAGACAAAGCTACCAATGAAGCAGCAAAGGCTTCTGTGGAAAGACACCCTTGCCTTGTCTGCTTTGTTGCCTGTGTTCATGTGTGCATGCATGCTATAATATTTAAGATAACTATTTTGAACTCTATTTCTCATCTTAAACTGCCCTAGCTTTAGGAGATCAGTACAACTAAAAGCTATTAACCTGCACACAGGTACATATATGCAGATAACATAGCTACACCTACCAAAAAGGCAATCGGTATGGATTGCAGGATGTTGCATAAACCCCCTTTCTCTTTCGTGTGTGCAAACAGAAAGCTGATGCTTTAGGAAGCAGATCATGCAATGGATTGGTATTACATAATTTGGTGTTATACCATGGACCGAAGAGACTAGAGTTACCATCAGGATACCGTTTATAAAAAGCAGACTTGTGCTTTATTTTTAATGGTGCTCTAACATCTGCATGCACTCAGAGACAGGGTATTTACCACTGTCCTAAGATTAATTCTGTCAACCAGATGGTTGTTTAGCTGCAAAGAACACTGCTTGTGGGCATCCCAGAGGGCCCCACCACAGCTCAGGCACAGATGTGGCAGACTCTCCTGCTCTGTAGGAGCAGCAAAAGCCCCAACCTCGGGTGAGGACTTCTTAAGTCAGGACTGGGGGCAGCAGTCACAGCACACCTTCTCTGATTTACACCTCCTCTCCCCAGAGGCAGGGCTGAAGAGAAAGAATAAAGAACTGAAGAACGGACAGGAAAGTAGTATGGCCAGCGAACAGGCAATAGAAAACCACAGGTGTTTTTAACTTTGAAACATAAGTCAGCTTCCTGAAGCGTGTGGTTAAGACATGGGAGCCCCAGCACCACAACACGGTAAGAACTCAGCAAAACCGCATTCATCTGCTGTTTCTCTTCCAGACTTCTTATGCAATCACAGAAACTGACTGGTCAGGCTTTGTTTAATTTCAACATCTGCAAAATCAGCTCAAAGCATGAAAGAGAATCTGAGGTTTAATTTAAAAAGGAAACTGTCTTGCAAAGAGAGAATGGTGAAGGTGACATATGGGTATGGTGAAAGGGTGCAAGTAGCTGTACCATGCATCAGCGTGTCTGCAATAGGGACAGGCATTCACTGGGTGGGGAACACCACTAATTCACGGCTCCAAGCGGGTTTGTTAGTGCCAGTCAGCACTGTTATCACTGACAGATACATCCAGCCTCTGCGCAGCCAAGCTCTGTAATGGACTTGCCAACCAGCCAGAGCACCCCAGAGCCCTGGGAAGTGCGTTCTGGCTTTTTGAGTGAAAAATCTGTCACCAGAAAGGCTTGAACTTCCCTGCTGTGTTGCTGGCAAGCATTAAGTAGGCTAATAGCAAAGCAATGAGCAGATGTTACTGCATGAATAAAGTGTCACTCTGAAACTACCCATGCATTTAGAATAAGGCTTAACCATCAAATACATATTCTGAAATCACGAGACAGCTAACCTGATTTACTGGCCAGAAATCTTCAACCAGTAATTCCTGCCTCAGACTGTTGCTTTTGGCAGGGTAAAGTGTGCCACTCTGAAGAGAGAGATGCTAATTCTGATTTAGGGCTTTCAAGTGACAGGGAATCCATAGCATCAGTACAGCATGGCAAGATCCTTTGGCCTTGCTTTATATGAGGAATTTTACAAACACAGATCTACGGATTTAATGAATCAGGCTGAATGGGGGCAAGAAGTGGCCCTATAGGGAATAAGACAGCCAAGGACTACTCAGGAATGGAGTAAACCTTGGTCTCAGTACAGGTGCCAGGGAGCAAGGAACAAAAGAAAGCGCATGGTTAGAAATTTTAACTACGTGGCACTTCCCAGATGAAAAACTGGTAAGAAGACAGTTGTGCCCTGGGAGCAAGCCACTTTCCTCACTCTGTGTGTGTACAAGCAGAGCCAGAGTGGCAGAACCTGGAGTCCCAGAAGCATGTAACTTTGAGCCATTTATCTTCAGGCAGCCTACAAAACTGTGCCTGCAAGATACCCAGCCCAGTATCACGTGCACTCATGGCCTTCTGTGCCACATCGGCTTTGCTCAGATGAGTTTCACTTGCACATGTTGCACCTTTACATGCATCCACTTTACTCATTCCCAACTCGTTTCTACGCGTATAACAGAAGCAGAGGTTCTCACTGTGAGAAGATTGCAGTATTACTACCTCTATAAAGAACTCAAAAGATGTGAGTGGTGAAGCAGAAAACTTTTTGGCATAGCACAGGGAAATCGTAACTTACCAGGAATGTCAAGGACTCTCTGCTTCTTCAGTACTTGCACAGTACAGACCGGCCCAGCGTATTTTAGGGTAAGAATATTAGGAATTGTCCTGTTTTGTTCACACCTTCTGGAATGAAGCTGCAACTTGGAATGATGCTTTAGTGCTGTAATTTCAGGATTTTTCAGTAATTAAAGGATTTTGGTTTGTGCCAACTGGCAATGAGAAGAGCACAAAAAGTCTGCATCCAATGAGAAGGAGAAATCTACCATTTGGCTGTTTTTCAGGTGAAATGAAACACAGAAAATCTTTCAAAATGTAAATGCAGTCAGAAAGAAAACAAAACCAGATTGTTACGCATTGTGGTCAACACTTACATAAAATCAGTTAATTTTTATGGTGTAAATTTAGACTCATATACAATACATGTGAAATTGCTTTATAGATAAATGTGTATTTTTCTTGAGCATAGCAATTAGACACCAGTGAAGAATGTAGTTATGGGAAGCAGGGGACATGTCTGTGCATGTGCATGCACATGTTCTGGAAACCACCATTCAGATCCCAACCGGACCTCTTATACAGCTAATGACCTAACTGCTGTGATGTCTGCTGGAATGGTTTCCTGTATGGTTACCTGAAAAAGTATTCCAGTAAAGGGGAGCATCATGCAAAGGCCTGATCAGAGAGTAAAATAATGTATTTACCACGTATGAGCTTCACTTGTGTGTGACTGCAAGACCATCCTTGTCTCGCAGTCTAGGTGGCTGCAGGCCATAATAAACTCATGACTTTCTCAATTTTTTTAAGTATGCACCAGCAGCTGGATTATGGACCACTCCTCTCCAAATCCTCCTAGGTAGCCAAGGGCTTCCAGAAGCCATGACACCTTTGGACATCTTCCAAAAGCTAGCCTATCTAGGAATCAGGCCAGGACCTGCTGCAACAGCACAGTATAGCCCAGTTGATCTGACAAAAAGCAACTGTGAATATTCCAGTATTTGTTACTGCTGTAATTGGATGAACACCTTCAAGATTGTGTGTGGAGGTGCAGGAAGGCACATGGAGTAACTGCAACAGCAAAGAGAACTCTGAATGATCTGCCAGTGCAAGGCAAGAGCAACCTGCAAACATAAATCTCTGAGACGGGGCTGACGACAGAGAATGTCAGTGCATGTGGGGCCACACATGCACCTGTAACTGGCCCTTCCAGAATATCAGGTTGGTAATAATGCTAAATGGTGGTGTCTTCCACTACATCTTGATTAGTTTTCCATAATTCACACTAATCTTTTACAGCTGGTAGTAGTTAATTAAAAAAAAATCAAAAGAAAAAAATAATCCATGCACTTAAGTAGTCAGATTTGCTTAGACTCTGATCAAATGAAATGTTTTATATCACTTGTTGGACTCTCTTTAAAGAAAGCACTTCATTGCATTTGAAGGTTTTAGTATTAAAAAACCCACAAGGCTGGTATTTCCAGGCAAATTTGCTTAAACCCACCAAACCACTTTTATGTTGCGTAATTGTTTTTTCACTCCGATGTTAAAGTGGATTAAAATCTGCATCGTCTCTTAAGGAAATGTACCAAATAAACTTTTCCAGGTATGTTAATTGTTGTAATCAAAGTACAGAAGAGTAACATTAGACAGCTTTGCACTGAACTCTGCAGGTGCTTTGTTGACCCTTTCTAGCACAGTATCATGTAATGCCAAATATAAATGTCATTCTTTCTGACCTCCCAGCAACTGTGTGCAGTATAGCATTTAATTCCTAAATCGGGATTTCATTATGTGATATCTCAGGTTTCCTAATCACAGCCAATACCTTTACCTTGCAAATAACTGACATAGACATTTAACTGTGGTGAAATTAAGGAAACACTGTGCTAGGAAAAAAGGAGACAGCAGCATTTCCCAGCACGTTTACACATTTCTGACACCCAGGTGACCAGCCAGCAGCAGGGAGTCTGGTGCTGGCTAAAGGCACTAAGTCTTACTGGAGTTAATGAGTGACAGATGGAAGAAAGCAATCCTGCATGCCCCTGGATTCCTATGTAAGGTCAATATAAAGAGTCTTATTAAAGAAGTTCTACAAGAATATGAAGTTAAGCAGGCTCAAGCTGCATGCTGAGTGACAGCGCCCAGTTCTTCCATCCTTACAAGGAGCTTCAAGCTGGCAGTGATGGTTCTCAGAGAGATGAGTGTTAATACCAGTCAGTTGTTGCCACATCTGACCATCTGCCTTATTTAGGTCAGACACTGCCTCTAGTGGGAGGGAAACGTGATCTGGCTGTGTATCAGCATTTCAACTCATACAGTTAAGTCCAACAGGTTAAAATCAGTTTCTACCATAATACGTAAATACAAAAACCATGGTGGCACTGCCTTTCTGCACTGTTGGCTGCCTTGGGGTGCTGATGTGAGAAAACCAGAGGAAGCTCCTGAACATATGGTTGAGTTTCAAGTAGCCAGAAAAAGTTTTACATTTGTCAGCCCAGTAGTAGACTTCTTCAGAATTGCCAGATTGCAATACTTTAATTATCTGTTAATTTTCTTTGCCAGTGAACTTCTTCCTCAGGAAAAAAATAAAAATCATTCACAGATTCCCAAAACCAAAGCACATAGTTCACAAACAGTTGTCAAAGGCAGCTTAGTGTAACCACCAGTGTCCCACTGAAGTGGCACAAATCTCTCGCAGTATGCAGTAGGCAATAAACCACATCCAACTAATGCTTTCTAACTAGAAGTGACACATCCCCTCTCCTCCTCCCTTCTCTGCATACCATTCTGTTTGCACCACAGTAATGAACGTTGTTAGCATGAGGGGTTTATGGGCACTGTCTGAGCCAACAGCACTAGAGAAATGGTCACAGCACTGATGGCCTCGGCGCTGACCACACAGCAAGTCTCTTGGAAAATCCTTCTGCAGGACCTGCCTGCGGATTTCATTCTTTGGAAGAAAAAGACAGGCACACATGTCACACAACTCCCTGTCCTTTTATTTGAAAGAGTAAGCATTTCTAAAAGGAAATAATATAAATTTTATGAATAAATTGCTCAGAAATAGAAGGGGAAAAAAAGAAAATACTGGAACTGAACACAGAGACGATACAAGGCTAGTTAAATAGCATCCAGGAAGACTTTATTCCAGCTCTACTTAAGGAAGCTTAAAAATGAGAAATAGACATTATACAATGAACAAACTTTGGCCAAGTGGAGTTCTCAAACTAGCAAGAACACAGCTGCTTCTGGAGCCTTCCTGGTAGTGGTGGTGGGCTATAGAAGGAACAAATCTAATTCCCAGTAGGTCTTTGGGAAGATTAGAATCAACAGATGGTTATCCTAGCCAGTGCTGTATTTTAGAGCCAAAAAGAGACTGCAGCCATGCATGTCTTTTCCCCAGCCTCTCACACTACTGGGTATCAGCAAGGCGTATGTCAAAACACAACCTGCCAAAAGTGTTCAAAGCACTCAGTTTAGCTCTTCAAGAAGTTTCTCTACCTCAACCTGACAAGCCACATGCAGACATATCCCTGTTTTATCCTGTGATTTTATTAGAACCTTGTGGCAAGAATACCTTACCTCAGAGACATAGTTGACAAAGTTGAGTATGAAATGCAAGAGGGGGCAGAGGGATTCAGAGAAAAGCAGACCTAACTATAGCCTTTTTTGGTAATGATGCCTTCCTTCCCTCAGAGAAGCAAATGGGTATTAGAAGTTCACAGGTGAAACCTGCTCTGTAAACAAATCATTACACTGGAGCACAAAGACCATAAATAATTGTGCACCAGAAGAAATGGCTGAGTAGGAGTTAAGCAAGCAGTGTACATGCAGTAAGTCAAGAGAACAAGAACAGTTATAAAAGCCAAGAACGCACACAGGTAAAAGCAAAGAACTGGCTGTACTGCCTGGAGTGCTGACAGCATCGAGGCTGCACCATGGATGACAGCATACCACAAATGCAAAGCAACAACTACATATTACAAGTCAACCTGGCTCTGAGCCTTCTTTGCCAAAACAAAAATGTTGCAGGGATCACGCAGCATTGGCATCAATCAAGAACCAGGGAGACAAGATGAGGACATGTAAACTAGCAGTCCTTGTTCTCCATGCCACCACAAGTAATCCTGGTATCTGAGAGAAAATGAAATCAGTTTTGCTTGAAACAAGAGAGCTCCTTCTCCTTCTGTATTGTGTGCTCATATAACGAGTTTTGCTACATTTATTGTGGCAACTAGTGGAAGAAGAAAAGTTATAATTCAATTATAGAAACAATACCTGTGCAATGCATAGAAGTGACTCAAATTCCATTAAGTCTCAAGGTAAGAGCCATCAAGTTTGCAAAGAGAAGTACTAACCTTTCAGGAAGAAACAGGAGTAACTCATGATGAAAAGGTGGTAAGGGCAGAACAACTGTCTCAACCCCAGAGAGAAGGCATTTAGATTATGTTCCAGTCTGCACAAGTGTACAGTTTAGACCTTTGCACAGGTATGCACATTGCAGGCTCAAGACAAACCATCCTCGATTGCTGTGGTTTATAACAGAAGCAAAGTAGACTGCAGCAGCTGTATATTCCATGAGTTGGTGTGATAAAAGACAGATTATCCAAGCTGAAACATGATTAGCATGATACAAAGCTTACAAGGTAACCAAATCACAAATCAAACAGTATTTAGATAACTAATTGCATATGATTGCATATTAAGTTATATTCACCAGAAGTCCCAAATATTCCTTCCAGAGTTCTAAGTCACAAAATTTACATCAAAACTATCCAAAAGCCTACACTGAGAAAAAATATTGTGCTGATCCTTTCTGTAATCTTATCTCACTCTGTGATGTACATGCATTAAAGCAGGGGGGCTGGACCTAAAGCAGGCTGCAGAGTTGTGTCCAGGCAGGTTTCGAATGTCTCCAGAGAAGGAGATTCTACAACCTCTCTGGGCAGCCTGTTCCAGTGCTCGCTCACCCTCACAGTAAAGAAGTTCTTCCTTATATTTAGATGGAACTTCCTGTGTTGCAGTTTGTGCCCGTTACCCCTTGTCCTGTTGCTGGGCGCTACCGAAAAGAGCCTGGCCCCAGCCTCTTGACACTCACTTTTAAGATACTTGTAGGTATTACTAAGATCCCCTCTCAGTCTTCTCCAGGCTAAACAGGCCCAACTCCCCCAGCCTTTCCTCAGAAGGGAGGTGCTCCAGCCACCTCACCATCTCTGTAGTCCTCACTGGACCCTCTCCAGTAGTTCCCTGTCTCTCTTGAACTGGGGACCACAGCAATGGACACAGCACTCCAGATGCGGCCTCACCAGGGCAGAGCAGAAGGGGAGGATCACGTCCCCGGACCTGCTGGCCATGCTCCTCCTGATCCCCCCAGGATCCCACTGGCCGCCTTGGCCACAGGGCACACTGCTGGCTCATGGGCACCTTGCTGTGCTCCAGCACTCCCCAGGTCCTTCTCCGCAGAGCTGCCTTCCAGCAGGTCAGCCCCAGCCTGTGCTGGTGCGTGGGGTTGTCCCTCCCCAGGTGCAGGACCCTACACTTGCCTCTGCTGAACTTCATCAGGTTCCTCTCTGCCCAATTCTCTGGCCTGTCCAGGTCTCACTGGTATTTGTAATACCCAGGTAGGATACTCACTGAAAAATGTAGTACCTGTTTGCAGAGTTGAAGGTTTCCAGCCTTTGAAGTCCAGTCAGAATGTTGCCCTAGATAAGTTCAATGCAAAAAAGTTTACAGTTTTCCTAACTCTTTCCTCCCTATTAAGATTAACCTATTTTTGTAGATATGCTTGTGAGAAGTAGGACTGCAGTTCTCTTAATCTCCCCTTGACGTATGGAATTAGACTCTATAACTCGAAAGTTATAAAGTAGGTATGTTTATTGCACACAGATGCTCGGGGGATCGCTCCTCCACAAGCGCGCATGCCCAAAGTGATGAACCATCTCACATTTATGCAATAAAACAAATGAATATTCAATTAACGCCTATACATATTCGTTACCTAAACCCGCTTACTCTTGCTTCCTATGTTAATTAGCTTATCAGTCCTTTGCCTGGAATGTGGTGGTCTTGCAGGCTTGTAGGTGATTCATGTCCTTGTGACCATCCCATCTTCTCCAGCAAGAAGACTTAGCACTCCCTCTAGATAACATTGGAATGTCTCTCATCCTTTTCCCATCCTTTTTATAAATAGCCCCTTTGTTAGAGGTGTCCCCTCAGAGCTGTGTGGCTATGTGACCAGACACCGCACCCATGACCAGTCACCATACCCACATTCCTTGAGCAGACATATACAATCACAATCGATGTCCAGTGTCCCTATTTCACACTATTTCTCCGTATCAATCCCCCCTTTTCTATCAAACTAAGTAAATTCTTTTACTTAAGCAGTCTTCCCGAATGATATAAAGCATCATACATAAGTGTTACCCTTTTAAACATTCTCCAAACCCACGAACATAACATAATGGTTAGTATTAAGGAAATTCCTAAACTGATCAATAAGATCACAATGGGGTGTACCATAGCGTTAAGAATTCCTGTTGCAGAAGGTGACCAGCCAAAGAGAGTATCCCACCAATTATGGTTTCCATCAGGGAATCATTTACATATTCATTACAATTCCGGGAATTCATTTACATATTTCGCTCCTGCGCAATGTCCTTGAGGAGTGGTTGTCTGGGGGTCTCCAAGATGAAGATCAGGAGTCTTCCTCCAGTGAACCTTTTTTGCCTTCTTGTTTCTGCATAGACTCTGTTCCTCGATAGACTAATGAGCATGATTCAAATTCCTTGTTTAGGTAGCGTTATATACACAACAGAAACTTAGGACCAGATGGCCCTTATAAAGGTAACGAATCCAAGGACCTTGTGTCTAGTACATCCGTGGTGCTGACACTAAGGGTCTTGGTGTGTTCATCATGTTGACAATAAGGGTCCCTGAACACCTCCCAACTTTGGATAATTATATATAAGCACATAATTTTCTAAAAAAGTAGTATACCATTCATCACTCGTTGTACGTAGCTCATTATTCAATCCCCCTGTTCTAAAAACTATCATCATGCTCTCTGATCATTATGCTCTCTGATCATTGTTCGACAGCACCAAACAGAACACTGAAGTAATGAGGAGTATGTAATTGCCAATCTATTCCCAATACTGTACTCACTTGTTGTACTATTTTGGCACAAAAGTGTGAGTCTCTATTGGAAGAGATTGTTGCCGGAACCCCAAAGCGGGGGATAATTGCATTTAACAATCCCTTCGTTACCTCTCTTGCTTTATTTGTTCGACAAGGAAAGGTTTTTGGCCAACCTGAAAACATATCAGACATAACTAATAAATATCGGTACCCCCCTTTTCTTGGGAGTTCGGATCAGCTTGCCACTGTTGTCCTGGATAATTTCCTCTACTAATGTTCCCTAGTTTTATTCTATTTGCTGTATTGGGATTATTGCGTAAACACATTTCACATTGCCGAGTCACCTGTTTTATTACAGTATACAAGTTTCGCCCTATCAATTTCTGATTTAGACTTTATATATAAAGTATCAGCTCCCCAGTGCGTCTTATTATGTTCTGTTAGGGCTGTGGTCTATATTAAATTGGATGGTACCACTATACGACCATCCCTTAAATAAGTCCACTTATTTATCATTCATGTCCTGAATTACCTTTAAGTTTTCTTTAGAATAGTTTGGTTCCTGATCTGCACTTACAGTTTGGATTTTACCATCTGGTATTAAGGACAATTCCTCTTTCCCCACCTCCTCTTTTACTCATCTGGCCTCATGGTCAGCCAGGCGGTTTCCAATTTCCAAATCAGTGCCTCTATGGGCCATCTTATGTTCTTCCTTCCTGGATGACCCTCTTACAACAGCGGGGGCCATTCCTCTCATCAAGGTCTGGCATGGCATATGTTCCCACCGCTCAACGCCTACTGGGTTGCAGCCAACAGCGGAGCTCAAGATTCTTCTTGGTGGCAAACACCGAGGCCAACCCAGTCTTGCCCTTGACTATGGTAGGAGGCACCTGACCAACCTTATTCCTTGTACTTCGTTGTCAATGCAGAGTTTTATCTGCACATCCCATAACAAGTCACTGTCATGGGAAAAACCACAGATTTACATTAGTAGAACTACTATAGAGTGTATTTTATTTCAGCTTTTCTGCCAATATCCCCCACAGCCCTGCTGACCAAGGGATACTGTTTTATCTGAACTGGGCAAGCCTCCCCCTTATCATTTTTACTGTAACAGGTAAAGCATTTTTCACCTTTCCTGGAATTTATTTTCAGATACACCTGGTTAAAAATTTCTTTTACTTCAGGGAGGTCCTCTTTCCCTCTTTTCTGTTTAATTAAAGATAAGCTCATTATTTCAATTACTTGATCATTTTTAACTTTTAGTTTCATTTCTCCTTTAAACGTCTAGATGTTCTAATAAATCTCATCCCAACAAAGATTTTGGTGAATTTGGCATTCTTATTGTTTTCTTAGTTTGTACTTTAAAGGTTTCAGGATGTTTTCCTGGTGGCCAGCAGCTCCCACAACTGTAACAAATTATTAATTTATTTTTTTTTTACTGAAGTTTAACAAATAAGTTGTTTCTGTATTCACTAAAATTCCACCTCATTTTTCCTAGTCCCTAGTTCACTAGAGCCCCTTGCTGGTTCTTTAGCTTAGGGCAATCTCGCTTCCAGTGTCCGCTTTCCCTACAATATGCACACTGATCCGATCCCATAGGAGAGGGGTTCACTCTTTCACTTCTGCCCGACATTCCTCCTGTCTCTGCCTCGTCTCCTCTACCAGTTTAGCACGATCCAGCTCTTCCTCTCTTACCTTGTGTACACGTTCCCTGTTCCTTCTATCAACTTTTCTATATCACGCTTACCTAGTAACTCGAACCTTTATCTAGTCCTATTAGATCATCCTGACAAGCCTTTCATAACCAACTTTCAAACATCTAAATTTCCCATCAGAGATTCACCTTTACTCTCCTCAGACCCACTGCCTGCCCTAAAGGGGCCGTTACCGGTCCTGTTGTGCTGCAAATGCTGCAGCACTTGGGGTGACTTTGTCAGGTCCTTCTGCTCAACTGTCAGCAACAGCAACCCCCTCCTCCTCACCAGCAGAAGGATTCGGGGCAGGAGATGCTGTTCCTGCTCCGCAGGTTACACAAGCCTGCCTCTGCAACAGCACTTCTGGTTTAACTCTTTCTGACCCTGAATGCAAATCTGCTCCTTGTTGCTTTAAGTCTGTGTTCTTACCGATCAGCCTCCGCAGGCAAACAGCAAACACCCTGCCATGCATCCCAGCATGATTCAGTCGCACCTTCGAGCGGGTACGGGGGTTTGTACAAACTTACTCCAATACTCTTAACACTTTCACAAGGTCTCACACACACACACACCCCGCCTCAGGTTTTACATACATTAGTACAAGTTTTTATCTTACAACGTGTTTCATTCTGGTTGCTCCACAGAAGGAACCACAACCTGAGGTTTTTAACACAAAAATTTCAACAAGAACATCTTTCTAGTTTAGGTCTCAGGGCTTTTTTCCTTATCCTTTTCTGGAGCCATACTCAAAGATCGGGTGATGTTAATCCCGCACTCTTTCTGCCACATAAACATATCTGCACACATTATTTCATCCCACTTCTGTTCCCTACGAAGAAACAACATAAGCTGTAAAACTGTGTTGTAATACAAGACTTCCTTCAGGTGGCCATCTTTCACCATCGCCTAATGTATACAAAGGCCACCAATTCTGACAATATTTTAAAAATGTCTTTTTTGTTCAAATTTCCTCTGGGAATTCCGCCAAATTCTTTCCAATGCTTCAAAATATATCTCAGGGGTATTTTGGTATTTATTTCTTGGCTCGGTTTGCCCCCCATCTTCTTAATAAGTCTGATATATTTGTCTACAATGTATTAGTTATTTAGCCTTATTTCTTGGTCTCTTTTTTTTTTTTTTTGAAAGGAGATAATATATTTTAGACACTTGCCACCCTTTGTTCGAGTATACAGACAGCACCTACGACACTAAGGGCAGAGGTTAATTCGTGCTTTTTCCAAATGATGTTAGCTCTAATGTTTTGTCCACAGTCTCCCGCTCTAATTTCTAATTATGCATTCCAACACTTCATAAATTGATTTTTCAATCGCTCCGTCCCTCTCTGGCCGGCCCCTCGCGGGGAACACGGACAGGCAGATGGGGACTCCCCACTCGCTTTGCAGTGACACCCACACATGTCACACTCTCCGGGCAGCCCGCAGTCACACAGGCAGTACGTTACACGGTACCGTGCGCTTACATACAGCCCTAGTAATGCTGACAGTTCGCGTTATCACACAAAGTACGCATTTCAATGAACAACTGCCAAAAAACAGATTCTAATTCTTTTCTGGCCTTAAGCAGAGTGTTAAGTTTTCAGCTATTTGCCTAGAATTACCAGAATATTTTTTTTTATAACATACATTTCATAACTCCAAGTTTGAACATGTAACACATGTAACAAGACAACACATAGAACAAGACACAGAGCGCTATTTCAGTTGTTACATTCTAGGAATTTCCCAAATTTAAGACAACCTAAAGGAAGTTTTTAGCTTCCCAAATCTTTATGAAGTATTTAAGATTTTGTTACTCCCATGTTTTCTCCCCCGCCCCCCCCCCCCCAACGCAAAAGTTTCCCTTTTACTTTTGCTGTGAGGTCCCTCTTAACTTATTACTGTAAGATTCCGCCTTATTCCGTCGCGCCCCCCCGCTTTCCGTCACGAGGCCTCTGGGCTTTTAGGATCTGGCAGTAACCTCGGGTTTGCTCGATCTGCCCTCAGTATCGCTAGCGGCCACCCCTCGGTCAGCAAACCCCCTCCCAAGGTACCTTTCCGCCTGGGGACTACGCTGCGCGCCGGATGTCTCCGTGCGTCTCGCCAGCCGCCCTATTACTAAACATACCGTTTTACCCGTGGATCCAGGGGTTTCTCTTCTGCTCCTGGGGGAACAGCTGAGAAGAGGAGGCTCCTCCGAGGAGATCTCCCAGGGCGTGCCTAGGAGCGTCCGCTCCGCAGCTGGTCCCTCAGCCGAGCAGAAATCCTCCTGCCTGGCTCGCCAAACTGACGTGCGGAATTAGACTCTATAACTCGAAAGTTATAAAGTAGGTATGTTTATTGCACACAGATGCTCGGGGGATCGCTCCTCCACAAGCATGCGTGCCTGAAGTGATGAACCATCTCACATTTATACAATAAAACAAATGAATATTCAATTAACGCCTATACATATTCGTTACCTAAACCCGCTTACTCTTGCTTCCTATGTTAATTAGCTTATCAGTCCTTTGCCTGGAATGTGGTGGTCTTGCAGGTTTGTAGGCAATTCATGTCCTTGTGACCATCCCATCTTCTCCAGCAAGAAGACTTAGCACTCCCTCCCTCTAGATAACATTGGAATGTCTCTCATCCTTTTTATAAATAGCCCCTTTGTTAGAGGTGTCCCCTCAGAGCTGTGTGGCTATGTGACCAGACACCGCACCCATGACCAGTCACCATACCCACATTCCTTGAGCAGACATATACAATCACAATCGATGTCCAGTGTCCCCATTTCACACTATTTCTCCATATCAACATTATAGGGCTAGCAGACAATCACATGTACATTGAGGCTTCAGGTGAGAAGGGTGTTATTTGTCCCGAGGGTGTTCATCTGTACAGGATAGCATGATACACTAATTTGAAGTAGCTTTGTGCTGTATGTAAATCTGTAGCCAGCAAGCAGTTTTACAGTTACTACCTCAAAGCACAAGTCAAAGTAACAAGACAGCAAACCAGAGAAAGGAATCTTCTCGTTTATTTAAGACTTTTTTTTTGAAATAAAGAGAGGTAAGTTAATTAAATCTCCAGTCCAGAAAAATATTATTTTCATATGTGAAATACGTATTTCTTACAAAGTAGCCATCCAGTAACTATTACAGCGTTTTTTTCAGTGGTTGGGACTCGGGCCATTTTCACTTATTTTCATCCACAGCAATCAAAAAATCAATTTTTTTGGTAATCCTGGAAAGTGTAAATCACATTGTTACTGAAGGGGTCCAGCCCCCTCCTCAGGGTTTTACTATTTGTTTGATACCGTTCTTGAGATACATCTACTCCAAGATGCTTAATGTTTGCTGCAGCAAAAGTAATTTGATAGATTCTTTATACTGTGTCAAGTCAGCAAAAAGCTTAGTGTGGTACCTTTTATACTCTTGTTTTGCAAACCTACGGCTCCATAGAAATGCAGGTTAATAGGACTAGGAATTGGTGTTCTGGGGAAGCCGTGCTGCTTTTGATAAGTTTGCCAGAGTGGAGAAGATGGACAATGATGTTATCATAACATCAGTGTCTCCACATACCTCACTGATCAGAAATAAGTGGCAGCAATAGCTAGAAACGGTGCATGCTTAATACTTTCCACAGGCAGTCATCCATCAGTGATAGTTTTCCCGTAACAATAAAGAGGCTGTTTTTTGAGAAGTACAGCTGCTGCACATCTAAGTTTGGGGAACACTCCCCACAGGCTACAAGGTTTTGTTCTTATGGAAAAGCAGCACTTAAGTGGATGGCATAAATTTTTTCTTCTGACAGCTAGACCCCAGTGCCAACATTTTGTACGAGAGTACACATCACTAATCACTCAGTCTATTCTACTAAGTTCCAGAGTGCTACCTCAACAGGGCTAAGGGAAGGAGAAAGTCGTGTGCTGGATGCAAGCATAGGTCAGCCTAAGAACTTCAGGAGATGCAACTTATTTTGAAATTACTTTTGCACATTTCTACCTTCAATAGCAATAAAAATATGCTGTACTTCAAATTTCATTTAAACAAAGACTGTAGGATTGTTCTTCCAAACCAATATTCAGATTTTCACTTTAGATGGTATAATGCCACATAAGGATGTCAAATGAAATTCTCAACCACTGAATTACATTCTCCCTGAGCATGTAGTTCTTGTTTCAAAACAGGTGAAAAGATTCAGAAGTTACCTTGAACTATTCCTTCTTTTTTTTTTCTTTTTAAATTTGAAAGTTTGCTTTGTTCTTCCTTTATAGCTTCTGCAGGACAGTTGGGTCTTGGCAGCTGATTTCCTGGAGTGGGTCCTGGTCGGTTACTGAAATACTTCTGTTTCAATGCCTTAATGATAATGGCAAAAAAAATAACCAAGTAATTATTGTAAAGTGTCAGAACACATATAAAGAGGATATAATGCAATAAGAACTTGCAATTGGAACTCCAAAACTACTTGGACACTTTTATACCAGAAGATGGCCTTCAGGCCAATCAAGATTTTGTGTTCTCAATGAGTATCTGCAGCACTTTGATTTGTCAGGAAAGAGATAATTGTGTACTGTTATTTTGTTAGACTGCTTGAGTGCTAGTTAAAAAACCCTAGACCACAATGCAGGACATTTTGTACAAAACAGCAATTTTCTAGCTCTGAAGAGTTTACATTCTTAACAGAAAGATGAGACAAGAGGATACAAAAAAAAAAGTAGGAATAAAACCACATAGTAAGAATGTATCCAAAGCCTTGCTTGATCAGATCCAAACCTTGGACACCAGCTGTTTTGCTAGCTTTTAAGACACGTCTTTCCCCCAAAATTCTTTAACTGTGCTGCTTCTACACTACAAACTGTGAGAAAAACACAGTTTGAATTAGAGCAGAAGTTGAAAACAAATGAGCAGGGTTAATTTCATGCAGTGGAATGACATGGTCTGTTTTAATTTTTAGGAATTCCACAGCTTCTATAAACTGTAGTTGAGGAAAAGCTGTCTCTTAGGTAAACCATTACTCCTACTAATGTCAGTTACATGGTATTCAATGCTAGCTATAAATCAAGCCAATACAGTAAGTGCAAGTTGTTTTCTGCCTTAAACTGTGGCATTGTCAACAAAAACATTAAGACCAGAAAAATCATATATATTCAAAATTCAAGTCACCACCCTACAATATGACTTCTAAAATGACTTCATACTTCCGAGCTAGTACAGAAGTGTCAGAAGTACAGCAGAACTAGTTATTTGGAATCTTATATTGAAAATTCTTGAATATGGTGACCAAAAAAATCCTGAATGCGCTCTGAAAAGATCCTCTAGTAAAAAGACACACATGCACTAACTCCCTGGATTGGAATCTGCCTTGTCCAAGAAGCAATGAGGGAATCTTGGCCTTAAGGGGACAGCTCTGTTTCATGCTTTGCTCACAGTGTAAGGCGATAGAAAGTTTTGAAACTGTCAGCTGCTATGTCTTCCTCACAGCAGAAATCATTATTCTGAACGAGAATATTTTGCAAGATTTTCATTCAAAATCCTTCATTTCTCCCCATCAAGTAGTACTAAAACTGAGATCAGTTTCACCCAAATATAATAGAAAAGGATATTCAGATCAGAATGCTGGTTTAAATC
The DNA here is from genome assembly GCF_015220075.1 of Falco rusticolus. Classification (NCBI taxonomy): domain Eukaryota; kingdom Metazoa; phylum Chordata; class Aves; order Falconiformes; family Falconidae; genus Falco; species Falco rusticolus. Next base: position 60,061,574 of record NC_051210.1, read on the forward strand.
ACCACAGAATTTCTTTCAAACCCAGGGAATAAGATATGCAATGTTAAGACTTCAGCTTCAAGCTTTAGGTGATTGCGTTTGGGATGTCAATGTAACGGCTGTCTGATGGCCATGACTCATACACCTTTTCATTTTCTACGTTTGCTCTACATTGGGGATGAAGATGATCAGTCAGCATTATTCACGCCTTTTAGAGAGTTCTCTCCATAAAACACTGGAAATAACGTTGCTAGCATTTCTGTTATATGACGTTTCATTTCAAACCTGTATTACTGGCTTCAAAGCACATTTATCTGCTATTAACAGTAGGTTAATGAACATTTGGACATAATGCAAGTGTACTATACCTGAGTAGCTGTAACTCTAGTGCAAGGATTAAATGTGAATAAGCCTTGCAGAAGACTTAGCAAATCATCACCAGCTGCACTGAAGATATGTTGAAGTGGCATTCCCGGAAAAGACTTAAATGTGACATAATCCGGAAGACTTGTCATCCCCTATTAAGACCAAAAATGGAATGCAGGTTTTTCAAGTTAGAAAAAGTTCCACTTTTCACAGAAAGGGAATTTCATATGGCTTTTAGCAGATATAAATTATCTTTCAAAACACCTTGCTAATACTTGGTCACCAAAGTAAAAGTAGTGTAGGAATAGTAGGTCATAAATATTTGGGTTTTTTTAGTAAATGTTGTCTCACACTTGCCCTTTCCAAGTGATCTGTCTTTCCCTAGCTTTAGTGGTGACCAGTCCAAAAGGGAAAAGTGGTAGTAGAGTGGGTACAGACAGATGAAGTATAACTTTTTTTTTTGTGAACTGACATGGTGGAAGAGACAAGATTCACAAAACAGCCAGTCTGCATTTTCTCCAAGTTAATAACACGCAGTCTCAACTTCCTCAAAGCTAGCTGATCATCCTGAGCATTTTGAGATACTTTTGAAATGCACAACTGAAACTTTTTTCTGGGGAGTAGGAGGAGGGAAGGAAATATATGCCAATCAGTTAAAAATAACACATGAATCGCATTTTTTCTCCTGAAGGTATGAAATCAATCCCATTGTATTCAAATCCTGTGATAAAAATGATCTTGTAACAGACAATTATCTAAACAGATTTTAATTATTTTAAACCTCTAGTCATCACACTTCAGTAAGATTATCCAAGCAAAATAAAATACTAACAATGAAGTGAAAATGTGCTCAATCAATTACAGCCCTGACAGTAAAGACTTCAATTCTTGAAATGCATAGATTTGCATATTAATTTGCGAATGCATAATCTGTCATGCTAGCAAATCTTGTAGTCTCTCTTTTCTCCAAGTATATCTTCCCTCTTCCTCGCCAAAGAAAGCAGAAATGTCACTGCAAAAATCTCCATGCATTTCACTTAGAATCCCAGAGCAACAACAGGATTGTGTGGGGCTAGTAGCGTCTCATACAGTTCTTCTCGGTACAGCTATCGTTCCACTTGGTGATTGTGTACCATCGCATTCAAGTACCATTGCCACAAAGGAAAAGTGGCACGGAGAGGGATCAGAGGTGCGATGCGGTAACTGGTTAACAAGCCCAGCAAGTGCTTCCACAACTCCACTACAGAAGAGGACAGTCTGATCAGGGAGTTCTGGACACCATGTGCCCATCAGCTGGTCCAAAGGAGCCACGCCCTGCTTCCTATCACCCTGCTCATTGTGCACCCTGACATGAAGTTTAGCCCAGTATTAGCGAATTAACCATGAAGAGGCAGTTACTCTGCCTGTTCCCCTTTGCTCACTGTCTCAGAAATAGTGAGCACTATTTGGCCGCAGCCAAAGCATGAGCTGTCTCCCTGCAAAAAGCCCAGCAGGATACTCAGCCTACTTTGGAGATTGTCACCACTGCTGCGCTAAAAGCATGCAGGCTCATGTTAAGAAATTAAGAGTGCCTCCTGGTTCCCCCCAGTGGCAGCACCCGCCCAAGAAAAATTGGACTGGCAGCTGGAAGCTACAGAAAAGGGAGTTTCTGCAAGGAACATATATAAAGCTTTATATATTGACCAAGACTACTGGGAAGGAAATAATTGGTTCAGTTTGGATTCAAACAATGGCATATCAAATATCAAATTCCTGAAGCCCCACCAGACCTTCAAGTTGCATCAATTATTGAAACTGAGTAGGATGCTAATGGAGGCACTGCAAGTATCTCTACATGACCCTTCACAAACATACATGTAGCCAAACTAAGCAAGTGCTATCGCAGATCTGTTACTGTGGATTAGCCCGACTTGCAAATATGAGGAGAGTGGTGGGGATGCCATCCAAATTTCAGAATCAGAAGCCTAGATCCTCACTTTGGAGTCTGGAATCTGGCTACAGTTTCCACCAGAAAACACAGATTCCATCTTCTGGGCATCAACAGCTTATGCTCAAAGAGAGGTACTCCGAGATGACTGAGGACACTTACAATTCCCTGGCCAGTCTCACAGATTCAGAACTGAGCATAGCTAGGTTGGTTATCGGTCATGCTTTATATGTAGGCCCTGTGGCAGATGAAGACCTATCATATCCCAGTGAGACACAGTAGTGTCTACTACTTGAAAAGGGTCCACTCTCAGGACATCCAATGCCAATAGGTGCTTGCCTTACAGGTACAGCAGCCAGCCCCCACCATCGTCCCTGCTACTAAGTTTCTACTGTGCCTGTTCTGCTATCTTCCCAACTCTTTTAAATGGACTTGCATTCTTCACTCATTTACCTCAAGATAAATGTACAAGATAAATGAAGTACACCTTCATTCATTTACCTCAACATAATCACCATAGTCATACCCTTACTCATGGTCTCTTAACCTTAGCTGAAATTTCTTCCACTCCTTATTTCCCCTGCCAGCAGTATACCAATGACATTACCCTGGGCAGACCTACAGATCCACCTGTTGCAGAAGATAATACACTCTTAGTTTCAGCCCTGAAAAACCACTGGGATCTTTCTGTTCCTCCCTGTAAATGGCAGGGCCCTGCCCAGAATGTACCAATCTCCTCCTGTGCCAGTACCAAAAGTATTCCTGAAGTAGTCTTGCAATGTGTTTTACCTTTACCTACTACCTCCTCCAAACATGACCTCCAGAGATTTTAGGCACTTTATAAATTACAGCATGCCCACATCCCTGGTTTTAGTCATCTAGTCCATTCTCTGTATTCCTTGCTGCAAAAACATTTCACTTGGGACTGTAACACAAATCATCAACAGGCCTTAACCCTTCTCCTAAAAAGTATTCAAAAGTATCAATATTTAGGATCCACCACCATTACTGGCAGATTTGAACTCAGGATCCAGTAGAGTGGAAACGATCCCTGGTGGGTACTGCTCCAGGAAAGAAGTTCTAAGGACGATACCCCAAAACATTTTGGTAGCAAGGGGTAGCAAGGTGCACAAGCCTCATACTGTGAACAGCAGCATGCTTTACTTGCTACCTCTTCTGACATTGACAAACCCCGGGATCATCCCCTTACACTTGGGTTTTGACATCCTATGCTTCACGACATCCTTCACAACATTCCTTTCCCTGAAGGATGAACTCAATCCAGTGCCACTCAACACAGGGTTCTTGGTATCCCTTGTCATCACTGATGGGAACCCAAACTTCACGCCCCAACCATTGCATTCTCACCCACCTTGCCCTTCCCATTCCTTTAGCTACCAACAATCACTCAGATTTGCCCATTACTTGAGTCCCTCCTTCCACCATCCCACAGGAGGCTGCCTGGTTTACTGATGGCTCAGCCATCCTTTGCCGCAATGACTGGTTTGGGTACAACACCCCTATCTATACCACTGACTGCCAAATCATTATGGCCAACTGCCATGGTACTACTCAAACGGGTAGAACTCCTGGCCCTTTGTTTAGCCATTCAGTCCTTTGCCCATGCTGTCTGACCCCTGGGCTGTTCTTCTAGGCACACTTAGTGGCCTTCCCTCTTAGACAGCATGCTCCTTCCACATTCTTACTGCAGAAGTTAGAGGCCACTTTCTTTAGGAAGATATTGGCACACATTGGCTGTGGGTCATGTTGATCCCATTCTGCTCACTCCACCATGGCTGAGGCTAGATGGAATGACTGAGCACATGCTACTGCTGCAGAGAGGTCGAAGTGAGAGTGGACACTGACACCCATGATAAGCTGATAGCAGCCCAGTAGTAGCAGATGAGACTGAGGAAATCTTAGTCCAAACCTGCAACCTGGAATGTAGAACCACCATTGTAGCACACTGGTTGCATGAGTACTGGAGTTAATCCACTGTTAAAGCTTTAGCCCAGATTGCAGCACACTCTGAAATAAGTCTTCAAATGTAGCGAACTGGATGTATTCAAACTGACAGATGGGAAGACCTGGCTTAGGGAACCTGGATACTTTAACACTGGTAGGGGGAAACCCCACAGATCCCCGGTATGGAATCCTCCTTTGAGACCATCTTATACCTCTATAACCCAAGAGCAGAATGTCACAGTTAGCTGTGGGATCATAAGCAATTCAAATGGGAGATACCTCTGTATCAGTTAAGGGACCAGCACATCAGCGGACCAACAATCATCATGCTGGATACCTATGTTAACCCTTTTGTAGCATGGCTTTTATATTTTCTCACTCTGTGAACTCCATACGCCTTTGGCTAATGCCCTGATAGCTCTCTTAAATGTAATATCACTACCACATCTCCAAGTCCCTCTCCTACTTCACTTCCCAAACCCACCATATCATCCACACCTTTATCAGTATGAACTTTCCCTAACTGAATGGTTTTTGCAACATGGAGACTTGCACCAACTACTGAAACTGGGAAAGAAGCAAGCACAACAAACTTTAATAGCTGTGGTACCAGGTTTAAAAAAGCAAACCAACAAACAAGCCCAAACTAAGGAAATCAAACATAGTTGGCAGGAATCCCTTTTAGGATAGCCTCCCACCGTTAGGTGGACATGGAATATTCTACTTCTTTACCTAGTTGTTATTATTTTGAGTGGCTTCTTACTGGTTCTAGTTGTCATATTAGAAGACTTTTACTTGGCTTTTGTCTCACACTGTTCTGATGGTTTCTTGGCACACCACCTTATTGAAAGTCTTTTCTCAATTTAACCCTTCATCACTCCATGACCAGACTACTCTCCACACCTGACGCTCCCAGGTGAGGTGGGTAGTGTCAACATCACTCTCGGGCTCATGCTGCCATGGCAAGACAACTGCTCTTTCCCCCACACAGTCAGAAGGGGAAATGTGGGACTAATATTGCCTTATAACGTGTCTCCTCCATATGGTGACCACTTGTCTTCTATGGCTATAGCTCCACTCGGTATTTTTGCACTACTTAAGGTAGCATTCGAGCACCATTCACAAAGGGAACTGGCACAGAGGGAGAGCAGAGGTGGGATGTGGTAACTGGTTAGCAAGTCCAGACAGTGTTTCCACAACTCAACTAGAAAACAGGACAGTCTGATCAGGGAACTCAGGACTCCCTCTTGCCTGTCAGCTGGTCCAGGTCACTCATCAGAAGTCATGCCCTGCTTCCTGTCAGTCTGCCTGCTAACCATGGTTAGGTAGGTCATTGTGCACCCTGACACTAAGTCTGGCCTGGATTTACTCTCACCTCAGAGATAAGTGTACTACCAGTTTATATTTGTTACAGTACTGTTACTCTGAGATAAACCGTTTATCCCTAAAGCTGTTGGGTCTGGTGTTTCTTGCTGTACCCCAAACTAGGCCAACTGAAGTCCCTATGAAGTGTTTCTACTTCTGAAAGTGATTAAAGCCTTTCAGGTTAAAACAGACTAATTAATCAAGCATCTCAAAAACATTAAGTGACAACAATAATTTACAACAATGGACATGGGAAACTGGATACACACAGAAAAGAAACCAAGAAGTTTCATTACTGTTGCTTAATGCTAACAACACTGCCATGTTGACCGGATTTGTCAAAAGAAACTATAGACCTCAGTTGTTTATCCTCCACTTCGTGAGATCAGGCAGCTGCCTTCTGAAAAATCTACTCAACCATTCTGGTATACCCTTTAATTTAATTTCAAAAGCTAAAATAGAGAGTATCAAGTAAAACTAATGTCAGCCTATTAAAGAAAGGAACTCACAGGCCACTGTTCTTCTGTTGGAGTGCCTAGTGTTTCAAATATCCTTGTCAGCTGGTCAAGATCAGAGTCTCCAGGCAAAAAAGGAACCTGGAAGAAGGCAACAGCATTTCATTGAATTAATTTCTGAACATCAAGTCTAGAGAGGAGCTTTGAGCTATCCCTCGTAGTTGCAAGGTAAAATATCTTTGTATACCAGCTGCTCACAAGAGGTACACTGAATATTTGAGGCTTTCTGGTGGTGTTCAAATAGATTCTGAATGCTTCTTGCAACCCAGGCTTGATATCACTAAATTGACAGCAGAGAGGTAAACATAGGATTAAACCACCACCACATTAATAATTAAACTTAGGAAAGATTTTTACATCTCAGTTGCCAGTTTGAAGTCAGCTGGTCCCAGTGATCTTTCCATCCTTTGCTCCCTGAAATTAGGTTTTTATATATTTTCAAAACATTTATGTGAATTGTAACTGAATTATACAAGCAGCAGTTATATTGATGGCACGAGATCACAGCATGAGGGAGAGTAGTGACCCACTAGGATAGAAACTGCCTAATCAATGTCACATCTCATTTAAACTAAGCATAAGACAGAAGAGGGGATATTCGCCCAGTTCAACTTGTAGCTCGCAATCAGGCACACAATGCAAGAAAAAATGGAATTTGTGACCAAGGTAAAATTGTTTAACTATGTAGGACATAATGATCATCCCTACTAGGTGGCGTACTAAAACTTGGTGTCATGAAAGCCCCTTGAACATAACAAACTGCTTTTGTAAAGTTCCCAGAAATTGCATTGTCCCTCAACCCAGTACAATCAGGAAGAAAAAGGACAGACACATTTAAAACTATCACAGTGATAAAACAATTGTAACACATTTTCTGCTTTGTGAGAAACCTAAGTATCAACAGAATTCAACAATTTCTTATTTGCTTTTGGACCTCCTTTGAGTTTATCCAACTTTAGCCAGTCTAATGCATATTTATGTACACATGACTAGTGCTGCTTAAACAGCCACTGTACATTTCAATTTCTAAACTGTCAATCAAACTGTACCAGAACACCTATTTGTGTGATAAACCAAGGCAAAAGATTTCTTTCAAGGTGTTTTCACAGACCAATTCCCCAAGCTAGCTCATGACAGAGCAACACAAACATTTAAAGTACAGTGCAAAAACCAAGAGGAAGCCACTTACTCATGGAAGACAAAATTTACTGCAGGCTACTTCATGCTTTCAGCTATTCCTGTGCCCGTGCCCCCCACTCCCCACCTCACACTTTCATGTCCTCTCCAAAAAGCTGCATAATAAATGGTCCACTTCAGGAAAACATACATAAGGACATTACATCTGAGTACCTGTTAACCTTCAGCTTCATTCCAATATTGTCAACTAATCACAGCTTCGAAAAACATCAGCCTTCTGCTCATTACAAATAAACTCACAATTAAGGCACTGTTGATAATTATTTACAGTTATTGAGGAACAATGTAAAAGGGACAGAGTATATACGTATCTAGGACGTCACACTTGTAGAAGGGTAGCAAATTAAATCTAATGGAAGGTTGTGCGAAAGGGTAACACTCAGAAAACTAGAAGAGTTATGTATATACTCAACCTACCCCAAGGCAAGACTGTGACAGTTTGTTGCAATTTTTTTACCCAGCTGATTACCAATGATTGTGACGCTTATGGAACCTCTGCCTGTTCCAAACCTTCACTTTCCTTACAGTTAGCAAGCTTTTGGAAGCTTTTTCCACCCACATCTTCTTCCTTTCCTAAATAGCTTAATTGCCTTCACCTGCTGCTGTTAACAGGAGAGAGGAAGTCTGCAGACAAAGCTGTAAAGCACTGAAAAGCAAATACAAAATGCTTACATTTGAAGACTTACCCTGAGGAGCAATTCAGCTAAAATACAACCAACAGCCCACATATCAACACCAACACCATACATTTTGGCACCAAACAATAGTTCTGGGGCTCGGTACCACCTGAAAATAAAACACATTTTGGGAAAATCACCTGGGTTTTCTCATGTCAAATGTTATACATTGTAGCAATGCAAGAACTACACAGGCAAGAGCAGTGTCCTCCTTGTATTTTTCAGACACTGAAGAGCTGTATTCTACCCTTCATTTAAGAAAGATTGATAAAAATTATGTATTCCTCACCATAGGTTCATATATAACCACAAACTAACTGCAGTTTCAACTGAGCTGATTAACAGAACCGAAGACGTGCAAAGGAAAAAAATATTTAACAGGCAGGTTTGCATGTTATAAACCAAAATTTTCTTTAAACTTTATGTTGCAGAAATTAAAGACAGACAGAATTCCTTCCAGCTTCCAAAAATCTCCATACCAAAAGACCTAAGTATAGAAACTAGTCTTATGCAAAATGGACCTTGACAGTAGTTGTTTAAAACAGCTACTTCCACTGCCTAAAAACTAGCAAGTTTAACGTAGTGATCTGACAACTGCTGCATTTCAAACTACTGTAGCATTTCTGCCTTTTGAGTAAAGGTGTTAAAAAAAACCAGCTTTGCCCGAATAGTTTTACCATTACAGCAGATAAAAGGAAATACCTTGTGTATTTTGCAGTCCTGCTTTTTAAAGCATACTTTAAATAAGCATGCCATAAATAATATTTATTAATCAATTGTTCCAGGCTTTTGTCTCATAATAGGTAATCTGGTTAGCTACAAGAAAAAAGATTCTACCTCTCATGATTAACAGAAAGTAACAGTTGTCTTGTTCTGAAAGCCAGGCAGATACATATTATTTCCAGGCGTTTCAAAAGAGTGTCATACCCCAGAACAACAGCTATGGATGCATATTCTAACAGCTCTTGTGGAGACTTTGCCAAACAATGCTTTCTCATGTTTCCTTTATGAGGTTCTTGCCATTACAGGTCTATCAAATGAGCTAGATGTCAAACTTTGAACATGTTGATTTGACATGACATGTTTCAAAAGACACTGCAAAACAGCTACACAATCACTATGTAAGGAACAAAACACAATATCTTACCTTGTTACTACCTGATGTGTATAAACTCTGTTGGGACTTCCAAAAGATTTTGCCAAGCCGAAGTCAGCAAGTTTTAAAATGCCGTTTTCATCTAACAACAAATTATTTGGTTTAAGATCCTGTCAGTTCAGAAAGTAAAGAATTAGTTTTGCCAGTGCTGATAAAAACAGACATATAATGAACCTCCTGGCAGGCGTGTCATACAGTATTCTAAAATGCAGGCTTTTGATTCTACCTTAAGCCTACATTGTGAGGAAAATCCTAAAAAACACCCAAACCAAGAAAGCTCCCTACAAACCTACCCACCACCACCCCAAACGATAAAACCAAGGAAATAAAGTATATCATTATATGTGAAAATGCGTGAAACACACCCATTTGAATATTATAATATTTAAGCTGCTGAGTTTAAAACAAACCTATCTCCTTACAGGTTTTTAGCTTTGCTGCAGGAACAGCAGTGCTGATTTAACTGAGTAAGCTACCATATGAAATAAGACCTTGCAAAAGTTTCAGATGACTGCAGAAATAATGGAAGTGATACAGTTTAATACAGTATCAGTATTGACAGTGTTGACCTCTGGCCAGCAAAGAAGCACGGACACAGACATTTGCTCACTCCATTCTCATCCCATCCTCCTACCCTCAGGAGGACAGGAGGGAGAAAAGCAGCAACAAAAGCAGGAATATGTAATAAATATATAGGCATTTATATAAAGGCAGTTTAACAGGTGAAGGAAAGAGGAAAAACCCAAACAAACAAGCAATGCAATGGAAATCATTCACTCCTTCCACGCAGACCAATACCCAGACAAGTCCCTAGAGCCACCCTGGAAGCCCAAATTTCCCCCCCTCCCCGGCTTTTACTGCTGAGCATGGTGTCACATGGCTCGCAATATCCCTCTGGCCAGCTTGGGTCGGCTGTCCCAGCTGTTTCCCCTCCCCACTTCTTGCCCACCCCAGCCCACTCACCGGGGCAGGTGCAGAGTGGAGTGCAAAAAGAGAAAGCCTTGATGGTGCCCAAGCACTGTTCAGCAATGGCCAACACACTGGTGTGTTGTCAAAACTGGTTTAGGCACCAATTCAAAATGCAGCACCATACGGGCTGTTGTGAAGAAAGTTAAATCCATCCCAGCCAGAGGCAGTTCACAGTACTAATCCAAGTCACATGTAACCTGAGACACTTTTATATAAATATCTAAATGATAACCACATCAGTAATTCTTAACATTTCTGGTACTGTTACTGTCTCTCCAAAACAGCTAGCATGAATGCTTACGGACTAAGAATGTCTGAACTTCAAAACTATCTTCCTTAGACTTTAAACTCAAACTCTATCGAATATGACTTTTGTTATAGCATAAAGGCTGTCAATTTAGTACATGCTTACCCTGTGCAGAATCCAATGCTGATGTAAATATTCTAACCCTTGAAGTGTCATCAGCATATACGCCTTGATGTGAGATTGTGTCAACACAATGCTAGTATCCTTTATAATAACCTGTAAAATGTTAGATTGATAGACTTCCATTATTTCAGCTGAAAACTTATTTAATTCTTTAAGACAAAGTTCAAATTGGCAGTCACATATTCTCTACTGTTCTCACCCTTTTCCCAGAAAAACAGGTCTATTCTGGAGATCAGAAACTGAAATGAGTAGTCCAGATAGAATAATAAACTCTTGTTTCCCACTCATTTTCTCATTTGCTAGTTATGCAAAGTTCACGTAGGCTATCTCAGTTCCAGGTTGACACTCAAACACATGACAAAGACTACTACATAAAAATGATAAATGTGTCTGTAAACTTGAAATTACATTCCCACTTACTGATTCTTTCTCTGAGCAACCTAAGCATCTAACCTTTGTAAAAGCAATGGTTTCCTTTTCTATTTCCGAAGAGCAGGAGGTATGGCCACTTTGCTATATGTTAACAAATCTACTTAAAAGTTTTCTACATTCTTTGACTCTTAACATTAAGATTATATGTAAACACCTTGTTTGAAAGTATTTTCTATACTACTCCCCAAAATTTGCTTCATATGACTGTTCAGTTCAGTAATACCCTTTCCTAAAATTTGTTTGAGACCTAAAAAATAGCTGTCTAAAGCTACCTAAAATTTAATGTGTGTAGCACACATCCAACAGGCTGCAGTCCCACATGGTGGCTTGAGTGATACAATACAGATAAATGCTCTGCATACCACAGCCTTATGTAGTACAAGAGTATTTAATTCCTCTCCATACATCATATCTTCTTCAGCTCTAAATGTTGCACAGTTACTGGTTAAACAGAATGAATCCTCTAAAGTCTACTCATGACTTCAACTTCCATTAACAAAAAAATGATCTAACCTTTTCAATCTTGTGTTTATCTAGGTTTCAGCAAGCCTGTCAACATTTTCTTTTAATACTTTAAATGCTAGCCCCAGTTCTTAACAGCGTATGTATAATGAGCTAGCTTAACAACCCCATTAATTTCAGTCCAGAGTAGGTATAACATGTGCTTACACAGATCTGACATGAACTGCCATCTAGGACAGTCTTCCAAACTCAAGTACCTTGCATCAAAATTTCTCATAAAGAATTCCGCAAACTTAAGTCAGATCAACTGACTTACAGATGTTTCATTCTCCAAGACTGTAAGATGGTCATATGCAAGTACCTAGCACTGTTACATTTAAAAGAATGGTTCAGGTGCATGTGATTTCAGTACCAGCTTATCACTTGATATACTTTAGTATTGCACTTGAATTTGTTTGACAATACCATGCTTAGCAACTGCACTCTGAGATGCTGATCTGTGACTGAGGTTCTACACTGGAGTTCCAGAAAACTAACATACTAAACATAATCTGTTACTTGAAGACCATGCTGACAAATATTTAAAAGTAAAAGCATTATCAGTGGAGAACTCATAAAAATTGTCAAATTATTCAAACTACTTTTAGGACATGAGCTTAATCAACTCACATAATGTAAGTCACCTTTTTAACATAGGCAAATAAAAGCCTTGTAAAATAAGATGTTCAAAAAAAAACACTTGAAGACACTGAAATAAAACCTTACCTCTAGATCCGTTTCCATAAAATCAAAGACCAAACTAATATTGGACTTGTGTCCAAACGCATCTAGGAGCTGTAAATCAAAACACATTATGTTGAAGCATACCGTCATACTTCCAGTTTTCTAAAATTCTGCAACCATTGTAGTCTGCATGTGGATTTTTAGCTTGCTGAACTTGTTTGAAGTTTTTCAACTTGCAATATAAAAATTCTTACTCATTTTAGCTTTTTAACTTAGTCTCTAAAAAACCCCACCTCATTAAGTAGGTAAGAACATTTTGCACAACTGCCCTTCCTTCCTGGAGGTAGAAAAGAAAAAAAAAGAATTAACTTTATCTGTGGTAGCTAACATGATAATCTAATGTAATAAAAACACTTTGTCCTCTCCCCAGACTTTGCTGTTCTATAAAACTGCTACCCTTTCTTGATGCTCAGACCAAGTTTTGGCCATGGATCTCTGTGTATGTCCTTCCTGTAAGCATGCAGACTTCAGAAATTCTAAGTGTTAGGCTTATTAACCTCCCTGTAAATATACTCTTAGGCATGCATTCATCTTTGTAGCAAGTTTTGTATGATAAATAAAACTCTTTGGGAAATATTCAAACAGCTGTGTAATGACAGAATCAGCTTTTAATCTGAGATAACACAAGCGTGATAATAATTAAACATAACAGATCATCTAGCCTGGTATTCTACCTTCAAGATCAGGAAGGTATGCTCTCCATAGTGTTGCTCATTCCTTACAGTCTCAGTATGACGACCATGTGAATTACCCAGTTGCAAGACAGTCATTTGCATAGTTCATAACAGCAGTGACTGTGCTCATGTTCTGCAGAAACCATGGTAACAGGAGATACTATGCAGGTGAGCCTACAGGCTCGGCCAGTTTTTCTCATTCTTGCCTCTTACACTTCCAACATCCACAACAGTTTTATGAGGACTGTTAAGCGGAGTTGTCTGTTGCCTTTAGTACCCGATTCTGGACTTGCGGATCATAGATTTGTCTAATTCCTTTTTGAACTGCTGTTGCTGTCTGCTTCTACAATGCCTGTGACAACACATTCAAAAAAATTCTCTACACACTGTGTCAAGTAGTACAATTTCCATACCCCCCGAAGTAAACATGTTTTAAATGCGTCTCTTATTTCCAGTACTTTGGAGTTTTGCAAGTATCTGTTCTGCATGCACTTTACCTACTACCTCAGTTCTGTAGACCTCCCCATTCCCAGCCTTGTCTCCAGAGTAAGGAATCCCAGACTTTTTCACAACAAAGATGCTCCATCCCTTTGCCATTTTAATTGTCTTTCTCTGTACATTCTCTAACAGCTAAAGCAACCACTTTGAAAGTAAGTTCATAATCTGGAAGAGACCCATATTTCCACTCTGAAAAAGTTAAATACCTGGAAAACCCGTATTTGGTCCAATATTTATGGCAGACCTTCAAATTATCACTATTCACTAATTTAAAATATCTCTAGCTCCACCTGGGTATCTGTAGCTCTAAGTCCACCTAAATACAACTGAAAAGATACAGGTTTTTAATCCTTCTAACAGAGGTTTTAGGTATCAGTACTAAACACTAGTAAGCCACCTGAATCTCACTTTCCATTGCTTACGAAAGCCTGCTTCTGGCTGTCACCAGTTCCATGTGAAGGACTCAGCGCTGCACTCATTTGTAAGTCTATCAGAGAGATGTAAAATCAGGTAATCTAAATTTCTATGATTAATACCCACATAGCTCCAGGATAAAATGCAAGATAATTACAAAAGAAATTACCATGTCTACTGAAATTGGTGTTTTGTTGAAACAGTTGTTTCACTGCCCATTTTGCGCTACAAAAAATAGCTCAAAAAAAAAAAAAGCATCTCCATGAATCAACTGATTTTAAATTTCAGTCTGAACCTGTATCAAAAGTATTTGAGGACTGATTCTAGAAGTATCATTCCTTTTACTTACACCAATAATATTTGGATGGCTTAGCTCCTGTAACAATTTTATCTCCCTGAGGGCTGTTCTGTTGATTCCTACATTGGGGGGTGGGGGTGGGGAAAAGAGAGACAGAACAAAATTTTAAACTTTGGATTTAGCTCCAAAGAAACCTATCATCCTGTTACTCACTGATGATTTACAACTAAAAACTACTTTCTGACTACTCAACAGTTTACAAAATGGCAAGTACATTGCAACAGATAAGTGGATTGCTGCAGAACAGAAGTGGACATAGACTTTCTTGCACAGCAAATATATTCTGCACCACATTAATCTGATTTAGATTATGAGGCAAAACGGACCCCTGCTGGCAAAAAAGGAAAGCTCTAGCAGAAGCCTAGGAAAAAACACAACACTTTCAGGGTATTGTAAGCTTTGGTTTTATAAGTTACATCTTGCACACATCAGTTCTTCCATGTGTCTCACCTCCAGAGGGAGGCACAGTCACAAACCTCATGAATATATCTCTTTTTTTGTTTTAACGTAGCATCAGTCAATAAGGCAAGACACATATTTTTCTACATTCATGCTGTGGCATAAAAGGTACGGTGGCCAAAACCTGCTCATCCTTGCTTGAATCCTTAATAGCCGGATTTCATAAAGGAAAAACCAAGGGGTAATGGGCAGTAATGGTGCACTTTGGCAGTCACACCAACTGTACCCTGTACCACACCAAACAATGATTCCTTCAGGGTAACAATTCATCCTTCAAAAATGCTGATATGTATGGCTTGCATGAAAACTGACTGGCAAGCAAACGCTCCTGTGTTATGTTGTACAGGAAGATTCAGCTATGCATGAGCTGAAAAAAAGTGTTCTCCCAAAACCTGGGATCCAATTCAACATGTAAGACTCTAGCAAAGTTTTAAGCAAAGCTACATGGATTACCTTACACCTCTGCTTTGCCTACTTTAATTTCCTTATTTTGGAATCAAGATGACAATGGCTGCTTTTGGGTGGGCAAAGCCTTAGATTGAAAAAAAAAGTATGCCAGGTTACCAGATAACACAGGGAAACCAGATATGACCATTACTTTTAGTAACATCTTTGAACTATAGCTAGACATTGTATAGGCCAAAGTAATGATTGTCCTTAAAGAACATTAGTCACTGAAAGCCAGGTGGATCACAACTCAGCTGTGAGACTCTGGGATGACTTCTAGTTTCTGTTTCAAAATGTCTTCCCTTAGAATGGAATTGAAATGTTGAGAGAAAAGATTGGTAACCTCGTGCAGGACCTCTAAATGATGGCAACCTACACACATACAAAAATTCTAGCTGTAAGAGAAGACCAGGGTTATTGCAATATCCATGCTGAAAGGAACGTGACTAGTCAGAGCACATGATCAAAAGACAAGGAAGACCTTGTTTTTATCAACTTTTGTCTCTGAATAAGTAACAAAAATAGAACAAAGGAAATATCTAAAGACAGAGATAAATACTTTCACCTGCCTTAAATATTTAAGGCACAGAGATACACCAATACAAAAATTTATTCTGAACTCCATGCTGTGAAGATGATTATTCTGTGTTATATTCACGTTTGTACCACACTGAAATTAAGAAGCTAAGTGGTTATATACTCATATTTAGACACATACCACGCATCCAGATAGCTCTGCTGCTTTTTTCTGTCCCTGCGGTTTGGGAAGTATTTCTCCCCTAAGCCCTACATTGAGAGTTTAACTCATTTTCCTCAGCCAAATTATGGTGTGGGAAATTAACGATCCCATTTACAAAACCAAAACAAATGAAGCACAATTCTGCAGCATGAATTTGTTATAAAACTCACCATCTTTAGCTTCTGATCTGTGTCCCAGTTTAATCTGAAAAGAAATGTTTCATATTATATGAGGTTAAGCCATCTGCCCCAACAGTATGGGATATATTCTTTACTATTACCCTTCCAAGACAGAATGAGTTTCAGTACCATGAAACACTTCACTAGTTAGGGCTGGAGGTTTCTTTGTTGGTTTTTTTCCCCCTTTTAAAAAAAAATTGTCTCTACAGCATTAGTTTTTATAAAAGCTTAAAGTAAGTCTGTTTGGTGCTGAAAACAGACATAATGCAAACTGGCAGTATAAATTGCTTTGTAGCCACTGTTACGCCACTAACAAGCTTCTCAGGGAGAAACAAGGGCAACGTTAATTACAGTTGTCTTACAATTCTAGTAAAATTAACGTACTCTGTAAACATGGGCTGGCTGAAACTCCTTCGGTCTCAATCATCTATTGCCCTGGAATTTTCAGGTCCAGAATTGCACCATTGATTTTTCCAGGTGATAAAAATTAAGAAAATATTCTGATAAAATATTCTGGTGCACAAGCTGCTTTTTCTTCCATTTTACCAGTAAGAGGAAAGGGTGCAGCCAGAAACAGACACATAATGCACATCAACTTCTGGCTTCATGGCTGGTGCCATTGTGAGGGGTTTGGCTTCTGTGACAACGGAACATTCTTTGACTGCAGTCTGTTAGGGAGGGACGGGATCCATCTGTCTAGAAAAGGCAAGGGAATCTTTGGCAACAGGCTGGCCAGCCTGGTGAGGCAGGCTGTAAATTGAACGACTCGGGGGCAGGGGTCCAAAGCAGCAATGCTCATAGAGTTGCATCCAACAAGGGAATAAGCCAGGCCAACCACAGCAGTGATGTATGTTCCTTAACTGCCTCCACAGATGAGTATCAGAAGGCCAGCAGCCTCAAGGGTGTGTGTGGCTATGGTGGACCCACCTGCACGCCTGCTGTGAAACCCATGTGCTCCATTACCTCTCAAATGCCTGCACACCAATTCCCGCAACATGGGGAATAAATGGGAAGAATCTGTACGTGGCTGCAGGGCCACGATCTCATGGCAATTACAGTGACATGGTGGCATAGCTCCCACGAGCGGAATGCTGTCATGAATGGCTATGTACTTTATCGGAAAGACAGGCCAGCAAGGAGAGGTGGTTGAGTTGCTCTTTATGTGAGGAAGCAACTGGAATGTATTGAGCTCTCCCTAGGGGTGGATGCAGAAGGAGTCAAGCGCTTATGCATAATGATTAAGGGGCAGGCCAATGCGGGTGACACTGTTGTGGGTGTCTGCTACAGGCCACCTGATCAGGAAGAGGAAGCTGATGAGGCCCTCTACAGAAAATTGAGGGTAGCCTCATGATCACAGGCCCTGGTTCTCATGGGGGACTTTACCCACCCCAGTATCTGCTCGGAAGACAACACAGCTAGGCACGCATAGTTCAGGAGGTTCCTGCAGTACGCTGATGATAACTGTTTGACACAAGTGGTGCAGGAGCAAACGATGCAAGGCGTGCTCCTAGACCTTGTACACACAAAGAAAGGAGGACTGGTTGGGGATGCGGAGGTTGAGGGTGGCCTTGGATGCAGTGACGACAAGATGGTGGTGTTCAGGGTCCTGCATGGAGGATGCAGGACAAGAAGTAGGATTGCAATCTTGGACTTCAGGAGAGCTAACTTCGGCCTCTTCAAGGACCTACTCGGAGGAATCCCATGGATTAGAGTCCTAGAAGGTAGGGGGGTCCAAGACAGCCGATTAATATTCAAGCATTACTTCCTCCAAACTTGACTGGTGCACCCCTATGAGTAAGAAATCAAGCAAAGTGGGCAGAAGACCTGCCTAGATGAGCAAGGAGCTTCTGGCAAAACTCAAACAGAAGAAGGAAGTTTACAGAATGTGGAGAAAGGGACAGGCCAGTGGGCAGGAACTAGGAATGCTGTCGGAACATGCAGGGAGGCAATGAGGAAGGCTAAGGTCCATTTGGAATTAAATTGGGGTGGGGGAGTGGCGCAGAGCAAGGACAACAAGAAGGGCTTCTTCAAGCACATCAGCAGGAAAAGGATGACTAGGGAAAATATGCGCCCGCTGCTGAATGAGGTGGGTTCCCTGGTGACAAAGGACAGACAGAAGGCAGTTACTGAATGTCTTCTTTGCTTCAGTCTTCACTGCCAAGGCCGGCCCTCAGGAATCCCAGACCCTGGAGGCAGGAGAAGGAGTCGGAGAAAGAAAGACTTCCCCTTGGTCAAAGGACTATGTCAGAGATCACTTAAGCAAACCTGACACCCACAGATCCATGGGCCCCCATGGGATGCACCCCTGAGCACTAAGGGAGCTGGCAGATGTTAATGCCAAGCCCCTCTCCATCATCTTTGAAAGGTCATGGAAGACAGGAGAGGTACCTGAGGGCTGGGGGAAAGCCAGTGTCGCTCCTGTCTTCAAGAAGGGCGAGATGGAGGACCCAGGAAACTACAGGTCAGTCAGCCTCACCCCCATCCCTCGAAAGGTGATGGGAACAGCTCACGCTGGAGGCCATCTCAAAGCACGTGTAGGAAAAGAAGGTCATCAGGAACAGTCAGTGTGGGTTCACCAAAAGGAAACTGTGCCTGTCCAACCTAATAGCCTTCTATGATGGAATGACTGGGCTGGGTAGGCAAGGGCAGTGGGTGTTGTCTACCTTGACCTCAGCACAGCTTCATGGGTAAGCTTAGGAAGTGTGGGTTAGATGAGCAGGCAGTGAGATGGACTGAGAAGCCTGAATGGCAGAGCACAGGGGGTTGAGATCAGAGTCTGGCCGGAGGCCTGTAGCCAGCAGTGTTCCCCCTGGGTCAGTACTGGGACCAGTTCTGTTCAACTCATTACTCATAAATGAGCTGGATGAAGGGACAGTGCCCCCTCAGCAAGTTGCTGATGATACAGAGCTGGGAGCAGGGGCTGATACCCCAGCAGGCTGCGCTGCCATTCAGCGAGACCTGGACAGGCCAGAGAATTGGGCAGAGAGGAACCTGATGAAGTTCAGCAGAGGCAAGTGTAGGGTCCTGCACCTGGGGAGGGACAACCCCACGCACCCGCACAGACTGGGGCTGACCTGCTGGAAGGCAGCTCTGCGGAGAAGGACCTGGGAGTGCTGGAGCACAGCAAGGTGCCCATGAGCCAGCAGTGTGCCCTGGTGGCCAAGGTGGCCAGTGGGATCCTGGGGGGATCAGGAGGAGCGTGGCCAGCAGGTCCGGGGAGGTGATCCTCCCCCTCTGCTCTGCCCTGGTGAGGCTGGTGGTGGGCTTCCCAGTTCAAGAGAGACAGGGAACTACTGGAGAGGGTCCAGCAAGGGCCACAGAGATGGTGAGGTGGCTGGAGCACCTCCCTTCTGAGGAAAGGCTGGGGGAGTTGGGCCTGTTTAGCCTGGAGAAAATTGGATCTTTCCAAGTATCTTAAGGGTGAGTGTCAAGAGGCTGGGGCCAGGCTCTTTTCAGTAGAGCCCAGCAACAGGACAAGGGGCAACGGGCACAAACTGCAACACAGGAAGTTCCATCTAAATATAAGGAAGAACTTCTTTACTGTGAGGGTGAGCGAGCACTGGAACAGGCTGCCCAGAGAGGTTGCAGAGTATCCTTCAGACTCTGGGACATTCAAAACCTGCCTGGGTGTGATTTTGTGCAACCTGCTCTAGGAGAACCAATTTTAGCAGCTGGTTGGACTAGATGATCACCAGAGGCCCCATCCAACCCTAACCATTCTGTGAAAAACAAGAATGCTTTCACAACAGCTGCTGCTAGTAGCAACCATACAGGAAAGGAAATAAAATGCTAAAAGGGATTAGTGTATCGAACAAGTTTACTTACTATAGATATGGCTCCGCTTGGCTAGTAAAGTAGGCTCTTTACCCCACCAAAACACTGTAATGTGCATTCTTCATCCCTCACAAGGCACAGCTAATCACCTATTTTTATCACAAAAAGTTCCTGCAATCTTTCCAGATAGTGTGAAGGGGAACACTTTATGACAACACAGACATTGTCAGCATTTGTATTCAGGTAAGTTGCACATCTAAGGTCATTTTTGTCAAATGTTGTCAAAAAACTACCATCAGTTCTAAAGAACTTTATCAGGATTAACATTCCTGGACTGAAGGAAATGGGACACAGCAGGAGGTAACATAAAAAAAAAAGCTACCATCAATGAATAATAAAGTGTTAATTTAGAAATACGTGGGGTTTTTTTTAAATAAATCTAAGAAATAGTCAAAATTTCAACTTAAAGACCAGGTAACCCTTCTGAAATTGAGAAGTGTAGTAATAGTGAAGCTAGTCTCTCACTGCGGAGAGTTGGGAGCATTAAAGACAGGTTAACCAGATCATTTAAACAAAACACTGTAGAAAAAAATACATATTGTCCCACTACCCCATTAGCGTGGTAAAAAAAATCATTAGGGAGGTCAAGAGCAACCAGACATTTGATCACAGAATGGAAAATCCGCGACACTTACCTTTTTAATAGCCACAATTTGGTTGTTGTTCTTGTCCCTTGCTTTAAAAACGGTAGCAAACTAAGGAGAAAGAGGCTCGAGTAACTGGAGGGGTAGGCCGGCCGCATGGGCTGTTGCCTGCGCGGCCTCCCGGCGGCACCGACGCTGCGGCGGCAGCGGTGGCCCCGCGCCCAGCCCCTCAGGCCCAGGCGCCTGCCCTCCGGCGGGGGCAACCCGCCCCCGCAGCCGCCCCCCGTCTCGCCCTGCGACCGCGGCACCCTCCCGCCTCGCAGCGGGGCACCGCTGCCGCCTGCGGAAGGCGAGGCCAGGCCCGACGGCAGGCAGCCCCAGGGTCGCGGGCGCCCGCCACAGCCCCTCCAGGCACATGAGGGGCCTCACCACGGCCGCCCGCCGGCCCGCCGCAGAGCGGGACCCGCACACGCACCTTCCCGCCCCGCCGCTCACGCCCCAGCGGCCGCTCACCTGCCCCTCCCCCAGGAAAGCCAGTTTCTCGTAGCGCTTCGCGCGTGCCCGCGCGTCCATCGCCGCCGGGGGGGCCGGGGGGGCCGGGGGGCGGCCGGGGGGCTGCCGGGGGGCTGCCGGCGGAGCAGCGGCTGGGCCGGCGATGCGGCTCCAACACCCCCAGCGCCAGGCCCCGCGCTACTTCCGGCGCTACCGGCGCGCCGGCCCGCCCCACCCTTTTCAACTGCCGCCACGAACCGCTAATCGCGGCCCGCCCCCACCCCCTGCCCTCCTGCCCCCGGCCCTTGTCCTCCTGCCCCCGGCCCTTGTCCTCCTGCCCCCCGCCCCCGCCCCCTGCCCCGCCCCCTGCCCTCCTGCCCCCAGCCCTCCTGCCCCCGCCCCCTGCCCTCCTGCCCCCAGCGCGGCTGAGCGCCACAGCCGGCACGCTGCGGGGGCATCACCGTGCCCGGGTACGGCTGAAATCATCCCAGAGGAGCCCGTTTTTATTTTGCTCTCCCATCAGATCCAGTGTCCGGGGGGACAACGGCCACAGCTGCCTGACGGAACCAGCACGGCTGCTAAAGCCACACCACAAAGTCTCGACGGTCCCTGAGAATGCTTCAGTGTCCCTTTCCTGCATGCAAAATCACTCCTACTAAGATATCCTAATCTTTTAAAGTAGAAAAATAAAATGACTCAATGGTCGTTTGCAAGCAGCTAATTAGAAAAATATTTTAATGGCGTGGACACCAAATACATTCAGTTGCTAGTTAGCCATCAACAGAAAATACTTCAATCACAAATCAATACATAGTGTGTTGTGTCAGCCGTCTCACCCTTCATACAGGTTTTTATTGAAACTATTAGTATACAATAACTTTTAATATTAAGGAAATGCCTTTATTGTGAATACAATACTTCATTCTTCCAACAGTGGCCAACAAACTATCTTCCATACCTATTCTGGACCTCCACGCTGCAAAAGAAAAGCGGACAGTTAAGTATGTTAGCATGGGAAATGCAGATAAAATCTTCTTTTGCACTAGTATAGACTAACTGACAGAGTTCTAGTTTTGATTTATACATTTTGTTTTTATGTAAGAACATGCACAGAGTGTCAAATATTAGCATCTACCAGTAACAGCTCCATTTTTTTCAGGGGAGAATACAATAAGATCAACACACGCAACCAACAATTACAGCTGCTTCCACTTCTCCCACTCTAGAGAAACCCAACTCTTTACTCAATTTAGAGAGGTCTGACAAACACGGTAGTAGTGAAGATAACTTTTGTAATTTAGGCAGTGGAAATAATTCTAAAGTGCACAGTTAAAAACAAGGCCAAGGTGAGCCACTGCAATCTTTATGAGAATTCAATTCATTATTTTCCCAACCAAATTATTTTACAACTTATCTCACTGTCAGAAAATCTGTGCTAGAGGTCAAGAAGTGTATTACTATGGGAAAGAACCCAATTTATTTCTAATTATAATACCCTACCCACATACGTGCAGGAAAACTGATTTCCTCTACTAACATGATTACACTGTAGGTGTCCTTCTCATTTAACAAACGTATGCAAGTGTCTTTTCATTTCAAACTCACAACTATCTCACACGTTCTTCACAGTTCATTCCTTCTCCCTTTTTAGGCATCAGTGTTTACAACCAAGAATTGTTACAGAAGAAAAGCAGGCATTTCTTGCCTTTCATGTACAATGCTGTATTTGAAAATATTGCAGAAAATATTTAGATGAAGTTTAATAAAATGTTTCCGCTACAAGAAATACAAGATTTAACTTACAAAATAACTTATAAAAAGTAGTTTGAGAAATATTTTGGACTTCAATCACCTGGTAATAACGTTCGCTGGTCTAAGAATTGACTCCTGTATTCGGGTCCAGCACATTCAAATTACACATTATACAGCTGTTACAAAATAGGTAGTGGCAGTGATTAACATAGGTTACGACTATCGATAGCTATCTGCATGTCTGTTCTAAGTCCATCTCTCTCTAATCAGCAATACCACAAAGCACTAATTAGTCAAGAGTTGGGTTCCTTCTGCATTAAGAATTTGTAGCTTGGGTATTGTGCATGAAAGCCACGAAAGCTCAGAGCAGGCACTTACCAAGAATCACAACGTACTAGCGTATCTGAAAGTTCGAAGCATGTGTAGAAATAAGCCAGATGCTGGGTAAATACAGACAATACACACCAATAAATGAAACTTACTTGAATAAATTCAATCTCTTCATCTGACATAAGTTTCCTTCTGTATTTCTGAGGCAAGGTTCTCGCTAATTCAGAAGTGTCTGGTGTACCTTTTACTCTACTAACAAGTGCCATATTTTGAAAGCCCAGAGAGCTGCCTCCTACAGACTCCTGTGCTTTTGAAGCATGGAGAGATGGCACACCCGCTTGTAGAGATTCCTGTACTGAAACACAGATTGCAAAACCGTTTACAGAAATGTAACAGGACTGTAAAATTAATTAATAAGCAGCCAACAGAAGTTACCAGCTGTTGACAATTTTTTTTCGTTATAACAAACACTTAGAATAATTAAGACACTCTACTTCTCACAACCTGTCTTTACTATAATTATATGTATCAAGAGCACAGTGAAAAATTATGACAGTAAAAGCAAGCATGTTTGAGTGGCAAAAATATTGATGTATAGACAGAGGATAAGTCAGCATATATCCTAACAAAGGCTTTTTCACTGGGCAGCTGTACATACAAAAAATACATAAAGTATCATACATTTGTGTGTGGAGGCAACTACGCAAGATAAAAAACCAGTCCACCTAAGATGATGCTTTTTGTTTACTGTGACTGTAAAGACAGACACGTGAAAAAAAGGTGGGAGCCTTACAGAAAGATAAAGCTTGCAACTATGACACGCCACAACACGCAATGCAGTGCTGTACCCATTTTTAACATTACAAAAAGGCATTGTATCAAATTTTGTTAATAATGTGCAGAATGACCACCAAGTATCAGGCATCAGCAATCAATGTTAACGAAACACAGAGACCAAGAAGCGCCTGAAGTACTTCACAGGTGAGGGTCAGGAGCTAGGCTTAAGGAATTCACATTGGAGAAGTTGCCTTGACTCTGAGGACAGGAGAGATGACAGAAGGGCCACACTGTCAAAGTCAGCATTCTGAACTTAGATCTGTCCCACCATGGCTGATTTTACAGTGGAAGTACACAATCACCCCAGCAGGCAGGACAGAGTCTCACAACAATGGTTACTTTACAAGCACTCAGACCTCTGTATACAAGGTTAAAGCACGTGATGAAGCAGAACGACTTCCACAGGAAGTCCCTCTCAGTGCTCCTGAAAAATGAGCAAGACAAATGCAACATTTAAACAGCTGGGATGGAGGGACTATATAATTTCAAAATAAGCAGCATCAAGACTGGATGAGTCAAAGAATGCGAGGAGTTACAACACAGCAGCACTGCCTGCCTCTCTCCCTTCTGCCTCCAACAAGACCAGTAAGGACAAAGGAGAGGAGCCAGTTTTAGCCATAGCAAGTCTGGGTCAGTAACAGGACTGGGACATCAAAACACCTGCAGCAATGTGATCAGACCACTATATATTGGGGGTGGGGGCGTGGGAAAGCCACTATTGAGAGGCATATTCAGAAGTTCTCAGAGGATTGTATCTGAAAGCTCCAAGTTGATCAGGTGGTTCAGGAACAACAGGAGGGCCCAAAAACAGCAAGGGGGAATAGAGCCCATCAGAAGGAGCATATTCTGAACAGGGGGCAAAGTACCTATCACACCTTATATAAGAAAAAAACAAGAATCAGTTTCTCCAAGTTTGTTTCACACACCGCAAAAATGTCTAGAGATCTGCCAAGGATTTTCCTGTATTGTAGTTTCACTCTGAAGTGTAGTTGGAGTGCATGCATTATCCAGTTAAAAACATCAGAGGTCAAGATTCAGAAGTGCCAGACTTAATACTGCTGTTGCTTCGAGATCATCATGTTGCAGTAGTAATACGGTAGTAGTAATACGGTAAAAGAATTTGGCACCCACGTCCCTACAAGTTTAGTCTTGATCTACAGAGCTCTGCTGGGCTACTACATAGAAGCAACAGCCTGGTATAGTGAAATGTAGTTATTGCTATAGCATTCAAGCAAGATGAGGTAGATTGCAATTTACTAATGAGATGACAGAACCTGATTAAGGTAGAAAAGTCTAACATACTTCAAAGATACTGTCACAAAAATCTTCTGATGCAGAGATAAACAAGAGGTAACATGTTTTCAAGGCTTCGAGAAAGCAGTTCCCTGGCATGAGAGGTGGTGCATTTGGCTGAACTGTGTACAACTGTGCACACAATTCTGACAGAAAGTTATCACAGAAAATAGCTCCTGAAGAGTTCACAGGTAAGTCTGAAGTGGCACTGATGTGCACTGTAGATACTTTGTAATGTTAATGAATAAAGTAAACTCAAAGCTAAATCACAAACACAAAAATGCTGTGTCAAATAATGTGGTATGGTATAATTTCTAAAGAAGTGAGAATAACATAAAAAAGCTTAAGACATCTACTTTAATTTCAAATGCTTTGTTGACTCAAAAGCAGTATTAAACCAACATACTGCTCATACAACTTTGATGTTTAAATGTAACAATATTGGGAATCCTATAAATATCAACGCAGATATAAGTATAAAAATTCATGCCAAAGATTGCAATGAAATTAATTTTTTCGCAGCATTAATTAGTAACACAACAAAATACTTCTTAAAATGTACAGTGGGGTGGCTCTCCCAGCTATAATCATGGTTTTAAATACCATCGACATTGCAGACTCCAACTAAGAAGAGATGAGGAAAATGCAGTAATTTCTGCAAATATCACTGAATACCTAAAGTTCCTTCACACTGACTTGGGCACAATCATTTCACACACATAGTAGTATCTGGAAAAAATGGGACTTACACCAGAAATCTTTGTGAATCTGCCTTGACCAAGAAATAAAGACATGCATATATTATGTGTATTTCCACAGTTGCGCAGAGTCTGAAAAGGAAGAGTCAAGGAACTGCCTTCAAACTAAAACAACTGTGTTTCAGAAACCCTGCTCAAAATCAGCCGAGTTGCATAGCTGAAACAGAAAAATTGCATGCTGGTTTCTTAAATAAAACAGTTAACACTAAGAAATGTGGTGCAAGTTGTCTCTATAGATGAAATACTTACTTTTAGGTCTGGGACTACCTTTTCTGTCTGGGAACTTAATTAACGGAGTATGTGGCTTGACTACCTAGAAAAAGGCAAGGTAGCAGGAGAAACAGAGAGAGTAAGATGTACTTCTAGACACACGTTACCTTCAAAACATACAACGAATACAACTAATGCCAGGAACGCGCATTCCCTTCCTTCCCTCACCGCAGCCTGTGTGTGCATGCAGCGACAGCCACGGAAACGCAATTATAAAGGTTTAGCACACGGAATTGCTAGCTGCGCTCTGACTGTACAGGAATGTACTTGGAACTGTATCGACCCAAAGGGCTGTCTGCTGAACCAGTGAGCCACTTAAATGATCCCAGGAGAACCCGTTTTTATTTTGCTTTGTATTTGTTCACCTGGCTGGGCAGGACCGACTAGTTCTGTTAAGAAAACCCGACGAACTACGAAGCCTAGTAGCCGAAGCCACACTGCTTATTCCTGAAAGACGCCTTCTGAAGATGACTCCACGTCTCACCTTCACCTTGAAGGAAGAGAGCTTGGGAAGGCGCGGCCAGCTAGCGCCCCCCGCCCTGCATAGCGCACGGAAGGGTGCGGGCTGCCCGGAGGCGCCCTTCGCACGGGGAACCAGGCACCGGCCCAAGACCACCGCCGGTACCGGCGGGCCCCCCCCCGCACGCCTCCCCCCCCGCGCCAAGGACACCGGCCTACCCGGCGGCGCCTCAGGCCCGGCCGCCTCAGGCCTCGGCGGCGGCGCGCCAGGCCAGCCCGCCGCCCGAGCCAGGCTCCCGGCCTCGGCCCCCCGCTCCCCAGGCCGCACGCCGAGCGCCGTTACCTGAACGACCCTCGTGGCGGCCGCCATCTTACTGCCCATGGTGACCCCCCGCCGCCGCGTCCCGCGCCTCAGGGGCAGCAACGGGCCCCGCCCGCCGAGGGCACGGCCCCGCCCACCGCGACGTGCGGCCGCGCAAGGGCGGCAGGGCCGGCCCGGCGAGGGAAGGCGGGGCGGCGCCGGCCGGGCGGCGCGTTACGCACAAGCCAACAAAAACCCCGAAACACTTCAGGAAGTTCTCACATTTAATTCCTATTCGATTAAGGCAAGCCACATCCACCTTTTGAAAACGGTTTACTATGTCACCAGGCGAAAAGCAAGACTATGTTAATATGTTACGTGCTGTGATACCATCGATTTTGTTCAAACATAAAATGCAGTTGTCAAGCAGGGTCACAAACAGCTGCTACAGAAAAGAGTGCAAAATTCGCAGTGTTGAACATTCGATAAAATGTTTCCATTAAACAAGCAGACGCCCCCCCCCCCCACCAAGACCCATTAGAAAAGCCTGCAGCTGCTGCCCTGTGGAACAGGGCAGAAACAGCAAAGCCTTAGCTGAAGCCCACCTTTACATAAATGCTTGAAATATATAGATTACTATTACTATTTCTTGTGTTACCGCTGCCTTTCAGGAGGGGATGAGCGCTTGGGATGGGACAGCTATTAAGTGGCTCTTCAGGCAATTTCAGCAGCTACACTATGTGCGTGCGTTCTACGTTTCTAGAGAGCCACAACCTCCAGAAAGGTTAAATTTTCAAATTCTTAAACTATACTTTATTTATGCATAGTAATCTATCAAGTTTAGTACATCAGTGACATGCACTATGCAAAACACATTTCTCCTGACTCACATAAATTCAACATTTTTTTCAAGCTGTAGAACAATTGCTTTTAAAGATGGATCTTCTGCCCAGTTAACTTTGCTTCCAATTATGATACCCTAAGAAAAAAAGAGTATTGGTTAAACAAAGCCTTTAAAAAGAATTATTCCTAGTAAAATATCTCAAATTTTTCTGATCTTTAACTTTTAATTTGCACACTCTTAAAATTCACAGCAGTCTTTGGAGTAAGTGGGATGAGGGGAGAGGAGAAAGGGAAGTATGGTTTTAAAACCTATTGTCAACATGTAGGGAAAAAAAAGCAGTGCTTTGCATTTCCTAGAGGACCTTGTACACCATCCCTATTTTAAACATAGGATTTTAGAGGAATTTTGTTTGTTTGTTTTTTAAACACAAGAAATAAAGTTTGCCTCAAGCACAAGATAACACAGTTAATATTCTCGCCCTGCCATTCTGGATTGAAAATGGAAATTATTACATGTTGTCAAAGAAGATTTGCTCTACTTGTGGTTCAGAAGATTTCAGGAACACAAACCCATTCCTAGGTTTTGTATCCCAGATAACAGTAGGAATCCAATCTAAACCCCACTTAAAACGTTTAAATTCTCATTCTCAATTTGAGATGCAACATTGTTATCGATGCAAACTAGTAGACATAGCATTGCAATAGAAAAACATGTGATACTCCATCTTTGAAATTCTTCCAATCACCCAAATTCACAGCACGGTTATATCCTGTCTTCTATCTGAAGCCCTCCAATATATTCTCTTTTCCCCAGTCTAAATTTTTTACATCGGCTTTGTGCGCACTTAACTGGGATTTTATAACCTGATTGCAGATAAATTCAAGAGTGCTGCAATTACAGTTTAGCATTCACTCTGCCTCCCATCTTTGTACTTAAGTCACTGACCTGTGAGGCCAGGCAAAGGAAGCCAAGAGAGATCTCACAGTGAGAGGCAGAGTACCAGACTGTAGCATAGCATACGTGACCTGTAGTAGAACCACTCCCAACACAGGATGCTGCAGGAGGCCCACCCACGCTATCCCAAATCATGAGGTTTTCCTCCTCACTTTGCAGGGCTCCACACTCCGGATGACCTGCCAGCCAGCTGCATGGGTACAGGCTGCCTAGTGGCATCTAAATACGTGGGTAACCAAAAGGTCAAAAGCTACGCTGCTGAAAGTATTTGGACACTGGCTGTGGCTGCAGGCCAAGTCTTTCACAAGGCTGCGGTGGGTGACACAAGCAGAGGTGTGCATGTGGTCAGAAGGGGCAGACTGAGGAGCAGCAGTCTGGCTCACTGGTATCGTGGGATTAAGATCTACTTATTTTTCCTAAACATGAGATGCACAAATCGATTTGGGGGGGGGGGTGGGGGGGTGGTGTACGGGTGACACTCCATGCAAGGAAACACATTCACCAAGAAAATGCATTATTTGTGTATCTTTAAGGAAACAAAGAATTAAAGATAGATTGACAAACTGTCTCTAAATTCTGTAAATAATTATTCTGAAGAACTTTCTGACAATTTCACTGTTTTAGCTCTCAAAGCATTAACGTTTTTCTTTCACATAGCAGCAGCTTGTCTATTGTCGCTGTTACTTAAAGTTTTTAGAAAACAGTTTTGTTTGAAGTTACATTTACCATACTCTATGTTATTCTGACTAATGCAAACCTGCAAACTTGCTTCTAAAAGCTACAACATATTACCTGGAATACATTTTGAATTACTGAAGTCAACTGCCTTTCTTTTTGTAATTTTTTAAACATCTTCTCCAGGGTTTTGTTTGCTTCCATACTTGATTGTGTCTCCTTTCGGTTTTTCATCGTGCTTTGAATTTGCAGTAGTTTCTGTCTTGCGGCTTCTTTTAGTGCTGTTCCATTATTAGGAAAATGAAGTATTAAGAAGTAGTTAGGCGAGCAGTAGAACTAAAGATGGATGTCTGTGAGAAAAAAACTAAGGCACTTCTGTGGCAATAACCCTAACCTCACACTCCATCCCCTCCCTCCAATATATCTCAAGATACTCCTTTCACACAAGGGGCAATGCATACTGTGCTTACCTGGTATCAAAGTACATCGATTGGTTCCCTGGTTGCTGCCAAAACCGAAAGTACTTTGTATCCTGTCTGCATTTCCATCAGGCATGGACTGTAACTTGAATATCTGTCCTATACCCCATCTTCGGTTGTCACAACTTTTATAATCAGAGGTGTTTAAGACCCTTTCTCCCTTCTCAAATTTGATCAAAAACAAATTCCAGAGTTGTACAAGGAACATATGGACAGCCCCAGTGAATATTACTAGTTTTTTATAGGAAACCATACTAAAAACTCGTCTGGATAAAACCATTTAGGGACAGTTTGAAACCTAGTCTGGATAAAACCATTAGGGACAGCATTTGAAAGAATGCCGACACTGCATTCCTTCCCTTATTTCCAAAGATACTAGGGATATTAATTTTTTTTATGAACACAGGTATTTCATTGTGTTTGCTTATTACTGTCAACACACACACCACTTCCTATGCATGAAACAAACAATAGTTGTTAAAACTGTTGGCAAACCTGGTCATAGCGCAGTAGAAACATTCAAAAAACACACTTAGTTTATGAAGTTCTGAAGATTGACTTCACATCTAAATTTGACACACTAACAAGCCTGCTGAACACCAACATATATACTATTACTAGAGTTCTTTGTAAGTAAATCCCCTCCCCTGGTCTGCAAACATTTTATAAAGGTGCAGTCTGACACACACACAAAAAAAAATCATTTAGGTGTTGTAGGACTGATTTAAATTTTACTAAATGTTGTGTAGTTTTCTGGGGAACTTATACTAAATAATAAAACACTACCATATTCTCTCTGAGTATCTTCTTGCACCTGTCATACTAATGTGTCAGTCTTATGCTCAAGTAAACAACACACCAGGTCATTTTTGCAGTACTTCCAATGCTTTTCACAAGTTTTGTAACTATGTTGAATTTCACAGTTACTTCAGATGTAAATTAATATTGCTACAAGAAGAACTTTAAAATACAAATGATAAAATTCCAATATAAAGTCAGTACTGCTAACACACTTACAGAATCTTTTCCTTTTAATGTCAGCCAATTTCTGTTCCTTCTCACGTGCTTGCTAAAAGAGAAAAAAAAATAAATATTTCCCAGACTCTTGGCTCCAAAAATATTGAAAGATGCCAATTCAATTCACAAAAGCAGTTAAGGGCAGCTCTAGAAGCAGACTTTCTTACATACTCACTTGAAGTCATCATTTCAGTAATTAACACCGGTAGAAATTGTACCTTTTGGCCACGCATTTAGCTTCAAATGGCTGGTGCGATCCTGTTCCTTTCAAATTGCTCTGCTGCCCGTGCTGAGGTTGGCAGACCTGCACAACTGCAACAGGAGCTACAATGCCACTTACCTCTTGATATTCCATTATTTTCTTGCAGAGTGTCAGTATGTGGGATATATTTTCTGTGATCACTCTAAGGAAGGAAACACAGTTGCACACCTTAAGACAATTAATATGAGTCAACAGCATAAAGGTTATGTGGATTGCACAAAAAAATCCCCATTTCCCTTTATACCAAAAAAAAAATTCCACCCCCCCACACAACTGCACCCTTTCTTTTTACAGTTATTATACTAAGTATTGTTGTAGGAGCCAAATAGTGTCCTTATTTCCCTCTCAGTTTCCCTAATGTTTCAGTTAAGGTTGTATAACATTTCAAATCACAGAGCTTGGAAGGTATCAAGGAAACCTAGTCACCCGAGAATGGCAAAGAATTGCAGCTCCTGAATTCTGGTGTGTGGCAGGGACATCCTGGAGATGCAATGTTTTCAGCTGTAGTTCTGACAGAAATTAAGTTTCTCATATAACACTTCATACATGTGCACCCATTAATATTAGGCAGGATATGAAAAGCTAATTCTAAAAACGTTTGAAACTTTCAGTTCTTTTTCAAAGCCATTAAGCTTTAATTAATGAAGGCAGCAAAGCAGAGGCAAGGCTCTGTCACAAGCCTGTAATATGTGCCCAGCTATTATAAATGCAGGTAACAGTTCTCATAAGTGAATCAAAGGTTGTGATTGCTGTAATCAAAGCTTGGTTAATTTGGAGCCCAAACATAAATCCACGCAGGGTATAAGTGGTCTGATCATGCTGGCTCTAGCTAAAAGGTGGATGGTACGTCATTCAGTAAAATCTAGAAGAAAGCTGGCTTTAAAAAAAGGTACAGTGAAGTACAGCTATGCTTCCCCTATGAACACCTTACCGTGAGCCACTGTCATTTTCCTTAATTTTGTTTCTCAGGGCAGTCGTAAGTTGGATCCTGCATAGCAGATAGTGGAGAAGAAACACACAACTGATGAGAACTGATAAGAAACTTAAGGCAGATTTAGACAAGTAACAGAAAAATATTTCCAAGGTTCCATTTATGTCCAATTTCACATTGGAATTATGTATATAAAATACTCAGTACCTTTTCAGTATCATACTTCTTAACTAATGAGGCTTAACTCTCAGGACAAGAAATGTACATCAGTGATTATTTGACAATGACAACTCCTTTTTCTCTTACCAAACATACTTGGACACCATTAATCCCAGAGCCTGCAGAAGGGAAGCTGAGCAAATACAAATGAACAGCCATATAACATAGGAGATGTGTACCACCTATCGGATTCCACCTTTTCATATGCATTTGTGAAATCCTGCCAAGAAATATTTTTACAGATTTATGAAGTCAGCCTTTCACAGTTTTGCAGGAACCTTTGGGTTTACATGTTTCAACTTGGATTTTTTGTTGTTGTCGTTGTTCTCTATGGTATCTCCATCTGCATTTCTGCTTGTTCAGTGGTACTAAAATCTCTCATGTTTGCAACACACTGTAGCACTTTGAAATCCTATTTTAATCAGAATTATGTATATGTGCACACGCATGTATATGTGTGCACACAAACAAACAGAGAACCTCCAAACAAACAGGAAGAAAATTCTACCTTTGCAGGGCTAATGTCTTGTTGAGGAAAGAAGCTTTTGCATCCTCCAAATCTTGCAGGGCACTGAAAGGAAAAAAAACCAAACAACCAACCTCAAACAGTTGGAGAAAACAAAAAATTCAAAAGCAATGTCACATTTTTAACTTGCTCTCTACATGTCTAAAGAATTTTTCCTGTAAACCACAAATTATTAAGGCCAGGGGTATTTTAGCGTGTGGAACTGTATTAGGAAATTCTAGTTATCACAGGAAGGCCTGCAAATTTAGAAGCCACATCAGATATAGAACTACATTAGAAGACTGAGTAAAATATTTCTTCCCCATATTTTATCTTAATTTCCTTTTTATTCACCAGACTTTGGCAAAGTACTGATTGTTAATACAGAGATTTACTAAGGAGTAAACTACAAGAGAACTTACGAGCTCAGTTCTTAACCCTTCTCCCCTTTCAAATACATCCAAAGTTTGAAGTTATGCAATAACATACCAAGTGATAAACTTTCCTTCAGTAGCACCACCAAGGTGATTTCCCTGACCTGCAAAGAACGAACGTCACCAAAAAAAACGACATCAGAGACTTAAACACAATCTACAGAGGATAAAGAGTTTGATAGCTGTACTTTCAAGGTATTTCTTATTTCTACCTCCACACCTTATCATTTCTTCCACTGCCAGTGAGACTCCGTTATCAATTGACTGTATCAGAGAAATAATTAGGCTTTAATTTAAGTGCTTCCACTTAGCACTTTTTACAAATGCCAGAGCTGTCTCACAGCATTGTTGTATATGTGCAACCGGCTCGTTCAGTGGAAGAAGGTTCAGGTAACGGAAACAACGGCAACAGGAAGAAACACCTTCAGTCAGTGTTTCTGCCAAAGGCCTGTTTCCTCAAAACCGTCACCAGGAGTCAGAGGAGCCTGAAGTG
Organism: Falco rusticolus; assembly: GCF_015220075.1. Taxonomy (NCBI): domain Eukaryota; kingdom Metazoa; phylum Chordata; class Aves; order Falconiformes; family Falconidae; genus Falco; species Falco rusticolus. Next base: position 60,095,288 of record NC_051210.1, read on the forward strand.
AAAACCCGGGAGGAGAAGGGGCAGCAGGCAATAGTCACGCGGCAGTTTTGTAAGCATTCAAACGGGTCTTCAAGAGCCGTCTAGAAAACGGAGTTCAGCCCAGACGCTCAGCCAAGAAAAACATTTCGTTATTATAACGAGCACTTTTGAGAAACAATTTTTTGGAAGACGAGTGTTAGCCGCATCGCATGCCTTATTACCGTAACATCACGTTAAGAGGGAGCGCGGTGGGCCGCGGGGGGACTTAAGAGTACGGATAAACTTACTGGCATGAAGCGCAACGCCGCACTCCATGAGCTGCTGCTTCAGCTGGTCCCGCAGGCTGCAACAGAAACCGAGGCGCAGCGGTCAGAGGGCGCGCCCAGGCCGGCCCGGCCCGGCCCCGCCACCGCCCCCCGGGCCCCCGGCACAGACCAGAGCAGGAAGAAGGGATCCACCTGGTCCTCCACGCTGCCCATCGCGCCGCTCAGCTGCCCCGACGCCGCCATGGCTGCGCCTTCAAACTGCCCGCGCGCCGCTGCTTCCGTCCGGTGGGGCGGTGCCTCCCGGCAGCCCCCGCGACCCGGGGGCGGGGCCGCCGGAGGGCCGTTGGTCAGCCGCCGAGCTTAGTCCCCGCCCAGGGCCCCCCGGTGGCGGGCCGTGCGGGTGCCGCGGGCAGATGGGAGCGAGGCAGCCCGTCCTCCCGGGCGTGACTCCGGGGAGCCCAGGGGGGCCGAGCTGACGGCATATTCTGATTAGTAACCGAGCGAGCAAAGCCCGCGTAATTTGGCCGCTGTGGCAGACATTATCCCTGTCAGCGCAGTGCCGGCGCTCCGGCCTGCACAGAGCCCGGAGGACCAGCCGCCACGCCTGGGCTAGACCCAGAGCTTAACAGCAGACAGCATCGCTCACAGGCGCCGCTGCGATGCCTCAGCTGCAGGAGGCAGTTTACTACCACAAAGGTGGCAAGTGAAAAGAAGTACTTTCTTAAGAAGCCTGAACACAGGACAAAGGACAGGTTGTGTACAGGGGCATCATACAGCGACATAATCGTGCTTGAGTTCAAATGCTGTAGTTTCATTGAATTAGAGGCAGCATTCAAATCAGAGGTTGATCAAGATTCGGTATGATGGAAGAGTCCAGCTGTCCAACAGTGCTCATCTTGTAATTTATGCAGCTGGCATATTTGTTCTTGATTGCCTGCAGAGACGTAAGTTTCATTAAGTTTACCCTGTTCATAAACTTACATGATTCCAGCTTACCTGAGGCTTGGCAGTCAGGCCAAGCCCACCGTAGCACACCAAACCAGTTCATGACCGGCTCACGCCACTTTGGCAAGTTAGAGGTCTGCTCAAGGGAGCAGATCGTATCCAAGTCTGCCAGCAGTGGCTCAGCTAAGCCAGCTTCAGAGTGCCATGTATCAGCACTTAACCACACATAGTCCCCACCTGAACTGTGAGATTCTTACCATCTGCTTGGTAAGGCCCACATTCATAAGCATTACATTCCTTGCTGTGCATTGCCCAACTGCGAGAAGGTCTTCCTCATTATAAGACATGTGGTACTGCAGAGCTGATGTCTGAAAGAAAAAGAAGTCATTAGACAAGCTTGCTAGAACAATCTGAGTACACCGGCTTCTTTGTCTTCTGTTGGGCTTGGGCAGTTGTGGTCTCCTGTCCCACAGGGGAGGGTTAACAGTTACCGCCCTACTGCTGCCCCCTTGCAAAGGGCCATGGGGAGACAAGAACATGCTGAGATACCACGAAGGAAGCAGGAGGCATGGACTTGGCCCAGAGTGGCCTTCTTAGCTGGTGCACAGCTGCACCAAGTCCTAAACTAGAAGGTGGTCTCACAAGCATGACTTACCCATTGGCATCCACTGAAGGATTTCTGAACTAAACAGTAAGCAGCTATGGCAGCCTCAGATTGAGGGAAACTAACCATTTCATAGTCCACAATGGAGAGCTCCATCAGGTACTTGGCCAGAATATGTTGTTCCAAGTTCACCTGCATTAAGTAAGAATTGAGTATTGGTTATCTCAAAGGCAAGAACATCCTGTCAAGCCTTTTTGGCAGGAATACTTCCCAAATGAATATGTTTAGAGCTATAGACTTAAAATTAAAGTGGCTTAATCACACAGCAGTTCTGAGCTGTATTTATGCTGCTCATCATCTAGGACCACTGTTTTCAATGGCAGTCTAGCAGTTACCTGCAGTACCAGGCAGACATTTTAACTCTAGATTTGGGTGGGTTGGGCTCATGTGACTGAAAACAGAGCAACAAGGCCTATTTCTACATGGGAGACAGGTCTCAACCAGGCTCAGTTGCTAAACTGCTGCAGTGCTCAAAAGCTTTGAGCCATTTTAATGAGCTGTCACAATAGAGTATTCTATTTTCCAAATACTGCCTACAGTAAAGCTGGTTCTTAGCACTACCTCTGCAATCTTTGAAGCCCTCCTTAGGAAGTGCGGAGGGAGAGAGCGACCCAGACCAAAGTCCAGGGCTTGCAGGATTGTCATCTCCATCTGAGAGATTTGGATCTTTGTGTAACTGTTAATCAGTTACATATGCAAAATCTCCAATGTGTGGGGGGAACAACTCTTTGTATTTGCTGGCAATGAAAGAGCTGTGACACCAACCAGCTGCAATATCTTTGTGGAAACAATATTGTCCTGTAGTAAGAAGCAGGAGAGATTTACATGAATGACTTGGATCAGAACACAGCTTTTCAGTGTAGTCAATGTAAGGTTTATTCTACGGCAAGATGCTCATACTGGCATATTCAAAATAATTACACATCTGTTGCCTCTGTTGGCATCTGCAGAGGTATTAGAAAGGCTTTGAGAATACATTAGGGAGAGCAGTGAGCAGTTTTTATGTATCAAGTCACTACTCATAGCTGAGAAGGGTATGTGGTGCATACAATTCAACACCAAATGTACTTTGTGGGTCAGCTGTATTTTGTTATAGGTACCATGTCTGTCCAAGTATGGTGTTGCTGACGAGTGCTTGCTGGGCTTTAGTTTAGGGAAAAGCATTGCCTGACACTGGCAAGAGACGCTCACCTGCAGGAAGCAGTCAGTGATACCAGCTGCCATGTACAAGGTCTCCTGCTGGAGCTTCAATTTTAGCTGTACTTGCACAAGCCAGTCTACTAGTACAGCACGCATGTTCCAACTGATTCCTTGACCAGTCAGGTAACTGGGACTGATGGAAACCTGTGTGGAAGGAATAGCGTTAATAGATCTAGTCACTTAGCTGAACCATTTGCAATGCTTAGCCTTGCTTGCATCTTAAGGCCTATCAAGGAGTTCAGGGCAGGCACAGCCCAAAGGTGTAGGCCACAAGGTTTCTTTGTTTACTAGAGATGGGCTAAAGAAGGCATGGCACTAATACTGCTAGATGACTGGTCTAACAACCAGCATGTTTGTTAGCAGTTCAGTTTAATCTTGTATTTTAATTTGAGGGATCACTTATTAGTGCCTCAGGAAAACCCACTGGTGAAAGTGAATACCAGATCCAAGACACACCTATGACATCAGGTCCACTGTGTCAGCAAGACGCCCTTTGCAGTTCTAACCTGCTCCTACTAACCAGCCTCAAGGTCTCTTAGATACATGCAGATGTCCTTCACATAGCTGCTGCAGAAGCATGGCTCAGTGTCATCTGCCACATCTACATCAAGCGAGGCATCAAGCCGATTTAAACCCGTTCGCCGCGCCTCCGCCTCCGCCTCCCCATTGGCTGCCGACGGCCCGGCCCCGCCCCTGGAGCTCGGTGAGGGGGCGGGGCACGGCCGCGCCGCGCCGGGCCGGGGAACCGGCAGGGGGCGGAACAGCCGGGGTGGGGGAACCGGCGGGGGGGCGCCCAGCCGTGCGCGCCGCTGGGCCCGCTGCGGGGTCTTGCGCCTGCGGGGCCCTTCCCCCCCGCGCAGCGCTGTCTGCCGCAAACCCCGGTGGAGGAGAAGCCGCGCGTCCCCAGCCGTGCGGAGCGACCCCGTGCTCAGTCCCTGTGCCGGCGGCGCAGGGCCTGTGCGAGGGCAGCCCCCCGCCCCACGGCGTCCCGGCAGCTGCGGGGAGCCTCGGGGGCAGCACAGGCACGAAGCACTGACCCACCCCCCCCCGGTGGCGACCGGGGCCGTGCGGACGCGCCGGCAGCAGCGCGGCGAAGGCACGTTGGGCGGCGAGCGGCCGGCATCGCGGGGGGGCAGCGCCCAGCGGGGCCGTTCCCGCAGCCCATTGTCAAGCTGCCCCCTCTGACCAGCTCCTGCGCAACCCGCTGGAGCTGAGCCCAGAGGCGTTTCATACAGGCTTTTTCTTAATGTACTTTCCCCTTCACATCCCAACTGATTTTTTGACCAGAAAAGTCAAGATGCACTACGTAAAACGTTACTGAAAAACACATTTATTTTTTCCTCATTATATACATACATTGCTTGCTGCTGGATGTATGATACAGTTCATCATTCATTAAAATGAACGATGCAGTTCATTTTCAATGTTTCTGAAAGTGTTTTGTTGCAACTGTCTGTCTACAACGGAGTGACTACACTAACCCCCTGCCAGAGTATTTTATTAAAATATAAATCAATTGGCCTACACCTGCGATTTGAAACCTGCCCTTACAGCAGGGTTCCAATAGACCTTGCAGGGGGGAAGGCCAAACTCTTCTTTGGGGGATCACGTCCAGATACTGGCTCTTGTTAAACAAATTAAAGGTAGATGTTTATTGCTGTTGTCTTCCTGTCTCGGTAGCCAGGAAAAAAACACCTTTCACGTGTGTTGGGTACACAGAAAGCTGCTGAATGCATGTTAAGATGCAGGTTTACACTTGCCTGTGAAGTATCCAGGTACGGGCTGATCTTCACTGCTGCGATCATCTAACATGGTCCCAGCCACCTTAATTTGTTTTGGGTCCTGTTGCCACCAGCTGAAGTAATAAATTGGCATTTGCTCAGAGAAAAGCTGTGGCAAGCATGAAGGTTTTTCAATGATGTTAAGCTAACTTGATTTGAAAAGGAAAGAATTCCCCCCCTTTTCACCTACCTATCATACCTATTATGGGGGGCTAATGCTTGGTTTGGTGAAATGCTGTCAGCTCCAGTACTACCACCTCAAACACAAGTGGTGCATGTAAATATTAACTGAAGCTTTTTGTCCGAGAACGGTTTCCAAAACCGTAAGATCACCCTGCTTATAGGCTGTGTCTAATTGGAGCACTGTTATTCAGTGACCTGAGCCTTCTGGAGAAGGCAAGGTGAGAAAACCACTGAAGTGCCACAAATCGGAAGAAAACAGGATCAAGCTTTGAGAATTCTACTGGTTCTGCAGTGCTATCTCAAGAAATGAGGGACTGTGATTTGTGCCATCATCAATGTAAAAGCAATGTGACTTTTATTATGAGAAACGTACTCATTCTTGCTAACTAAGAACTGATTTGCTGAATTCCAAGGGAAATAAAATTTAAGTGCTTCAGACAAAAAGAAAAGGGGGCACAGGGAGACTGTAAACAGATGTAAGGATAAACACTTCTGAGGAGTTATTACCCTGTTAACAGGTTTTCACTGAAGACTGAGATTTGTTTTCTTTGCAGTATTAAGACCCCAACATGCGCAATTCCTTCTTAAACACACTCTTCTTTCCAGTCAAAAAGTGTCAGTTCACAGTTTGTTTCAGCAACTTGGCAAGTCCCAGACTACTGTCACAGTTCAGCGTTCTAACCCAGGACTGCTTCCTTGGGGAATACACAAAGGTATAGCTGGCTACAGTACGCTGCAGCTGTGTTAGGGTATTATGAAAAAAGTCAAGTAAATGACAGAGTAACGTATCTTGAATAGGTGAAGTTTAGCAAGTGCTATGATGCTGATTAATTAAGCTTCAAACTATTGCATTTACAGTTAATAATACAAAAAGTACAAAAAAATTATCTTACAGAGTGTTTTTTTGATCCTGAGTATTCCCAGGAAACAGAAAAGTGTCTGAAATATTTTCCCCTCCCAATTTCTGTTAAACTGTGGATTTCTCTCCTTAAAAAAATAATTTGATATAAATTTAAAATGGTAACATCTATTTGCTCTGATGCATTAAGTTTAGAAATCAGATTTGTATGCTTAGACATAATATAAAAACTGTATATTTCTATTATCTAACAGTGTGCAAAACCCATGACTTCATGTTGGTTTTTACTCCCCATAATAAAGGTGTACCTTTTTTTCATTTAATGAATCTTCGAGCTATGTTTGAAAGAAAAATAATTTTCAGTTGATTATATTTGCATTTCAATATAAATTATTTCCATTCCCACTGCTAACATGACATTATAATGATGATGTTCCATACTTAAAGTATGGAATATAGCTGTGCTCATCCACAAGTTGCAAGACTTCTGTTTAATAAACACCAAGCACAGTACTTCAGATTTCAGTTATTTTCACATGTACATCAAATTAGTCCATCTTATTTCCTATATAAAAACATCCTGATGCAATTTTAATAAAGATAGTATGCTTAAAAATTTCAAATATATAGTACATTTGTTTCTGTACATGTAATTTCATGTACATGCATAAAAACATGCAAGATTTCCTGACAAAAATACAAATATGGAATCCTACAGCTTCACAATTTACACCTTCTTTGGCAAGCACAACTTTGTATCACATGATGTAAGTACCATCTTTGTAGTATTTCATGGATTCTAGTTGCTGAGCCATTGCAAGGACATCCTGAAATCCTGTACTGAGTCCTGACATGTGCTGAAAATAAGCTTCCTTCTCCACCTGGACAGTTAGGTTGTTTACACCAGCATCTTTGAGAATTGCTGTAACCTGCACAGAACAGTATGGTTAACATTAGTGTTACACTTTATATGCATCTCCCAGTAACTTGCAGTATCCTGGCTCTGAAATACTTCAGATTGACAAAAATATCATCATAAAGAATTCAGTTTTCTGGAAAGCAAAGACTAGCTTCAGAGGGTACGTACGGCTTTGCAACTTCTGTAAGCCGCAGAACTTTTTGTTCTGCAAGCCTTTGCAACTTAGGAAGAAGTCATCTTTTAAAAAAGGGAAAAATTTTGTTTTAAAGAAAACAAAAAACCCAGGCAGACACATACTAGTTATGTCAGTTATAAACCCACAATTAGCATCCAGATATCCCCACTGTTTTGCAGCATGAAAGCAACGTCCGTCTTCTCAGACCAGATGCAGCGACGCTTGCAACAGTGAGAAAAAAAAATCACATGCTTTTTTTGTTGTTTTGGTTTTGCAGGTGTTTTAGAGTTCCAAGCTAGCAGGCAAGGGAATGTACAGCATTAAAGATCAGCTCTGAGACCTTAACTAATAGTTACAAAAAAAAAATAAATCATGAACAGCAGCTTCAGATTCAGCCTATGACTGACAAAGGGCTAAAGAATAAGACATTAAAACATTAATTGTGGAGGCTGCAGACAGGCTTGGCTGCAGTGAGCATGACATAGTGGAGTTTAGAATTTTGGCCCCTTAAAGGACCCACCTGGAGGAATCCCATGGGTTAGGACTATTCTGTGATGAGGGTTTAAAAACCTTGCATCTTACCTGCTGTACAATTCTTTGTTCCATCACATCAGATACCACTTGCACATGTATGGTACCTGCCACAACACTTGCAGAGTGACACCAAAAATGAGGATCTCTGTAGGATATGACCCCCTCTATTTTCTGAATCTGTAAAGAAATTACATTAGCAACAGTTACTTTAAGAACACATTTTAAACTTGTGTATGTACATGGATAATGGTGGCAAATATTTCCCAGTGAAACAAAGCTGTATAGCAAAGCAACTTTCCAGCTGACCTGTATTCAGAAATACGTAGTATTGAAAGGTCATCTTGCTACTACTGGCAAAGACAAGAAGCTAAAAGTCAAGCTAAATGAAAAAACCCAGCAGAATGCCATGCTAAATAGGATGTGAAAAAACTGATTCAGTGTACAAATCAGAGTAACATCAACAGTCAGGACAACCAAAAAGCTGGCTGGGCATTTAACTATTTCTGGGTCATCTGTTGCTGTACTATTCAGGATTAGCAGCTGTTTAGTTATCATAGCTGGACTTAATTTATCATTTTTTTTTTAAACTGATCTTTGCACTGGATCTGGCTGGGATGGATTTAACTTTCTTCACAACAGCCCGTATGGTGCTGCATTTTGAATTGGTGCCTAAACCAGTTTTGACAACACACCAGTGTGTTGGCCGTTGCTGAACAGTGCTTGGGCACCATCAAGGCTTTCTCTTTTTGCACTCCACTCTGCACTGCACCTGCCCCGGTGAGTGGGCTGGGGTGGGCAAGAAGTGGGGAGGGGAAACAGCTGGGACAGCCGACCCAAGCTGGCCAGAGGGATATTGCGAGCCATGTGACACCATGCTCAGCAGTAAAAGCGGGGGAGGGGGGGAAATTTGGGCTTCCAGGGTGGCTCTAGGGACTTGTCTGGGTATTGGTCTGCATGGAAGGCAGTGAATGATTTCCATTGCATTGCTTGTTTGTTTGGGTTTTTCCTCTTTCCTTCACCTGTTAAACTGCCTTTATATTGCCCCCAGATTTTTCTTGGTTTTGTTCTTCCTTTTCTCTTCCCTGTCCCACTGGCAGTGGTAGTTGTAAAGGGGGAAGCAGGCACCTGGGTGTATGGATGCTTGGCTGCTGGCTGGGGTCAACCTACAGCAAGCACATTGTTTTACTGTGATGTTATTCTTTCTCATGCAGACGAGAACACTTCTCCCTCTCTACTAACTGACAGGACACCATCAGGATAGTCTTCCTTGCTGCCTCTAGTTGATGGCATCCTCAGAGAACATGTTACTAGTTCTTTGACAGAGAGGAGTTCTCCACACTGAGGCCTGCACTACAGATTTGGGCAGGAACTCCAAGTAAGCCAACAGTGAAGACTAAGTACAGCCTCAATGTACATACCACACTGCAGCAGACAGGAAGAGAATGGACTAGAATGAAAAAGTAATTAGAACAAACATCTCACCTGCTGTGAACCATCGTGCCCTTTATGATATGGAGAAATAAGAAAACCTGCAATTTTACAGTCTCAAGATACAATCCTGTAGCCTGAACCGTGCACATCAAGTTTAACGAGGCCACAGCTTTGGGGAATTGCTATGTAACTTTCTTAGTACTTCCCATGCTGTTACCACGCATATCTGAAATCATGAACTACCCATAAAAGCAAAGAACAGTAATCCTGTGATGTCTCTGCAAAATACATTTACAACAACTTGAGACATGAAGTGGTCTAAGACAATGGAAGCTGTCAGACTTATCTACTTGAGTTTAGTCATTATTAAGAACAGTTATAGCTTTGTATGTTTGTATATGAAAACATTTAGAATTGTAGTTCTGACCTTTTCTAAAGCAGCATGCAGATCTTTCTCCTGTTCTGGAGGTATCCTCAACAAAAGCACTTGACAGGCATCTTTCAATAGTGGGATAACACTAAGAAAAATCAATGTAGCAATAAAAAGAGAGCAGAGTGGATCAGCTATGAGCCATCCAAATTGCTGAATGAATATCGTGGATACGATAACACCAACACTGCCGAGAGTGTCTGCTAACACATGCAGAAACACACCTGGAAACAAAATCAATGGAGTGATTAAGCTGAAAAGTTCTGTTTAAAATGTATGTGTATGTTCCACAGCAGAAACATAGTAAGCTTTATTAAATTTGGTAAATACCCTTCAAGCTAAACAGAGGCAACTATTTTTTTTTTGTCTGACCTGTGCAAAATTAAATAAAACATTTAGCTTTTCTAATATTTAATTACAGATCAATGAAATAAAACATTTTTACTCTACAGTGCAATGATCTAGGCAGGCATTTGCAGATTAAACCAAACGTGAATAGTCTTTAAATTGTTAGTAGGATTTGTACTGTATAGCATAATCATTTAAACTGTATAGAGGGACTGACTGATCCTTAACAGAGGATAAAATGATCAGTGTAAATGCACTGGCCTGCTAATGCGGACAGATATTAATGTAGCACTTGGTTTTTGTATGCCAGCTCTGCTCCCATTTCACAAGAAGATTGTCTATCTGCTACTGCTAGGCATTTTATACTTTATACTGCTTTAATGGTGGGTAGCATTCTTAATGTACATTGAATGGGCACAGAAAAATAATTGCTAACCATTTGCAAGATTAGTGCTAGTCAAGCGTCAGGATTTGAAAGAATACTGAAATAGCTAAGAGTATAGGCAGATTTCACAAAAATGCCAGACTGCTGAATTAGAACATAACCAATGAAATATGAGACTATTTGCTAAAATGTTTATGTTCTGACAAGCTTACATAAAAAAATCATTCTTTTGTACATTTTTTTTTTCATAAGCCAGGCAGTTGGTAAATAACTACTTTGTAACTACTAGGAAAAAAATTCTAAGCAGCAGCTAAGCTGAAATTTTTTATATATTGCCCTTCTCAGTTAGCTTCTGATTTTACACTTGTAAAAGAAAGTTTCTTCTTTATCACCTTGTCTTCTGAATCACAGATAGAAACATATTCTAGATGACTGGTTTGAATTTGTTCTTCTGCTTCTTAGCCCCTCCCCCAGTTGTTTTTGTAAGCAGCTGTCACACGATACCTAGAAGTGTGCTACTAACTTTATAGATAAGAGACCTTGTACTTTCATTTACAGATAGGACTTAGAAACAGGGACTTTCAGCTTATTCAATAAGGGTTACAATGACTGATTATAAATGCTAGTGAAGACTGTTTATTAATGCTTTTTATTGGTCCTTAGATATAATCTACGTCTAAGAAAGCCATGCAAAGAACCATTTCAGGTAATGTTTCTTCAAGTTAAACTCATTAATGAAGAAACAGTTTGAGAAATTAATGTACATCATATCAAATGGCTGCCAGATCACTTCTGGAAAGAGACTTCAAGAATGATGCATAGTACTGGGTCTGATTCTGAAAATCTTCAAAGTCTGCCAGAAATCACATGTATCATTTACAATTCAACCATCTCTACTTGCCTCTCATGTTGGTATTCATGCCTCCTGCAGAAGACCCGTGGGAATGTCCATGGCTGTGCCCATGGTCACTGTGGGAATGGACGTGCCCGTGGCTGTGGCTGTGCCCATGGTGAGAATGGCTGTGATCATGTAAGTGACAACCTCCCCGAGAAGCCCCATGGGAGTGCGCATGGCTGAAGGCACAGATACCAACAAGGTTTACAATCAGCCCTCCAACAGAGACTGGCTGTGAGAGGGAAAAAAGTTTTTAACTTCACTACATCCTCCCAGATGTTCAAGTTTATTTTCTAGAACACGGTAAACAGAAACAGTGTGCACCCAATCAAGGAGAACTGTGAAAACATTAACATCAACAGAAGGATTATTCTAATGTGAATTCCTCATCATATTCCTTTCAGTATACAAGCTGATTTCAAAGGAATTTTCTTCCTGTCTCAAAAAAAGCCAATTCTCACCAATCTTCCCCAAAAAACCACCGAATAATGACCACCAAAATGCAAAACCTAGTATCCGCTAATCAGGACAAGATAGCAAAATGAGTTTTAAGAAGGGGTGATTGATTTTATTTACTTCCAAAACCACATAAAGTGTTTTGAATACAACCTTTGCTTTGCTTTCATTGGCAAAATTAAAATTGTATATTGTATCTAAGACACATGCACTTCACTAATACTGTAGTTAACTGAAGACAGCAGCTAGTGCTTTACTGGTTGAGCTGTGCTTTTTATCGGTCTGCCTATTCTTCTACTCTTTTGAAAAACTAGCAAAGCTAGTAGAATTAAAGAGTAATTTCAGCTAATAAAGGAGTTAAGCAATTCCTTCTTAGGTGTTATGACACCTTTCCTTGGCTACATAGTCTGTGCTCATGTAGAGGGGTTAACCCCTCCCACCCCCAAGAAACAAAATCCGTAGTGAAAATGGAGCAAATATTGAAGATTAAGAAGAAGAAAAAAAATCATGCCTCAGTTCCATCAATACACATTTCTAATTGTGTCTACATAAAAATCTTTCTCTTTTTACTGGAGAGCAGGAGAGCACAAATTGGCAGGCGGGGTGAACAAGTGAAGCTGGAACTGTGACAAATTAATAGGCTTGGATTTGCAGAATCCCATAATATAAAATATTTAATTTGATGAAAATAAACTATTGCATTTGGAACAAAGGGATGGAAACTTGAAATTTTAAGTAGGGAGCCCCTGAAGAAGCTGTGGAATGTAAGGACACAGAGGTGTAGTTACTATTAGCTATGCACAGCTTCATGATTGCTCATGCTATATTGTTATGAATATCAACTCAGCATATTGTTACGAATTCTGGCTGAGTTTTGAGGCTTCTCAGAGACTAATATAAAATCTTTTCTGTAACAATTTACATTGGTCATATGACGTAACAGCAGAACAAAATTTAGCCTTGTGCAGATTATTTCCTTAGTATCTTTCACTGTAGAAAGATCACCACCTAAAAAGATTACAGCTTTAACATCTTAGAAAAAAAAATTATTTAGCTGTTACAATTACATAATACTCACCCCTATATACTTTCATATTTTAAAACTAGATGTATTTTGGATTTTAAAATTAGAATATGTTAAAAAGTCAAAGCATATTTTAGACCTCTTGAGTATGCAACTTCTCCCTCCTTAACTTTTTCAAGATGAACGTAAATGAACCAAGGAACTGCCAAGGAACATTCAAACAGAACGACAAAACTTACAGTTAACATGTTGGTATCTATGTCTGGAGGATCCACCAGTCTGGCCACTGATTCCATGAAGACAAAGAAAGCAATTACCATCAGAAAAAGGCCATTAATAAATCCAGAGAGAATTTCTACACGTCCATACCTGAAAGCAAACATATGTACTTTTGAGAGTGAAGAACAGGTACTCTGAACAAATTTCAAAGTTATAATAAATAAAGCTGTAGCATTTAATACAGCATTAAGATTGCTTCGATTTGTTTCTTTAATGGCACAAAATCATGCTTTTTTCATGGGTTATTTATTTCTGACCAAGAAAGCTAGTTTACAGCTGTCCTAATACCAAGAATTTAAAGCTATATTAATGTACTTTTATATATACTGTACATTCAGGGCTTCAAACTGCTAAACTGCTATGCAATTTAAGCATACAAATTTTCATTATGTCAGCAGAATGGAAACATATGAACACTGAATTTCAACATTTTTTTTTACATATATTCATATATAGAATGAGGTGATTTCTAAATAATATTCATAGTGATACAGTTTTAACTGTAGATATAAACTTTTTCGCAGGAGTAAGAGGGGAATAGTATGAACACAAAAGGAACAGAAGAGACATAGCAAAAAACCCACAAGAAGCATGCACCATTAAAACATCCCAAACACATCTTTATAGCAGGGCATTTTGAAAACAAGCAAGTAGAGTAATTTCCAGACAGTCCTTAAAGAACCTAATATACATACCCATAGGAAAATATACGAGTTGCTTTCCACCTTGTCATCAGAGCTGCAAAAAGCCCCATCACTAACGCAGAACAATCAAAAAGCATATGAAATCCATCAGAAATAAGACCAAGGCTATTGGTCCATACTCCATAAAAAAGTTCCACAAAAGTGAAAGCCTAAAATGAAAGAAAATTTTAATCTTGCTTCAAAGATTAACTTGTAATTTAATGCCTTGGTAGCTAGCAGGAAACTCTTTTCACAGGACACTTGACCATTTTCAAAAGTATTGTTCAAAGTATTTCTAGACCATTTTCTCTCTCCTACAGTGAACAAAAGTGATACATTCCAAGTTTATGAAAAGACATTTTTGAACCTACCCTCCCAAAAGGCTTAGACCTAAGAAAACAACCCTCTACAGGAGTCAATTTAAGTTCTCATTTAGAATTTTAAACTAACATTGTACAGACAAAGTTTTAAGCATTGTCATTAAACACTGTAACAACTCACGTTTAAAAGCAATGCTGTCTATACACCTGTTCTGTAAAAATTTTCTTTACCAATATAGTTCACTGTTTAAACCTTAGGAATTAGTTTTGAGAAGGGTAAACAAGGAAACATTTTTAATACATACATTTTCCCTGTAAGATTTACTATTATTAACTAGTCTGCCTGTGAACTTTCTTTCTTGTCTTTCATATTCCACAATGGAATTCCTTAAAGTTATCCAAGTTTCTCCCCGTTTTCTTGGATAATTGCCAAAGAACAGAGAACTTTGCAAATTAGGTTCTATCAGTCTTGCTTACTGCCTCACCTTTTCCTATTTGAGAAAGAGAGAAGCTAGAAATAAAACCAGCCTACTCCAAAATGTCACTAGTAAATCCCACGCTTACTATTTTGTTGTCCCCATCCTTGAAGGCCTTACCAGTTTCAGCTTACCTGCTCGTAACATTCAGACACCTCAATCTTAAGCATACGACCATACAAGTACTTACTGGTATAACAGTTACACATAGAACCAGTGCTACCACTGTGACAACAAATCAAAGTAATCTGCCACCTACTGCGAGATTAGCATAAGAATCTTCTATTTTAACATTCCATCTAATGAAACTACTCTATCAAGGCCCACTTTAAAGACAATTGAACATGGGAAACCTTTAAAGAATAACTCTTCTTACTGTACTATGTATATACTACTCTGATTTGGTTTGAAAAAAAACCAACCACGCACTTACCAGATTTAGGCACAAGAAATAGAAGATCTGCCTAGAATCATACTCTTCAAGGATTTGTTTCAGTGACTCCTTAATAAACCGGGGTAATGACTGAGAGCTCTGCTGTAATGCATCACCCATGAAGTTATAGAGAGGAGTGCCTTCAGGGGAATAGCCAATAAGGGTACCCTTCTGCCCTTTCCTGGAGGGGTAGGACAGGATATTTGCAGCTGCAAGGAAAGTATTGAAGTTTCAGTTGCTGTTTCTAAGCTTCACAGCTATTTTATAATGTGTTTTATCAACAATCAAAGCTTACATGAAATCTGCAGGCAGCAAAGTGATTGTCAACTTCATCTTGAGGTTTATAATTAGGTTTCATTGCTATGTAAGATTAGATCATCACTTCCACAACAGAAAAGATGTATTGCATTCTTTTTTTTGTAGACAGACAGTAAAGGAGCACAAAGTTACAGGCCTCTTTTATTCAGAAGAAACTATAAAAGCTCATCCAAAAGAATTCTGCACATACCCATTTTCTGATTGGCTTCCCAGTCACATGGACAACAGATTTATTAAAAGGTAAGTAAGAATACGTACATAAGATGAAGAAGACAGCACTCACTACCACCCCTCCAGAAAGAACGTGCTCTGTGCTTTCATGGTGTGGTGGCTTGTTCATAGCTCGAAGCTGGTCTGTTATTGGATGAGTCCAAAAGTTGCCAAAAAGCAGTGCACTAATGAAAATAAGAAAGGATCCGTATCGAGCACATGTGGAAGCTTCCATCTTGACAGAGCATATGGACTCCACGTAGAAATCCAGGATCACAACAAAAAAGATGACTGTTACAAAAGGCATGATGAGAGAAGACCAAGACTCTACTTTGCTCTGCAACAAAGAATACATTTCAAACAGGACTGTTCACCATTAGATGTGATTGTATATACAGCATTAAATCTAGGTCACTTTCATTACAAATGTTTTCAGCAATCCATCAAAACATAAATTATTTTATACTTTCAGTGTATCACACAAACTCAACATTCCAGCTATGGAAAGAGGCACATAGCTAATATGCACTGCAGAAGCTTATTTTAAATACTTTAATGTGCTTAAAAGCAACACCATATGCAACACCATGTTAGCAATGGTCTGCTCTCCCTAAGCACGCAGGCATAACCAACATGTCTTTAAATTACAGTAATCTACTCCTCAGGATAAAAGAGCCCTGCATTTATTGTCATTAATACTTGTGCAATGTTACTATATGAATCCAGGATATAATACCTGAGGCAGAAAGATGAAACAAAGTTATTACACAAAAGAGGAAATCAAGGTATCACACAGATAAACATAAAAATATAAGAGGGAAAATTTCAAACAGAGCTTACTACAAAAATGATGGTAACTTTAGGAATTTTAAAGATATTTTAGAGGAAAGATTTAAAATAAATTGTACTTGACAAGCAGAAGCATTACAAAAAAATATATTTTTTGTACTTGCTATCTTACCTCCGTTGTCAGAGAGAGGACAATGACCCATGGGCACAACAAAACGACAGAAACAAGATGAGACAAAGCTTGAAGACGCTTGGCTCCACCTACATCTACAGATAGTTTTCGGGAAGCGATGTGAAAACCAACCTTACAGCACAATGCCACTACAAGAAGCAATACTCCGCCCTGGAAACATAGAGGGATCCCATTAGCATTTCTTAGGATTCAAATATCTCACTCCAAACAAAGTGACGCTGACATGAAAGAAGATTAATATGCTTTCCTTAACTTACCAATGAAAGCCAAGGACAGGGTCATTTCCTGTAATTGCTACTCAAAAACAGTAACACAGCATACATAGTTATACCTCAGCACTATACACAACACCCTAATAAGACTTGAAGTTTAAAACTCTCAATAGTGTTAATTGACATACAACAGCAGTGAACTGGTAGTGAACAGCATACGAGGAAAAAGAAAAATTACACAGAATTTGATTTCCTATCTTCCATTATTAAAAAGCTGTTGAAAGCATACGTAAATCCCAAAAGTACCATGTCACCTGGGTTTCTAAGCTTTTGAAAACCTTTCCATCACTTACCTTTAATTGCACCGTATCATAGTGCTTCATAGTATTTTCTTCCCTTCACAACTGTTCCATAAATGAATCACAAGATACACACATAGCACCTCATCTCCCTTATATCACACTTGTTTTGAGCACAGTTAACCAGTCTCCCTAACATTTAATTTATTTTTATATTGACACTTTCTCAGCTGCTCTGTATTTTTTTTCCGTCATAGTCTGCAATGCAGCCACTTGGCACAAGACTAAGCTAACCAAACAACTCAATTAGCCAGGTCAATTCCATACGGTAAGATTTTGATACTCAGTTGTTACTCATGCCACCAGTTATAATGTGACTATACTACTGAGCAGAAGTATCAGAATCTGTGCCTCCAGATACAAGTGTCTAAAGAATAAGGATGCAGATTCCAGATACAAGGAAAGACTGGGGAAAGATAAAGAAGCAGCAAGAAAACACAGGCCAAAAAAGTGAGCAAGAAACAGCATGTATGCAAAGCATTACGAACATCCAGAACACTGATGACGGAATATTTCATGGTAATTTTAATGAGACTTTTTAGGTTATACATTACAGCAAAACCCGTATCAGCTATATAAGCTGAATATTGTATGGTTTGGCTTGCTGTATTGAAGCTGCTCATACTCAATCAGGATGTAAAAATTACAGTGCTAGTTCAGTTCCCATATGGGGTGGGGATGTTTAACTTTCCTGTTTTCATCTAGGCTTGGATTAGGTGTGAGCTGGTAAAATTCTTACCTACAAAACTTAAGAGAAATATTAACCTACTAAAATACAAGTTATTTACCTTGTGATCTGCAACACCCAGGAAAGCAATGATTGTATACAGAACATGGGTAAGAGCACTATCATGATGACCTTCAGCTAAATAAAAAAAATATTAAGGAACAGTTTTATTTTACAATTTTGTTTTTAAAACCAAAGAGCAGGTAGAGATAGCAGAAGACCACAGAAAGCAGATGTAAGCAAACTGAACTGTAAGGTTTGTCATCTCATTAAAATTTAGGAAGGATAAAAATATTTCCTTAGAAATTAAACAGTTACAAATATTGGGGGAAAAAAACCTCAAGTATTTTGAAATAACAGAACATTGTCACTGTTAAATACTGCACAGCAGTCATGATACAGGATTTAAGTTAATTGAAAAATATACTCAACAGCATTAAAAATCAGATCAAGTTTCACTAAAAGCACTAAACCAGTGAGGTGTCTAAAATATGATCTGTATTTTTCCAATTTCTAAATATTTAAACTTTAGAAAACAAAAAGTAATTGACAAGCACAACGTAGCAAATACTAAAAACCTGACAGGTTTTGGGAAGCCTACCAAAGCACACTTTAACAATGAATTTACTCACTGAAAACTCTGGATTGATTGATACTATTCCTGAATATACCATTTGCACTTGTAATTCCATTTTTCATCCTTCCTTGAGAAAATTTACTTTCACCTTGTTTGTTTCTACTGCCCATCCTTAGATGTACCACCTTTTGCCAGTGTACTTCACTATGATGGGATGATGTGTTGAAAACTTCAACACTTCCAGTTTACTCCATGGCTCTGAAAGCATGTTAGCCAGCTTCCATTTGCGGCTTTAAGTCCATTGTTAGAACTACTGCAGGCTACTTCACGTCACTTTTCAATACAGCAGCTGAACTGAGATTACCACATTTACATAAGCACAAAACAATCTTCAAGCCACCCCCCATGATATTTGAGAAGTCATGGCAGTCAGGTGAAGTCCTGGCAACTGGAAAAAGGGAAATACAGCACTCATTTTTCAAAAGGCTAGAAAGGAGGACCCTGAGAACTACTGACCTGTCAGCCTCACCTCTGTGCCTGGGAAGATCATGGAACAGATCCTCCTGGAAGCTATGCTGAAGCACATGGAGGACAGGGAAGGGATCTGAGATAGGCAGCATGGCTTCATTGAGAGCAAGTCCTGCCTGACCAACCTAGTGGCCTCCCATGATGGAGTGACTACTTCAGTGGACCAGGGAAGAGCTATGGACATCATCTACCTGGACTTTTGTAAGGCCTTTCACTGTCTCCCACAACATCCTTCCCTCTAAACTAGAGAGATGGATTTGATGGACTGTTTGGTGGATAAGGAACTAGCTGGATGGCCACAGCCAGAAAGTAGTGGTCAGCGCTCCATGTCTGGATGGAGCTCAGTGACAACTGGTGTCTGTCAGGGGTCTGTACTGGGACCAACAGTGTTTAGTATCTTCCTCAATGACAGACAGTGGAATTGAGCGCACCCTCAGCAAATCTGCAGATGACACTAAGCCGAGTGGTGCGGCTGAGGTGCCTGAGGGATGGATGCCATTCAAGACCTGGATAAGCTTGAGAAGTGGGCCCATGTAAACATCAGGAGGTTCAACAGAGACAAGTGCAAGGTCCTGCACCAGGGTTGGGGCAGCCCCCAGGATCAATACAGGTTGGGGGATGAAGGGATTGAGAACAGCCCTGAGGAGAGGCACTTGGGGGTACTGGTGGATGAAAAGCTGGACATGAGCTGACAATGTGTGCTCACAGGCCAGAAAGCCAACTGTACCCTGGCTTGCATCAAAAGAACCATGGCCAGCAGGTTGAGGGAGGTCATTCTGCCCCTCTACTCCACTCTCATGAGACCCCACCTGCAGTAATTTTCCTGGTTTCAGCTGGGATAGTTAATTTTCTTAGTAGCTGCTGCAGTGCTGTTTTGGATTTGGTGTGAGAACAATGTTGGTACCACACTGATGGTTGTTGCTAGGTAATGTTTATAATAAGTCAAGGACTTTTTGGTTTCTCGGGCCTTGCCAGAGAGAGGGCTGGAGCGTCATCAGTCATTGGAGGGGACACAGCCAGGACAGCTGACCTGAACTAGCCAAAGAAGTGTTCCATAACATGCAGTGGTGGCTTATTGCAGGAGGGGGCCTGGAAATCAGGACCATAAAGTGGCAATCAGTTAGCTGAGGGGAATGTGCTCGAGCTTGTCTAGACAACAATTAACATGATACAGAGCACAGGGGAGTGGGGGAGGGATGGCGCCAAGGAAAGGTAACACCTTGCTGTTAATTGATGGTAGTTAACCACCAATCGGGGATTGCCTAGTATGCAAGGCTTAGCTTCAAGAACCAATCTGTTTAAAACGCGCAGCTTCTGAAAGTGTATATAAACTCGTGCTGCTGTACAATAAATTGACATTTGCTTGCATCAAGCTGTGTCCGTCTCTTCATTCGCCACAGCTTATAAGAAAGATGGGGACAGATTTCTTGGCAGGGCCTGTTGTGACAGGACAAGGCGTAATGGTTTTAAACTAAAAGAGGGTAGATTCAGACTAGATATAAGGAAGAAATCTTTTACGATAAGGTTGGTGAAACCCTGAACAGGCTGTCCAGAGAGGTGGTAGGTGCCCCATCCCTGGAAACATTCAGGGTCATGTTGGATGGGGCTCTGAGCAACGTGATCTAGTTGATGTCCCTGCTCATTGTAGGGGGGTTGAACTACATGAACTTTAAAGATCCCTTCCAACCCAAACCATTCTGTGTTCTGTGATTCTATGACTTCCTGGATGTATGGAAAGGACTGCCAGCCAGGCTGTCAACAGTTTACTGCACACACTTACGCTACAGCCATTATATCTAGCATTTCTAAAAAACCAGGGAGAGCCGATCAAAAAAGCTTCTAGCAATCCTAAGTGGTCTGATACGTGCAAATGAGCAAGGAGCCTTTAATTACAACTTAAAATCTACAGCTGAGTTCTAAGTTATCAAAGTAAGTAATGCCATTCATTCAGCTCTAAGTATCAGTATTTAGATGTAAAGGTAAAATCTTACGCTATAATATCCTTGAAAGCTAAGATTCCTATCAAGAAAAATGCAAGCCTGTATAATTCAGTGCACTCACTTTCACATTCTCTCTGCTCCAGATACAGGCACTTGCCCATACACACAACAAGAAAGGATACGATGTTCTGCTATTTTAGCCATGAGGTCATCATTATCAAAAAGTAGCAAGCAGATGACAGCTATGATGAAAAATGCAGCACCTCTTGTCTGTAAGAAGAAAAAGAAACCAACAACAAAACCACATCCCAAATATTTTTATAATGTGCTTTAACAGATTAATATAAAAAATACAGGAAATTAGTCCCTTCCCTCTCTCTTTCTTGATCGATGCAAGCATACTTTAGTTCATACTTCAGTTCAGTAAGAAAAACATGAAAAACCCACCATTTTTTTTTTTTAAAGTGACTGTAACAATATAATTTTATATTTGTTCTGGTTTTCAGATTTACCACAGAACTCAGAGCAAATCACCACTGTAGCAAGCTAGATGCCTGTATCTTATGAACTTCAGGTATGATTGCTTCCTTCTTCATGGTGTTTCTGCCTGCCAGAATGCACAGCTACTTAAGCCTGATCACTTCCTATTTTGTAGCATCAAGGAGCTATAAAGCAGATCTAGTGGACAAACTGTAGAATTTTGTCTTAGGGGAAGTAAAGGCTAAAGCACTGTGCAAAGGCTCTGAGAAAGCAAAGCTCTGAAGTCCTTCTCTGGGGAAGGGACAGAGGTAGCTATGAAATCCCAGCTTTCACCACCCTGACTTGTAACACTGCAATTTTCGTATTCATCTTGGCAAAACCCTGAGCTCTACAGATAAAAAAATACTACAACAGTTCATTTTCCTAAGCCAAATACAGCTATGACATTCTTGTTTCAGAAAGTCAGCTGACTTCTTTTTGCCACAGTTCATAAAGCTGAAATATTCAGAGGACAGGGTTATTGCTTCTTTGTTTCTACTGCCTTAGATATGCAGCTTAATTGTCAAGCCTGGTCCTCTAAGATAGATTGACAAAGAGCCTCTCTGAAGCTCTAAATCTACTCTTTGGGTGGTTGGCTGGAGAAAAATTTTTTGTTCCACATGAAACGCTTCATGCTGGATGCCCTAAGCATCTCAGTTTGAGGGCGGTTAGTGTAGAGTGTCAGAGCAGATGACTGTGCTATTCACTTTATGGCCAGCCTTTTTAAAAGTGACTGGGGGACTCCAGCAGCATTTATGAGACAGAAATTTAAAAAAAGCTCCCAGTCTGAGGCAACACCAAAGCCTGACTTCCTCTTACACAGCAAGTACTCTAGCCTCAGGTATGTGACATCATAAGATACCTTTCTCCAACTATCACTGCTTTCGAGTGAAAGTAGCCAAGACTTCAAGGTGCTGGGATGAGCTCACTCCATTCAGGGTTGATACAGCACACAGCTGGAGAGAACCTTGCGAAATTTTTGTAATGCAACTCAGACAAAAGGCATAGACCTCTGCTTAAGTGACAGACTGGGCCCAAGTATTCAGCACATATAGGCTCATGCAGACATTAAAGTACTTAGAGAACTTTCTGGCAGAAAAAACAAAGTATGTGAAAACCTATAGACACTGAAGAGGCTAGGCAAGGATCTGGAGACTGTATTGCTAGACTTCAGTGTCTGAAGGCCAGTGCCACTACACATTTGTATGTGCTTTTGTCAGTTTGAACTGAAAACCTCATTACAAAGAATGCTGACGTGCAAAAATAATTCTCAAGGTTCTTTTCCACCTAGAAACAGAAAACCTCTCAGGTACTTGACATGGATCTCCAACAGGTTCACCCACTGTTTTGCTTTCAATGTCATCTTTATTATTTCAGGTAGTAAATCTTACAATTTCACCACTAATTAAACTAAAAAATCCCACAGTTTCTATGAACATTGTTTGTTTCCGGTAAAGAAGTACTTGAATTTCTAGCATTCGGTATTTTTTGCATTTGATAAACCAACATTTTTAAATACCTTTGCTGGTCCTCCACCTGAGTTTGTGAATAAGACACTAAGGAGTGATAGCACAACCACATCACTGTGCTCAAACAGCAACAATGTCCTATAAAAAATGAAATAAAACACTTACATCCACTTACAAGGAGTTTATCTCACAAGCTTGATGTACACTATTTCACCTAAAATTCAATGACACAGCAGTTAAAGACATCCTGTCATTTCAACAAATTTAAACAATTCAAAAGGATAAATGCGAATCTATTTGCCTTTACCAGTAATAGATCTAGATGTGGACAGCTAGACATATCACAAACTAAGAACTTCCTAACTCAAGGAGCAGATTAAAATTACTCATTTATAGATTACTTTCTTATATTTTCTTCTTATAACACAAGATAATGACTTGCTCAAGATAGAATTATTATTCCCACTACAATACCTCCTCTAACCCAAAGTTTCTGGCTCCCAGAAAAAAGAGAGGTCGTGTGCTGTTCTATTACATTGTGTTTATTGAGGTGTTGATGGTCTAATAGTTTATAAAACCTCAGAACCTCTTAATTACTGAAAACAAGAAATTCTAACTTGCACACTAATCTGCTTCAGATGACAAAGGCAGACTAATAAGCTATACTGACAGCTTTTCAGAGCAGAACATGAAAGTAATAATCACTGTCACATTTACCAAATGCTTCTGCTGTTCTCCCCATAGAAATATAGCCTGTTAGGGCCCATGCTACTGGTTCTGTTTGGGAAGACTGCAAGCATCCAGAAAGGCACTACAGTATTAAAAGTCCTATTAATCTCAGGTGTGCCTTCTCCTGTGTATAGAAGATAAAATTTCAACTTCATAAAATGCATCATTTAAGGCTTTACCTTCCTCTCTCTAATGAAAGATGCTTTCTAATACATCAACTGTATGTTGATGTTGCTGTCTAATGTTATTCTTTATAATTACTTAGTACTGCTAACAAACCACGCAAGACAGGCTGAGAGAACTGGGGTTGTTCAGCCTGAAGAAGAGAAGGCTCCCTGGAGACCTTATAGCAGCTGTCCAGTTCCTAAAGGGGGCTGCTTATAAGAAAGATGGGGACAGACATTTTGGTAGGACCTGCAGCGACAGGACAAGGGGTAATGGTTTTAAACTAAAATAAGGTAGATTTAGATTAGATATTAGGAAGACATTCCTCACTGTGAGAGTGAACAGGCTGCGCAGAGAAGCTGTGGATGCCCCATCCCTGGAAGTGTTCAAGGCCAGGTTGGATGTGGCTTTGAACAACCTGGTCTAGTGGAAGGTGTCCCTGCCCATGCAGGAGGGTTGGAACTAGATGATCTTTAAGGTCCCTTCCAATCCAAACCATTCTGTGATTTTGTGAAGTGATTCTTCTCCCAGTATATGCCCTAATGCTACCCAAGTCCAACACAGCACATGTGTACAAGTGCCCTACAACAAATGCAGAGATTGAGTCTAGTCACCTGGCATAGGAATACAAGCTGCCAACACTAGTTGTCAAGTCATGGACTTCAACCCTTAAATAAACAGTTGGGGTTGCATTAATGAGTCTAGGGAAATGATGAAAACTATAGCCAGAAAAACAGCGATCTTGTTGTATCACTCACATCAATAGTTTAAGCACTGTCAAGAATTTCACTGGTATCTTGTCAAAGAATGCATGAAGAAAATTACAAGTTCTGCAGAAAATTACATGTAGTTTTTCCCAAGCACAACAGTGTTCACAGGAAAAAGCATAAAGATTCATCTAAAATTTCAAAAAAATAAGACAAGGGGCTGACGGACAGAAAACAAAAAAAAAAGAATAAGACAGGGAAAGATCACAAAAATTAGCTTAAATAGAGAGAAAATTCTTTACAGTAAATACATAATTACCTCAGTGGTCCACAAAGAGTAAGGCCAAAAAACCACAAGAGTGAAATGATACATCCCACAACAGCATGCTTAAAAATTTTGATCCACTACAAAAGAAAGGTATTTCATTATTATTTCTCCACAGTTTCAAAATAAATGCCCCATTATTAGCATTATTAGCACAGTAGCTGTAGAAATATAAAGGAAACATACGCTCTGCAGTGTCTGCAAAATTCAGAGTATGATTATCTTCTTACCCACTTTGCCAGGCAACAAAGGGTTTTTTGGACATATTATGAAACAGAATTAATTACTTCTTTTCTACCACAGTACTAGATTCTATAGTATAATCTGAGATCTCCTTAACAAAAAAACTGGACAAAAAGGCTGAAAAAAATTAAGTCTATTTACCTGTCAAAGATGCTGTTTATTTTGTAATCTATTGCATATATCTGATAAACACATACAGAGCTAGATAAAACATTCAAGATACAGAGACTAAGACCCTAGGTCTACAAGTATTTATGCACATGTTAAATTCTTTCTTCAGGAAGCAGGTTGTAATTCAGCTATTCAATACATTATTAACTTCTAATGCAAGTTTTTGAAGGGAAGTAATTTTGGAAACACGTTAAACAAGACAAAGTGCCTATGACAAACATTACATCTAAAAAATCCCCAATTTAAAAAATTTTAGCAATAGTGAAACTGTAACTGGACAGATTCTTCTGAACAAAAATCAAAGATCCAATTTGTTCCTGTCCACACTTTAAAATTCTGCCATATGTATCTAAACACAAAAGCAGTTGACATTTGGAACACTTCTCAGGCTATCCTCCAGACTGTCTCTACTTGGCACATGCACTGTTAACACCGTGCATGAATCAAGTTTTTGCATAGTTCATACAACCAAGATAAATACAAAGCAGGTGAAGAAAATTTATTTCATACAAAATAGCAGGTCCCAACCTGGCCCTGCTCTTAACTTCTCAGGGTACTGGGAACTCAAGATGGGTTTGAAGAGCAGTTACACTAGCTCCTCAACACAACACAACACAACACACCATACAGAAACCACTCTTTTTGCTTGGGGGACAGGACTGGAGGACTTTGACATTTTGCCAGTCCAGAATTAGACCTTCCGAACTGGCGAAATCGGCTAAGTAGACTTCAGCTCTTTTTGAAAATTCAATCCTCAAAAGACATGTTTGTATGGAGCCAAGGACCAAACTTTTCACAACACTGTCAAAAGGAGCTAACAAAACCTACAAATGCTGGTTGTTTTTTACAGTGCACTAGACACAAAGTTAGTTACACACTTCTAGAAACTGCAACCACATCTTCAAGTGGATTAAACTTTGTTCCACTTTTACTCTTGGCAAAAGCCACGTTGTCAAAACTATCTACAAAGCTTATCAAATCACTATTACCTATGTCAACTCACCTGACGCTTAGTTACCACTTTTCCAGAAGAAAATGGTTTTTGAAACAAAACCATAAAAAATGCGGACCTGTTAAAAGGAGAAAGTTTTCTCTATTAGTACATAAACAGCTTTTTATTCAAGCCTGCTCTAAACAACTAGGTCTCTCCTACTAAGCTCAGTTTACAAAATAGCTTCCTCTGCATTTTTCTTAAAAACACACTGACCAGAGTCACTGGTTTTATTTTCCCTGCTGCATTACACGTCAGATACCAGTACAAAGATGATGAAAAGTGAACTTTAGTTCTTGTCAACTTTAATGCAAGTTCTCCAGAGAATGGCTAATTGAGAAGTCTACCCGTGATTTACAAAAATCAAAATAACTGACCTTAGTTTTGGGGAGAAATAATACTATGCTTTTTATTAGCAAGATACATACACCCAAAGGCTTATTCACATATGGAATGCTAAACACAGCCTTGTTAGAAATGGTAAGAAAGAAACAGCACGCATTTTCCTCAACTGGGATCAAGAGTAAATGATGGGAAAAAGAAAAAGACTATGGTGCTTCAGAATACGCATGTGAAAAGCTCAGAAATGTGAAAAATTTGAAATAAAAGGAAAAAATGAGGTTCCAAATGTACCAACTCTGCCAAGTTTATTACAGAAATGCTCTTCCACATCAGTGCCTGACAAGATCATAGAATGATTTAGGGTGGACAAGATCTTTGAGATCATCAAATTGAACCATTAACCCAGGATTGCCAAGTCCATCACGAAACCATGTCCTTAAGCACTGCATCTGCATATTTTTTGAACACCTCCAGAAATGGTGATTCTACCATCCATTGCGTCAACAGCCCTTCCGTGAAGAAATCTTTCCTAATATCCAATCTAAACCTCCCCTGGCTTAACTTGAGGCTGTTTACTCTTGTCCTGTTGCTTGTTACCTGGGAGAAGACACCTACTCCCACCTGCCCACAACCTCCTTTCAGGTAGTTGTAGAGAGAAGATTTTCTGTGGGATTTTGCCCCAACCCTCAGTTCTTTTGCTGTGATGGTACCACGACCATCTTCATCAAATAGGTAAAAAGCTTCCTTGAATTCAGCAACCTGTTCTTCAGTCAGCTGATCAGCCATTACGTGGTGGCTGCACAAACTGCATGATCATAAGCTGTGGTGGCTGTTCTAACATGGAGCAGATCCTCCTGGAAACTATGGAAAATATGCTAAGGCACATGATAAATAAGAAGGTGACTGGTGACAGCCAGCATGGCTTCACTAAGGGCAAATCATGCCTGACAAATCTGGTGGCCTTCTATGATGTGGTCACAGTCTTAACGGACAAGGGAAGAGCGACTGATGTCATCTACCTGGACTTCTGCAAAGCTTTTGACACATCCCACACGACATCCCTGTCTCTAAACTGGAGACATGGATCTGATGGATGGATGACTAGGTGGATGAGGAAGTGGCTGGATGGCTGCGCTCAAGGAGTTGTGGTCAATAACTTGATGTCCAAGTCAAGACCAGTGGTGAGTGGTGCTCCTCAGGGGTTGGCACTGTTTAACATCTTTGTCAGTGACACTGGCAGTGGGATCAGGTGCACCCTCAGCAGGTTAGCTGATCACATCAAGCTATGCAGTGAGGTTGACAGGCTGGAGGGAAAGGATGACATCCAGAGAGACCTTGACAGGTTGAGAGGCAAACCTCATGAAGTTCAACAATGCCGAGTGCAAGGTCCTGCACTTGTGTTGGGGCAATCCCAAGCACAAATACGGGCTAGGTTGGGAATGGATTGAGTGCAGCCCTGAGGAGGACAAGAAGCTCAACATGACCTGACAATGTGTGCTTGCAACCCAGAAAGCCTAGGATACCTAGGCTGCATCAAAAGAAGCATGGCCAGCAGGTCGAGGGAGGCGATTCTCTCTCTCTGCTCTGCTCTGGTGAAACCCCACCTGGAATAGTGCATCCAGCTGTGGGGCCCCCAAAATAAGGACATGAACCTGTTGGAGCAAGTCCAGAGGAAGGGCACAAGGATGATCAGAGGGCTGGAGCAGCTCTCCTATGAAAACAGGCTGAGAGTTGGGATTGCTCAGCCTGGAGAAGCAGACTCCGAGGAGACCTTGTAGCAGCTGTCCAGTTCCTGAAGTGGGCCTGCAAGAAAGCTGGAGAGGGACTTCTGACAAGGGCATGTAGCAACAGGACAAGGGGGAATGTATTTAAACCAAAAGAGGGTGGATTTAGGTTAGATATTAGGAAGACACTCCTTACTGTGAGGGTGGTGAAGCAGCCTGGGAACAGGCTGCCCAGAGAAGCTGTGGATGCCCCATCCCTGGCAGTGTTCAAGGCCAGGTTGGATGTGGGTTTGAGCCACCTGGTCTCATGGAAGGTGTCCCTGCCCACGGCAGGGTCTTGGAATGCGATGACCTTTAAGGTTCCTTCCAATCCAAACCATTCTATGATTCTATTATCAGGTAAACATGAAGCAGGATTGTGTCTGCAAAGGATGCTTCTGTGTATTTGCTGTTAGTTCCTAAACTTCAGCTCTCAATCAGGCAAAAACAGCAGTTGAAGCTCCCAAGAACTATACGAATACAAATTATAAGCAAGCAAGCTTGTCTTCTATACCCTTCTTAAGAAAATGTGGACATGTCCAAGTTTCCCACGATCAGTACTGTCGCAATACGACTAGTTTTGAAGTAGCAGAAACACTGAAGTTTCCTAATGGTAAAGAGGCCTTAAAGAAGAGACGTGGATAGACTACAGAGCTGGGCAATCACTACAGTATGAAATTTTAAAAAGAGCAAGTGCCAGATTCTCCACTTGGGATGTGGTAATCCTGGCTATACATACACACTGAGGGACAGGAGGCTGGAGAGCAGCCCCACAGAAAGAGCTGGGCGTTTGGGTTGATGGCAAGTTGAGTATGAGTCATCAGTGTGTCCTGGCAGCCAGAAGGGCCAACCATGTCCTGGGGTGCATGAAGCACAGCACGGCCAACCAGTCCAGGGAGGTGACTGTCCCACTTTACACTGCACTGCTGCAGCCCCATGTCAAGTACTGTGTGCAGTTGTTGGTGCTTCAATGCAAGGACATTAGACTGTTGACAGTGTGTTCACAGAAGGGTGACCAAGATGGTGAAAGGTCTCAAGGGCAAAACTTAGAAGTGGCTGTGGTCACCCGGCTTGCTCAGCTTGGAGAGGGCTGAAGGGTGGCCTCATCACAGCCTGCAACTTCCTCGAGGCGTGCTGCCGAGGGGGAGGTGCCGGTTTCCTTGCTGGTGACCAGTGATAGGACATAAGGAGATGGAATGAAACTGCAAGGGGAAGTTCAGACTGGACATGAGGAAAAGGTTGTTCACTGAGATGCTGGTCAGTCACTGGGACAGGCTGCCCAGGGAAATGATACTGGCACCAAGCCTGTCACAGTTCAAGGAGCATCTAGACAATGTTCTTAGCCGTACAGTTTAGTTTCAGGTAGTCCTGCAAGGAGCAGGGAGTTGGACTTGATTATCCTTATGGGTCCTTTCTAACTTATTATATAATTCTGAAATTACAGTGACTAGAGATATGGGTGAAAACTTATATGAATAGAGTATTTCCTTGATCCACTGCTATGCTTTCTCCTCTTTAATTAACTGATAATAACATAATGGACGGTATAAACTTGATGCTGACAAATAACACCGTAGACAAAGCAAGCTGTAACGGCGGTGGACAAGGCTTCACCCCCTGCACACTCACCCCAGCTGCACTATAAAAATAAACTGCACAAGGTGCACCGCTTTCAGAAGGTCGTAAGACTCGAAGAGGCCCACGGCTTTCAAAAACTTGGCGAAGCACAGCAGCACGATGTAGCGAGTCAGCCTGTAAGAGAAGAGTGCAGCCTGCACCTCCGGCCACGCAGGGCCGCCGCCCGCCCCGCCCGCGCCTCACGCCGCTGAGGCCGCCGGCTCCCACCGCCCCCGGCGGGCCGAAGGGCGACGGCCGCTGCCCCCCGGCCCAGCGGGAGAGGCGGCCACGGGTAGCGCCCGCCGAAGGGGCCCGCCTCACCCAGCGACGAACCGTTCCCTCCCCGCCGCCGTTACCGGGCGCTGGGTACATCCACAGGCCCCAGGAGGCCGCCGCCAGCCAAGGCCTGCCCGCTGTACTTCTCCTCCATGCCGGGGCGAGGGAGCGGCACGGCCCCGCACTCCTGCGGGGGAAGGGGTGCGAGCGCTCCGGCGCGGCGCGGCACGGCCCGCCTCCCCCGCAGCGAGGCAGCGCCTTCCCCGCGGCCCGGCGGCCGCCGCTGCGGGTGGGAACACGGGAGGAGGGGTGGGGGTGGGGGTGGGGGTGGGGGTGGGAGGGGAGGGGAGAAGGGCGGGGCAGGCCGCCCGCCGGCCCGCGCGCATGCGCCGGGCGAAGTGCGCAGGCGCCCCAGCGGGGGGGCAGGGGGTGGGGCCGGGCGCGCGGAAGAGGCGCGGTCGTTCCCTGCCCTCGGGGTGGGCGGGGTCGCCGGCGTCCGCTGTTTGCGCTGAGGGCGCAGCTTCGGGCCTGCGCTGCGTGTCCGCGCTGCGTGTCCGGTGGGGGCGGGGCTTCGTGCTTCTCTGCGCTCTCAGAGACTTGGTTTTCCCCCGCGTAGCGAGCAGATGCTGTTTGTACGTGGTGCTTCACGCCTCCTGGCGTTGTGCTTGGGAGGGAGGCCTGGCCGCAGGTTGACAATTGCCACACGTTTTTTTGTGGCTTGCCACGCATATGTTTGTGTTCTTTGTGACTTGCTTTCCCAACCTGTCCTTAGGTTTTCACCTTCACTTCTCCTGTGCTTTAAAGGAAACATGTTTGTCCTTAAACTGGTCTGTGATGTCTGCAGCCTGCCCGATGGCCATTCCAGTTGGTATGTGGTGCTATAAGGTATGGCTCACCAGGGCTCTGCAGGTGTGGGAGTGCCCATGCCCTGCGAATGGGGCTGCATTGTACCCCTGTCTCATATTGGAAATAAACTGCAGCTGTTCTCACTAATAAAATTATATATACCAGTAGCGCTTTGTTTCTGCAGAACATTGTGTTGCCATGGAATAGGTAGCAAGAGTTGACCATGGTGTATCATGTCACTACTTTCCATCTGAAAAAGTTGGGCAATATGTAGAGCTGTGAAACTTGTTTCCATTAGGGGAGGTGAATTGTGGAGTTGCATGGTGTTTTTGTGCAAGTCTATTTTGTAGTATTATGTGCAAAGCCTTGTTGTCCTGACCATTGTCAGGATCAAGGAACAGGAGGGCATTTCCCTGCTGACAGTTCCGAGCCTGTAAGCACTCCCACCAAAAATACATGCCGTCTTTTTCTCAGGACCATTGCTGCACACTGTTCGCAGAGTATCTCCTTTTTTTTTCCTTCCACTTAAGCTGGTGTGGTCCTAGTTTCCCTGATGAATTTCTAATATGCAGATTGTTTGGATCAGATATTTTGTTTAAGACCTGTCATCTGAAACAGAGTCTACCCCCAGCAGCCTGGTGATTTGGCAAATGAGCCAGAAAGCTTAGCAAATGTGTCTTGTGAGTTGCCTGAGCACTTTAATTACTTTGAATAACTAATTCGTGGTGCACCCACCTGTGGCAGTGTTAAGAGTCAGCCTCCCTCCCTTGATGCCCCCCCTTTTGGACAAGGCATCAACATCACCATGTATATACCCAAGCCTGATCTTGCTTGCAAAGCTATTCTATATGGCTGTTTCTTCATGTATGTGCTAGGTTGCTCAGAATATTCTGGTAACAGTCACAGCACTGGAAAGTCCCCTGCATGATGAGTTTTGGTATGTATTAGTGAACTGCCTGACACCCAGCTGGTTTCACCCCACCTCCAGTGTACCAGTAGGGTCTCTGCACAGGAATCACTTCACTCACAGGAAAAGTGGAGCAGCATCCTAGATGACAGACAAAGTGTGTAACAGTTTATGGAAATGCTACAGAAGAGCACAGGGGACTAAAATGTGCAGTTGAAACTAACGGGAAAAGTGAGGCACAAGATAGTAAATGTCAATATTGTGAATTAGCACTTTTGTTCCAGCCATGTATCAAGCTCCTTGGTTTCAGGACATACCAACACATGATTTCAGTCCTTAGTTCAGCACTGAGACAGGACAAAGAAATGAGAAATCAACATGTGAAGGGAGGTGGAGTAGGGGCGGAATAGAGCAGGGAAAAGGATAGCATCTCAGGAGAGACTGGAGAGGTGAGTAAGGGGACTGGCCTTGCCTATTTCAAGTCCCCTCCTGCAAGCATCATGTGTTGAATGAGTCCCAGCTGCATGTTGGATTTCTTTGAAGTAACGAGCTTGGGTAGGCTTGAGCTAGGAAGAGATGGAGGGATAGGAACATGGGGGAGTATGGCTGCTGGCAGATGAAAATTTCAGAATTTCAGTGTTCAGGAATCAAAGATTATTTTTTTCTTATTTGCAGATTTGCAAATTATTCCCAATGCAGGTGAAGACCTCTGAATGGTAAGCATAACCTTGTTAAGGGAAAAGCCAGCTCTGTTAATTCAGCCGCCTTGTGAAGACCCCTTAAAAGTTTAATTCATGGGTCCTGCCTCCAGTCCAAAAGCCCTCAGTTCACAGCCTCAAGTTCCCTGAAGACCATGGATCAAGCAGAAAATGGATAACATTTGTAGCCAGGAAGAAAAAGATGTTTAGTTATGTGCGGTGTGTGCTGTGTCCGGGAGATGGAGATGTTGGCAAACAGCACAAGGAGAGGACTGCAACCCAGAGGCAGGGGTGGGTGGATGGCCTGGGAGCTGAGTAGGGAGACCAAGTGCTGTGGGAGTGGGCAGAGGGTGAGAATCAACCCTCTGGGTCAGAGCCATGCAGAGAGGGAAAGAGAGAAAGGCTATAGAGGCACAGGGGAAAGCTTTCTGGGACGAAAAACTGGGAGAAAAGCAGAAAACAGAGGTGTGAGTTAAATGACAGCATTGCAAAGACAGTGGGAGGCAGGCATGGATCCTCAACGCTGTTTAAAGGGGGGAATATGTGGCATGCCAGGGCAGGCTGCTGCCTGTCAGTGTCTTGCCTGCAGCTCTGGGGTGGTGACAGCATGCATAAGCCTTGTATTGTCCCAAATGCTGCCCTGCTGATTCACCCCACTGAGCACCTCCTCAACATGTGTCTCAAGCACCTGTGCCTGGTGGCATCCTCTTGGCTGCTGGTGGTGCTGGGTGTCCTGGGCTAGGGCACCCCTGCAGGACCTGTGGCTCAAAGGAGTGCTCTGGGAGGACATGTATCCTGCCACATCAGTTGTTCTGCCTCACCTGTACATTCAGAAGCACACCTAGGACTTGAGTTTATGTGCATGTGGATCTGCCTGTGGTCTTGATGTACTGGAAATCCACCCCTGACTTGTCAGCCTTGTGCAATGGTATTTGGTTTGGCCAAGAGGTGTCTTGATATCAACATGTGAACTCTGTTATGTGTGAAAACATACCGTGTCTCCATTAGTTGTGAAAATACACATTACTAGACCCTGCCAGGGTCCGTGTGAGGGCTGTTAAAAAGTGGATGCTCATATATTCGAGCAGGGCGCCACTGCACATGTACGTGGCTACTGCCCTGCTGTAAAGATGGGGGCAGGTAGCTAAAAAGCAAAATTGTGGAAGAAAAAACACCTGGTGAATCTGGTCAGGATTATTCAAGGGAATGGTGCAAATAAATAACTATTAACTAGAGCAAAGTTGGAGTCTGCAGGAACAGCTGAAGGAGAGAGAAACTGGAGCCTCAGGAAGAATAGACCTAAACCCAGAGACTTTAGGATTGAAAGGAGAGGCCACATGCAGGAGGATATGGGGTTATTGGGTAGGGGTTGAAAAGGCTCTTATTTACACCCTGCAAAACATGCAGAAATGGTGAGAAAACCAAGGCATAAAATCATGTATAAACATTTATTGTTCTTTTAGTTCTAAATGTGTATTAAGTTTTTTGGTTTTGAGGAGCCTTGCAAAGCTTGTTTGCTGAAGTATTGCATGCTCCTGAAGACTTGAGCTGTGAAATCAGAGTATCTAAAAGGTTACAGCTCTGGGGATAAAGTGTAGCTGGAGTTGTAGCAGTGGTCCTGGGGTATCTGTGTTACCGTTCAATGAAAATGTGACATGGTAAGAAAGAGAATGAGGAAAAACCAGATGCTTAGGAAATGTACCTGTGAAACAATAAACCTGATTGTTGCTGCAACCTAGTGAGGCTAAGGGAGACTCAGAAGAGAAAGTCTGAGAGAAATTTGGGAGGATAATTTTTTTTTCATTTGTTCCACTGAATGAGAACTTGGGAAAATTGAAGCAAAAATGGACCCGTGCCTCTTTCTAAGTGACATACTTCTTTTTGCTATTCCAAGATTACACTTAACTATGGTAGATTTAAAAAAAAGCCCAGAAATCCCTTCCCCCTGAAAGCAAAAGTCCTTAAATCTGTGCTCTGCAAAGAGCTGCAGTCATTTCAAGTTTGGGCTTTTTGGTCTGTCAAGAGAGATCAAGCATTTGCCTTCTGGGTGGGAGGGAGTGAAATGCGGGTGCCACCAAATGCAGGAGTGGTTATCTGGAGTGAGCTCTGGACACGGCTCTGTGGGAAAGCACACTCAGGATGGTGGCAAATGTTCTGGTGGGGGAGCTCTGGCAGAGCCATGCTGCTGATGGGCATTTATTCCAAGTTGTGCTTTCAGAGTTTTGTTTAGAAAATATCTTAATAGCTTTGTATTTATTGAGTAATGGTGCCACAGATATCTGTTCCAGGAAAAGCTCGCTGGGATTGACTGCATAATTGGAATGGCAGAAAATGTGGTTTTTTTTCTGATTTGGCCTGAGAGGACAGTGACTTTGCTAAGACTTGGGTTATGCATTTCTTCCTTCTGATTCTAATACAAGCTGTGCGCTTTCATTTCTCAGGTAGCAAAGAACAACTGAGCAGAAACTGGAATTACTGAAAAGTGTGCAGACATCAGTGGTCCATAGATTTCAGTTCCATCATGATACTAAACTGACCCACAGCAGTTTGCAGAAAATGTCAGGACTGGTGTCTGAGGAAGTGAGGAAAGGAGGGCACCTGTCTCTGAAACAACGCTGTGACTTGGATTGCTGTGAATCTCCGTCTCTTCTTGTGCTGCTGTGGTATATCTGTGTATATCACTATGTAAACTACTGAAATTACAGTGATAAAAGAGAAAGGGAAAAAAAGCTTCTGTTGTAGAAATGCAGAGAAAATAAATGGCATAGCAAGAAAGCCTTACTGTGACTGAAAAATTACATTTGCCTGTTATAAAGCTCTAATATTAACTATTTAACAGGCATGAGAAGGGAAAAAAGGGCTTAGAGAAAATCAGGAAAGCATCTGAAAATCAGGGTCACTTTAGAGGCTTTTGTGATTTCCTGTAATGTGACATAAAACATCTGTTGTATTTTTGCTGGGAAATTTGTAGCTGAGGTGAATGTAGCAGAAAATAAAAGTTGAGAAAACATACACAGGGTTGCTGTGCTGGAATGAGAGTTGTGTTCCTTATTGAACTGGTCACAGAGGATGGTGCCTGTTCAAATTCACATAAAACAGATGCTAAAGCATGTGTTAGACTGTATTCTAACGTGTGTTGCTTACTTTACTGTTGGTTTAATTTTGCATTACCAGAAAGCTTTTGTTTAGATATAAGCAGCTTTTGTTAATCAGTCTCGTTAATGCAGGTCTCTGGCTATGGTTTTCCCTCCTGTCCTCGCTACGGGCTGTTGGCACTGAGCAGTGGTGCTTGCTGTGGCCCCAGCACCGTCTTCCTGGCATGGTTCTGGCTCTGCCATGCTTGGCACAGATGGGGTCAGTGGTGGGGATCTGGTTGGCTCCAGTCCAGAGGGCAGTCAGCCTCCTCCACCTAGCTCCGTGCTCAGTGGCGTGGCCCCGCTGAGGGCTAGTCTGCAGTCTGGCCTGGCTTTTCCCCAAGAAAAGGAAGAAACCCCAGAGATTGGTCCTCCCTTCCATGTCCCCCCTTCAGGATGTGGCCCTTTGATGTCAGCGATGCATGGAGAGAGCTGAGCATCTCCCAGGGTCATGTATGTGGTTTGCTAAAAAGTTTAGTGGAGGGACACATACAGCAAGGGCCAGCTAAGTGATGTGGTTTTGTAGGGAGCTGAGTCAGGGACTGAACCTCAGTCCTAGTCCAGCAATTTAACCACAAGGTCAGTTCCTCATTCATTTTGACTTATTTAATAATAGAACTGAAATAAATACTTGAAATCGTCTGAGGGAATTTTTTACATCTTTCTAGTCAGAATTAATTCAGTGCTATGAGTAGAGCACCTGAACCATTAGAAATGATTCACTGCTTTCCATCCTAAGGGTATAAATTAACACATGGTCTGTTTTGCTGATGCAGTGAACTCTGCTTTAGGAATCCCATGAAGCACGGGCTAATGCGAGTAGAGACAAATGCATGATGCTAACTTTCCGTCCAAAACCAGCAACTTCAGTTAGCTCTTAGTTTGCATTGTCTTCCCTTCTCTGTGACAGTTCTGAGTAACAAAGAACACATGCTACTGAGAAGCTGAACCATACAAACCTAATTCAACCACATTTTGCCTCAGATTTCCCCCTTCCCCAGCATGACTGAAGGCAGCAATTATGGAGTTGCAGTCACATGAACATTAGCAATAAAAACATTGTCCTCTTCAACCTCCTGGATGATACAGAGATAAACATATTAATGGTCAGTCTACACCAGCCCACCTATGTTTTCCAGCACTGGTAGAAAATTAAAGAGAGCTGGTAATGCAGGCAGGGCTGATGGTGGAGATATGGTGAATTCAAGGCAATAGATGGTCTAAGCCCTGTGACCTGCTTCACGGCCCTCCTTCCTCCTCCTGGTACTGCTTAATTTTAAGCCCCTGGGCATGCGTTAGAAAAAAAGTATAATAAAATGTGCTTTAAGAGCCCTATATTCGAGCTAGTTCTGGTAGACTATGCCTTGCTGTATCTGGCTTTGTGCCAGTGTAAGCTGTGTATGGCCCATGAGTAAGTGGTTGGACCTCAGGCTCTGGGCTGTGGAGGACTGCAGACGTATGGGCTTGAAACAACGTGGATTGTGGGCGAGCCCAGCCTTGGGAACAAGCCTGGCCTGATGCGTAACTCATAGTACAGGCATATTCATTTCTGTGCTGACAGAGATAAATGGGAGCTGTAGGAAAGTGATAGAAAGCAGAGTTCAGACTACTCTCTGTGGGTGATATTCCTCTTCATGTTTTATTTCCAGTTATTTTAAAATTAATCCATAAATTGGAGGCGGAATTCACATTACACATTCATCTCCTTTTCTGCAGGCCCCTGGGGGACAGCCGGTCTGCTTTATCGGGCTGCAGAGCGGAGGGTTCCTGACCATTGCTGAGCTCTTTTGTGTATGTATATGTACTGCTTGAACAGGCTGGTGTTTGCTTTTGTGTTGTCCTGGGATGTGTCAGGCTTTTTTCCCATACTGTTACTTGTTAGCATCCATACTGGTATTCCTCAGGTCTTGTTTTGACAAGATATGTAATAGGGCCTGGTCTCTGGAGAGCCAGGACTTACGCTGAGGATACATTTTTGCTCCTATTGGAACATAGGGTTGAAAAAAAAGACTTTTTTTGGTTTAAAAAACATGATTATGAAAGCAGGTAAGGTGAGGAAAAGAGGGAAGAAAAATAAAAAAGTCACTGTGAACAAAGGAACATTTTTATCGCCAAAACGATAGCTATTAATGATATGTAGGTTGTCTAGAATGACTTTCTAACTACTGAATCATTAATGAAGCCCAAATGAAACTTCCTGCTGTTGAGGCATTTAGGATGGTCTTAATCTATGTGAATGCTCTATTGTCTGGTAGTTGGGTCAAACTCATACTGAAGAATTTTCCGGAGTGGGATACCAGTCTAGGTCTCTCTCCACCTGGCTGTGTGTTTTCACACAACTCTGGGAACTAAATGCTGCTAGGACCTCTACTGCTCTGTCAGCAGCTAAGGCTGGCTGACAAGTAAAATTGTCATAGGAGGGAATGAACGCAAAGCCAATGAAATTACTTGTAGGCAATGCTTAGGAAAGCAGGCTGGTAGAAAAGCACACATCCAGCAGCACTGAACCTAGCTAGGATATTAAGCAGAGAACACACCTGGGCACAGGACTGAAGTTTTGAAATGGTTTGACCAGCTTCTGGCTCATATGACCAGGCTGTTTTGGGGGTATAGGTTTGGTTCTTGCCCCAGGAAAACTCATCTACATAACTACTCACAGCCGATTTATCCTGTGAGATCCGATGGGCTGGAGGCCAGGTGCAATGGAGGGTGGCTGGCTGGCTTAAAAGAGAGGTGTGCGGAGTTGCTGGGGGCAAAATAAGGTAGCTTGTTCTGGTGTTGTGGAAGGAAGGGAACCTAACTGGTAAATCCTTGTTGAAGAAGAAATGGAAGTGGGAAACAAAGGAAGAAATGCAGTGGATGGGATTGCAAGGAAAGAAGCAGTTGAATTAAGATGGAGGTGCTCTGATGAATTACTTCTTGCTTCTTTTTTTTTCATAATCTAGTCCTGCCTGCAGCTCTGAGCTCATGTTTTTGTACTCCCCAGCTTGCTCCATCTTCTCCCACTTGGTCTTTGTCAAGGCTGACTGTTTTCATGGCTGGCCTACAGAGTACCAGGCTCTTTGACACAGCTGGTGGCTGGGATCAAGGCTTGGCAGCCCATGCTTCCTCTTACTGCAAATCCTTTTGGCTTTTGCCACCCAGGTTTGTTCTTTCCTGACTGTTGCCTCCCTCCACCAAGCTAACGGTACAGTGAGAATTATCCCTTGTAAGCAGCAGTGTATCCCTTTTAAATGAACCAAGAGGAGCCTGTGGTGCAGAGGCTACAAACACGTCCTTTCTTACCTGACAAGTGAAAACCCTCTTCTAAAAGAGCTTTCTTGCCTTGTGTGTGGGTTCTAAAGCACTGCATCTGTGTTTCAAACAACTCTCTAAGGTTTCCTGTTTGTTTCAGGCAGTAAAAAATAGCAAGAAAGGACATGGTCAGCAAGACAATTCCCCAGACAATTGTGGAAACATGTTTAATCTTATGTTGCTGTGAGCCCATCATTTATTTTTTGAGGCCAATAGTCAGAATATTTATCACAACTGTTCTGAATTATCTCAACATGCCATGATGTCAGGCAGGGTGAGGGTCTCTCCCTTTGAAGTGGCCTTTCTTTCAGTAGGTGGATTTAGAAAATAAAAAGGGGAAAGGATTTAGTCAATGTTATTGGAACAGCCCAAGATCACTGAGCTCACTTGGAGCAGATGCCTCTGCATGAATGGTTACTTTATGTGCACTGAGAGAGAGCAGCTGATGAGTAGCCCTGTAGGATCATGGATGGTGAAGGGCAACATCCGACACTGGCATCCAAAAGTGCAGGTCCACTGAAACCAGCAAAGTGGCCTATTGTGCCAGGTCTGGATTTGATAGTAAGTGTAAAGACAGATGGGATGTGGAAGAAAGATTATCACAATTAAGGAACAAGCACTGGGCTAAGTAGTTAGTCCGTACTGGACATGATCAAGCTGCTCTCTGTTGCCTGATAAACAATTACTGGGATTATGAGCTGAGGGAGATGTCACGTCTCAGTCCTTCTAGTGCAGCCTGTTACCAAGGCTTATTTTGCTCATGTCTGTAGCAGCTGGAAGCAATTGAAATGTGCCACGACATGGAGAGCCTGAGACTTACAGCTATTAAACATAGCTATGGGGCAGGCTGGAGGAATGGTGCTAGCTCTGCCTGTGCTCAGGGCTGGTTGGACACCAAAGCAACTCAGCCTCAGCATGCTGTGGTAAGGGGCTCAGCCAGAGTGAGTGTGTGCTGTGTGCATGTAGAAGGATTATTATTCAGCTCAGCATCAGGTTAATGTAGCCTCTCACTTCCCTATATGACATGGGTCACATCCTGCCAGGTAGGCAAAGCAGTCCTGTTCCTCCCTTTGATCTACCCTGTAGACGTCTAATGTGTCTGGGGTGATGCTGGTGCAAAACTGGCTTTAGCCTGGCAGCTGCTGCAGATTCCCCCATGCAAGTGGGGATCTCAGAGGAGTGATGTGCTCTCACCAAGGATATATGCTACCCTATAGCCTCTGGAAATGCATCTGCTGGAGGAACCTGAAGCTGCAGAGGCGATGGAGCAAAGAGGGTGGCAGGGCTCAGAGCAGCATGGACATCTGAGCTGCCAGGAGAGGGAGATCTCAGCTTTCATGGCAGCCACATTGCACAAAAGTATCTGAGGAAAAGCCTGGGCTTTTATCCAGGACAGCTAACATGTCTTACAGCTTAATATCCTCTGCAGCACCAAAAGTGTAACATGCCTTTGCTTGTGTGTGCTCCTGTTGAGAATTTTGGCATCAGTACCAATAATGGCCAAGACCCATACTTTTTGCCCCTTTCCCCCCAAAAACAGGGCTGTTGTAGCCATCCAGAATGCATTTATGTCTATGTGCTTGCACCTCTCACCTGGATGTATGGGCTAATTTCAGCTAGAGATAGAATAATTTTCATGAAAAAGACAGCCTGGATGAAGAGGAGAGATGCTGTGGAGTTCTGCTCTGGGGGGCCGGCACCTGTCTATGTTTACCCTTTACTGAAGCCTATAGAAAATCTACACAAGAAAGGGATATTTTGGATGTTTCTTGTAAAAGAAAGCTTAACCTGTAGTTTGTGCTCGATTAGAAAACCCAAGCCTGAGAGAGAAAGCAGCAGGAAGCTGGACTCCAGCAGCTGAGCAGCTCCCAGTGCTCTTTAATGGGTGTGCAGACCTGAGGGTGGGTTTAGCTGGCGGCGTGTGAGCGTCCTGTCACCAAAGGAGCTGAACTACATAGAGAAGCTTGCCTCATTTGCAGCATGCAACCACCACGTCAGGGGCATGCTGTGAGCTGGGTTTAGAGGCGCTGGCCGGGGGGAGAGGACGACGGCGGTGAGCCCAAGGGATGGAGCAGGTTTTGCTGCTGAAATCACAGAAGAGCCACCCCGGTCCTGTGGGCTCATTTCCTTCTTTAGAGGCACTCCTGTAAAGTGTGACTCACTGAAGGGCATTGTCCTCTTTGCCTAAATGTTTTGACACTGTTAGTTATTACCAGGTTTTATTAGTGCTCTTTGGGGTTTCATTGGTTCGCAGAGACCAAGCCCTCAGGGCATATGACAAGGGATACCAGCTAGAAAAACAAGCAGCCTTATACTGTAAGAAGTCACATTTCTTTACTGTAAACATGTGGAAATTCTTTGCTAAGAACATGATACAGGAAAAGCAAACTGATGAAAACTAGATCAAGGAATGACTGAGCCGATACGGTTCATATGAAAACAAAAAAAAATTACTCCAACTAAAGAAAGTCAGGAGCTTTCTTAGCTTGCAATGATTGGGAAGATTTTAATTGTGAATGCAATTAGAGTTTGTGTTTTTCTTCAGGTTTACAAAATTCTAGCTAGCCTTTTTGTTTTCCTTTTTGCTACTCTTTACACTTCTTGTTTTTAGACGTTACTGCAGAAGAACCCACGTGTGATGAGAAAGATTGGTGTTACTATATTTCTGGCCAGACCAAAATTAAGAATTTTCAGAATCTTTCCTGGAAGAAAAGCATGTGATGTTGTCATTTTTCTAGATCAGGTGGTTTTGGACACTTGAAAACTATGCCTCAGGCTAATGGTTGCTCTGCAAATAAAAACTCAGGATTCCATATGCTGGAATATTGAATTACCTGTTTTGCTGAACTCTATGTTGCACATGTAACTATTTAACAGGGACTAAATTCCCAGAACAAAAT
The DNA here is from genome assembly GCF_015220075.1 of Falco rusticolus. Lineage (NCBI taxonomy): Eukaryota > Metazoa > Chordata > Aves > Falconiformes > Falconidae > Falco > Falco rusticolus. Next base: position 60,136,902 of record NC_051210.1, read on the forward strand.
TCCCATTTATATTGCAATCTCTTTGCCCCCTTGGCAGTGCAGTCAGATACTTATGATGGCATATATATGTACACGCAGCTGCACCCGCAGCTACATGCAAATGTATGCATGTGTTTTTCCCTAAAATGCATACACATTACATTGATATCCCTGGGAAGTGTTGAGTCACCATCCCTGAAGGTATTTAAAAGACACATAGATGTGGCACTTAGGGACATGGGTTAGTGGTGGACTTGGGAGCGCTGGGTTAATGGTGGGACTTGATGATCTTAAAGGTCCTTTCCAACATAAATGGTTCTGTGATGCTATATCTAGATTATTTTTTTTACAAGTGAATCCAGTCAGGAAGTGTGAAACTTTTGTTTTACATGTGTCAATTGTGGTATTCTTCTCTGGACTCTAGTGGAAGATTGGTCATGCAAAGAGTCAAGGGTCATCCGCTTGTGTGGTATCGGTACTGTTAATACAACACCCTCGTTGAAATCCTGATCATATGGAAGCGGATGGCAGTTCTGTCATTGATTCCAATGAGCATTGAATTCCATTGAGCAATGAGGATTTGGTCCAAAATTTTGCTACCTTCTTAATATTATTTTCAATTAAATTTAAATTGCCAGAGACTATAAGATAATCATTGGGGGTAAAAAAATGTAATAAAATGGTTTAATTTTTTTCTGGGTCTAGCAAACATCTGAGCTGTAGTATTTTATGTTCTTAGTTTTCATTGTAAAATAAACAATAACACTGTAATGCGAAAAGTCCTGATTTCCTGTAAATAGAGTTTAAATTGAAACACATTTTTCAATGGGAGAGATGCCCATTTAAATTATGGATGGCAATTTTGTTCCATTTTTAAGTTCTTTTCTTCTAGCTGGAGATCCTTGACTCCAAAGGCATTTATAGGTTCTTTAACAATACGTAACAACAAGAGAATTGACTCTTTCATATACATCTATAAAGATGTTAAAAGTATGTTACAGTTATAACAGAGAAGAGGAAAATCAACAAATTACAAGAAAGAGTCCCATTCACCTGCAGCTCTCCCCCAGCCCTGAAACCTGCATCTCTCTCTTCCCCATGGTGATGGCTTACTTGTGTCAGCCCATGACCAGACAGGCAGAGGATGACGTAAAATGAGATCCCCAGGAGAGCCATGACCCTCAGTGAAGGGAGGACAGGAATGTCTCCATGGCCCTGACTGCATATTAGACGTGCAGGAACCACAGTCCAGGTCCCACCTAGTTTAGAGAAGAGGGGAGGCAAAACTTAGGGGACAAGGAGATAAGATCTCTCCAATGTCCTTATGCTCTGAGGTGGCCTGGGCTGTGCAGCTGGATCACTGGGCAGGATAGCTGTGTAAGCTGATATGTCAGTGGGACCTATACATATTCAAAATCTCAAGTTTAGGTGAATAGACTTTATCTTTCCTTCCTTGTAATTAGATATTTACATATGTATGTACATATGCATATCCATATCTGTATCTATATCCATACACATATATGTATATGAGCCATGTGCTCAGGAAAAGGTAGGATTTTCTAGTTACTGATGGCGCTCTGGGGATATGTGGTGGGCAGGGGGCTGGGGAGGGCAGATAGTGAGCAGCGGTGCAGGGCAGAAGGGGCATCACAGGACTATGCCAAGCCACAGACACAATAAAATCTGACTGTGAGGTCCTGGCAATGCTGAAGTAAATGGAAAATCTCACACTGGCTCCAGAGCAAATATTTCACCCAGTATGAGCAAGATATTAAAAAGGAACTGATTAGAAGGGAGAAACCCTGGAAACCAGTGAGCATGGAAAGGAAAACAGGAAGAGTACATGACATCTTAATAAGGCTTTAGTTTAGCAGCACATTTTATTCTCTTATGGACTGATGCAGTGTAAGAGTGATTCGTCAACTCCAAATTTATCTGCTTTATTGGTTTTGTGTCACTGCCATAATTTTGTCAATTCTTCTGGGTTTTTTTATTATTTTTAACAGTGATGCCCTAAGAGGTTTCTAAAACAAGTAAACTCTTCTACATTCATTTTACTTTGCAAGTCAGGCTCCTATGTTTAAATTTGGTGTTTCAAGGTGCACTTTGAGGCTTGTTGAGGCTTTATAAATGGCCATTATGTGACAATAGGAAAGGGGGAATTTTGTCCTTGAGGCTCATTTTTGATTTTGCTCTGATTTGAGATTATTACCACAGCGTGTTGCATCAGTCATGTTGGGTATGCAGTGAATGACCTCGACTGTTAGGAGGCCATTAATCAACAAATCATCAGCAAGATAAAACTTGGTGTCTCTTCTTGTGCCTTTGGATGTGAAGGACAGTGCCTGATTATTCCCAGGCTGCTATAATCAGAGGAAGAATGCTACTGGCTTCCTTGTGAGTTGATGTGGTTTTGTTTTCCTGGTACCGTGTTTTTCTGGTGAGGATGTAAAGTCCTGACGGCTGATATCAAGGGGTTTTTGCTGGCTGCTCACCCATTGCCAAGGAAATTCAGAGACTGGAATTTCTTGATTTTGTGAACACGGACAAGCTGTTTGGGAGAGCTTGCCTGGAGCCTCAAACTGAAGGCAAGGGCTCTAGTGGCTTTGCTTGGAGTGTGGGTTTTAAAACATGAATAAGCATAAAAAACCCTTTGTAGTATGTGCTACTGCTGAAGCATTAGAGGCTTATCATATCTCCCATTCTGAAGAGGTGCAGGGGGAAAAGGGACACATGTTTTATTATCCTGGTGAAAGGGTAGATTAATATTTACAATTTGTTGTTTTCTGTTGTTGCTGGTCCAGAACACTGGCTGCTTCCATGATTCCCTTCAGTATGGGCCCAGGCTTGGTTCAGTTTTCCTGGCATATATATTTGTATTTTACCTTCAGCAGAGTTAGACCTCCAATAAGTATTGGCTTTTACAGTGTTTCTACTGCTTATGAGAATACCCTAGTTAACCTAGCAGATATGCCTGATAGAAGAGAAGGACTATCAGGAAAACCTGACTTGAACACCCTCAAAATGTGGTACCCAAGGCTGTAACATGCCTGGTAACATGCACTTACCCCTGGTATGTTTTTAAAACACTTAAGCGTCAAACTCAGCCAATGCAGCTTTGTGCAGCAATTCTTGCGTTCCTAGTTCACGCTGTCTGTAAACATCTACTCGTCCATGCGAGACTGTAAAGAGGTCCCTTCTGTCCCTCCTGATATCTCTGAATTTCATTCAGTACTATACAGTGTGGAAGTGAGCCTCAAACCCTGGATTGCCTGTGCTCATGGTGTGGTTCTTGGAGGAGCCAGATTCACTGGGTAACTGATAATCTCTACAACAGAGGGAATGCAGGGAATTTGTCCTTTGTTTCCAGCAGGGATATACCAAGAAACATGCCACGTTTTGTCTTCTAAGTACCTATATCTCTCTTTATGCAGTTAAGTGATTTGCAATGAATGATACGTATAATCCCCACTTTATCTGCTATTGTATGATGCATTGCAAATAAGTTAGCAGTTTTTAGGGCAGGAACTGTTGAATGGTTATGTGTGTGCATACACTGTGTAACAGGATGGGGCATGGTTTCTAAGTGTAGCCACAGTAGGTACACATCCTCTACACCTGGTAATGCTGGATCTCAAATCATAATATTTACTAAAGAGATACAACAGTACATCTATACTTCTGTGTGGGAGACTTCTGAAACAAAACCCACAGCACCACTAGAACAAACATACCCTATTTAAGGGCAGTAATAAATGTACTGTTTTGCATTACACTCATTAAAGCCATGACATATAGTACTCCTGCCCACTCATGTTTATGTTTGGTGATGATGAGGAAAGGGACAATTAAGGTTTCTAGTGGTGTTTGTAGAAATGAGCTGGTAATTCAGCTAAGTTACAGTTTTGCTAATGTGCTGCATGACTGGTGAAGTTCTGCTGTAAATCAGTGAATTGCATATGTCTGTGAGTGCATGCATTGAAGCAATAAAGCCTTGGGACAGTATTATTGCGTTGCCCTACAGGATGGTAAACCTACTTACTCCACTGACCAACATGGGAGCTCAAGGAAATCAGTAGTAGGCAAGAAGGCTAAGTCTTGGCCTTGCAAACACTTCTGCATGTGCTCAACTTTAAAGCTGTGTCTAGCTCTATTGGTGTTAACGGAACTCCTCAAGGGCTTAGAGATGAGTTGATTCTTAAAAGCTTGCAGGTCCGTAGGCTAATAGCATCCCAGTATTGGACCATAGGAGAACAAGGGAAAAAATGTATCACAGAATGTGCTGTATTAATTCAACAAGTGTATTTAAGTTTTAATTATTTATAATATTTCAGTGTATATTAGTAAATGTTCTGTAATGTATTGATAATAGTAATGAAGTCTGAGTAATTCAAGATCTAATTACATCATCTTGCTATTAAGTCGTGCTTAGAAGTAGAGTGGAAGCCACCAATATGAGTTCAAAGAACAAAATATGATTCAGCAAAAAAGTGCTGGTTGCACTAGATTTTTAAAACTTTCAGGAACATTGAGTAGTCAGTATCTCTGTCTTAATAGATGGGATTGTTTGGGTAAGTTGGATAATGGACTATTGGCCTACTCACAGTATATGTGGTAAGAGAAGCAGACTGTCCTGTAGTTTGTATTTAATAGGTATTCAGAACCCACCAAAAACCTCCCAAACCTCCTCCCCGTCACTTTATGCATGGTAGAGGTGTTGCTACTTTGCATGGACCGGGCTGGCAGGAACAAGACCTGGCATACACGTGGTGTTGTGGGAGTGACTGCTACAGCCATAAAGGCTGGTAGTGCTGGCACCAGCTGTGGATTGGCAGGGACATTGCTGGCAGGTCCAAAGCTTGTTCTGACTGGCCTGGTATGCTCGTGTTGGCTGAGATAGAAGAAATTTTCTACACCATAGTTGAAGTGGGGCTATATCTTGGATTGGTGCTGAAAACAATGTTGACAGTACAGGGATGTTTTCATTGTTGCTCCTCAGTGCTGACACAGAGCCAAAGCCTTTTCTGCTTCTCCCACCACCCCACCAGCGAGCAGGCTGGGGGTGCACAAGAAGCTGGGAGGGGACACAGCAGGGCAGCTGACCCCAACTGACCACAGGGCTGTGCCATACCATATGATGTCATGCTCAGCATAGAAAGCTGGGGGAAGAAGAAGGAAGGGGGGGACGTTTGGAGTGATGCTGTTTGTCTCCCCAAGTAACCGTTATGTGTGATGCAGCCCTGCTGTCCTGCAGGTGGCTGAACCCCTGCCTGCCCGTGGGAAGTGGTGAATGAATTCCTTGTTTTGCTTTGCTTGCACATGGCTTTTGCTTTACCTATCAAACTGTCTTTATATCAACGCATGAGTTTTCTCACTTTTACCCTTCCGATTCTCTCCCCCATCCTGGTGCAGGAGGAGTGAGTGAGCAGCTGTGTGGGCTTGGTTGCTGGCTGGGGTTAAACCATGACAGGGTGGTGAGTGCCATGAGGAAAAGTTCTCCACCACAGCAAGCCAATACCAGATCCCTGAGGAGGCATCTTGGCTTCCCACCGAAATACTGGGGTGGTGAAAATGGCTGTGATGGTTGATGGGCAGCTGCATCCAAGATGGCTTCCCCTGCTTGTCTTTTATCATGTACTTTGTGGTGCTCTCCTTTACCTCCTGCCTAGCACTCTTATGGAGAGATCACCAACACATACCCCTTATAAACGGATTGATAGCCCATAAAGGACAGTCCTTAGGAAGATAAGACCTCCTTAGCTCATTGGCAATAATTTTGTGATATTACTGATTAACGATTCAATTTCAGCCATTTTAGTGCTCAGCAGTCTTCATTTGTTAGGGTTCATTATGGGAGTCATGCCTTGCCTGAATCTGAGTTATTTTGACCAACAAATGTGAATTAAAATCAATAGAAATGTCATTAGCGTCCCAGTGCTGTGAAAGATAATATGACCATTTCTCATGCATTCAGTTTATTAAAATTTGCTAAAGTGTGAAATATGTATGACAAGTAATGATGTTTTAATCTTTTGCCAAGGTAACAATTGAAAGCTGATTGATTCCATTCAGTAATTATAAAATCAAATGATGGAAGATTGTAATCAAGAAAGATTCTGTCTTATACTTTGTCACGCCTCCATGTAAGATAAAATTCTCATTTGTAACATCCCTTTTATCTGAAAAGAAATCAAAGTCCTGTTTGCCCCAGTTTAAATCTCATGGCTAGTTAGATAATAAACTTTTTTTTTTTTTACTCTGATGAGAAGATAAAAGCAGCCTACACCCACCAAGGGGTTATATCCTCATGTGTGGCATGGTATGTTAAAAGCTCTTTCTCCATTTCCAGGTATCCTTACACAGGGCAGGGCTGAGAGGATGACTGTGTTGTGTTGCTGGGGTGCTGGAAGTTACTTCAGTCTTTGTGAGAAAGCTGAACACCCAGTCCTTCCTCCTTCCCCTTCAAAATAATGTCAGCTTCTAAGCCAAACCATGGAAGTGTCCTCAGAGCCTGATGGGCTCCATGAGCGATGCCTGGAGCCAGGCAGGGTGTGTTGCCCTTCCAGAAACCGACCCACCAGCTGCTCAGCACCTCAGCACTTGCTGGTGTGGCACCCCAAAGACATGAGCTCTGAATGAGCTGGTCAATAGGCTGAACCTCCAAAACAAAAAAACATGAGTGTTTTGCTTGACGTTACCCAAAAGAGATGAAACTCTGCTCCCAGCTGGCATTTCACTGTGACAGCAAGGTCCAGTAAGACGACAGACATTTGGGAGACCTAGCTTTGTTTCTGCGTCTGCCATTCATTTTCTGCATGGCCTTGGGCAGGTCCTTTCCCTTCTCTGTGCCTCCCCTTACCCACACATCCCTCTTCTGAACTGTGCAATGGCAGTAGGGATGACTTGCTGCGGTGCCATGACTGGCTGAGCCTACATAAGTAAATAAACAGTAAAGGCAGAATGGAGTAAATTGTTTTAAGAAGATTCTGCTTGGAAAGATCTCGGATTAGCTAGAGACAGAAAAAATTGTGGTATGTTGAGGTTTCTCCGCTTCTGCTCTCTGCTTACCTTTGGAGGAGAGGGTAGTCTCACCATCTGGGGAACACAAACAGTAGTAGGTGTTGGGTCCCAACCTACCAATGCAACTAGAGGATTAATTATGAATGGTCTGGAACCCAAGCAGGGAGTCAAAGTAAACCCAGCTTTTCTCTTCACTCACTTCAGTCAGTAAGAGTCTGTGGACCAGACAGCTACTCAGAGATGTCCTGGAGCAGAAAGCAGTTTCCTTTCTGCTTGTTTTTGACATCCAGACTGGGATCATACTCAGCTATTTGTAAGTGTAGAAGCACATCTCTGTGAAACACTGACATTTTAGGGCAGGCTGAGTGCTCTGCAAAGAAATCCCCGATGCAGTGTGGTTGGTGGGTGGCCTCAGACAAATTTTAATGGGTGTTGGAATAGGGCCCAAGCATATCCCAAAGAACAGGACAAGGAAGCTTTGGTTTCACCAAATCCCCAAGCATGTGCTTAGCCATTGAAATTAATGAGAATTAAGCATGTACTTGAGTCTTCTGCTGACCTGTAGTTTAATTACTGAGTAACAAATCCTGACCTCCGCATAAAACAAGGATATGTCTTTTACATGCCCAAGGGGGACACGCCATTTAAAACAGCAGATTTCTTTGACTTTCTAGCAACATAGCAAAAGCAGAATTTGGCCTTGTGCTCCTTGGAAGAAGGGAATTTCAAATTTTTATCAGCTGCAACTTTTCACTGCAACATTTTGCATGATGCAGGTTAATGGCTGTCTGCTAGAAAAGAGGACTTCTCTGTTTCAGTTGTCTAACAGGATTTTTGGCATCCTGCTCATTAGAAGGGTTATTTTCTTTAACCATATTGCTGTAGGGATGCATCTTTTGAGTATCCTGCTGCATTATTTTGACACAATCTTCATATCTTTTCAGCTTATCGTTTCTGGATTTTTTTTCCTCCCAATAAGATGCAATGTTGCTGGGTGTGCATTTTGTAACAAACCTTGATGGATGGTCAGGAAAAAATAGCTAATATGTCAGATGTCTTGATAATTTCAGGGTCAAAACAGATTTTAAGCATTGATCTTCTTGCACTTCCTGATGAATCTGTTTGACCAAGCAGCTGGTGTGTGAGATTTAGCCGGCAGCACACAGAAAACATTAGGAAAACAAAGGGAGTGTGAGATTAAACTGAAAAGAGGCAAGAACAGCATTTCCTCACCGTTCTGCATGAAGGCAGAAGATGCTCCGAGAGGATACAAGCTCAGTGTTCTTATTGGACCTATGGCCTCTTTCCCCCATCAGATTATTCAAAGGTAAATTTGCTTTTCACTCTCTCAGACAGACCATTTCCCCTCACTGGTATACTTATTTATTAGTAACGTTATTTGTAAAATGCTAACTTCATTGCCTGCACTGTTACGATGTTATCTCTGTGTGCTTCTGTGAGAATGTAACAATGTCATGAAGAAAAATGATGTAAAAATGATGTGGGTACATAAAATGGGATTGACAAAATATAATAAATCACTGCTGGGCTGAAGAACAGAGCTGCATGTGTAATGAAATACTTCAGCATTACATCATCGTTTATGTAACATCTGGCAGAGCCTTGTATTTCAGTGCTGCTTTGAATCAGGATAATTTTTTCTCTCTGAGAAAAGTGAAAAACAAGCCATTAGGTTTTGCACATAGATAAATGGAAAAAAAAAAAAAAAAAAGAAACCCTTGAAATATTTGCTTGAGGTTCCCCGAGAAGTTCTGCCACCCCCATCTTGATGCAAATAATATGATGTCTGAGATGCCTGTGAAATAGTTAACATCCAAGCAGGATTTTTTCAGTTTTGTAAGAGAATCTCATCTTTAATGTGATGGGGATTTTTTGAGGTTGCACAGTTAATTTCCCCAAATAAGAGTTTTTCTAATTTGCATCATTACCCATACCCTGGGGTCAGACTTCTAGCAAAAAAACCAGGTGTGAATTATATGTACTTGAGTGTTTTCCGCAGGGATTTTTTTTTTTTTTTTCACTGCAAAGAAGAATTGAATTATCTTTCTGCTCTTATAGGCTCCTGGTCCTCCTTCACACAGACATGTGGGTGATCCTTCAGTGTGTTCTTCTCCTCATCCCTGGGGTGAATTGCTGTGCTCAGTTTCACCTGGGGTGCCAGGCAGGACAACACGATGCACTGATGTGAATGTTAGTTGAAATGTATTTAATCAGCTGTTCCAGTAAATTAAGTCAGAAATAGAAGTGTCTACTACAAAAATTTATGGATGACACCCTGACCTGGCTGAATTCAGCAGAAGTTTTGCTATCAGTTTTGAGGGGACTTGGATTTTGCCTTGCACCTCTTGCCTCTGAAGCCTCTGGGAGGTCCTGGTGTGGTGGCTGTGGTGCTGTGTGTGGTGCTGCTGGGACACAGGCTGCCAGCCCTCCCAGCAGCGGTGACGCTCTCCTTCCCCAAATTTTTGGTGGGTGGCAGCTGCCTGGGATGGGGGAACAAGGCATTGGCAAGAACTTGCTCTATCTAAAGATGGGCTTTTTGCTTTCTTTTTTCAATACCCTACAATTCAAGGAGGAAGCAGGACAGGTTGTTGAAGAGAAATAGTTTTTTGTTTAGCTCCTTTTAAGTTACTCAAATATCATGCGGATAAGCCACTGTTACTGTAATTGCCTTTCTCCCAGGGATTGTCATATGGTATATTTATCGAGCAGTGTAGGTCTGCCTGATACATACATGAAGCTAGTTGCTACAGCCATTTTACTCCCCCTCCATATTTTCCCAAGGTTGGTACAGAATGGTCGGTTGTGGTACTCTCTTGGGTGCGATATCCAATTTTGTTTTTTTGTGATGGAAATGGCAAGGGGGAGCAGAGCAGTCCAGCTACAACTTACTGCTCTAGAACACCGATGTGGTGCAGCCTTCTGGCGTGCTTTTCTCCTGTCTGAGCATTGTTAAGAGTTACTGAAGAGTTTGTTTGCTTTGGTTTTTTAAACGAGTGGTGACTTTAATTGATTTTCATTTGGAGGAGAGAGATGCTGTAGAGCATGAATGTTGCTGCAAGCAGGACAGTATAAAATTAGTAAAGGCAAAAAAGGGAGGCAATGGCTATGTGATTGAAGTGTAAGATTTGGAGTCAGGATGCCTTATTCCTGTTTCTGATTTTCCTGCAGGTGACCTTAGGAAAAGAAATCACTATCAGGGCTGAAAGCTGGCCATGCACAGAGCCACAATGACTATTACTAGCAGCAGAGGCAGCAGTGGGACATTTTAGGATGAAAACCTCTCTTTCCAGCACCTGAGGTTTTTGGATGAACATATTTTTCCCTTTCTCACAGGAGTGTCATGGCAATGAACAGCTGACCTAGGGATTTCTAAAGGGAGGGAGAAACATTTTTACATCCATCAAGAGGGATGTCCATGACATTTTTGATTGTGGATGTTGCAGGAGTGGAAGCAGATTGTTGCATCAGGGTGGTACTGGGCAGGAGTAGAGTGGGGTTTGAGGACAAGTGCTGGTAGAGGCTAAGCTCATCTTGGGGTGAAAACGGAGTTATGATGATGCCATCTCAAGCAACACCCTCTTCTGTGATGGAAAATGAATTTCCATCGCTTGAGTGACAGGCCTTTGCAGTGAGGTAGCAGTAGATAATGCCTCTCCATGGAGATTTCTGCATGACATCAAGTGAGACCTCCAGCGAGCTTTGCTGTTCCTGTGCATTTACAGCTTGTAACTGTGCTCCTCTTACTATGTTACAGCCACAATTTAAACAGGGTAAAGAAAGACTAATTACGTAATGCTAATAAGGTTATTTCAGTCCCCTGGGAAGGATCACAAAAATATGAGCTGACAGTGCAAGAATTTCTATGAGCATCAGTGAGAGTTGGCTCTCAGGGAGAAAAGAATTCTTATTTGATAAAACATTGGCTGAATAGCAGGTGAGATTTTTTCGATCTCTGGTTGCTTCACTTCCCACAGCCCTGTCTGTGGGGAAACCTGGGTCCTCTCCTGGGCTGAGATGCTGTAGCAGTTCAGGATCTCTGCATTTTAACCAGTGAAGTCTAAGGAAAGGCATGCAGCTTGCTTTCTCTTCCATGCATAAACCCATGCCTGCACTGGTTTGGTAGCCAGGAACTCTGGCCCTTAGCTTCATCCCTATCCTTATGGGATCAGAGCCCTGGTATTAGGGCATGCTTCCTTGTCAAGGACTGAGCTATACGTTAGTAAAAGAGAATGAAAAGACACTCTCCTTGCTGTTCTTTATTTTGCCTTTGGCAAAGACATGCTGGTGAAGAGCTGTTGCTGTTTTCTACTTTCTCAGAATAATTTCCCCTGCCTTCCTGAAAAACCAGGGTGGGATCATGCTCTTCCGGATGGATTGCCATAACCACTTCTATTTCATCATGGTGAAAGAGATGATGCTGTTTGGCATCACTGATCTAACATAAATGCCTGAACAATATGTGGGCACTAGTTTTACATGGTCACAGACCACATCTCATTCAGTGTATGGCAAGGCTCTCAGGCTGTCTGTTACTGTGCCAAGAAGGAAAGAGCATTTCACTCTTTAACAGATCAGTAACATTCTCAAGATTTAGTCAAGCGCTAGGGCAGGTGCTAGTATGTACCACTGGGACAAGAAATGAGTATGCTCAGTCTACCAAGATGGTAGCATTTCTGGAGAAGTGAAAGCTGTCACTCACCAAGGGAGAGTGCTGAAACAGGCCAAGGAGCAGTGATACCTGGGTAGACAGAAGTGTGTGAGACACCTTGCTTCTGCTACTGGTCCAGGGATGAGGGCCATTCCCCCACAGTTACCAAGGTCCTGTGGCTTTGCAGCGAGGGTAAGATGCCTTTGTGATTTCACTCTGTGCAGGAGGAGATAAAGCGTGGGTTTTTCCATTTCTATCAGCCTCTGTCTGTAACAAGCTTTGCAACTGTGCCGCCTGTTGAGATTTAAGACTACCTTACTCACAGACTCAAATTAAGGGCGAGTTGAGGCAAGGATCCAGGTGCCTCTGGGCTGGCAACCCTTAAAATGTATCCCTCTCCCCACAGCCAGTGCCCAGTGCATGGCTTGAAGTCCACCTCATCTGCACCAGCACCTACGCTGAGCACAGGCAGCTGTCACCATCACTGCCACTGCCGTCCACCCAGACGAAGGGCTGCAAGTAACTGGCATGGCCACGCCAGCCTGTGGGCAGAGGGACAGCAGCCAACCAGCCTTTGGCCATTGCTCAGCAATCAAAGCTTTGAGTAATCTTAATGAGTTAATTCACCACCTAGCAAATGTTTCCCTGCTGGCATAACAGATGAAGGAGCAGTAATGGTTACAGGGAAAGAATTTAATGGGGATGCGTAACAGTGTCATTTCAGATTTGTTTCTTTTTACTTCTTGACAGCTGTTTAGCATTACACAGACGTACGTATTGATATTTTTTGCCATCATTTCTACAGCATGAAGCTGCACTTATTTCCCAGATCTTCTATTTAATTCAGTGAAGCAATATTCAATTACCTATTTAAGCAGGAGGTTAGGGAAAAAACAAGGCTGGGCTGGAAGAAGAATTGATTGGTAATATCACAGCTGTCTGTGGAAAGGTGCCTCCAGCAGGCTCTGCTCCCTGTCTCTCTTCCTCCTGATTTTGGGGAGCTGTGGGGATGGAAGAAAGCAGAAGGGAGGCAAATCCTTCATCTCCTACCCTGGCCTCTGCCCAGGCTCCCTGTTCCCACCTGGCTGATGTCGTTTGGCAGGACTCCTCTGGCAGGAGAAATATTAAAGTGAATAGCTACCACTGTCAGTTGGTAGGCTGAAGATTGCCACTAGCACATAGTGTCAGGTCTGTGCAAAATATTAAAGAATTTCTGCTGCCTGAGGTTGTTTCTGCCTTGTTTCTTCCCTGTGCTGGTTATTCACGGTGAGCCCTACTAAAGCTATTGGCCTACTCCTTATTGTTCTTCCATTGTGTTTTGTTTGCTTTGAGCTGGTTACGTTCCGCTAATGTATGCCAAATTATTCCCAATTTATTGCAGATGAGGTCAGAATCAGAACCATTATTTGAAAACAGTAAGTTTGGGATATATAGTTCGGGTGTTTTTTCCCTTTATTCTCTGCTATTTGTTTGATGGTTTGCTTCCAATGTTCCTTCCCGCTGATTTCCAATAGAGGTTTCTTGCTTTATAAACAACTGGATTGATTTCCAATATGGACTTTTATTTCCTTGAGAAGAGATCTCCTCAGGGGAAATCGGCAGTTCTCTCTGTATATATTTTCTTATTTCCATTTACTTGGAGGGGTTTGGAGCCCAGACACAAGATTTACGTCAACAAATCCCTCTCCCTGTTATCCAATTTAGTTGTTTTAACATAATACAGTCATTTTCTAAATCAAACTGATGGAGCGCTTCCTAAAGGCATTACACCAACTGTATATCTGGAATCATATTTGCCTTCTTTTATTGCATTAGCACCAGGCTTGAACTTTTCAAATTTACATTGTGCTTTGCAGAAGTTCTCAGGATATTTGAAGCAGTTTATAGCTGGAATCTGGTGTGTCTTAAGCAGAGACTGGAGAGTGAATTATAGAGCAAAGCTTGCATGGAGACAAGATTTTAGTCTCATGGAACAAGTAGACCCCAGAATGAAAAAGCAAGAGAAATACTGCATTTGCTACGGGGTTTTGAAGGCACTGCAGGGTGGGTGTGGTGTTACACACTGATTCTGGGTGTCTCACCAGACTCTTTGAAATGTTTTATTTCTTCTCTTTGAAGAACGTGCTGAGGAAGGGTCTGACATACAGCAAAGGTGTATGAGCAGAGAGTGCCCGGGGGAATGCACTTAACACCTGGGATGTAATCCCGTGATGCTTCTGTGCTGGCTTTTGGCAAATATGTCTCTTGTTATTTGAACATTGTCTTTTTTTCGCCATATGGGCTGCCACCATCAGGCATCCTTCTCAAGATACGCTTGTAATACTAATGAGGGGAATTTTCAAAGACACAAATGAGACCCTTGTGCTCATTTGTGCTCCTGAATATCTCCTCCTTGTTCTTGCATGGTTATTTCAGTAATAACTCTTGGTTACCCGAAGCAGTGGGTAGTTTGGAACAAGCTGGATAAAGCAAGCTGTACAGAAGATAGGCCCCAAAAGACACAGTGAAAGTGTGAGGAGAAAAAGAAAGCTCAGATGACGCTGGTTCATGCAAAGAACTGAGTTCCATGGGCTGTGGGGTGGAGAGGCGTGTTGGTACAGCAACTCTTGCTTTGTACAGGACCGCAGTGCCTCTGGTCATAGGTGAGTTTGTGGAAACCCTCCCAGTTTCTTGGCACTTGGGACATAGTTAAACCACAGCCCAACTGATTCCTTGCATGTCGCTGAGACCTGACTGTCACTTAAATGATGAAAATCTAGATTTGCCCATAACTGGATGCCTCAGGGCACTGTTAAAAGGTTGTGAAGTATGTGATTCCAGTGGTGTCATTTGGTACCTCTTCCCACCTTCCACAGCAGAGACCAATATTTTGTAAGTTGCATCCCCTTCACATGTGCTGGCAGACAAACAGGTGCAAAGGAGGTTGCTGGGGCACATTATGAGGTCCAAGAAATCACCTTGCAGAAGAGGAGTAAGTCAGCAGTGGAGGAGTGAGGGGTACTTGCAATTGCAATTCCTCTACAATGAGTCTGGCCCACTCCAAAAGCATTCATTTCTACTCCCCATCCTTATTTGAAATGTCCGACCAGCTATTGCACCATAGCTTAATATCTAAAAAATTAGTGTCAGATTAATGAATAATGAATTGGCATAAGACATCTGACAGCTGGAGAGCATTCTCTGTTTTATGTGCAACCTTACATTTAATAAATAAAATAATAGTAATAAAATCCATTTTGAGGTCTGTACTACAATTCTTGGAACAAGATTACTTTTAAAAAAAGGAAGTTCACTACGTGCAAATGGCACTTAGATGAACATCTGGGCATTGCAATGTAGACATGTAAGAAGAGGCTTTTGTTATTTTTCCTGCAGGGCAATTCTGCCAGATGTGGCAGGCATTCCTGGGAGATACAAAGTAGCCTTGTGTCCACTTGAAGGATCAATGAAACCTGTGTGCTGGCCTGTGGCCAGGATTTTTGGCAATCAGGGGATAATTTCTGATGGTTTGGTGACCCCTTCAATCCACTGAAGGGGAAGATGTGCTCTGTGGAGGATGATCAGGAAGGGCACCCACCCTGGGTCGTGTTGGCAGTAGATGTTCCTGACATGGGTGGTTTGGGGTCCAGTTATACTTTTGGTCCTTTTGCTCTGCCCTCTCTACAGCTGGACTTGGCTTCTCTCTCTGGAGTGAGGACTGGGCATCCTGTACTCTCCCTGCAAAAAGAAGTGAACTGCTGCTAGATTTGTACCCTACACTACATTGCACTACATTTTTCCATAAAGCAAGAAGTCTGTGGCGTGGCAGAGGTGTGTGGTCTGACAGAAGCAGTTCCCACTGACAGCGCACTAACCCGGGCCCCACTGATGGCTGCAACACCCTCTCTGAGATGTTAATGGTTATTAAGAGTCTTTAAAACATCCTCTTAATGCTTTCCATTGACTGCCCACATAAGCAATTTTACTTACAGCCCAGTTTTTCCTTTACTATCGATCATATTAGGAAAGAGATGAAAAATATGAAACCAGCATCGCAGAGAATAGGTCAGTTTATTAAGGCTCCCTCTCCAAATCGGCGGTTCTATAATTCAATAGTTGAACATAAAATGCTGATCTTAGTGAGAAAAAGCCTTCACGCAGTTTGTTCCCTCTGCTTTTTATTGTTGGCCTTTGCAAGGGAACCATGAAGCTGAAGTACACTTGACCTCTTGCCAAATGATTGGTAGCGTATTTTTACCTCAGCTAATCACATCTTGTCACCATTTCAAACTGCAACAAGTTATCATTAGATCCCAAAATATATTTCTCCTTACTATATGTCATCAATGTAGTATTTCTCTGTGCGTGGTCAAGGAACTTTTAGATCAATACCCTAACATGTGGTGCTTGGGGTTCAGGCAGCGTAAGTATTGAAGGAGCTCACAGGACCTTCAAGTTATGAATCTCTCCTGCCTCATGGGCAGGTGTGCTGATCTCTCCTTTGTGTGGCCAGTGACCAAAAATAAGAGGACATGTACCATGGCATGGCGCTTACAGCCATCGGTGGTGGTGGAGGAAAGACTGCTGAGGCCTATTTTATTTTAAATATTCTTGATGGAGAAAGATGATAGAAATCCCCTGAAGCACAGTATCCCTCACCTCTGCTTTTCAGTTTCTCTTGGGTTGTAGGTCATGGATAACAGAATGGTCAGGACTGATGGCAGAATCCCAGGGAAGGTCATGATAAAACTGCATAGGGAAGGAAGGATTGTCTTCCTGCCCTGGGAGTATGATCCTTTTTGCTTGCAGAAGGACACTGCACTGATTGCCTTCCAGCCACCCACCACTGCCAGCCCACACCTAATTGGCTCTATGTTCTCCCCTGGGTTTATTTCAACCCTAAAAGCATTTTCAAAGGTGTTAGTGTTGTCCTACCACGATTGGTACATCAGTACATCTGCTGTAGTAGGACCGAATGCAGAGATGGGGGAGAGCAGTGTTCATACCCAACACTTGGGTGACAGCCAGTGTGGCACAAATTGCAGGCCAGATTTGTGCCTTGTATGAAAACTTGGCGTTCATCATATATGCAATGCACGTGGATAATCAGTGTGGACAGGGCATGGGGAGCAAGTCCTTTATTTCTCTGCTCCCCAGCCTGAACTCTCACAGCATCTTCCTTTGACTTACATTGTAATGTCACCTCTCATAATGGTGGGTTTTAACTCAATAGTTAAATCCGCCCCAGGAAATCAACAGCAAACTGTCCTAACTTGATTTTCCTAACCTGGGGACCTCATTCACCACTGTCTTCCCAGCACACAGATTTTCAGATGTCCTTGTTCCTTTAATGCAGTTATGAAAGGATGCTGTTTTGTATAACCTTACAGATCTGCTGACAGGGTGGAGAAGAATCCCAACACAAGCCAGATTTTGTCATTTCTTCTCCAACCAGAAATTAATTCACCAGCAGAGGGCTCTCTCACGATTGGTTTCTTTTTCTTTTCCCTTTGCCAAGGTTATCAGGAGTTTTTAGAAAAGGGATAGAGAAGGCACGAAGCTGTCTGTGTTTCCAGCATTTAGGGCAGAGGTAGGCTTGAGGTGGGCTTTGGCTCTCTCTGCGTGCACCAGGGATCTTGTTTCTCCATGTGGAGCAGCTTGGGGAGATGTGGGTCAGCACCCAGCCATGGGACCCATGCTCTCCTGGTGCTTCATATGCCAGGGACAAGGTGGCTTATGAGATTGCTGCTGGGATAGAGGGCAGGATTTTGGAAAACACATTGTGAAAAGAATCTTTCCAAACCTGACCTGGGCTCCAGCCAGCATCCTGGGGAGGGGACTGCGAAGCACAGGTTCCATGGACAGTCAGGGGAGGGTGACAGAGAGGGGCAGCTGCTGCCAGCGGCTCATCCACCAGAACCAAGTGACCCAGTGAGCAGCAAGGGATGCCTTAGGGTTGGTGGGAGCAGGGATGTCCCCTGAGGCCTACTGGGAAGGTGCCCTGATCCCACTCTGGGGGCTGTTCCCCCTTCACAGCAGGCAGGGCACTGAGGCTGGCAAGGCATCTCCTCTCTCTTCACCATTCTAAGCCCTTTGATGGGAGCAACATTCAGTACCTTTCAGCCCTTTGCTAGATACTTCGATGCAGTACCTTCACTGTCACAGTAGATAGTAGTGCTAACGCACAGGAAATAACTACACACCTTTGCAGAGGATGGTTACGTTGTGACAAGCTTTTATTACTGCAATGGTTATATTTTTGCCCCTTGCTGATGTGGTGGGAAGGCTATGTCCCTTGCCTTCCCTACTCCTGATGCCTCTTCATGCTCTTGGTTGTGCTGCTGAGATATACTGTTTATGGTACATAAAGCTCTGCAAGTGATTTTGCTGTAATGCTATCTGTAAAAATCCCATGAGGTAACGGCCACTTTGATACAGGTGTCCTTTTGTAACGTAAACATTTCTATTTGCTAATGATGTATATAATGAAAGAAATGTGTACATACAGGCACACATTGATGAAAGTGATTCCGAACTATTACGGGGTTAAAAATCTTTGTGAATATATATGAATATATTTGAAAATAAGCTGTATGAACTCTCCATATGAACATCTGTTTTATGTCTTACAAAATGCAGTGATTCTTCCAGTGGTAGAAGGTGGGATATTTATTATTTCAACTGAATTCTTAAAAATATAGGACAGAAATAAAATCAAGAACAAAAGTAGTGTTTCAGAGGGTTTGCACAGATCACGATGCTTATTGTTTTTTATCTTCATAGTGTAGATGGTCTTCCACTTCTGTCCTCTTTATCCTTTTAGTACATGTAGAACTATACCCTGAGTAAAGCCAAACAACAGGGAATTAATTTATCAATTGAACTGGTATTTCAGGAAAAAAATCCTTGCTTTGTTGTTTTTATTTATGAAACGTAAAAAGCAATGAGATTCACTTAATTTTTTCATGACATTAAAACTTGCCCTAGTAATCTCAGAGCCTGTCTTGCAACCTTGGCTGTATAAGCACATGTAAAAGCTCTGTCGGGATATAACTAGGCCTAAATGCTCTGAACTTTTGGAGGTGGCAGTTAGTCCTGGACCAGCCGTTGGCTGAACTGTGAGGCTCTAGGGGCCTTACTGGCCTTCAGCGCTGGTGCAGGTAAGAAGCCCTGTACTCTCTGGGTTATTTTGTTCTCTGAACATCCCTGTGAGGTAGTGGCTCTGTTTGTGTAGGTGGAGGATGAGTCACAGAACAGGCTGAGAGGAGTTCATCTTCAGGAAATTTGTGGCTGAGCTGAACTCATCTCTCTAAGGCCCCAAAGCAGTCTTGAAACCACGAGGCTGTCCTGAACATCTGCATGGTGCCAAACCCTTGATTATTAAAAGCCTACAACCTATATAATCACCACTGTTGCTTGGAAGCACTGTATTTCCATGGGCAATATGATCAAAATAAAGTCCCTTCATGGCTGCTTGGTGCTTCCCAGCATTTTGTGTGCACGTCACACCAGAAGTGGTGAGTTCCTGTGATGGAAAGGCACTTCCCTCCCATGAGGGAAGGGGACTCCTGGGGTGACAGCTCTGGGCAAACAAATGCCCACCACCTTTGCTACAGCCTGGTGGTGTCCACTTCAGCAGGACAATTGCATCTTATCTGGGGTGAAGTTTGCAGCCTTTGATGGCTTGAAAAAATGCAGCACTGGAGCACAAGTGTTGCTATATGGCAGCCGCAGCTGAGCCAGCAGTGCTTGGGCTGAGCCTGCCCTTAGTGGACAGATGCGTGCCGGGTGTGGGGAGCTCGGTACGGATGCCTGCCGGGCATGGGGAGCTCGGTACGGATGCCTGCTGGGCATGGGGAGCTCGGTACGGATGCCTGCCGGGCATGGGGAGCTCGGTACGGATGCCTGCCGGGCATGGGGAGCTCGGTACGGATGCCTGCCGGGCATGGGGAGCTCGGTACGGATGCCTGCTGGGCATGGGGAGCTCGGTATGGATGCCTGCCGGGCATGGGGAGCTCGGTATGGATGCCTGCTGGGCATGGGGAGCTCGGTACGGATGCCTGCCGGGCATGGGGAGCTCGGTACGGATGCCTGCCGGGCATGGGGAGCTCGGTATGGATGCCTGCTGGGCGTGGGGAGCTTGGTCGGGGCTGGGTGCAGCCACAGCTCAACCCAGCGAGACAGCTCCTCTTTCCAGTGCCATCAAAGACCCAATACTAGTGCTCAGTGTGTGTCCCATATGGGTATTTGCTAAACAACAGACTCTGCCTTTTATCATGTTGGCTGTTTTGTTCAGTTTTGTTTGGGTGGCTGACACACATGTTATTGTACAGAGCCTAGGTCAATGGTGATAAACCCATTACCTGTCCTCTTGGGATATTTCCTGCTCTCTGCTTTCTCCAAAAGATCTGGGTCTCTCCATTTCTCTTTCTCCTAGTGTACACCAAGATTTTTAACGAAAGTATAGATCTGTTTTTTCCCCCTAAACTGCAAATTGTAGTTCAAGAGTAAAAGAAAACTACCATGAGAAGAACAGTCCTTTAAATATTTTCCTTTAGCTAACTATAGCAAATCCTGCATATACTGTATATGTATTTAGTACTTATATATAGTAGTGTCAAGGGAGAGAGGGCAAGTGCTGCTCAGACAAACCCCCTTTTCCCCATATCCCTTCCCCCGGGGACTGTATGGCAAACTACACCCTGCAGCATTAACTGCACCGTCAGCTCCTGCTCCTACCCCTGTCCTGCTGGCAGCTGTGCCCCTGCTGTATCATGCACATCTGTCTTCACAAGCACAAGCTTGGGGTGCAAATGACCATGGGGTGAAATCAGCTGGGCAGAGCCCTTGTGTGGTCTGCGGCATCACTCACCGGCCACCGTGGGCACACCAGGCAGGCTGCGGAGCAGCAGTCATAGGGAGTGAGGTAACTACAGGGCATGGGAAGTTGAGAACGATGTGATTAATTACTTCGGCTACTTAGCAGCTAAATGTTATGATGATTATTAAATAATGTTGGAAATTGGGCCCTGGTGATTTGGCTGCTGGATGTTCAGCTTGCCTGGGCTGGTGTAGCTGTACGTAAGCCGAGAGGGCGCACTAATTTTATACTAGCCCCAGATCAGCTACAAATCTTGTGTGGAAAATAAAGGGATGAGATGTTGTGTTTGTGTGGACATGTGATTTTAAGAATGAATGACAGGTGTCAGGCCAGAAACCAGCCCAGATCTTGGAGATGGCAATGCCAACACCCAGTCCCTTAGAACAAAATGTGGAATCAGTACATATAAGCAGATGAAGTTGGCATCTTTGAATGAATGGAGTGTAGATGTCAGCCTCATCTTGCTCAGGCACATGTAGTCCATGTTCTGTAGTGGTTTTATAAGTGACTGTCAGCTGTTGTGCACACTGCTACCACCGATGGAGAAAGATCAAGTCCAATCAAGTGGTACTCACCTTAACCAAACAGAAACAAATGAAGACCAAGTCAAAGTATGCACAGCATTTTTGGAGAGGTCACTGGATTAAAGTTGATCCTGGTTAGAGTGTCTCCATAAATCTGCAGCTGCACTTTAACAGGCCTGTTGGGGAACAGGATGTGTGCTTTGGATGTTTCATCCACCTAATATTGGTCTTTGTTGTGGCATTTACAGTGTCTTAAAGGAAAATGCCAGTGATTTTTCAAAATTCTAGCCAGTTATGGAAAACATTGGAATTGCCTTTGGAAAAAAATGAATGTTGTATTTATGAGACTGATCATCAATCAGACGAAGACAGAAAGAAAACCCAACAACCCAGGAAAGCAAATGTTGATAAAGATCCCAGATAAAGTCACTCTTCTCAGCTTGCATCAAGTCTGATGAACTGAAATGGAAAGTCCTTTTCATTGATTTCACTGGAAGAAAGTAATTGACTTTGAACTCTTTGTATAAGTTGCAATCTGTATTTAATTTCTTGTCTGAGGAAGAGAATGTCATTTTGTTTTTATTGTGGCTTGTATTAGCTTTAATGTCACTTGCACAGCTGAATCCCTTGCATCAAGCTCCAAATTTACCCCTGATGTCAGTGTGCTTAGGACTGAAACAAAAATCAGCCTTTCATCTCAGAGTTGCTTAAAGGATCATGCCATAATACCACGTTTATTAATTCAGAATGAATTCAAAATCTCTCTTGTCTGTACATGCACAAATGGAGCTGAGTATTCAGAGGAAAGGCAGAGAAAGTGTAAAGATGGTAATTTAACTTTTAGACATTAATGCAGCCTATTAACTGGAAATATTCTTACAGTTCTAGCAAATGTACACTTTTTTTTGCCCTTGGACTGCCTGAGCAAAGAGATTCAGCACTTCAGGCTGTCAGGGTTGCAGATGCAAACTGCTAGCTTTCTTGCAGAGCCACATTACCTTTTGAATAACATACATACAGTGTTACGTTTGTTGTCATCAGTTCCAGCGTGGATAGAGGGTGTGCATCCAGCTGACCCCTGAGGATGCCCGGAGGAGCCACAGTGGAGTTTCCTCATGCAGATGGAGTTTGGGTGAGATCCTGTCAGTACCATGTTGGAGCAACCATCTGAAGACAAAGGAGTGGTGCTTGGGCTTGTGTACCATGTTTTGCCTGTTCTGCTATGAAGGACATGATCTGATCCTGCAGAGCTTCCTGAAATAAAGACCTTACATGTGCACTTGCTGTCCACATTACCTGGATAAGTACAGGCTGTCTGTAAAAACTCCTGTCTTCTTTACTTGTCACATTGACTTGTTTAGCCAAAGATTACTTGGAGGAGAAAAAAATGTTTTGATAATTAAACTGTAATGATTGATACTAGCAGTTTGGGGACATGACACTTTCAATCACAAACACTGACACAAACAAGAAAATCAGGAAGCTCATCTAGAAAGACATCTTTATGGAGAAATAATGAGCCTTGTTAAGTCAAGACTCCAGACAGCAGCATGTGCTAGAAAGGCAATGAAAGTTTATCACAAACCCCCTTGAAAGATCCTCCAGAATTCTGGAAAAGTGTAAACAGACCATTGTTTGAATAAGGATTGGGGGTCATTTGTTTGCATTTATCAGCCTTTGTTCTGAAAATTAAGGGACAAAAGCAAGCACAACTGTGTGGTTTTTAAGTGTTCTGGTAGGAGAAGCCATGAGCTTGAGGTGTGGACAGGAGACGTGGCCATGCCTAGGTCCCCCACAAGATGCCTTCTTTACATAGGACAGAGCATCCCTCTCATGCTTATAGTTTCACAATTATAAAAGCCTAAGGGAAACTGGAAAACCAGATGATAAATCTATTTTAAAATTATGCTGGACTATTTTAAAATGCCTCTCCTTTTTAAGAGAAAGAAGAAATGTGATCCAAATACATCTGCTTCCTAAGAATGACTGCCTTTTTGTGTGCAGAGCAGAGAATCAGAAGAAACATATTTTTTTCCAGAAGTGTTTTTATTTTGCTGATACATTCATGTACTTTTCTGATAAAAACAGAAGACAGACAAAAGTAGTGCTGTGCTGTACACCAGTGTATAACATGGGACTAATGTGTCCAGAGGAACCCAGTCCGTGGCCTGGTCAAGCTGAAGGAACAGTCTAGATGTAGGTGTTCCTGTCTGACTATGTGCAGCCCAATATTCTGTGCTGTTCTTCATAGTGTTTATCTTCCTCTTGTTTTTCATGGTGACAGATGTACATATTTGCTCCACTTAGATCAAATGCTGAGAGCTTAATGTTGTTCCTAGGAGGGCATTCTTGTACCAGTGGAGTACCAGTTCTGGTCTTGCTTTTTACCTTTTTCTTCCTGTTTCATGCACTCTTAACACTGGTTGTATATTCAATCCATCCAATTTTGTCATCATGTTTATTCCAAAACTGATTTTGTGGATTTTCCTGAGCTTATCCCAAGAACTTCTTTTCTATAGCCCCACTGGAAGTTTTACAAGCCACTTTGCACCAACTTCTGATACAGGTTCATGGAATTTTTCTTTTCTGTAATCACAGCCTTCTAATCTTTCAGTACTACAAGCTGTCACAGACTGTTTTGTTTGAGAAAATGGCTTATCCCCAACCATAGTGACAATTTTGCTGTCAATATTGCAATCCTGTGAAGGTCACAGCAAAAAGGGCAATCTGAGAAGCTGTAGAGTAGCTCAAGCCTATATTTACTGCACTGCATGGACTACACACAGCACTGCAGGGGCTCGGAATAACCTGTCTGAGTAAATGGGTAATGCAGTAAACCCAGCGGTAATTTTTGGATGTAAAGGTCCAAGGTGGTATACCTGAGGTTGCTTTTGACCAGCATTACAAATTTTACTTGAGGATCATTCAGGCTGCCTAGAACGCTGTGGCCTTCCAGCATCTCTTGTTTTTCAAAACAAGCCTGAAACCTTTCCCCAGAGCTAGGGCAAATTTGGACCCAGCGTTATGATAAGCAGACAGAACTTGTCAGAAAGACTGACCTTTGTGTAAAGTCTGGGTAATTCTGTCCTCCACAACAAAGGCACCTTCCTGACTATGAGATTTTGTCAGAGGTCATGATACAAAGTTAGTTCTGTTGCGGATGGCTCCCTGTGCACTGTTGCTTCTGTGTTACAGGCTATAGGCTCCAGGCAGGTTTTACCATTAATTTTTAATGCACAGTTAAGATCTTGTCTGAAGTTTTTGATGCTGTTGACTGAGCACTGTTGCTTTGATGGCAAGCAGATGATGCTAGTGGGCCATGGCTTTAGTCCTTGGTGGCAGAAAAGGAGAAAGCTGTAGAAATGTCTGTACTTTGCTAGACTGACATATGCTGCTCCTTGAAGTCTAACCTGTCTCCTGTCTTCTTCAATGTATTCATGAGACATTTCCTTTTTATGGCACGTATGTTATCATGGTAGCTCAGTGCTTCAGTATCTGAGCTGTGTTTATCCTTACAACCTGCTGTGAATAGGGAGGTATTTTTATCCTTACATTTTTTAGAGTGAAGCGTTGCCAGGAAGGTATTAAGTGACTTGCTGAAGATCACAGAGCTATTGCGGGCCAGGAAGTCCTAAATCCGAAACTCATATGGTAACGATTATACCATCCGTCTGCCAAGACTGTGTAAAAAGACACTTTCCAGTGGTAAGGGACAGCCTTACCAGCAGGCTGATAACATGAATGTGTTTGCCTTGTGGGCCCAGTGTGACTTGGCAGAGCCCTTAGGCAGTGCTCCCAGCTGGAAGTGCGTGAGAGCTTTTGTCTTTGGAAACTTTGCTTTCTAACAGAGCCATTCAGTGGAAGGAGACCTGTATTTTCTCCATGTTTCTACTTCTGAGGAAATGTGGTTGGAGGCACAAGCAGCAACAAGAGTTTTGATGTGTTTTCACTAGACAATTTGTAGACCTAGGCATGAGATATGAGCATTTTCTGTGCATTGCATCATATTTGCTGGCTGCACTTTTATTATCTCCTGATGACTCTGAAGCAGCAAACAAAGATGTGCTTGTTCACCTCTCTCTCATTGGGAAGCAGCAGAAGTGGCCACTGGTTTGAGTGTTCACAACCACCTGATTTCTAGACTGGCTTCAGAAAACATAGCTCTAAGATTTTCTGAGACACTGAGAGGACAAATTTTCCTGCAAGGCCCAGCTGTGAAGATGCAGCACGTGTAGGTGGTTGACTTCACACTTTCTGAAAGTCTTCTAATCCACCCGCCCTTTTTAATTTTAATATTTGGAAAGGCCATGGACTGAAAATGGACTGACAGGTCTGGAAGAGTGGTTGGCCATGGGGAAGCATTGCAGAGTCTGGTTGACTGTGATGCTGACATCTGCCCTAAACCTCATGTAACTCAACACTGTTATTGGTAACCCTTTTCCAAAGGTAAAATAGCTTCTGTTCAAAATTTTATGCCACCACAAGGATTAGTAAAGGCCACCACAAAGATTAGTAATTACTGCTGAGAACAGCACACTCAGAAGTATATCCAAGTAAATTTCAGTGTATTAGAACTGTCATAAACTAAAAACAAGGGTTGCTGTCCTTATCAAATGGGACACCTCGGACAGCAGCTTTGACCTGGACAAAGTTAAGGTGGTGACTCCCATGCGAGGGGCTTCATCCTCTCAAAAGAAAGTTATGGAGAAGCTGGTCCCAACAGGCTCACCTCACTTTAGTGCATACAGAATCTGGGATCAAAGTATTTTCTTTGTTATCTGTCAGAGAGGTGACTTACTTGCAGTGAGTAACATTTCTGTGGGGATAGCGTAGTAGCTATTAAGAGTATTTAATGTTGCAGAGAAAGGCATAACTGGCTGAAGCTGTAGTGCAGGACAGGTGGTATTTCTCGAGTAAACCATGGAGGTAGGAGGCAGAGTTTCTGCTTCCTGGTGTTTTCATACCAGAACTGGATGTCCAGACAGACCAAAATGTTTCAATCGGACCAAAACCAGCTGTTCTTTGGCCAGATGCAACTGTGGGGCTCTGTGGGGTGGTGAAGTGTAGGATCTGCCTGCCTTGAGGATCTTAGGGACTCCTTGGTAATGAAATGAATCCTGCCCAAGCATCCTCTACAGAGAAGATGGTCTGTGTTAAGGTGCAACGTTTATTTATAAAGTGAGTTCTCCCTGGCCCTACTCAGACATCCTCTGAAGGACAAAGGCTCCCTTCACACCTCACCAGCTGCTCAAACGTCCCCGCTGCCAGACATGGAACCACAGGCAGCTGTGCTGTCACCTTGCTGGGTGCCCTGCAGAGACAGCAGCTCACCGTGCTGGTCTGCTGGGGCTGCTGCACTGCTTCCAGTGCTGAAAAAAGCCTTCTCTAGAATTTGGTATCTTTATCAATTAAACTTATGTTTGTGATTTAATGAAAATGCCGTTTTGAGACTGGCATATATGAGGTTATTTTATGATAGAATCATAGAATCATTTAGTTTGGAAAAGACCTCTGAGGTCAAGTCCAACCATTAACCCAGGACTAACAAGTCCATCCCTAAGTCATGTTCTGAAGCACTGCATCTATGTGTTTTTTGAACACCACCAGGGATGGTGATTCTACCACCTCCCTGGGCAGCCTGTTCCAGTGCTTCAGTACCCCTTCAGTGAAGACATTTTTCCTAATATCCAATCTACACCACCACCCTGGTGTAACTTGAAGCTGTTTCCTCTTGTCCTGTTATTTGTTACCTGGGAGAAGAGATTGACCCCTGCCTGCCTACAGCCTCCTTCCAGGCAGTTGTAGAGTGTCATAAGATCCCACCTAAGTCTCCTCTTCTCCAGACTAGACCATCCCAGTTCCCTCAGCCACTCCTCCTGAGACTTGTTCTCTAGACACTTCACCAGCTTTGTTGCCCTTCTCCGGACATGCTCCAGTACCTCAGCGTCCTTCTTGCAGTGAGGGGCCCAAACCTCAACACAGAATTTGAGGTGCCACCTCACCAGTGCTGACTGGTGGGGGGACAATCACTTCCCTCATCCCATCATCAATCACAACCTCATCCAGCTGGCCTCGGCCCATCGGTCCGGCATGTCCAGACCCCTCTGCAGAGCCTCCTGCCCTCCTGCAGATCAGCGCTGCTGCCCAGCTTGGCGTCATCTGCAAACTTACTGAGGGTGCACTCGATCCCCTCGTCCAGAGCGCCGATAAAGATACTGAACAGAGCTGGCCCCAGTAGTGAGCCCTGGGGAACACCACTGGTGAATGGCCACCAGCTGGATGTAACTGCATTCCCCACCACTCTTTGGGCACGGCCATCCAGCCAGCTTTTTACCCTGCGCAAAGCACATCCATCCAGGCCATGAGCAGCCAGTTTCCCCAGGAGAATGCTGTGGGAGATGGTGTCAAAGCCTTTACTAATGTCCAGGCAGACAACATCCACAGCCTTTGCCTCATCCACTGGGTGGGTCATCTTGTCGTAGAAGTAGATCAGGTTGGTCAAAGAGGACCTGCCTTTCATAACCCCCTGCTGGCTGGGCCTGATCCCCCGGCTGTCCTGCACATATGCCACATGATGGCACTCAGGCTTATCTGCTCCGTAACCTTCCCTGTTACGGACTTCGTTCTGCTCCTCCTCACCCCTGTCTTCCAGCTCAGGGGGCTGGGTACCCTGAGGGCAGCTGGTCTTGCTGTTAAAGACTGAGGCAAAGGCAGCATGAAGCACCTCAGCCTTTTCCCCATCCTTTGTGGCAGTGTTACCCCCAACACCCAATAAAGGGTGGAGATTATCCTGGGCCCTCCTTTTGTTTCTGATGTATCTGTAAAAATGTTTTTTGCTATCTTTTACAGCAGTGGACAGCCTGAGTTCTAGCTGGGCTTTCATGTCTCTAATCTTCTTCCTGCATAACCTCACGACATCCTTACAGTCCTGCAGAGTTGCCTGTTGCTTCTTCCAAAGGTGCTAAACTCTCCTTTTTCCCTGAGTTCCAGCCAAAGCTCTGTTCAGCCAGGCTGGTCTTCCCCACCAGCTCGTCTTTCAGCACATGGGAATAGCCTGCTCCTGCACCTTTAAGAGTTCCTTCCTGAAGAACGCCCAGCCTTCCTGGACCCCTTGGCCCTTCAGAACGATCCTCCAAGGGACTCTGTCAACCAGGCTCTTAAAGAGGCAAAGCTGAGTCCTCTGGAAGTCCAGTGTAGCCATTCTGCTGACCCCCCATCCTGACTTCTCCAAGAATTGAAATCTCTATGATCTTGTGATAGGGTTTTTTACTTTCTTTTTAGTTCTTTAATTGCTTTTATTTCTAAGAAATGTATCCATAAGTAATATCGAAGAAGAGATTTCTTTTACACCTGTCTTTATACACAGATGGGTAGAAAACAATAATTAAGTTTAGAAATAAGCATCCCCATATGGACAATGCAAACAAAATTTCCACTGCAGGCAAAAAACCAGTCACAAAAGAAGCTGTTTTAAATATTCCACCGTGTAGCAATTAGAGGAGATTAATGAGCATGCAGCAGGGGCCAGCCTGACAGCTGTTGATCAGCAAAAGCCTCCAGAAACTTCTTCATGAAGGGAAGAGCTGGAAACATGAATAGATTCTCTGGTCAGGGGTGAGCACAAGCTGATGTCTGTGCCCATGCGTGCAGGTGTGAGATGGCTCAGTGTGCAGTCTGACAGGCTCACTGCCCTCTGCGAGGAGGAGGGCTGCCGGCACGTGGAGACACTGGCTGCCGAGGCTATCACAAGGGAAACGTCACTGCATTTGACAGGAGGTAAAGATAAGACAGACACGTAATTCAACAGAATATAAGTCTGATATATACATAAGTAATTTGCTTTTTGCCATTATGCCCAACACTGTTGAACACCTTGGGGCTGTGTCTGATGATGCTCCAGTTGTTAGGGGGCCCATGACACACCTGCTTTTGCAAGTTTTGACCGCAGACTGGAGCACCAGCAGGTAAAACCAGAGCTTTCTGGGAGACCAAGTGTCACAGCACTCTCCAAACTATCAAGCTGCAACAAGGTCTTTTACCATCACATACGAGCATAATCTTCATGCCAGTCCCTCTGCTGCCTTCTCCTAGTCTCGTCTCACCTCACCCAGTGTGCAGGCTCTTTCTGCTTCTTCTTCCTCCTCCTCCTCTCTCTACCTCGGCAGCTCTCCCTTCACTGGCTCTCAACCACTTAACAGAACCAGCCACAGCTGCACCTTATCTACATCATCAGCCACCCCCCCCAAGCCAGCCCACAACTATGTATTGTCAATGCTAATTAACCCAGCTTCATTTCTCTACAACCAAGCACGAGGTGCTGTGAGCTTGCAGGGCTTGCAGGGTGATGGTTGTGGGGAGCACTGACAGGGGCTTCTTCCCTGCCAAGGCACTCTGCCCTGCCGCCTTGTCCGCAGACAGTGATGGTTGAGAGCCGAGTGCTGAGAAGAGGTTGCTGTGCTCCTGAAGCATCTCTCTTCTTGGGATAATTTTTCCTTGGTGAGAAGTTTTGTTTAGCTGTCTCTTTCCCAGAAGTTTTAGTCAAGCCTAATGCAGGCAGTTGTTCCGGACCACAAGCTGGTATTTAAATATGTGTTGGCATGGCAGCTTCACTCTCTTGTTCGCTTTTCTGTGCAAATCCTGTCCTGTCCTCTCCCTGAGGTGCATTTGGCTTTGTTAATGACTGATAACTGCTGAGTATTTCCCTCACTCCTTACAGCAGGTATTGCAAGTGGGCACTGAAGAGGTCTCCAGGCATCTGTAATTGCTGTAGACGATTTATTCATTCCTGCACACTCCCTGGGTTCATAAAGGCCATGGGCAAACATTTTTCCTCTGCTAGAGAAGACATCCAAGGAGTGACATGACCAGAGACAGGGCAGTTATTGGCACATGCTTTCTGATGCCATGGATAGGCTGGAGCATCCCTATTTCCTTCTCCGAAATGAAATGGTTAAGGTGTAGCAAGTGGTATGGCATAGTGCAGAGTCATCCATGAGGCATGTGCAAGGGCTCGTGCCCAGGCCCCCAGCCAAAACATTGCAGCAGGCTTGTCACCTCTGCAGGCTGCCCCACAGGGGCTGTCCCTGCCCCGGGTGTGCAGAGGCTGGCAGGGAGATTCCCACTGTCTCTGCAGCTGTGGCCTGTGGATACAGCACTGCATCTCTCAGCAAGGCAGCAGAGAGGAGCACCCTGAAGACTGCCTTTTGAAAACGGCTTATCAATCATTTTGTGACGGATATTCTCATCTGCATAAAGCAAGGAGTGATATTTATTCTCTTTTTACTGGTGCCTTTAACTTTTAAAGAGAATGAAAGAGAAGTTGGTTTTATATGACTCGTCTCACACTTCCCTATTCCAGAGCACTTTCATGGAGCACTTAAGTTAGGATATAGTGCTGGCAATGCAGTGACTCTGGGCAAATGGGGCAGTGTCAACTGCACCATATATCACTGCACCCACCTCTGCTATGATGCACACACCATTTGATCTTTTTTAATAGCTATTCTGTACCTGCTTTTGATTTTGACTGACTAAATCTCAGCTGTTAAGTCTGTGCCTCAGTACTTTTTTTTTAAACACCTGATTAAAAGGGAATTTAGCACTTGTAAAAGTTGCCAGACTAAGGTAGGTTTATGGAATATGCAGTTTTATCCCCTAAAAATGATGCCACGGCATTCAAAGCTTCAGCGGTGCTGTAGGAAGCATCAGTTCACCAGCCAAACTCTCCAGAACTTTGTCTGTCTGGAGGACTTTCTCTGGGAAGAGTGGCCTGTTTTGTTGTCCTTTTCTTACAAACAGTACTTACTATTCCCACTGATAAAGAAATGGGCTTTTTCCTTGGAGGAGAAAACTTGAAAACAAATACTTTTCCTTGCAGACAGCTTTATTTATCTGTAAAATACTACAACTCCTGCATGGAGTTGGGAGGCATGCAAGTGGCTGATGGTGCCCCGTGTTCCTCTGTGCTGGAGGTGAGTGGGAATGTTGACACCGACAGCAGGGAAACGCAGGGCAGCTCCTCAGTTGCTGGAGCTGGCACAGCCAGCCACGGCTCAGAAGCAGCAAACAGTTTCATCTAGCTTTGTAACCCACTCAGTGCTTCAAAGCAACAGGTGGTGCCTTCTCATTAAATGTGAGCTGAGGCTGCGGCAGCTCCATAAAGCTTTGAGATATTATTCATATAGAAATAGCGGCATATGAGTTTATTAATAGCCATTTACTCCTAAACACACTGCTCCATACTGGGTTGTAGCTCTTGTAATAACTCATTTTCTGTCCTCCCATTCTTTCCCTTAAAGTGGAATAGTAAAAGATTATTTCTGTACCCCAGAATCTTCCCATTAGTCTTCATTAATGATTATTTCTGTCACTTTCAAGCTGGCTCTGTTAAAATTATACGTGTATAATTGACGAAACACCTCTCTCATTTCCTCTTAGATAATGTTATTGATGTCAAGTGAGAACAGAATCCCACTGAAGAATGAACAAGAGCTGAATTTGGCTCAAAGGCTACACTGTACTAAAACTTTCCTGCCCTATTATAGGGTGTAACCAGTATTTTTACTGGAAGAAATCATGAGCTCATTAAATGAGGTATCTTACCTCTGAAAAACCATCAGAAGAACATGTAACAGCTAGAGCTGAAAGAAAAAATGATTAAGATTTAAAAAAACCCCAACAACCAAGAACAGAACCAAATTTTTAGGGCTGCTATAAAATGAGAAGCACACTGTATTCCAGTACAAACCACTAATGGTTCAATTCTTCTCTCAGAGTCTCATAAATCAGAGTAGCCCCACTGACTTTAATAGAGGTCTGCTGAAATTATGCTGGTACAGTCATTTTGGCCCTACAAACCTGGTCTTTGTCATTGTAGATCTGATCCAAACCCTGTGGGACCCCTTGGGAATCTTTGTATTCAGATAATGGGATTTGGATTGGGTGGTGTTTAACAAGTTTAACATGAATCATAATTAACTTGATTTGGTATTTGTATGGCTCATAATATGCCAGAGAAACATATAAGCCAGGTGAAGCATTGGTCTTGTTGCTTAGGAATGGAAGCGAAACCATGAAGTCTTTCACTTAGTCAACCTAATTGTAATCAGATCATAACTACTCTAAGTAATTACCAAACCCAGGACAAGCTAGGGGTACTGCCTTCCTATAGAATGATGGGTTCTGTTCCCTGGTGCCAGGTCTCCAGAGAAGTGATTCTTCTCTTTTACTTCTTGTAAGAAGTCTTGGCCATTCATAACATTCATCACATAATGCTGATGTTGTAAATTGCTTTTAATATTTTGTATGTTACAGGAATAGCATTATCTTGCCTACTATGTTTGCTTAGTTTGTGTTCTGTGCATATACTGGTCAAGAAGACCCAGAGGTCATGAAGCCTGTGTTTGACCTCATTTACATTGGAGTTACATCAGCAGGATTTGATGAACTTCAATTAAATTATTCTTGATTTATAGCAGTGCAGCGTAAGTACAAAGCTGAGATCTGGTGTAATTCTGTTGATCTGCTAGAATGGCATTGCTCATGATGAGGATGAGAAGGGGATGTGGCTAATGTATATGTATGTATATTTACATAATGATTCTTTAAGTGTCTGTTATTGTTCAAAAGGAAAAAAAATATTCTATGTTTTTTAAATGGCTGTTATCATTCAAAAGGAAAAAAAAATATTCTGTGTTCATCAGGGATTTTCTGGAGATGTTATACTGGTGTCAATGACAGTAAAATTAAGCCCAGTATATTGCATGCTTGGAAGCAAAATGACACACAATCAATACATGCATCCCTTTTCCAAAATCCTTTTGCTGTAGAAAATGTCTGTTGCCTTCTGTATTGGTGAAGGGAAAACAGCTAACTGCCAATTTGTATAAAAAGAAGGCTTTCTTCTAGTCTTCATCTAAGAAGCAAGCAGATGAAGGGAAAGGATGCTTTTGTATCAATATCACATAAAGGGTAATGAAATTTGAAATAGATTAATGATTTATTCTTCCTCCAGCAGCACACTTAAGCATGTGGGAAAATTGGCTTTCAGTATGTACAGTAGCTGCTTATGTAGCATGACTAAAGAAAGACCCTGTGAATATGAAAGGTCCCAGATGAACGAGGCCTGAAATGGAAAACCTGTATTGCAATAGGAGACGGGGTTGTGTGGCTTTCACGTGCCTTGCCAGTAATTTGCCAACATTTACATTTGATCTTTGGCTAGCAGAAGCATTCATTTAGTAGGCTGTAAAAGCCCCTTTCTCTACCTGCCCTCTAAACCAATAAAAATTACGTTGCAACCATCCCTTTTTCCAGGTGTCAAGCAGGAAAGCCATCACCCAGGGAATGGGGAGAAGTGGTGGTGTAAATCCTGTGCAGGGTTCCACACCACTTACTGTGCCAGAGAAAATACAAGGCAGGTCTTTCAGCTGCAGGAAAACAGTTTCCCTATGGCGAGGAGGAGGGTGCTCTAAATCAGTCAGGAGCAGGAGAATTTTTGCTAGCAGAGGAGAGCCAGACCTGGAGAATGGAGCCCTGTGAGGGAGGGGACAGCCCCATTCCTGACATGTTAGCTGGACTTGTTCCCAGCAGAGCAAGCCACCCCCCTTGCTTTTTGTTAAGGTGGGTGGCAACCAGCATCCCGAGACCCTGGTGCTTGTGACTCAGAACAGGAAAATGGCTCAACTCTTGGAATGCTGTGTGAGGCTGGAAAGCCTTGTTTCTAAACCTGATCTGAGGCGGTACCAGTGTGCTCGAGATGCGGTCCCTCTATGCCAGTGTGCCTGATGGAGGAACAGGCTTGGGTGTGAAAAGCACACGTGTTCTTTGTGAGGCCCCCAGCTTGTAACCGGGTGTGTGGTGCAATTTCTTTTCCATATTAATATTCCTCAGGCAGGCTCTGGAACTGTATCTGTTTCTTAGATCTCTTCAGTTAATGAAATGGCCAAATACAATCATCTGACAATAGAATTGCACTTCAGCAATACAAACAAAAAGACCCT
The DNA here is from genome assembly GCF_015220075.1 of Falco rusticolus. Classification (NCBI taxonomy): domain Eukaryota; kingdom Metazoa; phylum Chordata; class Aves; order Falconiformes; family Falconidae; genus Falco; species Falco rusticolus. The sequence continues at coordinate 60,170,958 of NC_051210.1, forward strand.
AATTTACATTTGTGCCAATACCATTAATGTAAATTGGTTATTAGCTATTTATGCTAAAAAGCTGCAATAAAACCCATAAAGGTAGTTTTATTAACTTCGTTTTGCCCTGTGAAATCCATGCTAGAAGGCATACTTTGCAATCAGTGATTTTCTTTTCTCGGGCAATATGGCATTTGCTCCACCTATCTAACATATTTATAAACAAATTACTACCCCCTTTCCTGCACTTTGCATTTTATAACACATCGCTGCTATGAAGTTAATAGGACAGCTGTGTGCAATACTTTTGTAATTCAATTGCAATGTTGAGTTGTTCTTTACCCTATCATTCTCATGTATGTGTAGGAAGGGGTAATTAAAGAAAAAACAGCATTTACAAACAATTATAATGCAGGAATAACAAGAAGGGAAATGGGTTTCAGTCATTGCTTTTTAACAGAAATGTGGAGAGGGGTGGGGATAGCAGGAGAACAGAACGGCACCTGACCTGCCTTTCCGGTTTTAGCCTCAGTGCATCTGGGGGAAGGTTTTCTGGGGTGCATGGGCCAGATTTTCACCTGTGTGGTACTGCAGTACCCTTGCTGATGGAAGGGAGAGCAGGACTGAGACTGACAATTGCCTTCACATATAAAATGCGACCTCCTTGATTTCTAGCACAACCATTCCAGTGTTGTCCTGTACTGCCCAGGTTTTCTCCTGAGCCTCTCCACAGCACTTGCTCAGGCATTGAGTCCCTGGCCCCACCAGTCAGGCATGCAGGCAGTGATGGCAAGAGGAAGGGAAGAGGTAAGGCTGCTGGAAGGAAGAGAGGGGAGGTGGGATATGGCATGCTATTTGGAAGGAAGTCCTTCCTTGGACTTGGAAGGAAGCGGTAGAGCATACGCATGCACATAGGACACCCCGATGCCTAGTGTTGCTGTAAGCGTCTGTATAAAGTGGCAGTACAGATTAAAATGTTGCATGAAGTACCCAGTCTCAGGCACCCCAATTAATGGTACCACTGCGGCTAGACTTGGACAAGGCTTTCTTTTGGCAGCAGAACCAGCTCAGCAGCGCTGTCCTCCTGCTCTGCTTGCCCTGGCTCCCTTGGCCAGCAGGGGGTCACAAAAACAGCACGCACACCCCCCCCCCGCACCCGCCCCCCCCCCCCGCCCCAACACAGTCCCGCAGAACAAACCAACTCAGGCTGGTCCCATCACCTAGCTGTACCCACCCCAAGAGCTGACCTGGTGTGGCTGAGGGGCTGTGTGAGAGCTGCGGCCCCAGGGGGAGCGAGGGGAAACGAGTGGCTGGGACTGGCGCTGATACCGGGAGCTGCAGCCTACGTGTTCGGTAGAAATGGCTGATGCTGCCCACTACGAGAGATGGACAGATGGAGCGATGCTGGACCAAAGAGAGGTCACAGGCTGGCTTTCTGGGGAACCTGAACATCTACAGACATTGCAAAACGGGCAGTCAGTATGAGGAGGGGGACACGTGGTGGGGTCTGGGGTCTGGGCTGTGTGGGAGGCTGGGTGCTCAGGTCTCTGTGCTGGGCACAGCCCCTTCCCGATGGCAGGGTGGCATGCCTGAGTGAGCACCCATGCGTGCCCTCTGTCCTGCCCTGTCACTGCAGTACGTGTCTGGGGCTGAGGCTTTGCTCCACTTCTCTGCCAGGAGGAGTTGCCTTTGACAGTTCCTCAGCATGGGGCCAGCTCCAGGACATATTTGGATCTGCGAAGTGATTTTGAGCAAACAGCTTCAAATCACACCCCAGCACCATTTAGCAGATGAGCCTCTCAGTCACCTGTCACTCAGTCAGGGGCAGCACTTCAGGCCTCTAAACCACACCTGCTTTGGCTTCATGACCGTGCAGGTGCATTTTCAGCCAGCTCTGTGGGTTCCTTGCTCACCATAACCCCCCTTTGACTGAAGCTCCTTTGGGGAAGACAGGAATGGGAGATGAAAGACGCATACTTTTTCTTTTCCAGAAATTAAAAGAGTTTTTAATTCAAACAAAACTACAATATCCCTAATAGCAACTGTGAATTTTGAGGTAATTTATAGTATTTCTTATCTATGTAAAGAATGCATTCTGAAGAATGAAAATAACTTCAATTCAATGAATTCACATATTCCATTGAATTTCAATCTTTCACATTGGCATGAAAAGTTAGCATTAAATTATATTCTGAAATTATAGTGTCATCTAACCCAGCTATGTCTGATCTCTTAGCAGGCTGATGTTAGCTATTTCAAGGGAAATTAGCCAGTTTGGAAAAGAGGTAAAACTCTTTTCTGTGAAAAAAACTTCATAAAGTTGTGGATAAATAATAGCTAGCAGCTGGCCTCTGTGCATAAGATTATTTTTAACTCCAAGAACATTGGCATTTGGTTGTTTGCGTTCAGTGACCCTGAAGTAGGTTGCTGTTAGATTGCGGTTGGTAGGTGAGAAGGGAATGCCATGCTCCCCTCCAGCTGCCTGGTTGAGAGTCGTAACACTGGTGGCTCTGGCTGCAAGGTAGAGCATGAAAAACAAGTTAATAACTGACCTTTACCTCCTTGTTTTTCATTCTTAGGACTGCAGACACAGAAATGATAACATCTGTTTTTTAAAAAAACTTTATAAAAAATAAATTTTTTTTACATCTTATGTTAAAAACAACCACAGAAATGGTAGGTCAAGGAATGGGTGATTTGCTGTCTATTTTTAATGAGCGTTCTTCAAAGGAGAGATCAGATACTGCTAGGCAGATCATGCAGCATTCAGAAAACTCTGTGAATCACCCATGATAGACTGAGGCTGCTATTCTTTGTATGACTTCCCAAGTTCACATAAAGGTTACATGGCTACCAAGATGAAAAGCAGTCTCATCTGTTTTTTTTCTAACACAGCCTTTTTCCATTATTAAAATGAGGATTGTGATGAATCATGTCTTTAGCTGAACATCAAACACAAGTCTGTAGTCTTCAGTGAGCATTAAATATAGATGTGAATATAAATAGAGAAGAGGAGGTTATTATGTAGGAAGGAGAAGGATAATAGCAAGGCACAAGTCAGCTATTTAACACATGCTTTCTGTCCCCTTGGTATCCTGTGTTCTTTTATCTGGGGAGAAGAGGGCAATGGATTAGCATGACCCTGTCGTAGGCTATAGGCTGTCATCAGAAAATTAGGGATGAATAGTTACTATCATCTCTGAAGCAAACCTGATTCTGCTCTATGTCTGTAAATATCTGAATGGATATTTCACACAGGTTTGTACTCACAGGGTTTCATCCAGCAGTCTTTTGTGTTATTACCAACACAGAGGAACCCTGAGTTTAAACTTTTGTCTGTCTTTAAGGGATGTGGT